>NC_091282.1:1116293750-1116899324 GCF_032444005.1 Ranitomeya imitator | reverse complement strand
GAACTTATCTAGATGTGTGGTGAGCGCTTTGACCCACCAAGGGCTTCACAGAAGTTTATAATGCAGAGCCGTAAAAATAAAACAAACATTTTTTCCCACAAAAATTATTTTTTAGCCCCAAGTGTTGTATTTTCCCGAGGGTAAAAGGAGAAATTGGACCCCAGAAGTTGTTGTCCAATTTGTCCTGAGTGCGCTGATACCCCATATGTGGGGGAGAACCACCGTTTTGGCACATGGGAAGGCTCAGAAGGGAAGGAGCGCCATTTGGAATGCAGACTTAGAATGGTCTGCAGGCATCACATTGCATTTGCAGAGCCCCTAATGTACCTAAACAGTAGAAACCCCCCACAAGTGACACCATTTTGGAAAGTAGACCCCATAAGGAACTTATCTAGATGTGTGGTGAGCGCTTTGACCCACCAAGGGCTTCACAGAAGTTTATAATGCAGAGCCGTAAAAATAAAACAAACATTTTTTCCCACAAAAATTATTTTTTAGCCCCAAGTGTTGTATTTTCCCTAGGGTAAAAGGAGAAATTGGACCCCAGAAGTTGTTGTCCAATTTGTCCTGAGTGCGCTGATACCCCATATGTGGGGGAGAACCACCGTTTTGGCACATGGGAAGGCTCAGAAGGGAAGGAGCGCCATTTGGAATGCAGACTTAGAATGGTCTGCAGGCGTCACATTGCATTTGCAGAGCCCCTAATGTACCTAAACAGTAGAAAACATGTAGATCAGAACAGAAAATGCGGCAGCACTCACCCATCTGTGGTCCAATTCTTTATTCAAAACATGAACAAATACAGCCTTGCGATCCGAGGGAGTGCAGATGGACGGGAGGTGAGCAGGTGAACGACGACAGGCTGTCGTCGTTCACCTGCTCACCTCCCGTCCATCTGCACTCCCTCGGATCGCAAGGCTGTATTTGTTCATGTTTTGAATAAAGAATTGGACCACAGATGGGTGAGTGCTGCCGCATTTTCTGTTCTGATCTACATGTTTGCATCTATCTTCCATGCGAGCACCCCCTTTACTGAAGTCAGTCCGTCACCACTCACTGCTGCTGATCTGCCGGAAGAAGGAAGGCTGTGCAGCTCACTTTTTTCTTTGTTTTTAAACAGTAGAAAACCCCCACAAGTGGCACCATTTTGGAAAGTAGACCCACTAAGGAACTCATCTAGATGTGTTGTGAGAGCTTTGAACCCCCAAGTGTTTCACTACAGTTTATAACACAGAGCCGTGCAAATAAAAAATATTTTTTTCCACAAAAATTATTTTTTAGCCCCCAGTTTTGTATTTTTCTAAGGGTAACAGGAGAAATTGGACCCTAGATATTGTTGTCCAATTTGTCCTGAGTACGCTGGTAACCCATATGTTGGGGTAAACCCTTGTTTGGGCACACGGGAGAGTCGGAAGGGAAGGAGCACTGTTTTACTTTTTCACGAATTGACTGGAATTGAGATCGGACGCCATGTCGCGTTTGGAGAGCCCCTGATGTGCCTAAACAATGGAAATCCCCAATTCTAACTGAAACCCTAATCCAAACACACCCCTAACCCTAATCCCAACAGTAACCCTAACCACACCCCTAACCCTGACACACCCCTAACTCTAATCCAAACCCTAATCCCAACCCTAAATGTAATCCAAACCCTAACTTTAGCCCCAACCCTAACCCTAAATTTAGCCCCAACCCTAACCCAAACTTTAGCCCCAACCCTAACCCTGACTTTAGCTCCAACCCTAGCCCCAACCCTAACCCTAGCCCTAACCCTGACCCCAAAAGTTGTTGTCCTATTTGTCCTGAGTATGCTGGTACCCCATATGTTGGGGTAAACCCCTGTTTGGGCACACGGGAGAGTCGGAAGGGAAGGAGCACTGTTTTACTTTTTCACGAATTGGCTGGAATTGAGATTGGACGCCATGTCGCGTTTGGAGAGCCCCTGATGTGCCTAAACAGTGGAAACCCCCCAATTATAACTGAAACCCTAATCCAAACACACCCCTAACCCTAATCCCAACAGTAACCCCAACCACACCTCTAACCCTGACAAACCCCCTAACCCTAATCCCAACCCTATTCCCAACCGTAAATGTAATCTAAACCCTAACACAAACTTTAGCCCCAACCCTAACCCTAACTTTAGCCCCAACCCTAACTGTAGCCTTAACCCTAGCCCCAACCCTAGCCCTAACCCTAGCCCTAGCCCTAACCCTAGCCCTAGCCCTAACCCTAATGGGAAAATGGAAATAAATACATTTTTTTAATTTTTCCCTAACTAAGGGGGTGATGAAGGGGAATTTGATTTACTTTTATAGCGGGGTTTTTTGCGGCGTTTTATGATTGGCAGCCGTCACACACTGAAAGACGCTTTTTATTGAAAAAAATACACATTTTGAGAGCTATAATTTTTCCATATTTTGGTCCACAGAGTCATGTGAGGTCTTGTTTTTTGCGGGACGAGTTGACTTTTCATTGGTAAGATTTTCGGGCACGTGACATTTTTTGATCACTTTTTATTCCGATTTTTGTGAGGCAGAATGACCAAATACCAGCTATTCATGAATTTCTTTTGGGGGAGGCATTTATACCGTTCTGCGTTTGGTAAAATGGATAAAGCAGTTTTATTCTTCAGGTCAGCACGATTACAGCGATACCTCATTTATATCTTTTTTTATGTTTTGGCGCTTTTATACGATAAAAACTATTTCATAGAAAAAATAATTATTTTTGCATCGCTTTATTCTGAGGACTATAACTTTTTTATTTTTTTGCTGATGATGCTGTATGGCAGCTCGTTTTTTGCGGGACAAGATGACGTTTTCAGCAGTACCATGGTTATTTATATCTGTCTTTTTGATCGCGTGTTATTCCACTTTTTGTTCGGCGGTATGATAATAAAGCGTTGTTTTTTGCCTCGGTTTTTTTTTTTTTCTTAAGGTGTTTACTGAAGGGGTTAACTAGTGGGACAGTTTTATAGGTTGGATCGTTACGGATGCGGCGATACTAAATATGTGTACTTTTATTGTTTGTTTTTTTTATTTAGATAAAGAAATGTATTTATGGGAATAATATTTTTTTTTTTCATTATTTAGGATTTTTTATTTATTTATTTATTTTACACATTTGGAATTTTTTTTTTTACTTTTTTACTTTGTCCCAGGGGGGGACATCACAGATCGCTGATCTGACAGTTTGCACAGCACTCTGTCAGATCAGCGATCTGATTTAGAGCACTGCAGGCTTACCAAGCGCCTGCTCTGAGCAGGCACTTGGTAAGCCGCCTCCCTCCCTGCAGGACCCGGATGCCATGGCCATCTTGGATCCAGGGCCTGCAGCGAGGAAGGAGGTAGGAGACCCTCGGAGCAACGCGATCACATCGCGTTGCTGCGGGGGTCTCACGGAAGCCCGCAGGGAGTCACCTCCCTGCGCAATGCTTCCCTGTACCGCATGCACACCGCGATCATGTTTGATCGCGGTGTGCCGGGGGTTAATGTGCCGGGGGCGGTCCGTGACCGCTCCTGGCACATAGTGCCGGATGTCAGCTGCGATAGGCAGCTGACACCCGGCCGCGATCCCCCTGTAAGCGCGGCTGATCGCGTATGACGTACTATCCCGTCGGTGGGCATACGGACCCACCCCACCTCGACGGGATAGTACGTCACATGTCAGAAAGGGGTTACAAACTTTTTGTTTTACTTTTTGCATGCTTCAATAGTCTCCATGGAAGACTAGAAGCTGCAGTTGTCTGATCGCCTCTGCTATACACAGGCGATGATCAGATCGCCTGTGTGTAGCAGAAATGCTCACTCGCTATGAGCGCCAACCACTGAGTGTCGCTCATAGCAATCCGGCTATGACAACCATAGAGGTCTGCTGGAGACCTCTGGTTGTCATGCCAACACATCGGTGACCCGCGATCATGTGACGGGGTCACCGATGGGCAGGATTAGTGACGTGCTTCCGGTAAGTGCAAGTTAAATGTCACTGTCAGAAATTGACAGCGACATTTAACTAGTTAACAAACGCAGGTGTATCTGTTATGATCTGGTGGTTTAGGAGCAACATGGGACGAGCTCTGAAGGAAGTGGTAACTGTACTGACCGCAGTCCCTAAGCTCAACACAACACTAGAAGTAGCCGTGGGATGCTCCTGACACTCCCTTGGCACCTCGTCACAGCCTAAGATCTAACTACCCCTAAAAATAGAAACAGGAAAACTATCTTGCCTCAGAGAAAATCCCCAAAGGATAGATAGCCCCCCACAAGTAATGACTGTGAGTGGAGAGGGAAAAGACATACACAGAATGAAACCAGGATGAGCACAGGAGGCCAGTCTAGCTAGATAGATAGGACAGGATGGAATACTGTGCAGTCAGTATAAAACACTACAAAATATCCACACAGAGTTTACAAAAATCTCCACACCTGACTAGGTGTGGAGGGTAAATCTGCTTCCCAGAGCTTCCAGCTTAACTGAATTAATTCATACTGACAAGCTGGACAAACATAGAAAGCTCAGAACGGATAAGTCCACAACCTGTGGACAGAAAAGAGCAAGCAAGGACTTAGCTTTGCTGAACTGGTCAGGATAACAGGGAAATCCAAAGAGATGTGAATCCAACCAGGAACCATTGACAAGTGGCACAAGCTGAAGGAAAGAGCCAGGCTAAATAGCCGAGCAGAATAGACAATCAGTGGAAGCAGCTGCTGACTGCTAAATCCAAGGAGCAGCCATACCACTTAAAACCACCGGAGGGAGCCTAAGAGCAGAACTCACAAAAGTGCCACTTACAACCACCGGAGGGAGCCCAAGAGCGGAATTCACAACATGTATCGCGATTCTACCCATGGCTGTTGCGGGCACATGTCAGCTGTATAGATCAGCAGACATGTACCCAGAAAGGTGTGGGCTCAATGACAGAGCCAGCACCAAATGGGGAGTCCAAAATCGGCATTCTATTACGCTCGATGTCAGAAATGGGTAAAATAGTCATATGACCCATCAGCCGATTGTTGGTAAGAGATATTCTATGCAGATCAGCTTGTAGTGAGGAGAACTCCATTGGTAGTAGTTTTGCTGCAGCTGTGGGAGTTCAGATTCCAGGTGCTGTTGCAATGCTGCTGTGGAGTTGCAGCAGCAGAGCCTGAAGTTGAGCATTTTGGCCCTTTTTCTTTGTCCTTCATGTGTTTGTCTCTTCCCCTGTGTTTTACCATCTGCAGTGGTGAGGCTAGTGTACTTGCAGGCCAGTGCACTAGCTAGGGTACATTGAGGAGACAATCAGGCACTAGGCACGTGACGGCAGCGGGGGGGTGGGGGGGGAAGACCCACATAGGGTATTAGGGAAATTTAGGGACAGGCAAAGGTTGCTGTCAGGAGGTGTTCAATCCCTTGCTCCCTACCTTTAAGGCCTTCCTCTCCCTTTATCCATCCCATCGTACTTGTATGCTGTGTCATCCGCCGGACTTACTCGTATCCAAGAATGACATTATACACAGGAACTATGAACAAAGTATACAGTACGGAGCGTCAGTGTACAGGTAATAGTGACTCACCAGTGACATCATAGACCACCAGAACACCATCCCAACTGTGAAACACGGGTTGGCAGCATCATGTTGTAGGGTTGTTTTGCTGCAGAAGAGACTGGTGCACTTCACAAAATAGATGGCATCATGAGAAAAGAAGATTATGTGGCATTACTGAAGCAATATCTTAAGACATCAGTCAGGAAGTTAAAGCTTGGGTGGAAATGGGTCTTTATGGGCAAAGCTGAAAAGGCAGGTGCGAGCAAGGCGATCTACAAACCTGGATCACTTACACCAGTAGTGTCAGGAGGAATGGGCCCAAATTCCGACCAACAATTGTGAGAAGCTTGTGGAAGGATATCCCAAACGTTTGACCCAAGTCATTCAGTTTAAGGGCAATGGTACCAAATACTAATGAAATTTATGTATACTTTTGACTTTGCAGTAAGTAATAAAAATGCCTTAAAACATTCTCTCTTATTATTCTGGCATTTAGCAAATATTAATAATTATGGTAATTCTCATTGACCTAAAACAAAAGGTTTATTCTGATTTCTTGTCAGATATTGAGAAAAACATGCATGTGTGTCTTTTTATATAGTGTATGTAAACTTCTAGCTTCAACTGTATGTATAAATGTATTACACACACTAAGATGTAGAAATCTTTCACCGGGCCCCATCGGACTCTAGTTACACCACTGATGGGAGAAGTCCCCTATATCACTCTACTGTATAAAGAGTCTAAAAGGTGTTTTGGAGATGACAGACTCCTTTTAATGTAAAACTCAAGATTTTTTTTTTCTGTATTTGTAGCCTCCCCTACTTGTACTTGGATTGTGTTGCTGAATCAATATATTCTTGTCTGTAAATTATGTAGACACAGATAGTACTTCCTCCCCTTTTCATCCTGTAAATCACATAAACACAGGTAGTACTCCCTCATTGGCAATAATGTAGGCAAGTTGTACTCCTTCCTGTTAATACGGATCCTACTCCTTCATGTTCTCTAAGGGCTGATACTCACTTGCGCGAAACTCGGATGAGTCTCGCATGTTAATACCCGGCGCTACTGCCGGCACTCAGATCGGAGCGTGCGGCCGCATAGGAATACATGCAGCCGCATGCTCCGCTCCTCTGTGCCAGGTGCAGTGCCGGATATTGCCGTGCGAGACTCATCCGAGTTTCGCGCAAGTGAGTATGAGCCCTAGCATGGTGACTTTTCAGGTAGGTTTTCTTTCGTTAGCACAACACTAAACAACAAAGTTGAAAATTTGTCAGTGAAGAGTGGTGTCCATATTAGCACATTACTGTAAATTGCCAATATTCTGTGGAGGTAGGTGGATAATGTTTTAGATATCCTTACAAACTTTTATTTAATCCTACAGACGCCTTTTAGAAATTAAGAGTGAATAGGTGATGTTATAGATTAGTGTGGGTCTGACCCCTGGGATTCCCACTGATCGCCAAACCTGGGCACTTTTATCCTCTTTAGAATGGATCGGCAATGCGCATGCTTGATCTTTGATCCATTATTTCATTTATTATTATTACGGAGCTTCTGGAAAAAGTTGAGCACAGAGCTTGGCAATCCCATAGAAACAAACAAAATGGTGCTTAAAAGAGGTTTCCCCACGAACAAAGTTAGTTTCAATCAACATTTTACACAATAGATCTTTAAATAATAATAAATTCCACAATTAGATGTTACATTTTTTTCCTGTGCTGAAATAATCTTATAACTGTGCCCCTGCTGTGTACTGCGTAATGGCTGTGTCTGACCGTACAGGAACTGGTCATACCACAGCCCTGGGCAGGGGGGGAAGCAAAAGTGTAGAGACAGGAGAGCGTGGGATTACAGCTAATTCCTTCTTTCTGGTAAAACATTGCTTAAAAATAGGCAGTGAAATGTTTTGCCTCATAAAAACAATCCTTTGCGATGCCGTGCTGAAATGTCTGTATACTCTTTTGCTTCCTCCCCTGCCCAGGAGCTGTGGTATCATCAGACCGCGTCCCTGCACGGTCAGACACAGCCATTACACAGTACACAGCAGGGACACATTTATAAGATTATCCCAGCACAGGAACATTTATTTAAACACATCCAATTGTGGAAATTATTATTATTCCAATATCTATTAATTAAAATGTACTTTGTTCAGGGGAATACCCTCATTCAAGCAAACAGTGGGGTCCCAGTGATCAGATGTCCACAGATCTATCAATTACCCATCCTGTGAATAGGTGGTATTTTTTTTTTCCTCAAAGGACAACCCCGGTGATTGGTTACCTACTGATACAGTTGTTTTACAAATAAATATAGATTTGACTTAGAAAGATTCTTCAGTTCCATTATTGCCTATCTGCAGCTATTCAGAGCTGTGGGAATACAGGAGCTTCAGACCAATCAGGCCAATATTTCAATGCCCATTTAGTGAACATCATTTCTCTTTTTTGAGATTCTATTTCCCAAACCTGTGTGATATTCTATTCTCACAACTCAAAGCTGGAGGTGCCCAGGTAGCTACCAATAGAATTTGCTAACATGACTACCAACCTACAGGGGCTTGACGGTAATGTTTCGACTTGTTGCACCAAGCAACCATCAATGGTCTGTTCTGCCTCTGAAATTATAATATTTCTTTAATTTCAGTATTGATTAATGTAATTCAGGAGTGTAAGGGGTCTAGATCTAATACGCTGATAAATTATAACTTTAAAATATAAAATTAAAAATGTGTTTTTACCATCTCGAATATAGAACCGGTCAGTGGTTGGGGTGGGAGAAATCATTGAGCTGGGACTTACAGCCATCATGACAATGAAGGGACCAAGTAATAGACATTACAAAACCTTCAAATTTCAGTGTTACATATTAAGTTTCCTTCTTTCTTGAGACTTAATATGCTGCAGAAGCCACCAAGACTCCTAACCAATCCCATCATGTATATAAAAGGTCTTTATTACATACGATAGGTAAGTCCTAGCACCTTTTCTCACGTTCATCCATTCTCATGACTGCAATACGAAATTTTAATACCTGTATGGGCCCATTTTGGCAGCTTTGCTATCTCCCTGCATTACTTAAAAGGAAACTTGTTGAGTTCCTTTCACTTGATACAGTTGCCAAAACAAAGCACATGACAATCTAGCGAATGTGCTGCCAAGTCACAGCCTTATCTTCCGAAAGATATTAAAAAAATAATGTTCTTTAGCATTGGCTGGAATGACAAACCACAATGAATGGAAGCAGGTAGCAAGATCTCCAGCTGTATTAAAAGTCATTTAGGATATGTTTAATGTCAACAGATGTAGATACCAAGGCTAAGAGAAACGCCAAAAAACAAAACAATACCAGCTCTTTCATCGCAACGTTTAATACCTTGGAAAATGGACATTTGGTTTGTTACAATTTTAAGGCATTCATATACATGGCAGGATTCCAATACCTCCCTTTGTTGTCAATACCCAAGGTGTCCTGATCAGATAAACTATTGTTTTCATTGTCAAAAATCATGACTTTTCACAGAGTTGTCAGAAATTTGGAATTTCATAGTCAGCTGTTAAAATGCGAGTTTAGCTCATGGTCAAAGAACCAAGACCCGTCAACGAACGCATCGGTAAAAAATAGAATTTTAAATAAATAAGTATAAAAAATAAATATATATTTTTAGATATATGCATACTAAGTCCACAGGTTGAAAATTGCATCTTTATCAAGACAGAGAGAGAAGTCTGTAGGGAGGTACATTACTGCAGATCCATCTTTGTATACATTTGCATTCCGACTTGAGCGGGCACATTGCCACGTCCTATCAGTTCTTCTGCATTAGAGGTATGGAGGTGTCATCAGCGCCAATCAGATGGTCCAATTCAATAGATAAGCAGCAATTGTGTCTTGGCTCTCTGCTTTATCCACCAGTTACATTGACCACTTCCCTGGAGTAGGTGGTCCTGACTATGATCGCTAGCATTCTACGGTCATTGTCACCGATGGCTATTAGAGACCATTGTCTTGTCACAGAACTGTCTTCACTTTTCCCTCGCGAAAAAGCTGTATCGAAATAGCAAGTGGATAGGCTGTCAACATTCTCAACTATATCCATTCAGTTCCTTATAAAGTTCAGGCACTTTTTCTGGATCCACAGGTCTGGGCAGAAAATGTGTGAATTTTTGATGCCTCTTAGCCCTGGCTCCATCTCTTGGTGTACCGTCTTTGTTAAGTGCTACAAAGTATCGCCTCCCAGAGTCACCATGTTTGTATAAGTTTGAGGAGTAGGTGTTATACCAATTTTCTTCAAACTGTTCTCTGAAAATGCATTCAGAAGTCAACTTTTCCTTAAAATAAGACAAAAAAAATTAATATCTTACAGAAGTTTTTGTTGATGAATGTTTCTTTGATTAGTTCCATGAAGCTGTATGAGTAATAATTAAACTTCTGCCACAAAATGAGACTTATGAAGTATGATGCTACAATTTTAAAAGTACCAGGGCTGTTTTATCCGGAAAATGGAACAATTATAGCCAATTTTAGATCTTTTAATTTCAGCCCCCCCAAAAAATATAAAAAATTAAACATAATCACCCTTTCAGAATAAACTACGTATTGTAAAACTTCATTAGTACCAGTTCAATAACATCATGCTATGATACCAGCACTAACAAGCGAGTCAAAATAATGAAAACCTTTGAAGTTGTGAAATCCTTTGTGTCTATATGTGTCAATACAAGTAGGTGTGAAGTCCTAAAGTGCGGAATACAGGTACATGGGCAACCCTAGTGTGTACCATAGAGGTAGATGGAAATTTACTATAAAAGGACACATTTTTTAGTAGATTGATTAATTGATTGATTCTAAAAGAACCACGAAGGTTGCCAAACTTACCGATCCAAAGAGTTCTCCTTTATCATTCATTCCTAGGTACAGACCGCTGTCCACCCCCCTAATGCTGACGAGACCAATGGCCACACTGATGAACTCAAGAATACCTGTCAGAAAATAAAATGTATAAATCAGTGATTTAAAGGATCTGTTGGAGCATCTTTCATTAATATGCCCAAACACAATAAACCATCAGTCACAATCTGTGTGTTGTGCTGGGTTCCATTAATTGGAAATGTCACATCTATCGTTCTGCCAATGTATTTCCTCAATGATGTATCACTTTAATCAAGACTGTACATTGCAATCAATCGAAATGGCCTCTTCCTTTGCGTGGATAGATTTCAAATTAAATGTATCAAAAAATGAAAAAAAAATATCCAGCATTGCAACCTTCATAAAACCAGAGCAATGTAGAAATACTCTAAAAAAAATATGAAAAAGTTGCTTCTTCATTTCAGATCTACTCTAAGAACCTAGATTAGCCCTAAAATGACTAAGCGTCTTTTTCATTTATTTTTAGTGTGCGTCAATATTTGTTTTTTTATGGGTACAGTGCTGGATTTTAACCATTTTATGTCTGATAAGTCCTGCACCTGATCTAGGTTACAAGATGTTCGAGCTATAAAGTCATTTCCAGTAGAGTTGAGCAAATTTTTCAAAATGACGATCGGCGGCAAATATTGTATTTGCAATAATCGCCGAACGTCATTGGAGTCAATGGGAGCAGAAATTACCAAATATGTTCGGAACCGGTCATCAAACATAAATTCGGCACAAATAGGGTACTGATATAGCACAAATATGGCAAATTCAGAACATATTCACTCAACTCTAATTTTCAGCTGCTCTTCAGTGTGCAGCCTAACTATTAAATAATATGTCTGATATAAATGTCAGTGTAAATAATAATAATAATGTCTAGTGGTTAGTCTGAGCTTTCCAGAAAGCATGTGATATGCACAAATCATGTTTTTTGGGTCATCTATGATTCTTGCCTTTTTCTTTTTTCTTTCTTTTGCCTAGTTTTCAGTAGAGGATGGTGGTATTTTGTCTTTTTTAATGCTATCTTTTTCAAAGCAAGACTTAAAAAAAAAACGAAAAAAAAAAAACAACAAGCAGGTGAGTCAACCAGGCGAGAGACCACATCAGAGGAGGCTCCGATGAGAATAGGGGCGGCATAAAGGAGAGGGATATAAAAGAACAACGCATGTTTGATCTCTATCTCAAACTTCAGGTAATTCGCAGAATATCCCTGTTCACAGACCGTACGACACTTTGCTTGCTTCTCATACCTGGGCCTGCCCACAGTGACAGCCTGGCACCACCATTCATTTAGAAATGAATTTCCTCCCCTTTGGGATTATTATAGTTCGGAAGATTAATTAACCCTTCAGTCGACAACCTCGTCTATTTGATGTCAGGCATCAAAAGAGTTAAGAATAATTGATATTTATTGTCTTGGCTATGGGAAAGTGACGGAAAACATTTTAATCAGTTATACAGCAGCTAAATCAATAAAAGGGGGGGAAAGCGCCTATCAACAATAGTTGGTTTGTTCAGATAAAAAGAACATTGAATAAATACCCTGATCATTATTCACTCTTCCTGTCAGATAAGCAATTACATCCTATGCTTGTGCTCCGACCAGACTTTTAGGTAAATGTATCAAGTTAATAAGCATAGAAATACTATTATTACATTTTTTATTGTTTCGTTATTACAATAATAGAGAATATTGAATATAAAAGTTGTGTATATGATAATATCTACAGAATTATTTGGTTTATGTCACTTTTACATGTGCAGAACACATTTTATGTCTATTATCAGATGCTCCTAGTGCCTGCAATACTTGTATGTAGCTGCATGGTGGTCTTTATATTGACCAGCCACTAAATTACCCTAAGTCAATATACAGTTTCTGCGTACCACCTAAAAGATATTGCAAAATGTAGTCTACTGCATACAAATAGATGTACAATCCTGATGTAAAGCAAACCGGTATGTGATCAAATAAAGTGTAATCAGCACGGTGGGGGTCCGATAGGGCGATATACACTGAATATGAGCAGGAGTGCAGTCTGTTGTGCCGTATACCGGGAGCTGAGCAATCCGAATGTGTATTGTACGCTGCATATGCAGTAGGCAGATGTGCAAATCTGATGAACAGTAAACAGGTGTGTGATCCGCAGAGGTGTTAGACACTGCATAAAGATAAGTGTGCAGCTCTGCATTGTGTTATACAGGTAGGTGGGCAAATCGGAAGTGTGTTATGCAGTTGGGTATGCAAGCTTGAAAATAGACGCTGCAGAAAGGCAGGTGCGCAATTCTAGTGTGCAGTGCTATAGTGACCTAGAGTGAGGCATACAGACAGGTGTGCAGTTCTAGAGTGCAGCATACAGGCAGGTGTGCAGTGCTATAGTGACCTAGAGTGAGGCATACAGACAGGTGTGCAGTTCTAGAGTGCAGCATACAGGCAGGTGTGCAGTGCTATAGTGACCTAGAGTGAGGCATACAGACAGGTGTGCAGTTCTAGAGTGCAGCATACAGGCAGGTGTGCAGTGCTATAGTGACCTAGAGTGAGGCATACAGGCAGGTGTGCAATTCTAGTGTGCAGTGCTATAGTGACCTAGAGTGCAGTATACAGGCAGGTGTGCAGTTCTAGACTGCAGTATACAGGCAGGTGTGCAGTTCTAGACTGCAGTATACAGGCAGGTGCGCAGTTCTAGACTGCAGTATACAGGCAGGTGCGCAGTTCTAGACTGCAGTATACAGGCAGGTGTGCAGTTCTAGACTGCAGTATACAGGCAGGTGTGCAGTTCTAGACTGCAGTATACAGACAGGTGTGCAGTTCTAGAGTGCAGCATACAGGCAGGTGTGCAGTGCTATAGTGACCTAGAGTGCAGTATACAGGCAGGTGTGCAGTTCTAGACTGCAGTATACAGGCAGGTGTGCAGTTCTAGACTGCAGTATACAGGCAGGTGCGCAGTTCTAGTGTGCAGTATACAGGCAGGTGTGCAATTCTAGTGTGCAGTGCTATAGTGACCTAGAGTGCAGTATACAGGCAGGTGTGCAGTTCTAGACTGCAGTATACAGGCAGGTGTGCAGTTCTAGACTGCAGTATACAGGCAGGTGCGCAGTTCTAGTGTGCAGTATACAGGCAGGTGTGCAATTCTAGTGTGCAGTGCTATAGTGACCTAGAGTGCGGCATACAGGTAGGTGCACAACCATAGAATGTGGTATAGAGGTAGGTGTGCAGTTCTAGAATGCGGTGTACAAGTAAGCGTGCAACCCTATAGGGCGGCATACAGGTAAGTGTGCGGTTCTAGAATGCGGAATGCAAGTAGGTGTGAAGTCCTAAACTGCGACATACAGGTAGATGGGAAACCCTAGAGTGTAGCATAGAGGTAGATGTGCAGTCCTATGGTGTGGCATACAGGTAGGTGTGTAACCCTAGAAT
Source organism: Ranitomeya imitator (assembly GCF_032444005.1). Lineage (NCBI taxonomy): Eukaryota > Metazoa > Chordata > Amphibia > Anura > Dendrobatidae > Ranitomeya > Ranitomeya imitator. The sequence goes on along the minus strand of NC_091282.1, from coordinate 1,116,885,452 downwards.
TTTGTATAGAGGTAGGTGCACAACCATAGAGTGTGGCATAGAGGTAGGTGCACAACCATAGAGTGTGGCATAGAGGTAGGTGCAGAACCGTAGAGTGCAGCATAGAGGTAAATGTGCAGTCCTATAGTGCGGCATACAGGTAGGTGTGCAACCCTGGAATGTTGAATAGAGGTAGGTGCACAATACTAGACTGCGGCAAAAAAGTAGGTGTGAAGTCCTAAAGTGTGGCATACAGGTAGGTGCACAACCCTAGAATGTTGTATAGAGGTGACCAGTACTAGAGTGCGGCATACAGGTAGGTGCACAACCATAGAGTGTGGTATAGAGTTAGGTGTGCAGTTCTAGAATGCGGTGTACAAGTAAGCGTGCAACCCTATAGGGCGGCATACAGGTAAGTGTGCAGTTCTAGAATGCGGAATACAAGTAGGTGTGAAGTCCTAAATTGTGGAATACAGATAGATGGCCAACCCTAGAGTGTACCATAGAGGTAGATGTGCAGTCCTCTAGTGTGGCATACAGGTAGGTGTGCAACCCTAGAAAGTTGTATAGAGGTAGGTGCACAACCCTAGAGTGCGGCATAGAGATATATGTGCAGAATTAAAACGTGGTACATGAATGTGTGATAACCCCAGTCCCCAGAGTTCTTGCAGAGTGAATGCAGTTAGGAGAGCCGTTCTGAAGTGCGGTATACCCGGCATTGTCAGCAGGTGTGCAGCCATAATGTCAGCAGCCAGGAGACGTTCCTATACAGAACAGGTTGGGGTTGGGGAAGCCTCCGCACCCTGTCATGCCCTTCCTCCGCACCCTGTCATGCCCTTCCTCCGCACCCTGTCGTGCCCTTCCTCCGCACCCTGTCATGCCCTTCCTCCGCACCCTGTCATGCCCTTCCTCCGCACCCTGTCATGCCCTTCCTCCGCACCCTGTCATGCCCTTCCTCCGCACCCTGTCATGCCCTTCCTCCGCACCCTGTCATGCCCTTCCTCCGCACCCTGTCATGCCCTTCCTCCGCACCCTGTCATGCCCTTCCTCCGCACCCTGTCATGCCCTTCCTCCGCACCCTGTCATGCCCTTCCTCCGCACCCTGTCATGCCCTTCCTCCGCACGGAGCGCACCGCGGACACCTACCGAAGCGGCTGTGGTCTTGCCGGGTGCCCTGCACAGTGCCATCCGGGAGGATCTGGAGGTGGAAGCCCGTCCGGCAGTAGAGCTGGCGGCGGCGCAGGATGCCCTGGAGATGCGCCAGGTCTGATGGAGCGCTGCGGGAAAGGCGCTCAGGTTGTCCCAGGGGGTCGTTGTATAACAGGGGGGTGTCCCTGGCAGGAGGAGGCAGCAGGAAATGAGCGCCCACTTGTCCCAGGGCGTCCAGCCCGGCCAGATAGTTGCCCACCTCGAGCAGTGGAGCCATGTGTGCGCCGGGGCGCAGTCCTGGAGGGTCCCTGTGCGGGCACCGGGCGCCGGTGCAGATACTGGGATGCCGGGCGGGCAGGCGGCTGCCGAGCTCTCTGTGCGGGCACTTTATATAGGGGCCCAGTTGACATAAGGTAATGAAGCTGGAGCTCAGGGTTTCTTCTTCACACCTCTGTTCACAATGTGCAAAGTGTCTGCTCCCCAGTGCTGGCCCATTCACATGTACTGTCACTCACAGCCATGGGCACCATAATCCACAGCTCTCTGCGGGCTGCCCCGACTGCACCCTGGGGACATGGTAGGGAGGGATGGCACCTGGGCACGTCTGGATGGAGGCAGCGCAGAGCAGAGGGTCCGGTCCTCGGATGCCGGAGAAGCAGGAGTGATCGGGATGCAGGAGGTCCTCCTAATGCTCAGCATGGACAGGTGCAAGGAAAGGTAGAGGCAGAGGCGGGGACTGCAGCCCACACCTTCCCAGACACACAGCTGCAAGGGACAGACACACACACCACACATGCCTCCATAGAGACTGTGGGCGCTCACTGTGCCACACATGCCTCCATAGAGACTGTGGGCGCTCACTGTGCCACACATGCCTCCATACAGACTGTGGGCGCTCACTGTACCACACATACCTCCATAGAGACTGTGGGCGCTCACTGTACCATACATACCTCCATAGAGACTGTGGGCGCTCACTGTGCCACACATACCTCCATAGAGACTGTGGGCGCTCACTGTACCATACATACCTCCATAGAGACTGTGGGCGCTCACTGTACCATACATACCTCCATAGAGACTGTGGGCGCTCACCGTACCACACATGCCTCCATAGAGACTGTGGGCGCTCACTGTACCACACATGCCTCCATAGAGACTGTGGGCGCTCACCGTACCACACATACCTCCATAGAGACTGTGGGCGCTCACTGTACCACACATGCCTCCATAGAGACTGTGGGCGCTCACCGTACCACACATGCCTCCATACAGACTGTGGGCGCTCACCGTACCACACATACCTCCATACAGACTGTGGGCGCTCACTGTACCACACATACCTCCATAGAGACTGTGGGCGCTCACTGTGCCACACATGCCTCCATAGAGACTGTGGGCGCTCACCGTACCACACATACCTCCATACAGACTGTGGGCGCTCACCGTACCACACATGCCTCCATACAGACTGTGGGCGCTCACCGTACCACACATACCTCCATACAGACTGTGGGCGCTCACCGTACCACACATACCTCCATACAGACTGTGGGCGCTCACTGTACCACACATGCCTCCATAGAGACTGTGGGCGCTCACTGTGCCACACATGCCTCCATAGAGACTGTGGGCGCTCACTGTGCCACACATGCCTCCATACAGACTGTGGGCGCTCACTGTACCACACATACCTCCATAGAGACTGTGGGCGCTCACTGTGCCACACATACCTCCATAGAGACTGTGGGCGCTCACTGTACCATACATACCTCCATAGAGACTGTGGGCGCTCACTGTACCACACATGCCTCCATAGAGACTGTGGGCGCTCACCGTACCACACATGCCTCCATACAGACTGTGGGCGCTCACCGTACCACACATACCTCCATACAGACTGTGGGCGCTCACTGTACCACACATACCTCCATAGAGACTGTGGGCGCTCACTGTACCATACATACCTCCATAGAGACTGTGGGCGCTCACTGTGCCACACATGCCTCCATACAGACTGTGGGCGCTCACTGTACCATACATACCTCCATACAGACTGTGGGCGCTCACCGTACCACACATGCCTCCATACAGACTGTGGGCGCTCACTGTACCATACATGCCTCCATACAGACTGTGGGCGCTCACTGTACCACACATACCTCCATACAGACTGTGGGCGCTCACTGTGCCACACATGCCTCCATACAGACTGTGGGCGCTCACCGTACCACACATGCCTCCATACAGACTGTGGGCGCTCACCGTACCACACATACCTCCATACAGACTGTGGGCGCTCACCGTACCACACATGCCTCCATACAGACTGTGGGCGCTCACTGTGCCACACATGCCTCCATACAGACTGTGGGTGCTCACCGTACCACACATGCCTCCATACAGACTGTGGGCGCTCACCGTACCACACATGCCTCCATACAGACTGTGGGCGCTCACTGTACCACACATGCCTCCATACAGACTGTCGGCGCTCACTGTACCATACATGCCTCCATACAGACTGTGGGCGCTCACTGTACCACACATGCCTCCATACAGACTGTGGGCGCTCACCGTACCACACATGCCTCCATACAGACTGTGGACACTGACTGTACCACATGCCTCCATACAGACTGTGGGCGCTCACTGTACCACACATGCCTCCATACAGACTGTGGGTGCTCACTGTACCACACATGCCTCCATACAGACTGTGGGCGCTCACTGTACCACACATACCTCCATACAGACTGTGGGCGCTCACTGTACCATACATGCCTCCATACAGAATGTGGGCGCTCACTGTACCACACATGCCTCCATACAGACTGTGGGCGCTCACCGTACCATACATGCCTCCATACAGACTGTGGGCGCTCACCGTACCACACATGCCTCCATACAGACTGTGGGCGCTCACCGTACCACACATACCTCCATACAGACTGTGGGCGCTCACCGTACCACACATGCCTCCATACAGACTGTGGGCGCTCACCGTACCACACATACCTCCATAGAGACTGTGGGTGCTCACTGTACAACACATGCCTCCATACAGACTGTGGGCGCTCACCGTACCACACATACCTCCATACAGACTGTGGGCGCTCACCGTACCACACATGCCTCCATACAGACTGTGGGCGCTCACCGTACCACACATGCCTCCATACAGACTGTGGGCGCTCACTGTACCACACATGCCTCCATACAGACTGTGGGCGCTCACCGTACCACACATACCTCCATAGAGACTGTGGGTGCTCACTGTACAACACATGCCTCCATACAGACTGTGGGCGCTCACTGTACCACACATGCCTCCATACAGACTGTGGGCGCTCACTGTACCACACATGCCTCCATACAGACTGTGGGTGCTCACTGTACCACACATACCTCCATACAGACTGTGGGCGCTCACTGTACCATACATGCCTCCATACAGAATGTGGGCGCTCACTGTACCACACATGCCTCCATACAGACTGTGGGCGCTCACCGTACCATACATGCCTCCATACAGACTGTGGGCGCTCACCGTACCACACATGCCTCCATACAGACTGTGGGCGCTCACCGTACCACACATACCTCCATACAGACTGTGGGCGCTCACCGTACCACACATGCCTCCATACAGACTGTGGGCGCTCACCGTACCACACATACCTCCATAGAGACTGTGGGTGCTCACTGTACAACACATGCCTCCATACAGACTGTGGGCGCTCACTGTACCACACATGACTCCATACAGACTGTGGGTGCTCACTGTACAACACATGCCTCCATACAGACTGTGGGTGCTCACTGTACAACACATACCTCCATAGAGACTGTGGGCGCTCACTGTACCATACATGCCTCCATACAGACTGGGGGCGCTCACCGTACCACACATACCTCCATACAGACTGTGGGCGCTCACTGTACCATACATGCCTCCATACAGACTGTGGGCGCTCACTGTACCACACATGCCTCCATACAGACTGTGGGCGCTCACTGTACCATACATGCCTCCATACAGACTGTGGGCGCTCACTGTACCACACATGCCTCCATACAGACTGTGGGCGCTCACCGTACCACACATACCTCCATACAGACTGTGGGCGCTCACTGTACCATACATGCCTCCATACAGACTGTGGGCGCTCACCGTACCACACATGCCTCCATACAGACTGTGGGCGCTCACCGTACCACACATACCTCCATAGAGACTGTGGGTGCTCACTGTACAACACATGCCTCCATACAGACTGTGGGCGCTCACTGTACCACACATGACTCCATACAGACTGTGGGCACTCACTGTACCACACATGCCTCCATACAGACTATGGGCACTGTACCACATGCCTCCATACAGAGTGTGGGTGCACACTGTAAACACATGCCTCCATACAGACTGAGGGCACACACTGTACCACACATGCCTCCATACAGACTGTGGGCGCTCACTGTACCACACATGCCTCCATACAGACTGTGGGCGCTCACTGTACAACACATGCCTCCATACAGACTGTGGGCGCTCACTGTACCACACATACCTCCATACAGAGTGTGGGCGCTCACCGTACCACACATACCTCCATACAGACTGTGGGCGCTCACTGTACCACACATGCCTCCATACAGACTGTGGGTGCTCACTGTACCACACATGCCTCCATACAGACTGTGGGCGCTCACTGTACGACACATGCCTCCATACAGACTGTGGGCACTCACTGTACCACACATGCCTCCATACAGAGCGAGGGCACACACTGTACCACACATGCCTCCATACAGACTGTGGGCGCTCACTGTACCACACATGCCTCCATACAGACTGTGGGCGCTCACTGTACCACACATGCCTCCATACAGACTGTGGACACTGACTGTACCACATGCCTCCATACAGACTGTGGGCGCTCACTGTACCACACATGCCTCCATACAGACTGTGGGTGCTCACTGTACCACACATGCCTCCATACAGACTGTGGGTGCTCACTGTACCACACATGCCTCCATACAGACTGTGGGCGCTCACTGTACCACACATGCCTCCATACAGAGCGAGGGCACACACTGTACCACACATGCCTCCATACAGACTGTGGACACTGACTGTACCACATGCCTCCATACAGACTGTAGGCGCTCACTGTACCACACATGCCTCCATACAGACTGTGGGTGCTCACTGTACCACACATGCCTCCATACAGACTGTGGACGCTCACTGTGCCACACATGCCTCCATACAGACTGTGGGTGCTCACTGTACCACACATGCCTCCATACAGAGCGAGGGCACACACTGTACCACACATGCCTCCATGCAGACTGTGGGCTCTCACTGTACTAGTATCACCTAATCAAAACCATATAATTTGCAGCTTTTTATCTAGTTTATTAAAAGCAGTAAATTATATTGCTCCTGTTGTTCAGCCCAAGTGTATGTGATAAATATAGATGTACCTTCATCAACAGCTCCACGCCCATAGTATGATGTCCCCTGTTACCCCCAAACAGTATTATATCCCCTCTGTCTCCACACACAGTATGCCTCCACAGTTATCCAAAAACATGGTATCATGCCCCTACAACCACCCTTCACACAGTCTGCTGCCTCGACACTCCCCCATGCAAAATATGATAAAGCACACAATCCCCTTCACACAGTATGGCCCAAACCTTTCCACACACAGTATGATGGACCCACACTTTCCCTTAGACAGTAGAATAATTTAAATATATCCCAATACCCACAAATTTAAAGTGTGCCCTAAAAACAAATTTCTTTAGACTGGTCTATCACCTCACCTCACTTATCTAACTTATCTAACTGTTCCCATTTTACCCTTCCAACATTTTCCTATGAGTCTGGTCCCCAGTATCATCTGTTTACCTGCCCTCCATGCGCTTAACCACTTTACGTCAAATGATGGACATAGCAGGTCATGAGTGGGTGTCAATTCCTGCACTATGACGTGCTATGGCCATTCATGACTTTGAACTGTCATTGCGTGTAAACTTGCAGTGACAGTCCAGTGCTGACAGCTGTCAGTGAGAGTTGTCCGGCATGGGAAGAGGTGCGTGGACCCATGTCATTGGTCCCTGCACTCAGATCGCTGTGATCGGTCAGACTGACCGATCACAGCATCACAGCACGATCACGCAGGAGGAGCTGAAATATCACTCTGCCCTTGTGATCTCAAAAGTTATGTAAAATGTTCCCAATAAGGCTATGTGCAACACGTTGTGGATTCGTGTGCAGATTTTTCCGCTCCATTTTTTCAAAATCTGCAGGTAAAACGCACTGCATTTTACCTGCGGATTTACCGCTGATTTCCTGCGGGTTTTGAGCGGATTCCTATTATGGAGCAGGGGTAAACCGCTGCGGAATCCGCACAAAGAATTGACATGCTGCGGAAAATACAAAGCAGCGTTTCTGCGCGGTATTTTCCACACCATGAGCACTGCGGATTTTGTTTCCCATAGGTTTACTTGGTACTATAAACCACATGAAAAACAACTGTGAATCCACAGCGGCCAATCCGCTGCGGATCCGCAGCCAAATCCGCAACGTGTGCGCATAGCCTAAAAGCTTCAACTCGGGGCGTGGCCTAGCAGGCGATGTGAACAGACGTGCAACAGAGCTCTCCCGCTTCATTATCTCTGTATTAACCCCTTAGAGGCGCCGCCGAGCGCAAATCATACTCTCAGGAGTGCACATAGTCTCGGGGAGCGAGGTGTGACCCGAAGGAACGGAATCTTATCTGAGGATGACACGCAGGAGACAGAAGGAGCTGACAGCTGCGGGAAGCTCACAGGCCCAAGATGGCGCTGAGACTGCAGAGGAGGCGGCGAGGGCAAGCGCTGCTTATCAGAGGAAGATGGATGTGATTGCTAAGTTGGAGCGATTTGCCAGGTCAGAGGAGGCTGTAAATCTACAGTCAGAGGCTGGAAGTGTGGAGTCTGGAGCAGCTGGTGCCCCCGGAGATCAGCAGGAAGGAGGGGCTCAGCTACAGTGCAGTGGGTCAGACCAGGGATCTCCTACAAGGGCCGCAGGAGCTGTTCTGCCTGCACAGTCTGACATGCCAGAAATGGAGGAGCCGACTCTGAAGGACATATTTTCAGTGGTGATGTACTGTAAGTCTGCCCTGGGGGCTCTAAACCTACGAGCGGATGAATTAAAGGGAGAGATGGTCGCTTTAAACTCTGCTATGCGTAAAGTTGAAAAGAGAGTGGAAGAGGTGGAAGAAAGGGTTGGGAGTGCAGAAGATCGGATTGGTGAATTGTTAAACAGGGAAAAAAAGTATATTCAACGTATTGCTGATCTGGAGTTTAAGACTGATGACCTTGAAAACCGATCCCGCAGGAACAACCTAAGGATTGTGGGGGTCCCAGAAAAGGCGGAAGGGAGCAACCCCACGGCTTATATTGAGGCATGGCTAAAAAACGCTGTGGGTGGAGATGGCCTTACTAAGATGTTTGCCGTTGAAAGAGCGCACCGTGTGCCCACCAGACCCCTCCCCCCCGGCTCGGCCCCAAGAGTTATCTTGGCTAAAATTCTGAACTATCAGGACCGAGACATTTTGTTGAGGAAAGCCAGGAATTGTGATGAGCTGACCATTGATGGTAATCGGGTCTCCCTTTATCCGGATTACTCTGCGGCGGTCCAAAAGCTTCGGATGAAGTTTGGAGAGGTCAAGAGGAGGTTGCGAGACTTAGATGTCCGTTATTCAATGATTTACCCAGCAAAATTAAGGGTGGTGGCTCTGGATCGGGTGCATTTTTTCCAAAATCCAGAGGAGGCGTCACAATGGCTGGATCTCAATACTAAGCATGTCAAAACGGGGCAGACCCGCTGAAACTGATTTAAGTGCTACTGAGGCAATTGTTAACCCTTCACTGTTATGTTTGGTTTGATAGTTAACTGGTACTTATACTGTGACTTTATGGTATATTGATATCATCAGGTTGTGTTCGGCGGCGCAACGAAATTTGCATTTTGGCTATGGTGGGCGGGGGAGCTGAAGGAACGCAGAGTTTTTATCGTTAGGCTGTGAAACAGCGTTCCCAGATCTCAAATTGAGAGGGAGAGTTTATTTTGATATTCTAAGAGTAGAGAGGAGTTGGGTGGGCTTAAGAGAGGGGAGAGATGGAGAGTTATTTCAGTTGGGAATTGGGGATGGGGGGGGGGAGGAGGGAGGGGGTGGGAGTTGGGGTTGAGACCTTAGGGAGCTTGAACTCATTCATTGTTTCTATAAGCTATAATGGGTGGGGAGGTTAAAATCCTAAGTTGGAATGTTAGGGGCCTTGCAAATGCTACTAAAAGAACAGCTATTTTCCAATATGTACTGAAACAGAGGCCTTCAGTGATATGTCTGCAGGAAACTCACCTAGTGAAGGAAAAGGTTGCTATTCTACAGAAGAGATGGGTGAGAAAGGCGTATCACTCAACGTTCTCAAATTATGCCAGAGGTGTGTCAATTTTGATACACGTTAGTGTTCCGTTTGAAGAGATTGAGGTAACCACCGATAAAGACGGCCAATTTGTGTTTTTAGTATGCAAGATATTTAACAGGTTAATTTGTATTGTGTCAATTTATATTCCACCACCATATTCCAAGAAAAAGATACAGGAGATTCTGGAAATTACGGGTAGGTGGGATGGGGTGCCCCTCCTTATAGTGGGGGATGTGAACAATATATCTAATGATCACTGGGACAAGGGTAGACATGCAGAGTTGAGAAGTGAAGGGAACTCTACTCCTTTTGGAAATTATCTAAGAGAAATAGGATGGATAGATTTGTGGCGGGTGCGTAATCCTAGGACATATGCCTACTCATGTTATTCAGCAACATACGGATCTTTATCTCGCATTGATGTGGCTTTGGGAAATGGGGGGGTGAATAATCTAATACATGAGGTGGAGTATAGGCCTAGAGTAATATCGGACCATAGCCCAGTACTGGTCTCTGTACAAATGACTGGGAAGAGTGGTCTGACGGGGTTGGGATGGAAATTTCACCCCTCCTGGCTACAGTATTTGGATATGGAACAGGTGGGAACTGAACTCGGGGAGTTTTTCAGGATAAATGAAGGGAGTGCGGGGAATCTTGTAGTGTGGGACACCATGAAGGCATACCTGAGAGGAATTTTATTCCGGGACATCTCGAGACATAAAACTAAGTCTAAAATTCAAGACAATGCAGTGATGGAGGAACTGAGGGTGGCGGAAGAGACACTGGCCTCTCAGAATTCAAGAGAAGCACAACTTCGTATGAGGGCGGCTCAGGTAGCGGTCGATGAACTCCATATGCGTAGGGCAGATAGGTTGAGAGCCTTTCAAAAGGAAACATTTTATTCTGAGGGAGAGAAGGTGGGACATTTGCTCTCGGTGGTGGTTTCTGCGCAGCGGGATTCTTCACATGTATACTCCATAAGAACAGAGGAAGGTAAAACGGTTACTCAGGGGGGGGAAATTTTAGACGTTTTTCGGAGATTTTATAGTAAATTATATTCCTCTAGGGTGGATAAAAGTCCTGAGGAAATGAATAGATATCTGAAAGAGGTTGACTTACCCAGACTAGGTAGAGAGGAAAGGGAGTGGATGGATAGACCGCTTGGGGAGGAAGAATTGAAGGCGGCTTTGGCGAATATGGCGGGGGGCAAGGCTCCGGGGACGGACGGTATCCCAGTAGAGGTTTATAAAATTCTTAATGCAGAGTTAATGCCCAAATTGGAGCGAGTGTTCTCTGAGTCGTTGGAGAGGGGAGTGCTGCCCCCATCAATGAGAGAGGCCATCGTGGTGGTTATTCCTAAAGCTGATAAAGATCCTCAACAGCCGGAGTCGTATAGACCAATTTCACTTCTAACGGCTGACATAAAGATTTTGGCGAAGGCCCTGGCGAACAGGCTGACCCAAGTGATCGATAAATTGATTCACCCAGACCAGCCTGGCTTTATGCCCAATAAATCCACGGCAATTAACTTGAGAAGGCTATTTTTAAATATGCAAATTCCTGCAGACAATGCCGGAAAAAGAGTTGTGGTGTCTTTAGATGCCCACAAGGCCTTTGATTGTGTGGAGTGGAGTTACTTGTGGTCGGTACTGGATCGCCTGGGGTTTGGTCCAAAATTCATCTCCTGGGTTAAGTTGCTGTACTCGTTCCCAATGGCAAAAATTAGAGTTAATAATAATTTGTCAGAGAGTTTCCCGCTGTTTAGGGGTACCAGACAGGGGTGTCCGCTGTCCCCGTTGCTCTTCGCTCTGGCCGTGGAGCCGTTAGCGGCTAAAATAAGAGGTGCTCAGGAGGTTAGAGGTTACATCTATGGTAGGAGGGAAGACAAAATTGCATTATATGCTGACGATATTTTGTTGTTCCTGGAGGATTCTGAAAGGTCCCTGTGCAATGCGGTTGCTTTGATTGAGGAGTTTGGTCGGTTTTCGGGTCTCACAATAAACTGGGATAAGTCTTGTATGTTGTTGATTGAGGGGGACAGTATGGGCAGTGGAGAGAGGGCGATAACCACAAAATTAAAGATTGTTCAAAAATTCAAATATTTGGGTATTCAGATTGCTCTTCCTCTAACTACCTTTGAGGAACTGAATTTAAGTCCATTAATGCAGAAAATTCGTACCAAGATTGCGGCATGGAACAAATTACATTTATCGGTGGTTGGTAGGGTGAACCTCTTAAAGATGATTGTAATGCCACAGTTGTTGTACGTGCTACATAACTCTCCCATTTGGATTACACAATGCAGATTCCGTAAGATTAGGTCTTTGTTTGGGGAATTAATATGGGGAGGAAAGAGTCCTAGGTTTAAACAGGAGATACTTCAGAGGGCCAAAACAGAGGGGGGTCTTGCACTTCCTAATCCATGGCTATACTTCTTAGCAGCACAGTGTCAACATCTCAAAGGATGGGGGGAGGAGGCAGGGAGTGTGCAAATACCTAATAGCTTGAGGTTCTTACTACAGGCAGACGTTTTGAGTGACAGTTTGGAGGGAGGACAATTCAAAAAAATGGGTTCACATGGGTGCACTATCAAATTAATTCACAGAGTATGGGAAAAAGTCAAACTCATTAGGGAAGTGAGTGGGTTCACCAGATTCTCGCCTATTTGGGACAACATTTATCTACCGGAATTTAGGCAGAGGGAGGGTTTTCATTTTTGGTCTGCAGCAGGTATTAAATGGCTGGGGCAGCTGATAAGTCAGGGCAGACTTAAAACATTTGAGGAGTTGCAGGAAGAATTTCAGTTGCCACGGTCTGAATTGTTCCAGTATAATCGTATCTCTCATGCTTATCAGGCACAGAATAAAAGGGGAGCCATAGTGGTACAGATTGATCTCATGATCGACTATATCCTTAAGAATAGCTGCACGAAGGGGGCGATTTCAGAAATATATGGGTTTCTACTTTTTTCTTTCCTGGAAAAATATCCCATCCGAGCCAAAGGGAAATGGGAAGCTGAATTGGGAATAATTGACAATGATAGATGGGAGTCGGTCCTAGAATATGTGCCCAAGATATCAATGGGTGAACCAGGCAGGCTATCACAGTTATTCGTAATCCATAGGGCCTATAGAACCCCTGACAGGTTGTTCAAGGCTGGGCTTAGGCAGAACTCGGACTGCCCTCGGTGCTCACAATCCCAGGCGGGGATATTGCATATGATGTGGCAGTGCCCTAGACTGTCCTCCTTCTGGATAGTTGTTTTAAATCGTATTGAACTGGTGTATGGATGTTCTGTCCCTAGGGTTCCACTGACTTGCATATTGGGATATGTGGAGGAAATTGTTACGGACAACATGTTTAAAATAGCTATTGCACGATTGTTATTCATTGCTAGGAAATTGATCGCCAAATTTTGGATTAGAGAGGAACCTCCAACCAGAAGAGACTTTCTTAAGCAAGCGGAGCATATACTTACTTTGGAGAAAAGTATCTACACCAAAAGGAATAAGCTGGACATCTTCCACAAGCTGTGGCAACCGTGGATGGACTTGAATTAGGATGATAAATGAGAATATAGGGAACCTAGTATTCAATGGAAATATAACGGATGTTTATTCAAATGGTTGTATGATGATGGGAAGTGGGGTGGCTCTGGCTGAGGTCTCGGGTTGGGCAGGGTGGGGGGGCTCTGGGTCGGGGGGGAAAAAGTTATCTGTAAATGTTTAATGAAACATTGCCATGAGAAATATTCTGATTGTTTATTCTTTGCGGATAATAAAAATCTATCTGATAAAAAAATAAAAGCTTCAACTCAATCCACAAAAAAAGCAATTCCCCACTCAGGTCCGTCATCTGTTAACGGAATTGTATTCCACATTACTGGTAGTACAAAGCCTCTGAAAAAGTGGCTGTTAGCCCCCAAAAGAAATTTTAAAAATTCTGCGCTCCCAAATCCAAATTCACCCCTCCCCCCCCCCCCTCCGTTCTGAGTTCCACAGTGTGTTTAAACCACATTTAGCATCCACAGGCTTGGCAGGGATATAATGTCCAAAACGGGGTCTTTTGTGGGGGGGGGGGGGGGTTCTGCTGTTCTTGCACTTAGGGGCTCTGTATATGGAGTCTGCAGACTACAGTATTCTTAGAAAATCTACGCTCCACTAGGCAAATAGCGCTCCGTCCCTTACAAGTCTCACCATGTGGCTAAGCAGTACTGTACCTCCACATTTGTGGTATTGCCATGTTCAGCAGAAAATGTGTGACAAATTTTGTGGCATTTTAAACCATTTTGTAAAATCTAGTAAATGTTTGTGGTAAAAATGTAATTATTTTTTCCTCACTTCCCAATGGTATAGTATTCTGTGACACACCCATGGTATCAATATGATCACTGCACCCTTGGATGAATTCATTGAGAAGTATAGTTTGCAAAATGGGGTCACTTATGGTAGCTTCTTCTGTTGTGGCATCTCTGAGGCTCTTCCAGTGGGTCATGGTAGCTTCAAACCATAACAGTAAAATCTTCTCTATAATACGGCACTCCTTCCCTTCTGAGCTTTGCCCTGTACCTCAAAAGTAGTTCCCAATTACATGTAGGGTATTGGCACCAACAGGCAAAATTGCACAACACACTGAGAAGTCTATTATTTCCTGTTAGCCCTTGTAAAAGTTGAAAATTTGGGGTGAAAAGAACATTTTAGCGGTAAAAATGTAATTCTTTCTTCACTGCCCAATTGTATAAATTTCTGTGAGGCACAAGTGGTGTCAATATGCTCACTGCACACCTAAATTAAATGATTGGGGAGTGTAGTTTGTAAAATGAATTCACATATGAGTTTTTTTGCTGTCCTGGCACCTCAGGGGCTCTGCCAATGTGACATGGCACCTTCACACCATTCCAGCCAAATCTGAACTTTAATATGGCGCCTCTTCCCCTCGGAGCTTTGCACTGTGTCTCAAAAGTATTTTTTGACCTCATATGGGGTATCGGCACACTCAGGAGAAATTGCACAATAAATTTTGGGCTCTATTTTCTCCTGTTACCCTTGTGAAAATACAATCAGGCTAAAAACAATTTTGTGGGGAAAATGTGATTTTTTTATTTTCAGGGCTCTACGTTATAAACTTCTGTGAAGCACCTGGGGGGCAAGGGGCTTGCCACACATCTATATATATTTCATAAGGGGTCTAGTGTCCAAAATGGGGTCGCTTGTAGAAGGTTTCCACTGTTTAGGCACATCAGGGGCACTCCAAACGTGACATGCATCCACTCTCAATTGCAGCCATTTTTGCGTTCGAAAATTCACACAGTGCTCCTTCCCTTCTGAGCCCTGCCATGCGTCCAAACAGTAGTTTTCACCCACATATGGGGTATCGGTGTATTCAGGAGAAATCACACAAACAGTTTTGGGGTCCATTGTCTCCTGTAAGAACTAAAGTAAAAGTTAAATGTTAATTTTTTTCCTTTCACATTCCATTAATTCCTGTGAAACACCTGAAGGTTTAATACATTTTTTGAATGTGGTTTTGAGGAGATTGAGGAGATCAGTTTTTAGAAGGGTGTCACTTTTGGATATTTTGTGTCATTTGGCCCTCCAAAGTCACTTCAAATGTGATGTCGCTAAAAAATGGTTTTGTAAATTTTGTTGTAAAAATGAGAAATCGCTGATCAACTTTTCACCCGTCTAACTTCCTAGCAAAAAGAAATATTTAAAGGGAATCTGTCACCCCAAAAATCATATATGAGATAAGGCCACCGGCATCAGGGGCTTATCTACAGCATTCTGTAATACTGTAGATAACCCCCGATGTATCCTGAAAGATGGGAAAAAGAGGTTAAATTATACTCACACAGGGGCGGTCCCGATGAGGCCTCTCTGACCTTTCCCGGCGCCTGCGCACTGCTGTAGTTTGCTCTGCCCTCAACAGGGTAAACAAAGTACACCTGTGCCGGAGCCGCGGCAGGAAAACAAGAAGAGGGCATCATCGTATGAAGATAGGAGGCGCCGGACCGTGACGCCCATCGTACTGGACCGCAGCGGGACCGCCCCTGGGTGAGTATAATATAATCTTTTTCTTACCTTTCAGGTTACATCGGGGGCTTATCTACAGCATTACAGAATGCGGTAAATAAGCCCCTGATGCTCGTGGCCTTATCTCATATACGATTTTTTGGGGTGACAGATTCCCTTTAAAAAATGATGCAAATGTAAATGAGACTTGTGGGAAATGTTATTTATTAACTATTTTGTGTGACATAACTCTTTGGTTTAAAGGCATAAGAAGTACAATTTCAATATTTTCGCCAAGTTTCCCATATTTTCACAATAACATCATGTCCTCCCTCTATCTGAAACTAAACCTGTCAAAAACTGAACTCCTCGTGTTCTCTCCCTCTACTAACCTACCTTTGCCTGACATTGCCATCTCCGTGTGCGGTTCCACCATTACTCCAAAGCAACATGCCCGCTGCCTTGGGGTCATCCTTGATTCTGACCTTTCATTCACCCCCTACATCCGATCACTGGCTCGCTCTTCTTACCTGCATCTCAAAAACATTTCTAGAATTCGCCCTTTTCTTAATTTCGACTCTGCAAAAACTCTGACTGTTTCACTTATTCATTCTCGTCTGGACTATTGTAACTCTCTACTAATCGGTCTCCCTCTTGCAAAACTCTCCCCGCTCCAATCTGTCCTGAATGCTGCAGCCAGGATCATATTCCTCACCAACCGTTACACCGATGCCTCTACCCTGTGCCAGTCATTACACTGGCTACCCATCCACTCCAGAATCCAGTACAAAACTACTACCCTCATCCACAAAGCACTCCATGGCTCAGCACCACCCTACATCTCCTCCCTGGTATCAGTCTACCACCCTACCCGTGCCCTCCGCTCCGCTAATGACCTCAGGTTAGCATCCTCAATAATCAGAACCTCCCACTCCCGTCTCCAAGACTTTACACGTGCTGCGCCGATTCTTTGGAATGCACTACCTAGGTTAATACGATTAATCCCCAATCCCCACAGTTTTAAGCGTGCCCTAAAAACTCATTTGTTCAGACTGGCCTACCGCCTCAATGCATTAACCTAACGATCCCTGTGTGGCCTATTTATAATAAAAAAAAAAAAAAAAAAAAAGGTTCCTCGCATCATGTTCTCATACACTTTATGCAGTATTAGCCCTCTGTGTCTGTACTGCTACATACTTAGGCAGGTAACTGGTTCATGCAGCTTTACATGAACACCTGAGCCTTACACTATGGCTGGTCCGAATAACTAAAGCAATTGTTACCATCCACCTCTCGTGTCTCCCCTTTTCCCCATAGTTTGTAAGCTTGCGAGCAGGGCCCTCACTCCTCCTGGTATCTGTTTTGAACTGTATTTCTGTTATGCTGTAATGTCTATTGTCTGTACAAGTCCCCTCTATAATTTGTAAAGCGCTGCGGAATATGTTGGCGCTATATAAATAAAATTATTATTATTATAAGTCATATCGAACAAATTTTACCACTATCATGAGGTACAATATGTCTCGAAAAAACAGTGTTAGAATCAGTGGGATCCATGGAAGCATTCCAGAGTTATCACTTCATAAATTGACAATTGTCAGGTTTAAAAAATGGGACCCGATCATTAACCTACAAAGTGACTTGGTACTTAACCCCTTAATCCCATATGACGTACTATCCCGTCAAGGTGACCTGGGACTTAATTCCCAGTGACGGGATAGTACGTCATATGCGATCGGCCATGCTCACGGGGGGAGCGCGGCCGGGTGTCAGCTGACTATCGCAGCTGACATCCGGCACTATGTGCCAGGAGCCGTCACGGACCGCCCCTGGCACATTAACCCCAACATATGGAAGCATCGCGCAGTGAGGGGGCTCCCTGCGAGCTTCCCTGAGACCCTCGGAGCAACGCCGCAGGGCTACATCCGGGTCCTGCAGGGAGGTCAAAAAGATGGATATAAATAACCATGGTACTGCTGAAAATGTCATCTTGTTCCGCAAAAAACGAGCCGTAATGCAGCATCATCAGCAAAAAAGTAAAAAAGTTATAGTCCTCAGAATAATGCGATGCAAAAATAATTATTTTTTCTATAAAATAGTTTTTATCGTATAAAAGCGCCAAAACATAAAATGATATAAATGAGGTATCGCTGTAATCGGAATGACCCGAAGAATAAAACTGCTTTATCAATTTTGCCAAACGTGGAATGGTATAAACGCCCCCCCAAAAAGAAATTCATGAATAGCTGGTTTTTGGTCATTTTACCTCACAAAAATCGGAATAAAAAGCGATCAAAAAATGTCACGTGCCCGAAAATGTTACCAATAAAAACGTCAACTCGTCCCACAAAAAACAAGACCTCACATGACTATGTGGACCAAAATATGGAAAAATTATAGCTCTCAAAATGTGGAGACGCAAAAACTATTTTTTGCAATAAAAAGCGTCTTTTAGTCTGTGATGGCTGCCAATCATAAAAATCCGCTCAAAAAAGCCCTGCTATAAATAGTAAATCAAACCCCCCTTCATCATCCCCTTAGTTATGGAAAAATAATAAAATAAAAAAAAATGTATTTATTTCCATTTTCCCTTTAGGGTTAGGGCTAGGGTTGGGGCTAGGGTTAGGATTAGGGGTAGGGGTAGGGCTAGAGTTAGAGGTAGAGTTAAGGCTAGGGTTAGGGTTAGAGTTGGTGTTAGTGATGAAGACAGCGTTGGGGCTAGGGTTAGGGTTTCAGTTTGAATTGGGGGTTTCCACTGTTTAGGCACATCAGGGGCTCTCCAAACGCGACATGGCGTCCCATCTCAATTCCAGCCAATTCTGCGTTGAAAAAGTAAAACAGTGCTCCTTCCCTTCCGAGCTCTCCCGTGCGCCCAAACAAGTGTTTACCCCAACATATGGGTATCAGCGTACTCAGGACAAATTGGACAACAACTTTTGGGGTCCAATTTCTGTTTGTTACCCTTGGAAAAATAAAAATTTGGGGGGTTAAAAAAACATTTTTGTGTGAAAAAATGATTTTTTATTTTCACAGCTCTGCGTTATAAACTGTCGTGAAACACTTGGGGGTTCAAAGTTCTCACAACACATCTAGATAAGTTCCTTTGGGGGTTTAGTTTCCAATATGGGGTCACTTGTGGGGG
Organism: Ranitomeya imitator; assembly: GCF_032444005.1. Taxonomy (NCBI): domain Eukaryota; kingdom Metazoa; phylum Chordata; class Amphibia; order Anura; family Dendrobatidae; genus Ranitomeya; species Ranitomeya imitator. Next base: position 1,116,866,684 of record NC_091282.1, on the reverse strand, counting down.
GTTTCTACTGTTTAGGTACATTAGGGGCTCTGCAAACGCAATGTGATGCCTGCTGACCAATCCATCTAAGTCTGCATTCCAAATGGCGCTCTTTCCCTTCCGAGCTCTGCCATGCGCCCAAACGGTGGTTCCCCCCACATATGGGGTATCAGCGTACTCAGGACAAATTGGACAACAACTATTGGGGTCCAATTTCTTCTGTTACACTTGGGAAAATACAAAACTGGGGCTAAAAAATAATTTTTGTGGAAAAAAAATGATTTTTTATTTTCATGGCTCTGCGTTATAAACTGTAGTGAAAAATTTGGGGGTTCAAATTTCTCACAACACATCTAGATAAGTTCCTTGGGGGGTCTAGTTTCTAATATGGGGTCACTTGTGGGGGGTTTCTACTGTTTAGGTACATTAGGGGCTCTGCAAACGCAATGTGACACCTGCAGACTAATCCATCTAAGTCTGCATTCCAATTGGCGCTCCTTCCATTCCGAGCTCTGCTGTGCGCCCAAACGGTGGTCCCCCCCCCACATATGGGGTATCAGCGTACTCAGGACAAACTTGACAACAACTTTTGGGGTCCAATTTCTCCTGTTACCCTTGGGAAAATGCAAAACTGGGGGCTAAAAAATAATTTTTGTGGAAAAATATGATTTTTTATTTTTACGGCTCTGCATTATAAACTTCTGTGAAGCACTTGGTGGGTCAAAATGCTCACCACACATCTAGATAAGTTCCTTAGGGGGTCTACGTTCCAAAATGGTGTCAGTTGTGGGGGGGGTTTCAATGTTTAGGCACATCAGTGGCTCTCCAAACGCAACATGGCATCCCATCTCAATTCCAGTCAATTTTGTATTGAAAAGTCAAATAGCGCTCCTTCCCTTCCGAGCTCTGCCATGCGCCCAAACAGTGGTTTACCCCCACATATGGGGTATCGTCGTACTCAGGACAAATTGTACAATAACTTTTGGGGTCCATTTTCTCCTATTACCCTTGGTAAAATAAATCAAATTGGAGCTGAAGTATATTTTGTGTGAAAAAAAGTTAAATGTTCATTTTTATTTAAACATTCCAAAAATTCCTGTGAAACTCCTGAAGGGTTAATAAACTTCTTGAAGGTGGTTTTGAGTACCCTGAGGGGTGCAGTTTTTAGAATGGTGTCACACTTGGTTATTTTCTATCACATAGACCCCTCAAAATGACTTCAAATGAGATGTGGCCCCTAAAAAAATGGTGTTGTAAAAATGAGAAATTGCTGGTCAAAAAGCATGAAAAACGTATCAAAAACACATCAAATCCGCACCTGCATTTTCTGCCAAGAGAGGAAGAATCTGCACAGAAAATTTCACAGGCAAATCTGCAACGTGTGCACATACCCTAAATCATTTCTCAACTGAAATCTGATCTAAGGTCTCTTCTACACATTCCCAAAGTTGGTGTATACTGGTTGATTCACTTGGGTATATATACAGCTTTTTCTTAAACTATATTCAAAAATGTTGAATTAGATTGAAGTCTGAGGACTGTGGGGGCCAATCCAGCATCTCTATTTCATTGTCCTGGAACCATTTCTTCGCCAATCTCGACATATGCTTTGGGTTTTTGTCCTCTAGGAACACTATGTCATTATTTTTATACCCATAGTACTCAAGTGTAAGAAGTAACTCGTCTTGTAGGATACTCACATATAGCTCAGCATTGAGACCACTATCAATTCTTGTCAAGTATCCAACACCATTGGCTGTGAAACATCAGGCTTCCTTCACAGAACTTGACAGTTCCTTCAATTTTTTGAATTGTCAGCCCTTATTTCTTCCAGACCCATTTGCACCCATCAGAGCCTAGTTTATTGGCTTTCGTCTCATCGCTCCAAATCATTTGCCTCCAATCTTCTACTGTCCCCTTTTCGTACTTTTTTGCAAACTCAAGCCAACGACTCTTATGATGATATTGAAGTCAAAGCTTCGTCACCTTTTTTCGAGCCACCATTCCAGACTTTTGTAACGTGCGTCTCACTATGTTTGCATGGACGTCTGTTATCTCACAATAATGTAGCATGCGAATAACCTCCACTGCCGTGTTTGTTGTGCAATCTACAGTCTTGAAAGGATTGTTAAGAAAAGGCCATTCAAAAATTTGGGTGAGATTCACAAGGAGTGGACTGCTGCTGGAGTAATTACTTCAAGAGCCACCACACACAGATGTATCCAGGACATGGGCTACAAGTGTCACAATCCTTGTGTCAAGTCACTCATGACCAATAGACAACGCCAGAAGCGTCTTACCTGGGCCAAGGAGAAAAAGAACTGGACTGTTGCTCAGTGGTCCAAGGTGTTGTTCTCAGATAAAAGTAAATTTAGCATTTAATTTGGAAATCAAGTTCCCAGAGTCTGGAGGAAGAATTGATAAGCACACAATCCAAGCTGCTCAAGCTCTAGTGTGAAGTTTCCAGTGATGGTTTGGGGAGCCATGTCATCTGCTGGTGTAGGTCCACTGTGTTTTATCAAGACCAATGTCAGCGCAGCCGTCTACCAGGAAACTTTAGAGCACTTCATGCTTCCCTCTACCGACAAGGTTTTTGGAGATGGAAATTTCATTCTCCAGCAGGATTTGGCACCTGTCCACACTGCCAAAAGTACCAATATCTGGTTTGAAAACAACGTTATCACTGTGCTTGATTGGCCAGCAAACTCACCTGACTTTAACCCCATAGAGTTCAAGAGGAAAAATGAGAGACACCAGACCCAACAATGCAGATGAGCTGAATGCTGCTATCAAAGCAACCTGGACTTCCATAACACCTCAGCAGTGCCACAGGCTGATCGCCTCCATTCCACGCCACATTCATACAGTAATTGATGCAAAAGGAGCCCTGACCAAGTATTGAATGCATTTACTGAACATACATTTCAGTAGGCCAACATTTTGGATTTTAAAATCATTTTTCCAACTGGTGTTATAAAGTATTCTAATGTACTGAGATAATGACTTTTGGGTTTGGTTTGGCTGTAAGCCATAATCATCAACACTAACAGAAATAAACACTTGAAATAGATCACTCTGTTTGTAATGGCTCTATATAATATATACGGTAAGTTTCACTTTTTGTATTGAAGAACTGAAATAAATTAACTTTTTGATGATATTCTAATTTTGTGAGAAGCGCCTGTATATGATGTTTGCTAGTGCCATATGCTGAAAAACAACCCCACACCATAAGGTTCACACCAAATTTTACTGTTGTTATGGTGTTTTGGGGGTGATTTAGGCCATGTTCACACCATCCTTTTTTTCATGCGGAATCGCCGCGATTTTCCCGCTGCAGGTCCGCAGCTGTTTTCCATGCAGGGTACATTACAATGTACCCTATGGAAAACAGGAACTGCTGTGCCCACATTGCGTAAAATCCCGAAAAAAGCCGCGCTGAATAGCTGCGGTAAAAAAGAAGTACCATGTCACTTCTTTTTGCGGAACTGCAGCGGTTCTGCACCCATAGACCTCCATTGTGAGGTCAAACCCGCAGTAAAACCCGCAGATGAAAAAAAATATCTGCGGGTTTTCTGCGGTTTGTGGTGCAGAACCGCTGCAGTGTGGCTGCCCCCCCGTGCCCCAATCCCACCCCCCCATGCTCCGATGCCACCCCCGTGCTCCGACGCCCCCCCGTGCCCTCATCTCCCCCCCTTATACTTACCCGGCCTCCCGGTGTCCGTCCGTCCGTCCGTCTTCTCCCTGGGCGCCGCCATCTTCCAAAAGGTTAGACTAAGGTTGCACTAAGGTTAGAATAGGGGTAGGGTTAGGGGTAGGGTTAGGGGTAGGGTTAGGGGTAGGGTTAGGGTATTTTCAGCCATTTTAACCCTAAAAACTTCATAGAAAACACACAGACTCTGCATAGAAAACTGCATTAAAAAACGCACTAAAAAACGCATCAAAAAACGCACCAAAAACGCATCAAAAAAAGGACCTGCGTTTTCTGCCAAGAGCTGCGGTTTTTAGTTCTGAAAAAAAAGGAGGGAAATCAGGAACGTGTGAACATAGCCATATAGTGTCTTTTGGCCTCGAAACATGGTGTGTATTATGGCATCCAAAGACTTCAAATTTCATCTCATTTGACCAGACTAAATTCTCCCAGTACTTCAAAGGTTTATCTAAACGTTGTTGAGCAAACTTTAAACACACTTGAATAGGGTTTTTGTTCAGCAATGGAGTCTTGCATGGTTGTTTTGCATACAGACCATAGAGAATGAATCCATTACTTATAGGTTTCTTTGAAACAATTGTACCTGCTGATTCCAGGTCTTTCTGTAGCTCTCCCCATGTGGTTCTTGTCTCTTGGACAACTCTTCTGACAATTCCTTTCCCTATCTGTGAAATCTTGCATGGAACACCTGGACGTGGCCGCTTTATGGTGAAATGATGTTCCACTTGTGGATTATGGCCCCAACAGTTCTCCTTGAAACCTTCAGTAGTTTAGAAACTCTTCTTTAACCAGTGCTATCAGTGTGTTTTGCAGCAATAAGGTTGCAAAAGTCTTGAGACATTTCACTGGTTATACCTATCATGAGATGTTTCTTGCGTGGCACCTTGGTAATGAGACACCTTTTAATACAACATAACTTGAACCAGCTGATAGTAAAAAATAGTGTCAGGATTGCTTTCGAATTACTGACAGATTTCGACTAGTGGCATGACATTCCATGGCTATTTCCACCTTGTTCTGCATGTGTTCAATACTTTTTCCCTTAGTCATTTATCATTATGACACATAACTTTATTTACGGACATCTATTGTTTGATATCTTTGCCTTTGTGGATTGGATGTGTAGTTTCCGACATCTGGTGAGAATTTCATGTAAATATCACAGTTAGAAATATATTTACTTAGAAAATTGTTAATGTGTGCAATACTTATTTTACCCACTGATACCAGATTGGGGGACATATACATCAGAAAGGGGGACATATATACCAGATGGTCCAAGGATGAGAAACATATATACCAGGATGAAGGACATATATACCAAGAAGAGGGACATATGTACCAAGAGGGGGGCATATATACCAGGATTGGTTACATATATACTAGGATGGAAGACATGTATGCCAAAATAGGGGAAATATATGCCAGAATGGGGCCCATGATGAGGGACAATAATACCAGGAAGGGGCATAGGATGGAGGACATACAGTGAGGAAAAAAAGTATTTCGTCATCCACCAATTATGCAAGTTCTCCCACTTAAAAAGATGAGAGAGACCTGTAATTTACATCATAGGTAGACCTCAACTATGAGAGTTAAAATGAGAAAACAAATCCAGAAAATCACCTTGTCTGATTTGGCAAGATTTATTTTGCAAATTATGGTGGAAAATAAGTATTTGGTTATTAACAAAAGTTCATCTCAATATTTTGTTATGTATCTTTTGTTTGCAATGACAGAGGTCAAACGTTTTCTGCAAGTCTTCACAAGGTTGTCACACTGTTGGTGGTTTGGTGGCCCATTCCTCCATGCAGATCTTCTCTAGAGCAGTGATGTTTTGGGCCTATCGCTGGGCAACACGGACTTTCAACCCCCTCCAAAGGTTTTCTTTGGGGTTGAGATCTGGAGACAGGCTAGGCCACTCCAGGACCTTCATATGCTTCTTACATAGCCACTCCTTCATTGCCCTTGGAGTGTGCTTGGCATCATCAAGATTATTAAGAAGGCAAGTTCTGCTGTGGGCTGCAAGCTGGACTCTTTTGGGGAGGTAGTGGAGAGAAGAACTCTGAAAAAGTGTATGACAATTATGAACAATAATGCACATCCACTATATGAGCTATTCATGAGACAGAAGAGCACCTTCAGTAACCGGCTAATACTTCTGAGGTGTAAGAAGGAAAAATATAGGAAATCGTTTGTGCCAACTGCCATGGGAATGTACAACAATAACATTAGTGTTAAACCACCAAGGTGAATGTCTACTTATTTCTCTACATTTCAGTTCACTTGTTGTGTATGTCCTATTCTAATGTATAATGTATAATGTTCTTCTGTCAACTCCACTGTCATGTCAACTATGTAATTCCTTTATGATTTTTATGATTTAAGTTGTGCTGCTGTGATACCATAATTTCCCATGGGATCAATAAAGTGTATCGTATCGTATCGTATCATTATCATGCTGAAAGACCATCTGCATTTCATCTTCAATGCCCTTGCTGATGGAAGGAGGTTTGCACTCAAAATCTCACGATACATGGCTCCATTCAATCCTTCATGTACACGAATGAGTCGTCCTGGTCCCCTTGCAGAGAAACAGCCCCAAAGCATGATGTTGCCACCCCCATGCTTCACAGTAGGTATGGTGTTCTTTGGATGTAACTCAACATTCTGTTTCCTCCAAACACGACGAGTTTTGTTTCTACCAAACAGTTCTACTTTAGTTTCATCAGACCATATGACATTCACCCAATACTCTTCTGGATAATCCAAATGCTCTCTAGCAAACTTCAGGCAGGCCCGAACATGTACTGGCTTAAGCAGGGGGGCACGTCTGGCACTGCAGGATCTGAGTCCCTAGTGTGTTACTGATGGTAACCTTTGTTACGGTAGTCCCAGCTCTATGCAGGTCATTCACTAGTTCCCCCCATGTGGTTCTGGGATTTTTGCTCACCGTTCTTGTGATAATTTCCACCCCACGCGGTGAGATCTTGCGTGGAGCCCCAGATGCATGCTGGATTGAACAAGCATCGACAGAATATCCAAAATGGCTTTCTCCTCCACATTTTTTAACGGTGCATCAAAAAAATGCCAAAACTTTGAAACTAACGATTATTGACCACATACCTGATACCGTGGCTGATCGCCTGAACAGTCTAATCAATAGAGAAAGCTTTTGGATATTCAAGCTTCTTACGCTTGCCCTTGAAAGTCTGAATTTAATGATTGATAAAGTGACCAGATAACCTTATTTGTCTTTTTTATCATCTATCCATTTCATCTATGTGCTTTTGGTCTTTTATTTTGTCTACTAACCTATTAACATTTTATATCTGTTTATTTTACTGCTTTTAGCATATTTTATATATTTAAAACATGGTTAATTCATGTTTTTTTAAATAGTTTTTTTTATTTTTTATTATTATCTTACATTTTGTATGAAATGGTTGTCTTTTCCCCCTTTTTTTTCTCCTTTTTGATTATAATTTACTAGCTATTGAACCCGTTCTACGCCCGGGTGGCGAGCATCGATATTGGTATATGGTCTCCATCCTGGTATGTGCTGCTCCATCCTGCGTCCCCATCCTATCATGAGCTGCTCCATCCTGCGTCCCCATCCTGACATGTGCTGCTCCCATCCTGCACCCCAATTCTGACATGTGCTGCTCCATCCTGCGTCCCCATCCTGTCATGTGCTGCACCCATCCTGCACCCCCATCCTGCCATGTGTTGCACCTATCTTGCGCCCCCATTCTGTCATGTGTTGCACCCATCCTGTGCCCCCATTCTGTCATGTGCTGCTCCCATCCTGCGCCCCCATTGTGACATGTGCTGCACCCATTCTGCGCCTCCATTCTGACATTTTCTACACCCATCCTGCGCCTCCATTCTGTCATTTGCTGCTCCCATCCTGTCATGTGCTGCTCCCATCCTGTGCCCCCGTTCTGTCATGTGCTGCTCCCATCCTGTGCCCCCGTTCTTTCATGTGCTGCTCCCATCCTGCGCCCCTGTTCTGTCATGTGCTGCTCTCATCCTGCGCCCGTTCTGTCATGTGCTGCTGCCATCCTGCGCCCCCGTTCTGTCATGTGCTGCTCCCATCCTGCGCCCCCGTTCTGTCATGTGCTGCTCCCATCCTGCGCCCGTTCTGTCATGTGCTGCTGCCATCCTGCGCCCCCGTTCTGTCATGTGCTGCTCCCATCCTGCGCCCGTTTTGTCATGTGCTGCTGCCATCGTGCGCCCGTTCTGTCATGTGCTGCTCCCATCCTGTGCCCCCGTTCTTTCATGTGCTGCTCCCATCCTGCGCCCCTGTTCTGTCATGTGCTGCTCCCATCCTGCGCCCGTTCTGTCATGTGCTGCTGCCATCCTTTGCCCCCATTCTGTCATGTGCTGCTGCCATCCTGCGTCCCCGTTCTGTCATGTGCTGCTGCCATCCTGCGCCCCCGTTCTGTCATGTGCTGCTGCCATCCTGCGCCCCTGTTCTGTCATGTGCTGCTCCCATCCTGCGCCTGTTCTGTCATGTGCTGCTGCCATCCTGCGCCCCCGTTCTGTCATGTGCTGCTCCCATCCTGCACCCCAATTCTGACTTGTGCTGCTCCATCCTGCGTCCCCATCCTGTCATGTGCTGCACCCATCCTGCACCCCCATTCTGCCATGTGTTGCACCCATCTTGCGCCCCCATTCTGTCATGTGTTGCACCCATCCTGCGCCCCCATTCTGTCATGTGCTGCTCCCATCCTGCGCCCCCATTGTGACATGTGCTGCACCCATCCTGCGCCTCCATTCTGTCATTTGCTGCTCCCATCCTGTCATGTGCTGCTCCCATCCTGTGCCCCCGTTCTGTCATGTGCTGCTCCCATCCTGTGCCCCCGTTCTTCTCATGTGCTGCTCCCATCCTGCACCCCCGTTCTGTCATGTGCTGCTCCCATCCTGTGCCCCCGTTCTTTCATGTGCTGCTCCCATCCTGCGCCCCTGTTCTGTCAAGTGCTGCTCCCATCCTGCGCCCGTTCTGTCGTGCTGCTGCCATCCTGCACCCCCGTTCTGTCATGTGCTGCTCCCATCCTGCGCCCCGTTCTGTCATGTGCTGCTCCCGTCCTGCGCCCGTTCTGTCATGTGCTGCTGCCATCCTGTGCCCCCGTTCTTTCATGTGCTGCTCCCATCCTGCGCCCCTGTTCTGTCAAGTGCTGCTCCCATCCTGCGCCCGTTCTGTCGTGCTGCTGCCATCCTGCACCCCCGTTCTGTCATGTGCTGCTCCCATCCTGCGCCCCCGTTCTGTCATGTGCTGCTCCCGTCCTGCGCCCGTTCTGTCATGTGCTGCTGCCATCCTGCGCCCCCGTTCTGTCATGTGCTGCTCCCATCCTGCGCCCCCATTGTGACATGTGCTGCACCCATTCTGCGCCTCCATTCTGTCATTTGCTGCTCCCATCCTGTCATGTGCTGCTCCCATCCTGTGCCTCCGTTCTGTCATGTGCTGCTCCCATCCTGTGCCCCCGTTCTTTCATGTGCTGCTCCCATCCTGCGCCCCATTCTGTCATGTGCTGCTCTCATCCTGCGCCCGTTCTGTCATGTGCTGCTCCCATCCTGTGCCCGTTCTGTCATGTGCTGCTGCCATCCTGCGCCCCCATTCTGTCATGTGCTGCTCCCATCCTGCGCCCGTTTTGCCATGTGCTGCTGCCATCGTGCGCCCGTTCTGTCATGTGCTGCTCCCATCCTGTGCCCCCGTTCTTTCATGTGCTGCTCCCATCCTGCGCCCGTTCTGTCATGTGCTGCTCCCATCCTGCGCCCGTTGTGTCATGTGCTGCTGCCATCCTTTGCCCCCATTCTGTCATGTGCTGCTGCCATCCTGCGTCCCCGTTCTGTCATGTGCTGCTGCCATCCTGCGCCCCTGTTCTGTCATGTGCTGCTCCCATCCTGCGCCCCTGTTCTGTCATGTGCTGCTCCCATCCTGCGCCCGTTCTGTCATGTGCTGCTGCCATCCTGCGCCCCATTCTGTCATGTGCTGCTCCCATCCTGCACCCCAATTCTGACTTGTGCTGCTCCATCCTGCGTCCCCATCCTGTCATGTGCTGCACCCATCCTGCACCCCCATCCTGCCATGTGTTGCACCTATCTTGCGCCCCCATTCTGTCATGTGTTGCACCCATCCTGTGCCCCCATTCTGTCATGTGCTGCTCCCATCCTGCGCCCCCATTGTGACATGTGCTGCACCCATTCTGCGCCTCCATTCTGACATTTTCTACACCCATCCTGCGCCTCCATTCTGTCATTTGCTGCTCCCATCCTGTCATGTGCTGCTCCCATCCTGTGCCCCCGTTCTGTCATGTGCTGCTCCCATCCTGTGCCCCCGTTCTTTCATGTGCTGCTCCCATCCTGCGCCCCTGTTCTGTCATGTGCTGCTCTCATCCTGCGCCCGTTCTGTCATGTGCTGCTGCCATCCTGCGCCCCCGTTCTGTCATGTGCTGCTCCCATCCTGCGCCCCCGTTCTGTCATGTGCTGCTCCCATCCTGCGCCCGTTCTGTCATGTGCTGCTGCCATCCTGCGCCCCCGTTCTGTCATGTGCTGCTCCCATCCTGCGCCCGTTTTGTCATGTGCTGCTGCCATCGTGCGCCCGTTCTGTCATGTGCTGCTCCCATCCTGTGCCCCCGTTCTTTCATGTGCTGCTCCCATCCTGCGCCCCTGTTCTGTCATGTGCTGCTCCCATCCTGCGCCCGTTCTGTCATGTGCTGCTGCCATCCTTTGCCCCCATTCTGTCATGTGCTGCTGCCATCCTGCGTCCCCGTTCTGTCATGTGCTGCTGCCATCCTGCGCCCCCGTTCTGTCATGTGCTGCTGCCATCCTGCGCCCCTGTTCTGTCATGTGCTGCTCCCATCCTGCGCCTGTTCTGTCATGTGCTGCTGCCATCCTGCGCCCCCGTTCTGTCATGTGCTGCTCCCATCCTGCACCCCAATTCTGACTTGTGCTGCTCCATCCTGCGTCCCCATCCTGTCATGTGCTGCACCCATCCTGCACCCCCATTCTGCCATGTGTTGCACCCATCTTGCGCCCCCATTCTGTCATGTGTTGCACCCATCCTGCGCCCCCATTCTGTCATGTGCTGCTCCCATCCTGCGCCCCCATTGTGACATGTGCTGCACCCATCCTGCGCCTCCATTCTGTCATTTGCTGCTCCCATCCTGTCATGTGCTGCTCCCATCCTGTGCCCCCGTTCTGTCATGTGCTGCTCCCATCCTGTGCCCCCGTTCTTCTCATGTGCTGCTCCCATCCTGCACCCCCGTTCTGTCATGTGCTGCTCCCATCCTGTGCCCCCGTTCTTTCATGTGCTGCTCCCATCCTGCGCCCCTGTTCTGTCAAGTGCTGCTCCCATCCTGCGCCCGTTCTGTCGTGCTGCTGCCATCCTGCACCCCCGTTCTGTCATGTGCTGCTCCCATCCTGCGCCCCCGTTCTGTCATGTGCTGCTCCCGTCCTGCGCCCGTTCTGTCATGTGCTGCTGCCATCCTGTGCCCCCGTTCTTTCATGTGCTGCTCCCATCCTGCGCCCCTGTTCTGTCAAGTGCTGCTCCCATCCTGCGCCCGTTCTGTCGTGCTGCTGCCATCCTGCACCCCCGTTCTGTCATGTGCTGCTCCCATCCTGCGCCCCCGTTCTGTCATGTGCTGCTCCCGTCCTGCGCCCGTTCTGTCATGTGCTGCTGCCATCCTGCGCCCCCGTTCTGTCATGTGCTGCTCCCATCCTGCGCCCCCATTGTGACATGTGCTGCACCCATTCTGCGCCTCCATTCTGTCATTTGCTGCTCCCATCCTGTCATGTGCTGCTCCCATCCTGTGCCTCCGTTCTGTCATGTGCTGCTCCCATCCTGTGCCCCCGTTCTTTCATGTGCTGCTCCCATCCTGCGCCCCATTCTGTCATGTGCTGCTCTCATCCTGCGCCCGTTCTGTCATGTGCTGCTCCCATCCTGTGCCCGTTCTGTCATGTGCTGCTGCCATCCTGCGCCCCCGTTCTGTCATGTGCTGCTCCCATCCTGCGCCCGTTTTGCCATGTGCTGCTGCCATCGTGCGCCCGTTCTGTCATGTGCTGCTCCCATCCTGTGCCCCCGTTCTTTCATGTGCTGCTCCCATCCTGCGCCCGTTCTGTCATGTGCTGCTCCCATCCTGCGCCCGTTGTGTCATGTGCTGCTGCCATCCTTTGCCCCCATTCTGTCATGTGCTGCTGCCATCCTGCGTCCCCGTTCTGTCATGTGCTGCTGCCATCCTGCGCCCCTGTTCTGTCATGTGCTGCTCCCATCCTGCGCCCCTGTTCTGTCATGTGCTGCTCCCATCCTGCGCCCGTTCTGTCATGTGCTGCTGCCATCCTGCGCCCCATTCTGTCATGTGCTGCTCCCATCCTGCACCCCAATTCTGACTTGTGCTGCTCCATCCTGCGTCCCCATCCTGTCATGTGCTGCACCCATCCTGTACCCCCATCCTGCCATGTGTTGCACCCATCTTGCGCCCCCATTCTGTCATGTGTTGCACCCATCCTGCGCCCCCATTCTGTCATGTGCTGCACCCATTCTGCGCCTCCATTCTGACATTTTCTGCACCCATCCTGCGCCTCCATTCTGTCATTTGCTGCTCCCACCCTATCATGTGCTGCTCCCATCTTGTGCCCCCGTTCTGTCATGTGCTGCTCCCATCCTGTGCCCCCGTTCTTCTCATGTGCTGCTCCCATCCTGCACCCCCGTTCTGTCATGTGCTGCTCCCATCCTGTGCCCCCATTCTTTCATGTGCTGCTCCCATCCTGCGCTCCTGTTCTGTCATGTGCTGCTCCCATCCTGCGCCCGTTCTGTCATGTGCTGCTGCCATCCTGCGCCCCCGTTCTGTCATGTGCTGCTCCTATCCTGCGCCCCCGTTCTGTCATGTGCTGCTCCCATCCTGCGCCCGTTCTGTCATGTGCTGCTGCCATCCTGTGCCCCCGTTCTGTCATGTGCTGCTCCCATCCTGCGCCCGTTTTGTCATGTGCTGCTGCCATCCTGCACCCCAATTCTGACTTGTGCTGCTCCATCCTGCGTCCCCATCCTGTCATGTGCTGCACCCATCCTGCACCCCCATCCTGCCATGTGTTGCACCCATCTTGCGCCCCCATTCTGTCATGTGTTGCACCCATCCTGCGCCCCCATTCTGTCATGTGCTGCACCCATTCTGCGCCTCCATTCTGACATTTTCTGCACCCATCCTGCGCCTCCATTCTGTCATTTGCTGCTCCCATCCTATCATGTGCTGCTCCCATCTTGTGCCCCCGTTCTGTCATGTGCTGCTCCCATCCTGTGCCCCCGTTCTTCTCATGTGCTGTTCCCATCCTGCACCCCCGTTCTGTCATGTGCTGCTCCCATCCTGTGCCCCATTCTTTCATGTGCTGCTCCCATCCTGCGCTCCTGTTCTGTCATGTGCTGCTCCCATCCTGCGCCCGTTCTGTCATGTGCTGCTGCCATCCTGCGCCCCCGTTCTGTCATGTGCTGCTCCTATCCTGTGCCCCCGTTCTGTCATGTGCTGCTCCCATCCTGCGCCCGTTCTGTCATGTGCTGCTGCCATCCTGCGCCCCCGTTCTGTCATGTGCTGCTCCCATCCTGCGCCCATTTTGTCATGTGCTGCTGCCATCATGCGCCCGTTCTGTCATGTGCTGTTCCCATCCTGCGCCCCCGTTCTGTCATGTGCTGCTCCCATCCTGTGCCCCCGTTCTTTCATGTGCTGCTCCCATCCTGCGCCCCTGTTCTGTCATGTGCTGCTCCCATCCTGCGCCCATTCTGTCATGTGCTGCTGCCATCCTGTGCCCCCATTCTGTCATGTGCTGCTGCCATCCTGCGTCCACGTTCTGTCATGTGCTGCTGCCATCCTGCGCCCCCGTTCTGTCATGTGCTGCTCCCATCCTGCGCCCCCGTTCTGCCATGTGCTGCTCCCATCCTGCGCCCGTTCTGTCATGTGCTGCTGCCATCCTGCGCCCCCGTTCTGTCATGTGCTGCTCCCATCCTGCGCCCGTTCTGTCATGTGCTGCTGCCATCCTGTGCCCCCGTTCTGTCATGTGATGCTCCCATCTTGCGCCCCCATTCTGTCATGTGCTGCTCCCATCCTGTGCCCCCGTTCTTCTCATGTGCTGTTCCCATCCTGCACCCCCGTTCTGTCATGTGCTGCTCCCATCCTGTGCCCCATTCTTTCATGTGCTGCTCCCATCCTGCGCTCCTGTTCTGTCATGTGCTGCTCCCATCCTGCGCCCGTTCTGTCATGTGCTGCTGCCATCCTGCGCCCCCGTTCTGTCATGTGCTGCTCCTATCCTGTGCCCCCGTTCTGTCATGTGCTGCTCCCATCCTGCGCCCGTTCTGTCATGTGCTGCTGCCATCCTGCGCCCCCGTTCTGTCATGTGCTGCTCCCATCCTGCGCCCATTTTGTCATGTGCTGCTGCCATCATGCGCCCGTTCTGTCATGTGCTGTTCCCATCCTGCGCCCCCGTTCTGTCATGTGCTGCTCCCATCCTGTGCCCCCGTTCTTTCATGTGCTGCTCCCATCCTGCGCCCCTGTTCTGTCATGTGCTGCTCCCATCCTGCGCCCATTCTGTCATGTGCTGCTGCCATCCTGTGCCCCCATTCTGTCATGTGCTGCTGCCATCCTGCGTCCACGTTCTGTCATGTGCTGCTGCCATCCTGCGCCCCCGTTCTGTCATGTGCTGCTCCCATCCTGCGCCCCCGTTCTGCCATGTGCTGCTCCCATCCTGCGCCCGTTCTGTCATGTGCTGCTGCCATCCTGCGCCCCCGTTCTGTCATGTGCTGCTCCCATCCTGCGCCCGTTCTGTCATGTGCTGCTGCCATCCTGTGCCCCCGTTCTGTCATGTGATGCTCCCATCTTGCGCCCCCATTCTGTCATGTGCTGCTCCCATCCTGCACCCCTGTTCTGTCATGTGCTGCTCCCATCCTGCGCCCCTGTTCTGTCATGTGCTGCTGCCATCCTGCGCCCCGTTCTGTCATGTGCTGCTCCCATCCTGCGCCCCCATTCTGTCATGTGCTGCTGCCATCCTGCGCCCCCGTTCTGTCATGTGCTGCTCCCATCCTGCGCCCCTGTTCTGTCATGTGCTGCTCCCATCCTGCGCCCGTTCTGTCATGTGCTGCTGCCATCCTGTGCCCCCGTTCTGTCATGTGCTGCTCCCATCTTGCGCCCCCATTCTGTCATGTACTGCTCCCATCCTGCGCCCCCGTTCTGTCATGTGCTGCTCCCATCTTGCGCCCCCGTTCTGTTATGTGCTGCTGCCATCCTGCGCCCCCGTTCTGTCATGTGCTGCTACCATCCTGCGCCCGTTCTGTCATGTGCTGCTGCCATCCTGCGCCCGTTCTGTCATGTGCTGCTCCCATCCTGCGCCCCCGTTCTGTCATGTGCTGCTCCCATCCTGCGCCCCCGTTCTGTCATGTGCTGCTACCATCCAGCGCCCGTTCTGTCATGTGCTGCTGCCATCCTACGCCCGTTCTGTCATGTGCTGCTGCCATCCTGCGCCCCCGTTCTGTCATGTGCTGCTCCCATCCTGCGCCCGTTCTGTCATGTGCTGCTACCATCCTAACATAGTAACATAGTTAGTAAGGCCGAAAAAAGACATTTGTCCATCCAGTTCAGCCTATATTCCATCATAATAAATCCCCAGATCTACGTCCTTCTACAGAACCTAATAATTGTATGATACAATATTGTTCTGCTCCAGGAAGACATCCAGGCCTCTCTTGAACCCCTCGACTGAGTTCGCCATCACCACCTCCTCAGGCAAGCAATTCCAGATTCTCACTGCCCTAACAGTAAAGAATCCTCTTCTATGTTGGTGGAAAAACCTTCTCTCCTCCAGACGCAAAGAATGCCCCCTTGTGCCCGTCACCTTCCTTGGTATAAACAGATCCTCAGCGAGATATTTGTATTGTCCCCTTATATACTTATACATGGTTATTAGATCGCCCCTCAGTCGTCTTTTTTCTAGACTAAATAATCCTAATTTCGCTAATCTATCTGGGTATTGTAGTTCTCCCATCCCCTTTATTAATTTTGTTGCCCTCCTTTGTACTCTCTCTAGTTCCATTATATCCTTCCTGAGCACCGGTGCCCAAAACTGGACACAGTACTCCATGTGCGGTCTAACTAGGGATTTGTACAGAGGCAGTATAATGCTCTCATCATGTGTATCCAGACCTCTTTTAATGCACCCCATGATCCTGTTTGCCTTGGCAGCTGCTGCCTGGCACTGGCTGCTCCAGGTAAGTTTATCATTAACTAGGATCCCCAAGTCCTTCTCCCTGTCAGATTTACCCAGTGGTTTCCCGTTCAGTGTGTAATGGTGATATTGATTCCCTCTTCCCATGTGTATAACCTTACATTTATCATTGTTAAACCTCATCTGCCACCTTTCAGCCCAAGTTTCCAACTTATCCAGATCCATCTGTAGCAGAATACTATCTTCTCTTGTATTAACTGCTTTACATAGTTTTGTATCATCTGCAAATATCGATATTTTACTGTGTAAACCTTCTACCAGATCATTAATGAATATGTTGAAGAGAACAGGTCCCAATACTGACCCCTGCGGTACCCCACTGGTCACAGCGACCCAGTTAGAGACTATACCATTTATAACCACCCTCTGCTTTCTATCACTAAGCCAGTTACTAACCCATTTACACACATTTTCCCCCAGACCAAGCATTCTCATTTTGTGTACCAACCTCTTGTGCGGCACGGTATCAAACGCTTTGGAAAAATCGAGATATACCACGTCCAATGACTCACCGTGGTCCAGTCTATAGCTTACCTCTTCATAAAAACTGATTAGATTGGTTTGACAGGAGCGATTTCTCATAAACCCATGCTGATATGGAGTTAAACAGTTATTCTCATTGAGATAATCCAGAATAACATCCCTCAGAAACCCTTCAAATATTTTACCAACAATAGAGGTTAGACTTACTGGCCTATAATTTCCAGGTTCACTTTTAGAGCCCTTTTTGAATATTGGCACCACATTTGCTATGCGCCAGTTCTGTCATGTGCTGCTGCCATTCTGCGCCCGTTCCGACATGTGCTGCTGCCATCCTGCGCCCCCTTTCTGTCATGTGCTGCTCCCATCCTGCGCCACCATTGTATTATATGCCCCCCATAAGATGCTCCATTATATATGCCCCGTATGCTGCTGCCATATATATAAAAAAAAAAATACCATACTCACCTATCGTCACTGGGCGCCGAGTGCTGGGGGCCCTGAGCAGGCGGAGACACCGGCGCGCTGTGGGGGTCAGGTGCCGGTATCACCACTAGCTCAGGCCTCCAGCACTTGCTATACTCACCTGTCTGTTCCGTTCCAGC
Organism: Ranitomeya imitator; assembly: GCF_032444005.1. Classification (NCBI taxonomy): domain Eukaryota; kingdom Metazoa; phylum Chordata; class Amphibia; order Anura; family Dendrobatidae; genus Ranitomeya; species Ranitomeya imitator. Next base: position 1,116,849,644 of record NC_091282.1, on the reverse strand, counting down.
GCTGCGCGCCGCCATCTTCCCGATCCTCTGGCTGTGACTGTTCAGTCAGAGGGCGGCGCCGGCGTGCATTAAGCACGTCATCGCGCCCTCTGAACTGGGAACGTCACAGCAGAGGACCCGGGAGATGGAGCCGCACACTGCGCTGGAACGGGGGACAGGTGAATGTACTTAACCTCCTGGCGGTCTCTGACTCTCCGGTGGAGATCGCGGTGTGCGTTCAGTGTTTACGCATACCGTGATCTCCTGGGAGCGTCACTGTGGGGGCCAGACTGCGCCGGCGCTTGCGCTTGCGCAGTCTATAAAGGTTTCGGACAGAGTGACTCTCCCAGCGTTATATTATAGATGGTGTCATCTTAACATGTGACTATGATTATGTCATGTTCCTTTTGACTGTTGTGAATGGCTGCTTCCGGTTTAAATACCCCATCCCGTTTGTCATTAATAAACACCCACCTGATGAAGACGGATCCTCCATCGAAACGCATTGTGGTTTAACCCCATCTCTCGTCTGTGTCTCTTTCCTGCGCTCCTCAGACCGTTTATCATTGTCTCCTTGCTCCCATCCTTCATTGGAGGTTCTCGGCTCGAGCTGCGGTGGAGACCTGACATCCTGTCCACCCCTGGGCTGCTTCCTATGCGCTTCTATATGACCGCTCATCACTGACTCTCATTGTTTGAGGTTGTGGACTGGTGTCTTTTATACTAATAACAAGTTCAAACAGGTGCCATTACTACAGATAATGAGTGGAGGACAGAGGAGCCTCTTAAAGAAGAAATTACATGTCTGTGAGAGCCAGAAATCTTGCATATTTTTAGGTGACCAAATACTTATTTTCCACCATAATTTGCTAAATAAATCTTGCCAAATCACACAAGGTGATTTTCTGGATTTGTTTTCTCATTTTGACTCTCATAGTTGTGGTCTACCTATGATGTCAATTACAGGCCTTAGTACTACAACCATACTTGTAACATCTAATTGTTTAATATTACCCTTAATTGTAGGGTTTTCTATAGGCCCATTAATCACAGCTTTCTATATCAAAAATAATAAATTGGACATGGATGGGTCGTTCAGCATGATAATTATCCCAAGTTCACTGCCAGGGCAATGAAGGACTGGCTTCGTAAGAAGCATATGAAGCTCTTGGAGTGGCCTAGCCAGTCTCCAGATCTCAAACCCATAGAAAACCTTTGGAGGGAGTTGAAAGTCCGTGTTGCCCAGCAACAGGCCCAAAACATCACTGATCTAGAGGAGATCTGCATGGAGGAATGGGCCAACATACCACCAACAGTGTGTGCCAACCTTGTGAAGACTTACAGAAAATGTTTGACCACTTTGCCAACAAAGGATATATAACAAAATATTGAGATGGACTTTTGTTAATGACCAAATACTTATTTTCCTCCATAATTTGCAAAATAAATCTTGCGAAATCAGACTAGGTGATTTCCTGGGTTTGTTTTCTCATTTTGACTCTCATAGTTGTGGTCTACCTATGATGTCAATTACAGGCCTCTCTCATCTTTTTAAGTGGCAGAACTTGCAGAATTGGTGGCTGACTAAATATTTTTTTCCTCACTGTATGTCCTCCATCCTAGGCCCCTTCCTGGTATTATTGTCCCTCATCATGGGCCCCATTCTGGAATATATTTCCCCTATTTTGGCATATAGGTCTTCCATCCTAGTATGTATGTAACCAATCCTGGTATATATGCCCCCCCTCTTGGTACATATGTCCCTGTTCTTGGTATACAGTGGGGCAAAAAAGTATTTAGTCAGTCAGCAATAGTGCAAGTTCCACCACTTAAAAAGATGAGAGGCGTCTGTAATTTACATCATAGGTAGACCTCAACTATGGGAGACAAACTGAGAAAAAAAAATCCAGAAAATCACATTGTCTGTTTTTTTAACATTTTATTTGCATATTATGGTGGAAAAAAAGTATTTGGTCAGAAACAAAATTTCATCTCAATACTTTGTAATATATCCTTTGTTGGCAATGACAGAGGTCAAACGTTTTCTGTAAGTCTTCACAAGGTTGCCACACACTGTTGTTGGTATGTTGGCCCATTCCTCCATGCAGATCTCCTCTAGAGCAGTGATGTTTTTGGCTTTTCGCTTGGCAACACGGACTTTCAACTCCCTCCAAAGGTTTTCTATAGGGTTGAGATCTGGAGACTGGCTAGGGCACTCCAGGACCTTGAAATGCTTCTTACGAAGCCACTCCTTCGTTGCCCTGGCGGTGTGCTTTGGATCATTGTCATGTTGAAAGACCCAGCCACGTTTCATCTTCAATGCCCTTGCTGATGGAAGGAGGTTTGCACTCAAAATCTCACAATACATGGCCCCATTCATTCTTTCATGTACCCGGATCAGTCGTCCTGGCCCCTTTGCAGAGAAACAGCCCCAAAGCATGATGTTTCCACCACCATGCTTTACAGTAGGTATGGTGTTTGATGTATGCAACTCAGTATTCTTTTTCCTCCAAACACGACAAGTTGTGTTTCTACCAAACAGTTCCAGTTTGGTTTCATCAGACCATAGGGCATTCTCCCAAAACTCCTCTGGATCATCCAAATGCTCTCTAGCAAACTTCAGACGGGCCCGGACATGTACTGGCTTGAGCAGTGGGACACGTCTGGCACTGCAGGATCTGAGTCCATGGTGGCGTAGTGTGTTACTTATGGTAGGCCTTGTTACATTGGTCCCAGCTCTCTGCAGTTCATTCACTAGGTCCCCCCGCGTGGTTCTGGGATTTTTGCTCACCGTTCTTGTGATCATTCTGACCCCACGGGGTGCGATTTTGCGTGGAGCCCCAGATCGAGGGAGATTATCAGTGGTCTTGTATGTCTTCCATTTTCTAATTATTGCTCCCACTGTTGATTTCTTCACTCCAAGCTGGTTGGCTATTGCAGATTCAGTCTTCCCAGCCAGGTGCAGGGCTACAATTTTGTTTCTGGTGTCCTTTGACAGCTCTTTTGTCTTCACCATAGTGGAGTTTGGAGTCAGACTGTTTGAGGGTGTGCACAGGTGTCTTTTTATACTGATAACAAGTTTAAACAGGAGCCATTACTACAGGTAATGAGTGGAGGAAAGAGGAGACTCTTAAAGAAGAAGTTACAGGTCTGTGAGAGCCAGAAATCTTGATTGTTTGTTTCTGACCAAATACTTATTTTCCACCATAATATGCAAATAAAATGTTAAAAAAACAGACAATGTGATTTTCTGGATTTTTTTTTCTCAGTTTGTCTCCCATAGTTGAGGTCTACCTATGATGTAAATTACAGACGCCTCTCATCTTTTTAAGTGGTGGAACTTGCACTATTGCTGACTGACTAAATACTTTTTTGCCCCACTGTATATGTCCCTCATCCTGGTATATATGTTTCTCATCCTGGGACCATCTGGTATGTATGTCCCCCTTTCTGATGTATATGTCCCCCAATCTGGTATACAGTAGGTGAAATAAGTATTGAACACATCAACAATTTTCTAAGTAAATATATTTCTAACTGTGAGGCCGGCGTCACACTAGCGAGTTTTACGGACGTATGAGCGCATAAAATACGTCCGTAAAACACGCATTACACACGGCCCAATTATTCTCTATGCCCCAGCTCCTATCTGCCGTATTTTACTGATCTGTATTATACGGCTTTCTACAGCCGTAGAAAATCGCAGCATGCTGCGTTTGTCACCGTATTGCGCAAAAAAATCGGCAATGAAAGTCTATGGAAGCCAGAAAAATAAGGATTACAGACGGACCAGCAGTGTGACTTGCGAGAAATACGCAGCGGTGTTAGAGAGAAAAGCCGGTGTACAGTAAAATCACACTGACAGCTTACAATAGAATAGGTAGAATAAATGTGTACACATAGAATAGGTATATATATATATATATGTATATATATATATGTCAGTGAGACACATATATGTATATATATTAATATTTCATACAGCGCTAGATAGCTTAAAAGCCGGTAATTCAATTGCCGGCTTTTGCTATCTCCTTCCTAAGCCCGACATGATATGAGACATGGTTTACATACAGTAAACCATGTCATATTCCCATTTTTTTTGCATATTCCACACTACTAATGTTAGTAGTGTGTATATGCAAAATTTGGGCGCTCTAGCTATTAAATTTAAGGGTTAAATGGCGGAAAAAATTGGCGTGGGCTCCCGCGCAATTTTCTCCGCCAGAGTAGTAAAGCCAGTGACTGAGGGCAGTTATTAATAGCCTGGAGAGGGTCCACGGCTATTGGCCCCCCCCTGGTTAAAAACATCTGCCCCCAGCCACCCCAGAAAAGGCACATCTGGAAGATGCGCCTATTCTGGCACTTGGCCACTCTCTTCCCATTCCCGTGTAGCGGTGAAATATGGGGTAATGAAGGGTTAATGTCACCTTGCTATTGTAAGGTGACATTAAGCCAGATTAATAATGGAGAGGCGTCAATTATGACACCTATCCATTATTAATCCAATAGTCTGAAATGGTTAAAAAAACACAAACACATTATTAAAAAGTCTTTTAATGAAATAGAAACACAGGTTGTTTGAATATTTTATTATTCTGGTAATCCACCTGAAGACCCTCGCTCTGTGACAAAGAAAAAATAATAAACCAACAATATACATACCTTCCGAGGATCTGTCACGTCCCACGATGTAAATCCATCTGAAGGGGTTAATTTTTGTTACAGCCAGGAGCTCTGCTATAATGCAGCTGTGCTCCTGACTGTAAAACCCCAGCGAATGAATGGAAACTAGGTCAATGACCTGTAGTTACCTTCATTCATATGAACTCGAGCCTGGGAACTTTTCTGATTTTTTCCCACGCTCGAAGGACATCCAGCAGAGGGGGCCTCACCGCGACAGTCGGCGCGAAACGGCCGTTGTCGTTCCCTGCTCACCTCCTCTTCTTTCCTGCTCCCCCGTGCCGTCAGCATGTTATCTGCACTGTAAGTGTTTCTAATAAAGAATCCGGACCACGCAACCTTCGGTGAGTGCTGCCGCATTTTTCTTCTATATGACATGGATTTGTTGCTTGTCTTCATGCGAGCACCGCCGCTGTGAGGATCGGGCTGTCCTATCCCACCACGCGCTTATTGTAGCTGAGATATATATAGTCGCTGTGCAGCTTTACTGTTTTCTTGGATGGACATGATTTTCTGGATTTGTTTTCTCATTTTGACTCATAGTTGTGGTCTACCTATGATGTCAATTTCAGGCCTTAGTAATACAACCATACTTGTAACATCTAATTGTTTAATATTACCCTTAATTGTAGGGTTTTCTATAGGCCCATTAATCACAGCTTTCTCTATAAAAAAATAATAAATTGGACACTCCTGTAAATAACAGTTATCACCCACCCTAAGGATAGGTGACAACTTATTGATCAGTGGTTCTACCACTGGGGCCTGCAATAATCAGCAAAATGGAGAACTTTTAATCCCTTTTACATTTTATAATGAAGCACCTGGTCAGATATCGAACAGCTGCTGCATTCATTCATTATACGATACCAGCCTGATGAAGAGACGCAAGCCGTCTCGAAATGCTTGCCTTGTAACATCATTGTAACATCATTCACTATATTTTGTTAGCCATTAAAAGGTATCACACCCACAATAGTCCTATTTTGTCTCTCAGACTGACAGCACACTATATATTTTTTTCTACTGGCTAACACGGTACCAAACCACTTTTTTTCGTTTTACTCTGGGGCTGACACAAAAAAACAAACACAAGTGCAGCATTTGACAGCCCCATAGAGAATAAATGGAGCCTGTGCAGTGCCGCTCCATTTAATGGGGATAAAACTGCCCCAATCTGCCGGTCAGTTTGTGTCCCAGCATTTGGAGCCCCATCGGGACCCAGCGGTCGGTCCCCCACCAGGACCCAGCAGTGGGACTCCCACATATCAACAAGTTATCACCTATCCTGTGTATATGTTTTAACTTGTTTTCACAGAAACACCCTTTTAATTAACTACAAAAATATTCATATAACACATATATACAGGTCCTTCTCAAAAAATTAGCATATAGTGTTAAATTTCATTATTTACCATAATGTAATGATTACAATTAAACTTTCATATATTATAGATTCATTATCCACCAACTGAAATTTGTCAGGTCTTTTATTGTTTTAATACTGATGATTTTGGCATACAACTCCTGATAACCCAAAAAACCTGTCTCAATAAATTAGCATATTTCACCCATCCAATCAAATAAAAGTGTTTTTTAATAACAAACAAAAAAACCATCAAATAATAATGTTCAGTTATGCACTCAATACTTGGTCGGGAATCCTTTGGCAGAAATGACTGCTTCAATGCGGCGTGGCATGGAGGCAATCAGCCTGTGACACTGCTGAGATGTTATGGAGGCCCAGGATGCTTCAATAGCGGCCTTAAGCTCATCCAGAGTGTTGGGTCTTGCGTCTCTCAACTTTCTCTTCACAATATCCCACAGATTCTCTATGGGGTTCAGGTCAGGAGAGTTGGCAGGCCAATTGAGCACAGTAATACCATGGTCAGTAAACCATTTACCAGTGGTTTTGGCACTGTGAGCAGGTGCCAGGTCGTGCTGAAAAATGAAATCTTCATCTCCATAAAGCATTTCAGCCGATGGAAGCATGAAGTGCTCCAAAATCTCGTGATAGCTAGCTGCATTGACCCTGCCCTTGATGAAACACAGTGGACCAACACCAGCAGCTGACATGGCACCCCACACCATCACTGACTGTGGGTACTTGACACTGGACTTCAGGCATTTTGGCATTTCCTTCTCCCCAGTCTTCCTCCAGACTCTGGCACCTTGATTTCCGAATGACATGCAAAATTTGCTTTCATCAGAAAAAAGTACTTGGGACCACTTAGCAACAGTCCAGTGCTGCTTCTCTGTAGCTCAAAAGTGGCTTTACCTGGGGAATGCGGCACCTGTAGCCCATTTCCTGCACACGCCTGTGCACGGTGGCTCTGGATGTTTCCACACCAGACTCAGTCCACTGCTTCCTCAGGTTCCCCAAGGTCTGGAATCGGTCCTTCTCCACAATCTTCCTCAGGGTCCGGTCTCCTCTTCTCGTTGTACAGCGTTTTCTGCCACATTGTTTCCTTCCAACAGACTTACCATTGAGGTGCCTTGATACAGCACTCTGGGAACAGCCTATTTGTTGAGAAATTTCTTTCTGGGTCTTACCCTCTTGCTTGAGGGTGTCAATGATGGCCTTCTTGACATCTGTCAGGTCGCTAGTCTTACCCATGATGGGGGTTTTGAGTAATGAACCAGGCAGGGAGTTTATAAAAGCCTCAGGTATCTTTTGCATGTGTTTAGAGTTAATTAGTTGATTCAGAAGATTAGGGTAATAGGTCGTTTAGAGAACCTTTTCTTGATATGCTAATTTATTGAGACAGGTTTTTTGGGTTATCAGGAGTTGTATGCCAAAATCATCAGTATTAAAACAATAAAAGACCTGACAAATTTCAGTTGGTGGATAATGAATCTATAATATATGAAAGTTTAATTGTAATCATTACATTATGGTAAATAATGAAATTTAACACTATATGCTAATTTTTTGAGAAGGACCTGTATTCTTCCTTCGGCTAGGGACATAATAGTATGAGTTCACAAAGATTATAGGGTGGATTACGCTAATATAATTATAGCTTACACATGAGCACCAAAGAGTATTCACAAACCACTCACAATTATTAAAAATCAAATATAATTTTTATCAATGTAAAATATACATATTTAATACAAAACGCTATTTATTGCGGATCAAGTAAGTAGGAAATAGACCAGATAAAATGTATTTATCTTCAAGTACAAACAGTATTCAAGAAATGTAATCTTATTATAATGCTTACCAAATTGCAATATTCTATAATTGTGTCATGTCTATAAGGTAATCATTGTAGAACTACAAGTTCCAGCATATCAATCATTGCTTTTAAATGGGCATATCTATCAATCTATCCATCCACAACCCCGCCGTGTAATGCTAGATCAGAGAGATCAAATAGACGTTCATTACTGAGCTGTATGAAGTGTTGGGAGTAATTCAATGGCAGATGTTTCGGAGCAGGTAACATTACACCTTCCCATCCTTTCAATGCTCAATAGTGCACCTGAACTATATACTCGCTCCTTTAAAGCAGCAATTCACTTGACTAAAACCGGGTCAGCAACAAAGTTGTAAACAGATAAACCGCCCCTCGGAAAAAAAAAGTTTTGGGTTGTCAATGAAATAGCTGTAACGGGTATATGTTACGCTATTTACCTTGCAAATGACAGGATTCTGTCATGTGGAGGGATCGGCCATACAGTATAGTTGTGATTTCAAAGCACATCTGTGTCAACATTATCACATCAGTGTAAATCTGCGGCCAATGAGTTCGGGCTTTGAACAAAATCTGCTTAATTGCTCTGTTAATTCAAAGACACACAGATCAAAGTTCCTCCAGCGCTTTTGTATCCAAGTGAATAGAGAAGGCTAGATTGGTAGCAGTTTATAACTCGCACTAAGGAATTTTTATTGATATAGCTCCAAATAAAAAAAAGAAAAAAAATAAGTCTTCACACCACTTCAATAAGCTACTGGATTACTTATGGGCATTAAGGACCCCTTGCCTAAAGAGAAGGAGGGTCTTCCAAACATGTGTGCACAATAAACACTTACCCTAAGGTTGGCCATCTATGAAGGCTTGTCAATGATGACATTTCCCAGCAATATTTCTGCAATTACGCAACATATGACAATTTTTAGCATAAATTAGAAGTTCTGTTTAGATTGTTAAATGGTTTGTATTAATTATGGAAGTTTTCTCCTATCCAAAAGATAGGGGAAACTTTCTGATCATTGGAAGTCTGAGCACTGGGACCACTGGCGGACTCAGACAGAAGAGGCCCCAGTACAAGAGCAGTGGACTTCAGTTATTCATGGCTCCACATAAACCCTGCTCTCAGATCGTCGGAAGTCACAACAGTCGGACCCCAACCAATTAGAAAGTTAGCACATGTCCCATTGGTAGGGGATAACTTGTACACTTGGTAAAAACTCAAGGGCTGGTTTGAGTTAGAAAATTCATCTTCAAAAAGCTTATTAATTAACAGAGGGGGAACTTTATTTAAGACTTTCTTTAATAAGTAGAAGTGAAGGTCTACAAAGGGTATCTCAGAGGAACTAGTTTGTCTATGCAGGATAGGGACTGTTCATTGATTTCAGTAGTCACTGTTAGGACCCAGTCCAGAGCCTCTCACCTAGCCAAATCAGTTCTCATGCTTCGCACTGACGAGGGCCAACAGCTCGAAACACCGTGTCTGCGAATTGGGATACTGATTTGGCTTTTATCCTAAGTCATATTGCACGACTCGTTAAAGGGTTGATTGTGACTTGTAGGATCGCTACTTCCAACAGGTGGCGCTATAGAGTTTAAGTCCTCTTTTTCTCAGAAGATGCAATTTGCATGTTAGGACCTTATTCACACATGTGTATTTTGGGGTAGCATTTCATCAGTATTTATAGGACAAAACTAGAATTGATTCCAGAAGGCAGAATAGGTGTAAAGCTTTTAATTATCGATTTTCTTTGTAAGTTCCACTGCAGGTTTTGCCATACAGATAGTGATAAAATACTGACATGTGAATAAAGCCTTATACTGCAAATGTCCATATAATAGATCTTTGAAGAAATAAGAATAAAACACTTTCTTCTCTTGCCATTTACATCAGATTATTGGGGTCTCAACAGGATTGGGATTCTCTTTAAGGTTTACCTTCATATTCTGCAGTATTCAAGAGGGTAAGCTACATGTCAAATGGAACTGGCCAAGGAGCTCAGAGACAGAATTGTGGCAAGGCACAGATCTGGCCAAAGTTACAAAAGAATTTCTGCAGTACTCAATGTTCCTAAGAGCACAGTGGCCTCCATAATCCTTAAATGGAAGAAGTTTGGGACCACCAGAAGTCTTCCTAGACCTGGCCGTCCAGCCAAACTGAGCAATCGTGGGAGAAGCCTTGGTGAGAGAGGTAAAGAAGAACCCCAAGATCACTGTGGCTGAGCTCCAGAGATGCAGTAGGGAGATGGGAGAAAGTTCCACAAAGTCAACTATCACTGCAGCCCTCCACCAGTCGGGCCTTTATGACAGAGTGGCCCAACAGAAGCCTCTCCTCAGTGCAAAACATATGAAAGCCCGCATAGAGTTTGCTAAAAAAGACATTAAGGACTCCCAGACTATGATAAATAAGATTCTCTGGTCTGATGAGAGGAAGATAGACCTTATTGGTGATAATTCTAAGTGGTATGTGTGGAGAAAACCAGGCACTGCTCATCACCTGCCCAATATAATCCCAACGATAAAACGTGGTGGCAGCATCATGCTGTGGGGGTGTTTTTCAGCTGCAAGGACAGGATGACTGATAGCCATTGAAGGAAACATGAATGCGGCCAAGTACAGAGATATCCTGGATGAAAACCTCTTCTAGAGTGCTCTTGACCTCAGACTGGGCCAAAGGGTCACCTATGACCCTATGCACACAGCTTCAGAACAACTCTGTGACCATTCTTGTCTGGTCCAGCCAGAGCCCTGACCTAAACCCTATTGAGCATCTCTAGAGAGACCTGAAAATGGTGTCCACCAAAGTTCACCATCCAATCTGACGGAACTGGAGAGGATTTGCAAGGAAAAATGTCAGAAGATTCCCAAATCCAGGTGTGAAAAACTTGTTGCATCATTCCCAAGAAGACTCATGGCTGCACTAGCTCAAAAGGTGCTTCTACTCAATACTGAGCATAAGGTCTGAATACTTATGACCATGTGATATTTCAGTTTTTCTTTTTTAATAGCTTTGCAAACATTTCTACATTTCTCTTATTTTTCAGTCAAGATGGAGTGCAGAGTGTACATTAATGAGAAAAAAATGAACTTTTTTAAATTTATCAAATGGCTGCAATGAAACAAAGAGTGAAAAATGTAAAGAAGTCTGAATACTTTCCGTACCTACTGTATATAGAATTAATACACTGGATTATAGAGGTACAGTACATAGTGCAAAAGTTGCATCATTCTTAGCTCCATATCTCACTTGATGCTAATCTAACAACAGCTGACTCTTTAAAATATATTGCGAATGGCAGGACCTAATCTACTTGTCTAACTAATGAATACACATATATACACAAATAACTATGTGGCGTGCATTAAAGAATAAACTAAACCTACAACATAATGCACAACTCAGAAAATCATAATCAACATAATAATTTATTATTAATGTTAAAAAAGAAGATACATAACATATACAGAAGGGAAAACAAAAACCAGGTGGAAAAGAGTGCGGGATATCACAAAGGACCAATATTACTATACAATCTGACTCCTAAAGTCAGATGAGAATAAGGGTGTGTACCCAATAAACATCACAGAAAATCCTATATTAGCATCCACAAAGTATTTTTTAGTGCCTGTCAGATCTGAAAAAAGGGGCCACCATACAATGGATTATGCATGATCTCACAAAATATATTTTTTGATCTATCCATAATTCTATCATTAAATCAGTGATGCCAAAATAATATAAGTTATATGTAATGAAACAATAATGAAAAAAATTATGAAATAGGCACAGAGTGTCAAAGTTTCAAACCGTGTGCACAGGTCAGTAATATAGTCAAGTACAATTGTTTATATGGCAACACGGTGTAAAACAGTGCACGCTGGATTGAATGGCAACACATAGATGTAATAAATGGACTAATAGGATAAATAGACCAATACCACAAAATTAGTATGAATCACAGCACAATGTAAAAAATGCAGTGAGAAAAATGCATATCAGATAGCATGGTAACACAATGTGCAGCAGACTGATAAGGAAAAAGCTCGTCAAAGCTCAGGCGAAACGCGCGTCGGGCAGGTGCGGGTTATCACTGGACCACACACACGGTTAGTACTCCACTGTATTGTACAGTCTTCCTTATCAGTCTGCTGCATGAGCACTAGATGCTCACATTGTGTTACCATGCTATCTGATATGCATTTTTCTCACTGCATTTTTTACATTGTGCTGTGATTCATACTAATTTTGTGGTATTGGTCTATTTATCCTATTAGTCCATTTATTACATCTATGTGTTGCCATTTAATCCAGCGTGCACTGTTTTACACCGTGTTGCCATATAAACAATTGTACTTGACTATATTACTGACCTGTGCACACGGTTTGAAACTTTGACACTCTGTGCCTATTTCATAATTTTTTTCATTATTGTTTCATTACATATAACTTATATTATTTTGGCATCACTGATTTAATGATAGAATTATGGATAGATCAAAAAATATATTTTTTGGCACTATAACCATCTTTTGTGAGATCATGCATAATCCGTTGTATGGTGGCCCCTTTTTTCAGATCTGACAGGCACTAAAAAATACTTTGTGGATGCTAATATAGGATTTTCTGTGATGTTTATTGGGTACACACCCTTATTCTCATCTGACTTTAGGAGTCAGATTGTATAGTAATATTGGTCCTTTGTGATATCCCGCACTCTTTTCCACCTGGTTTTTGTTTTCCCTTTTGTATATGTTATGTATCTTCTTTTTTAACATTAATAATAAATTATTATGTTGATTATGATTTTCTGAGTTGTGCATTATGTTGTAGGTTTACTTGTCTAACTAGTGTACTGGTTCATTTCCCATAAGTCCACCAGAGACCCTCACACATGAGGAAGTGTTAGCCATATTGTCCTTGCATCTACATTTATCAAAGCAATAGACATCATGGCGAAAATTTACTAAAGTGCTTGGAATCCTTTGGGCTCATGCCCACTTGCAATGAAATCGGACAAATTCAATCGGATAAAAAATCGGATTGAATTTGGACCAGTGTTAATCTATGTGTGCTCATCTGCGTTTTTTATCCAGCTCGGATCAGATGCTGCGATTGTATTCAGAAAACGGATCGAATCCTGCAATAGAAGTCAATGGGTGCGAGAAAAAAATTGCACAGCACTCACACCATGCGAATGCTGTGCGATTTTTACGCACCGGTGTCCTTTGAAAAGCCGGCAATTCATATGCGGCTACTTTAAAAATCACATTGACAGGTTATAATAGAAAAGATAGAATAGATATATACACATAGAGTACATATATATACATGTCAGTAACACACACACATATATATATATATATATGTATTTATTTTACATAGATAGAAGAATAGCCGGTAATTCATTTGCCAGGTTCTGTAAAATCATTGCCGGAGCCGACAGGATAGAAGTGATGGATTACATACAGTAAATACATATACGTAGGCAGATATATAGATGTCAGTGAAAAATACAATTAGCACAGTGTGTGTACAAATTAGGGGACATGTATGTAATTAATAAAAGATTATTTTACTAAAAAAATGGAAAGATGTAAGATGTGCTAATTCCGCCACTTATCCTCGCTCTTCCCACTTGCCCTGTAGAGGTGGAAAGTGGGGTAATAGTTTGGGGGTTATGTCACCATTGTGAGGTGACATCAAGCCAGGCTAAGTAATGGAGAGGTGTCAATAAGACACCTATCCATTACTAATCCTATAGTTGGTAAAGGGTTAAATAAAGACACAGCCAGAATAAAGTCTTTTAATGAAATAAAGCACTAAACACAGTTTGCCAAATTTATTATTCTGCTAATCCATGCGACGCCCTCGATCTCCTGTAATAAATAAAAAATAACAAACCAACAATGTACCCATACCTGTCTGGCGTAAAGTCCCATATCTGGGGTATACACAGTTTACAACCGGGATAGGTGCTAATGTGACCGCCCCGGCTGTAACCTACTGGGGAATGAATGAGAAGCTGCCAGCGTTTGCTTCAGAGACAAGCACTGACGTCACTGAAGCTGCGCTCCCTCACAGCCTGAACTCAGATGAACTCTTGAGCGTGGGAAATGCCAGCTGATTTTCCAGTACTCAAGGGTTCAGTGCTGGTCAGGCTGTGATGGAGCGCAGCATCAGTGACATCACCTCTATTCACTGAAGCTGTTCTCGCTGCCTGCCTATACTGCTGTGACTTCAGCACCATGGGAAAATGCCAGGGATGAGGTCACAGCAGTTCATGCGAGAGCAGCTTCAGTGAATAGAGGTGATGTCACTGATGCTGTGCTCCCTCACAGCCTGACCAGCACTGAACTCTTGAGCCTGGGAAAATCAGCTGTAATTTTCCCACGCTCAAGAGTTCATCTGAGCTCAGGCTCTGAGGGAGCACAGACTCGGTGACCGCACCGCTAGTCACTGAGTCTGCGCTGGCAGCATTTCATTCATTCACCAGCAGTTTACAGCCTGGGCGGTTGCATTAGCACCGCTCCTAGTTGTAAATTGTATATCCCCCAGACATGGATTACGGTGTTGGACAGAACAATGGCCAGCTGTGGGTATATTGTTGATTTATTATTTTAAGTTTATTTCAGGAGAACGAGGGCTTTGGGGAATTAGCAGATATTGTAAGTATGGTTTAATTAAGAACAATAAAGGATTATGTGTGTTTATTTCAAATAAAGGATTTTTAATTGGTGTCTGTTTTATTTACTATTTCACTATATTGGGATAGTAATGGGGGCGTCTAATTGATGCATCTTCATTACTAATCTCAGGGCTTGATGTCACAAAGGTAACATAAACACCCCAACTATTACCCATATGCCACCGCTACAGGGTAATGGGAGGAGCAAGGCAATGTGCCCCTGCAACAGTGACAGTGATTGACACATTAGCCAATGATGGGAGAGTAGTAGTCCCATCATCCGGCTAATGTGTTGAATGTAAAAAAAAAAATACTACATACATACTACATACATACTACATACAATACATTCATACATTACATACAATACATACATACAGTACATTAAACATAGAGTTCATACTCACCATTACTTGTCACTTTGATCCCCGAAGCCAGTATCACCTGTAAAAAAGATTAAAATAACAAACAACCAATATACTCCCTGTCCGCAGAAATCCACGAGTGTCCAACGACGATCTCCCATAGAGAACGGCAGCATCAACTGCTCTCTAGGGGCTCCAGGAACATAATGACGGGAGGAAGGTATCCTTCCGCACTGTATTCCTCCGCCGCTGTAAATAAAATAGTCCCTAGTCTCACTTTTGGCATTGCTGTATGAGAAATTTTCCCACGCAGCAATTGCCATAAAGTGAGACTTTGTCCTAAGGTAACCTCTCAGTGATGCACTGCAGGAACCATTGTCTCCTGTCAGTGTGTCACTGAGGGTCCTATAGAGCAGTGACATCACCCGATGTCACTGTTCTATAGGGGAGATCGTCATGGGACACTCGTTATTAATTGGACTACTGCGGACAGGTAATATACGGTTTATTATTTTACTTTTTTGCAGGCGCTGAAGTATGGTAAGTATGGTTAAATGAAGAATATTAAAATACTTTTTTTCCTAATGTGTGTGTGTTTTATTAACCCTTTATTACTATTGGATTAATAATGGATAGGCGTCTTATTGACGCCTCTCCATTATTAATCCGGCTTAATGTCACCTTACAATAGCATGGTGACATTAACCCCTTATTACCCCATATCCCACCGCTACACCGGAGTGGGAAGAGAGGGGCTAAGTGCCGGAATTGGCGCATGTTACAGATGCGCCATTTCTGGGGCGGCTGCGGACTGGTATTTGTAGCCGGGGGGGTCAATATCCATGGCCCCTCTCTAGGCTATGAATATCAGCCCGCAGTTGTCTGCGTAGCCTTTCTGGCTATAAAATATAGGGGGACCCCATGTCATTTTTTGAGGGGGTCCCCCTATTTTAATAGCCAGTAATAGACAATAAAGGCTACGCAGACAGCTGCGGGCTGATATTCATAGCAGGCTACAAATATTGGCCCCCGGCTGTCGGCTTTCCCCCTCTGGCGCAGAAAATTCAACGCTCATTAAGGCCTCTTTCACGCTTGCAACGGTACGGGTCCGTCGCTATGCGTCGGGCCGACGTACCGAAGCGCATTGTGAAATTTGTGCACGACGTGGGCAGCGGATGCAGTTTTTCAACGGACAAAAAAACGCTCACTTGAACATTTTTTCGTGCCGATGGTCCGCCAAAACCCGATGGATCCGTTGCATGATAATACAAGTCTATGGGTAAAAAACGCATCCTGCGAGCACATTTGCAGGATCCGTTTTTTTCTGCCGGATCTGTTTTTTTCTCATAGAGTTGTATTAGCGCCGGATTGCGCCTGATGGCCACACGTTTCATCCGTTTTTTGCCGGATCCATCAAAAAAGCTGTTTCCGCTGGACGGAAAACACATACAGAGGAACGGTTTTTCTGTCCGGCGAAAAAACGCACAGCGACGGATGCGGCAAAGAACGGATGAAACTGAGATGTGAAATGATGAATCCGGCCTCCGAATCCGTGTTTTCATGCATGTTTCCATTCAAGTCATGCACATTTTCCGTTTATTTATTTTCAAAAACTGCATCAAAAACCGCACCCCAAAAAAATATTGCAGTTTTGATGCAGTTTTTGGTGCGTTTTTTATGCGGTTTTTGATGTGATTTTTTTATGCAGTGTTTGGTGCAGTTTTGATGCAGTTTTTGGTGCAGTTTTTGATGCAGGTTTCTGGTGTGGTTTTTTTATTCAGTTTTTGGTGCAGTTTTGATGCAGTTTTGATGCAGGTTTTGGTGCAGTTTTTATGCAGTTTTTGATGCAGGTTTTGGTGCAGTTTTTGGTGCAGTTTTTGATGCAGGTTTTTGGTGTGGTTTTTGATGCCTTTTGATGCTGTCTTTGGTGCAGTTTTTGGTGCAGTTTTTGGTGTGGTTTTTTTATGTGTTTTTTATGCAGTTTTTGGTGCAGTTTTTAATGCAGATTTTTTGTGTTGTTTTTGATGCTGTTTTTGATGCTTTTTTGATGCTATTTTGGTGTGGTTTTTGATGCTGTTTTGATGCAGGTTTTCCGTGTGGTTTTTGATGCTTTTTTATGCTGTTTTTGGTGTAGGTTTTGATGCAGGTTTTTGGTGTGGTTTTTGATGCAGTTTTTGGTGCAGTTTTTGATGCAGGTTTTTGGTGTGGTTTTTTATGCGTTTTTTGATGCAGTTTTTGGTGCAGTTTTTGATGCAGGTTTTTGGTGTTATTTTTTATGCTGTTTTTGGTGCAGTTTTTGATGCAGGTTTTGGTGATGTTTTTGATGCAGGTTTTTGGTGTGGTTTTTGATGCGGTTTTTGATGCAGTTTTTGGTGCAGGTTTTGATGCAGGTTTTTGGTATGGTTTTTGATGCTTTTTTATGCTATTTTTGGTGCAGTTTTTGATGCAGGTTTTTGGTGTGGCTTTTGATGCTTTTGGTGTCGCAACAGCTGATGCTGCCGTTCTCCACAGGAGATCGTCGTGGGACACTCGTGGATTTCTGCGGACAGGGAGTATATTGGTTGTTTGTTATTTTAATCTTTTTTACAGATGACACTGGCTTCAGGGATCAAAGTGACAAGTAATGGTGAGTATGAACTCTATGTTTTAATGTAATGTATGTCTGTATGTATCTATTGTATGTAATGTATGAATGTATTGTATGTAGCATGTATGTAGTAGGTATGCAGCATGTATGTAGTATGTATGTAGCATGTATGTAGTATATATTTTTTTTTACATTCAACACATTAGCTGGATGATGGGACTACTACTCTTCCATCATTGGCTAATGTGTCAATCACTGTCACTGTTGCAGGCATCGTCCGATGGGACTTGTAGTCCCACCGGACGATGGCTGCACAGACCCCCGGCAGCCCGCAGAGAGCCCAGGCAAGCCCGCACAGAGCCCCGGCAAGCCCGCACAGAGCCCCAGCAAGCCGCACAGAGCCCCGGCTAGCCCGCACAGAGCCCCCGCAAGCCCTCACAGAGCCCCTGCAAGCCACACAGAGCCCCGGTAAGCCCGCACAGAGCCCCGGCAAGCCCGCAGAGAGCCCCCGCAAGCTGCACAGAGCCCCAGCAAGCCCGCACAGAGCCCCCGCAAGTCGCACAGAGCCCCGGCAAGCCCGCACAGAGCCCCCGCAAGCTGCACAGAGCCCCGGCAAGCCCGCACAGAGCCCTGGCAAGCCGCACAGAGCCCCGGCAAGCCCGCACAGAGCCCCCGCAATCCGCACAGAGCCCCGGCAAGCCCGCACAGAGCCCCGGCAAGCCCGCACAGAGCCCCCGCAAGCTGCACAGAGCCCCAGCAAGCCCGCACAGAGCACCAGCAAGCCCGCACAGAGCCCCGGCAAGCCCGCACAGAGCCCCCGCAAGCCGCACAAAGCCCCGGCAAGCCCGCACAGAGCCCCGGCAAGCCGCACAGAGCCCCGGCAAGCCCGCACAGAGCCCCCGCAAGCCGCACAGAGCCCCGGCAAGCCCGCACAGAGGCCCAGCAAGCCCGCACAGAGCCCCAGCAAGCCCGCACACAGCCGCCGCAAGCCTGCACAGAGCCCCCGCAAGCCACACAGAGCCCCAGCAAGCCCGCACAGGGCCCACGCAAGCCGCACAGAGCCCCGGCAAGCCCAAACAGAGCCCCCGGCAGGCCGCACAGAGCCCCGGCAAGCCCGCACAGGGCCCCGGCAAGCCCGCACAGAGCCACCGCAAGCCGCACAGAGCCCCGGCAAGCCCGCACAGAGCCCCCGCAAGCCGCACAGAGCCCCGGCAAGCCCGCACAGATCCCCGGCAAGCCCGCACACAGCCGCCGCAAGCCCGCACAGAGCCCCGGCAAGCCCGCACAGAGCCCCCGCAAGCCGCACAGAGCCCCGGCAAGCCCGCACAGAGGCCCAGCAAGCCCGCACAGAGCCCCAGCAAGCCCGCACACAGCCGCCGCAAGCCCGCACAGAGCCCCCGCAAGCCACACAGAGCCCCAGCAAGCCCGCACAGGGCCCACGCAAGCCGCACAGAGCCCCGGCAAGCCCACACAGAGCCCCCGGCAGGCCGCACAGAGCCCCGGCAAGCCCGCACAGGGCCCCGGCAAGCCCGCACAGAGCCCCCGCAAGCCGCACAGAGCCCCGGCAAGCCCGCACAGAGCCCCCGCAAGCCGCACAGAGCCCCGGCAAGCCCGCACAGATCCCCGGCAAGCCCGCACACAGCCGCCGCAAGCCCGCACAGAGCCCCCGCAAGCCGCACAGAGCCCCAGCAAGCCCGCACAGAGCCCACGCAAGCCGCACAGAGCCCCAGCAAGCCCGCACAAAGCCCTGCAGGCCGCACAGAGCCAAGGCAAGCCCGCACAGGGCCCCGGCAAGCCCGCACAGAGCCCCGGAAAGCCCGCACAGAGCCCAGGCAGGCCGCACAGAGCCCCAAGATGCCCGTACAGATCCCTGGCAGGCCCGCACAGACCCTGCCCGCACACACAGACACGCACAGTGGCCCCCCATGCACCGCCCACACTCTTCCTTCCTCCTGAACAGGATGTAGAAGGACAGAAAGGGCTTATTTACATTCCGATATTTGTATCCCATTGACTTGCATTGGTATCGGGTATCGGGATCCGCGATATCCGATATTTTTGGGATATCGGCCGATCCAATCCGATACCGATACTTCTTGATATCGGAAGGTATCGCTCAACACTAGTCAAGAGTGCTGCTCCATGTGCTGTGAAAAAAAACAAACATTAGTTTTTAGAAAGAAAAAAAACATCCGGCTCATGTGTTGAATGTAAAAAAAAAACACAAACATACATACTACAATCTACATACATACAACATACATACATACAACATACATACAACATACTACATACATACTACATACAGACATACACCATACTACATACATACTACATACATACTACATACAACATACTATATACTACATACATACTGCATACATACATACAACATACTACATACATACCACATACATGCATACAACATACTGCATATATACTACATACATACATTCAACATACTACATACATACTACATACATACATACTACATGCATACTACATACTACATACATACATGCAACATACATGCAACATACATACAACATACTACATACATACTACATACATGCATACATACATACAACATGCATATAATATACTACATACATACATACTACATGCATACAACATATATACAACATGCATACTACATACATACTACATACAACATACTACATACATACTACATACAATACATACACATAGACATACAGTACATATAACATAAAGTACATACTCACCATCACTTGTCACTTTGTTCCCCGAAGCCAGTGTCATCTGTAAAAAATATTAAAATATTAAAATAACAAACAAACAATATACTCCCTGATCCGGAGAAATCCACGAGTGTCCCACGACAGCAGCATCAGCTGATGCGACCGCTCTCTAGGGGCTCCAGGAATACAATGACGGGAGAAAGGTATCCTTCCGCACTGTATTCCTCCGTCGCTATAAAAAAATAGTCCCAAGTCTCACTTTTGGCAATGCTGTGTGAGAAAGTTCCCACGCAGCTTTTGCCATAAAGTGAGACTCTGAACTATAGTAACCTCTCAGTGATGCACTGCAGGAGCCATTGTCTCCTGTCAGTGTGTCACGGAGGGTCCTATAGAGCAGTGACATCATCATGTATGTTGTATGTATGTTGTATGTATGTATGTAGTATGTATGTAGTATGTTGTATGTATGTTGTATGTATGTATGTATGTAGTATGTTGTATGTATGTAATATATAGTATGTTGTATGTATGTAGTATGTATGTAGTATGTTGTATGTATGTATGTAGTATGTATGTAGTATGTTGTATGTATGTATGTATGTATGTAATATGTATTACGTATGTTTTTTGTTTTTTTTTACATTCAGCACATTAGCCGGATGATGGGACTACTACTGTCCCATCATTCTATACATGAACCATAAAACATAAAGTGGGTTAATGGCCCGGAGCAAAGAAGTATCGCTCCCCCACTAATACTGTCCACATCAATATGACCTACAGGAAAACTCCAAAATACACACAAGACAAGAGAACGGAGTGCAAAAATCCCAAGACTCATAATATCTAAAAGCAATGTATATTTTATTATTATATTAGAGCCAATGGCAATAATATAAAGATCAAAACACTGTAATAACACATATAAAACAGGAGAAATGTGGAGGAAAAACTGTCGGTATGCTAGATGGTGTGGGGGAACCTAATCATCCTAAGCAATGTATATACGGCAAGTGCCAATGATAGAAACATAGGAGGGAAAAAAAATCTCTGTTCAAAACATACGTTTCTAGGCGGCAAATTGACGCCTCTGAAATTACTACATGTAGCGTTTACTGCGCCAAACCACAGACAACGAAACAACATATGCGTCGTCAAACGCGGCAAAACGCAACCAATTGCAGACACCTGTGTCCCTAATATTAAAGATAGGAATACACGACGCATGCGGAAAATTGCGGCACAAACACTGCGGACACAACCGCAAATGTGAAACCAGCCTTACTCCAACAGGGACTGCAGTAAAAGAGTTGTGGCAAGGCACACACGTGGCCCTTCACACTTTGCCTGATTCATTAAAGGGGTGGTCCTGGACTTTAACCCCTTCCCGACCCATGACGCCACGTAGGCGTCATGAAAGTCGGTGCCATTCCGACCCATGACGCCTATGCGGCGTCATGGAAAGATCGCGTCCCTGCAGATCGGGTGAAAGGGTTAACTCCCATTTCACCCGATCTGCAGGGACAGGGGGAGTGGTAGTTTAGCCCAGGGGGGGTGGCTTCACCCCCTCGTGGCTACGATCGCTCTGATTGGCTGTTGAAAGTGAAACTGCCAATCAGAGCGATTTGTAATATTTCACCCATTATAACGGGTGAAATATTACAATCCAGCCATGGCCGATGCTGAAATATCATCGGCCATGGCTGGAAATACTAGTGTGCCCCCACCCCACCCCTCCGATCGCCCCCCCACCCCCCCCGATCTGGCCGGTACACTGCTCCGGCTCCCCTCCGCCCTGTGCTCCGCTCCCCCCCGTGCTCGTGTCCGCTCCCCCCGTGCTCCAATCACCCCCCGTGCTCCAATCACCCCCCCTGCACTCCGATCCACCCCCCCCCGTGCTCCGTTCCACCCCCCGTTCTCCATTCCAGCCCCCCCGTGCTCCGTTCCACCCCTCCCGCGCTCCGATTCCCCCCCCCGTGCTCCGATCCCCCCCCGTGGTCCCCCCCCACCCTATCATACTTACCGATCCAGCCGTGGTCCCGTCCGTCTTCTCCCGGGCGCCGCCATCTTCCAAAATGGCGGGCGCATGCGCAGTGCGCCCGCCGAATCTGCCGGCCGGCAGATTCGTTCCAAAGTGCATTTTGATCACTGAGATAGATTATATCTCAGTGATCAAAATAAAAAAAATAATAAATGACCCCCCCCCCCCCTTTGTCACCCCCATAGGTAGGGACAATAAAAAAATAAAGAAATTTTTTTTTTTCCACTAATGTTAGAATAGGGTTAGGGTTAGGGGTAGGGTTAGGGTTAGGGGTAGGGTTAGGGTTAGGGGTAGGGTTAGGGGTAGGGTTAGGGGTAGGGTTAGGGGTAGGGTTAGGGCTAGGGTTAGGGTTAGGAATGTGCACACGTATTCTGGTCCTCTGCGGATTTTTCCACTGCGGATTTGATAAATCCGCAGTGCTAAACCGCTGCGGATTTATGGCGGATTTACCGCGTTTTTTTCTGCGCATTTCACTGCGGTTTTACAATTGCGATTTTCTATTGGAGCAGTTGTAAAACCGCTGCGGAATCCGCACAAAGAAGTGACATGCTGCGGAATGTAAACCGCTGCGTTTCCGTGCAGTTTTTCCGCAGCATGTGTACAGCGATTTTTGTTTCCCATAGGTTTACATTGAACTGTACACTCATGGGAAACTGCTGCGGATCCGCAGCGTTTTCCGCAGCGTGTGCACATACCTTTAGAATTAGGCTATGTGCACACGGTGCGGATTTGGCTGCGGATTCGCAGCAGTGTTCCATCAGGTTTACAGTACCATGTAAACATATGAAAAACCAAATCCGCTGTGCCCATGGTGCGGAAAATACCGCGCGGGAACGCTGCGTTGTATTTTCCGCAGCATGTCAATTCTTTGTGCGGATTCCGCAGCGTTTTACACCTGTTCCTCAATAGGAATCCGCAGGTGAAATCCGCACAAAAAACACTGGAAATCCGCGGAAAATCCGCAGGTAAAACACAGTGCCTTTTATCCGCAGATTTTTCAAAAATGGTGCGGAAATATCTCACACGAATCCGCAACGTGGGCACATAGCCTTAGGGTTAGGGTTGGAATTAGGGTTGTGGTTAGGGTTAGGGGTGTGTTGGGGTTAGTGTTGTGGTTAGGGGTGTGTTGGGGTTAGGGTTGTGATTAGGATTATGGCTACAGTTGGGATTAGGGTTAGGGGTGTGTTGGGGTTAGTGTTGGAGTTAGAATTGAGGGGTTACCACTGTTTAGGCACATCAGGGGTCTCCAAACGCAACATGGCGCCACCATTGATTCCAGCCAATCTCGTATTCAAAAAGTCAAATGGTGCTCCCTCACTTCCGAGCCCTGACGTGTGCCCAAACAGTGGTTTACCCCCACATATGGGGTACCAGCATACTCAGGACAAACTGCGCAACAATTACTGGGGTCCAATTTCTCCTGTTACCCTTGTGAATCTAAAAAAAATGCTTGCTAAAACATAATTTTTGAGGAAAGAAAAATGATTTTTTATTTTCACGGCTCTGCGTTGTAAACGTCTGTGAAGCACTTGGGGGTTCAAAGTGCTCACCACATATCTAGATAAGTTCCTTGGGGGGTCTAGTTTCTAAAATGGGGTCACTTGTGGGGGGTTTCTACTGTTTAGGCACACCAGGGGCTCTGCAAACGCAACGTGACACCCGCAGACCATGCCATCAAAGTCTGCATTTCAAAAGTCACTACTTCCCTTCTGAGCCCCGACGTGTGCCCAAACAGTGGTTTACCCCCACATATGGGGTATCAGCGTACTCAGGAGAAACTGGACAACAACTTTTGGGGTCCAATTTCTCCTGTAACCCTTGGGAAAATAAAAAATTCTGGGCTAAATAATTATTTTTGAGGAAAGAAAACGTATTTATTATTTTCACGGCTCTGCATTATAAACTTCTATGAAGCACTTGGGGGTTCAAAGTGCTCACCACACATCTAGATAAGTTCCTTTCAGGGTCTAGTTTCCAAAATGGGGTCACTTGTGGGGGGTTTCTACTGTTTAGGCACATCAGGGGCTCTGCAAACGCAACGTGACGCCCGCAGAGCATTCCATCAAAGTCTGCATTTCAAAACGTCACTACTTCAATTCCGAGCCCCGGCATGTGCCCAAACAGTGGTTTACCCCCACACATGGGGTATCACCGTACTCAGGAGAAACTGGACAACAAATATTGGGGTCAAATTTCTCCTGTTACCCTTGGGAAAATTAAAAAATTCTGGGCTAAATAATTATTTTTGAGGAAAGAAAACGTATTTATTATTTTCACGGCTCTGCATTATAAACTTCTATGAAGCACTTGGGGGTTCAAAGTGCTCACCACACATCTAGATAAGTTCCTTTGGGGGTCTAGTTTCCAAAATGGGGTCACTTGTGGGGGGTTTCTACTGTTAAGCCACATCAGGGGCTCTGCAAACGCAACGTGACGCCCACAGAGCATTCCATCAAAGTCTGCATTTCAAAACGTCACTACTTCACTTCCGAGCCCCGGCATGTGCCCAAACAGTGATTTACCCCCACATATGGGGTATCAGCGTACTCAGGAGAAACTGGACAACAACTTTTGGGGTCAAATTTCTCCTGTTACCCTTGGGAAAATAAAAAATTGCAGGCTAAAAGATCATTTTTGAGAAAATAATTTTTTTTTTTATTTTCATGGCTCTGCGTTATAAACTTCTGTGAAGCACTTGGGGGTTCAAAGTCCTCACCACACATCTAGATTAGTTCCTTTGGGGGTCTAGTTTCTAAAATGGTGTCATTTCTGGGGGATCTCCAATGTTTAGGCACACAGGGGCTCTCCAAACGTGACATGGTGTCCGCTAATGATTGGAGCTAATTTTCCATTTAAAAAGCCAAATGGCGTGCCATCCCTTCCGAGCCCTGCCGTGCGCCCAAACAGTGGTTTACCCCCACATATGGGGTATCAGCGTACTCAGGACAAACTGGACAACAATACTTGGGGTCCAATTTCTCCTATTATCCTTGGCAAAATAGGAAATTCCAGGCTAAAAAATCATTTTTGAGGAAAGAAAAATTATTTTTTATTTTCATGGCTCTGCGTTATAAACTTCTGTGAAGCACCTGGGGGTTTAAAGTGCTCAATATGCATCTAGATAAGTTCCTTGGGGGGTCTAGTTTCCAAAATGGGGTCACTTGTGCGGGAGCTCCAATGTTTAGGCACACAGGGGCTCTCCAAACGCGACATGGTGTCCGCTAACAATTGGAGCTAATTTTCCATTCAAAAAGTCAAATGGCGCGCCTTCTCTTCCGAGCCCTGCCGAGTGCCCAAACAGTGGTTTACCCCCACATATGAGGTATCGGCGTACTCGGGAGAAATTGCCCAACAAATTTTATGATCCATTTTATCCTACTGCCCATGTGAAAATGAAAAAATTGAGGCGAAAAGAATTTTTTTGTGAAAAAAAATTACTTTTTCATTTTTACAGATCAATTTGTGAAGCACCTGAGGGTTTAAAGTGCTCACTAGGCATCTAAATTAGTTCCTTGGGGGGTCTAGTTTCCAAAATGGGGTCACTTGTGGGGGAGCGCCAATGTTTAGGCACACAGGAGCTATCCAAACGCGACATGGTGTCCGCTAACGATGGAAATAATTTTTCATTCAAAAAGTCAAATGGCGCTCCTTCCCTTCCGAGCCTTACCATGTGCCCAAACAGTGGTTTACCTCCACATGTGAGGTATTGGTGTACTCAGGAGAAATTGCCCAACACATTTTAGGATCCATTTTATCCTGTTGCCCATGTGAAAATGAAAAAATTGAGGCTAAAAGAATTTTTTTGTGAAAAAAAAGTACTTTTTCATTTTTACGGATCAATTTGTGAAGCACCTGGGGGTTCAAAGTGCTCACTATGCATCTAGATAAGTTCCTTGGGGCGTCTAGTTTCCAAAATGGGGTCACTTGTGGGGGAGCTCCAATTTTTAGGCACACGGGGGCTCTCCAAACGTGACATGGTGTCCGCTAAAGAGTGGAGCCAATTTTTGATTCAAAAAGTCAAATGGCGCTCCTTCCCTTCCAAGCCCTGCCGTGCGCCAAAACAGTGGTTTACCCCCACATATGAGGTATCAGCGTACTCAGGACAAATTGGACAACAACTTTCGTGGTTCAGTTTCTCCTTTTACCATTGGGAAAACAAAAAAATTGTTGCTAAAAGATAATTTTTGTGACTAAAAAGTTAAATGTTCATTTTTTCCTTCCATGTTGCTTCTGCTGCTGTGAAGCACCTGAAGGGTTAATAAACTTCTTGAATGTGGTTTTGAGTACCTTGAGGGGTGCAGTTTTTAGAATGGTGTCACTTTTGGGTATTTTCAGCCATATAGACCCCTCAAACTGACTTCAAATGTGAGGTGGTCCCTAAAAAAAATGGTTTTGTAAATTTCATTGTAAAAATGACAAATCGCTGGTCGAATTTTAACCCTTATAACTTCCTAACAAAAAAAAATTTTGTTTCCAAAATTGTGCTGATGTAAAGTAAACATGTGGGAAATGTTATTTATTAACTATTTTGTGTCACATATCTCTCTGGTTTAACAGAATAAAAATTCAAAATGTGAAAATTGCGAAATTTTCAAAATTTTCGCCAAATTTCCGTGTTTATCACAAATAAATGCAGAATTTATTGACCTAAATTTACCACTAACATGAAGCCCAATATGTCACGAAAAAACAATCTCAGAACCGCTAGGATCCGTTGAAGCGTTCCTGAGTTATTACCTCATAAAGGGACACTGGTCAGAATTGCAAAAAACGGCAAGGTCTTTAAGGTCAAAATAGGCTGGGTCTTGAAGGGGTTAACATTGATAGCCTATCTTTAGAATACATCATCAGTGATTGATCGGTGGGGGTGTAACAACCGATCAGCTGTTCCCGCTGTCTGCGGCAGATGGAACTGCTCAGTTGCGGAGCTGCACAGATCCGTCAACTGTATAGTGGCCGCAGCCGAGCACTGTGCATCCACTACCTGCAGCTGATCGGTGGAGGTGCCGGGTGTTGCAAACCGATCAGACATCAATGACCTACCCGAAGGGAATTACAGACAACTCCTTTATGAGGCATGCACTAGGGCGCCGATGGGCGCTTAAAGCAACATTAAAATATAGTTTGATTTTTGCACATTTGAACACAATTTTGGTTATTAAATTATACATTTTTTATACTTTTTATTTTCATTTGTATGTACTTTTTAATTTCTGAAAAGAAGCTTTTAAAATCAGTAATGTTAAAGCATACCCATGGCCATCATAATCAATCCTCTACCTCATTGCTGAAGTCACAGATGCAAACCCTACGCCTTCTTACCTGGGCCACCTTTGGTGTTCGTACAGCACATTAGTGAGAGCACATCAGGTTCAGATTATACTCAGGAAAGATCCTAAAAGCTTCTGTTTGGCAGGAACAGTGCAGAGCGGTAATTTATGTCGGGCCATCGCAGGTGCAGAACCATCAAATTGAGCTGTTGACATGTTTATAAGGTTTGAACTCAATGATTAATACAGCAAAAAAATCCAAACCTTTAAAATGTTAACCCATTCAAGCATTAAAGGATTCCATGGTTTAGCATCAATATAGTTCAAAGAACTCACATGGGAAGGTGTGAACTGTTACAATTTTGCCTCACTGGGCTAATTGTGGGGTCTCCATGGACTCGTTATACCCACAGCTCTTTATGCTTCTCTGTAGAAGCAGATATTGAATTCCCAAACTATTTTGTAGTATATAACAATTGTTTTTCTTGGGCCAATATAATGAACATAGAAGCATATTTATACCAGATTGAACCTTGGTGGTAGAATAGAAAAGTATAGTCCATAATATGGTTCAAAGTGGGGGGATGGCATGTGCTTTTCAGCTAGTAGTTTCATATAGGTGAATTACACCTATTTACTTTACGGTTTAAATAGAATCCTTAAGCAGGTTTTTGCAAATGTAATCTAAGAGCAGCATGATGTAGGGGCAGAGACCCTGATTCCAGTGATGTATCACTTATTGGGCTGCCTGTTGTACTTTCTATAGAACCTCTGAGTTCTGTATAACCCCACCAACACCACTGATTGGCAACTTCCTGTGTACACTGTCCGTAAGCTGCCAATCAGTGGTGGGGGTGGGGTTACACAGATTAGCTGGACTGCTGAGCATATGACACCTAGTCCTGCAGTCGTAATCTTCTGCAGATAAAACACTGATTGTATTAAAACTACAGCACATAGCCTAATAAGTGACACCTCCCAGGAATCAGGTTCTCTGCCCATATATTATGTTACTATCAGATTAGATAGCAAAAACCTGCTGACAAATTCCCTTTGCAACAAGTTCTGCCCCTCCAGGATCTCCCTGGTCTGCAGCGCAGTGGGTGTGCACCAGGTATGGACTGGGGCTGAAATTCAGCCCTGGCATTTGAAATCACACAGGCCCATGTTGTCCCCATCCCCGTGCTGCTGGGGTAAGTGATGGAATCAGCGACTTTGTGCTCCATCACAACTCTTAACAGTATGGGTGTCCTGAGAACATCGAGTCTGTTAACAATGTAGCAGACAAGGCAGCCCACAGCCAGACAGGCCCTTCTGGCATTTGCCAGAATTGTCCAATGGCCAGTCCAGCCCTGGTATACACCCACCAGCATGTCAGTTGGTACAGGACATGGACCCACTACCCCTCTGCTCTCTGAGTTGTTACAAGAGATGACCCACCAAAAAGATCAGCAGGATAAAATCTTGTCCTGTTTGCGGACAGTGAACACCCGTTTGGACATTCTGATGTCAGCTGCTTCATCCGCTCCAGCCCAAGTTCCAACAACCATGCCAGCAATCCACGTACCTGTAGCTTGTCCCCATTTGTCTACTCTACCACAATATGACGGAGATCCCAAGCAATGCTGTGGTTCATCAATCAGTGCTTGTTGCACTTTGAACTGCTCGCTCACCAATTTCTTTCTGATTGTACCAAAGTGGCATTTCTGATGTCCCACTTAAGAAAAGAGGCCCTCACATGGCTCAAACCCTTATGGGAGAGAGGGCATCTTGTGACCTCGGCTCTGTAGGCCTTTCTGGGGCATTCCACAAGATCTTCAAAGAGCCAATCAGACTGTGACAGGGTAGTTTCACTGTGGGTCATTGTGCAATCCGGTTCTGCACCCTTCTTCTGAACTCAATTGGAACAATGAAGTGCTGGTAGCCACTTTCTGGGAGGCATTGTCCGGAAGAATTAAAGACGAACTGGCCGTTTGACACTTCTACTCTGGATGACCTAATGTCCTTGGCTGTCAACCTTTGATTCCAGGAGCACACCAGAGAGTCGGTGCATGAGAGTTAACCGCTTCGTCTGGCACCGTCCTTCCAGAGGCCACCCATTCTCCAACTTTCCATGGCAGCAGTCTCTTATGAATCTATACAGGTTAACTGTGTTAAGCTGGAGATCTGTTGAGCCAAGGGTTTGTGCTACTACTGTGGTAATGCGGGACACATCTGCTTTTGTCCCTACGGCTTGTAGGAGAGGCTACCCTTGGTAGAGTAATTTTGATCCACCGCATCGGTATCATGCGGAGGTTCCCGGTTCCTTGAGATGGTTTTCCTGGATTCCAGTGCAGCAGGAAACTTCATTCAGCTAGCAGATTCCTGTACAACGCCTTCAGAGTTCTTTAATGGTGTAATTTGTCTATGAAAGGGCCCTATCCAAAGTCATTCATTTTGCAAACGAGCGGGTAGAGCTCCGGATAGGAATGCTGCACATGGAGAATATCACAAAATGCCGCCTGTAACTTCAACAAAAATAATTCCAAAATCAGTCCTTTTCTCAACCCTGAATCTACTAAAATGTTAGGGCATGCCTTCATCATCTCCCTCCCGCTTAGACTACTGCAATATTCTCCTCTGTTAGCCAATCTTTTAACATTTTCACACCTCTCCAGTCCATCATTAACTTTGCTGCCCAACTAATTTACCTATCTCCACGTTACTCCTCTGCTTCTCCCCTCTGCAAATCCCTTCATTGGCTCCCAATTTCCCAACTTATATAGTTCAAACTGCTAACAATGACCTACAAAACCATCCATAATCTGTCTGTATATCTCCAAATTAATCTCCTGATATCTGCCAACACACAACCTCTGGTCCTCCCAAGACCTCCTTCTCTCCTCCACACCCATACGATCCTCACCCAATAGCCTCCAAAACCTCTCGCTAGTGTCCCTCATCATCTGGAATTCTTTGCCTCAACACACCCGAACTTCCAGATGGAACTCGAAAACCCACCTGTTCAAGAAAGTTTACAGCCTATAACCAGCCCATGCCACCTCACCACCACCAAAGCCACCGCAACCCCCAGACCACTGTCTTCTTTTTCATTACTCTATAGAATGTAAGCCTGCAAGGGCAGAGCCCTCTCCTCTCTGTATCAGTTTGTCATTGCTAGTATGTTCATTGTATTTTATTTTTATATTTTGCCTTTAACCCCTTCTTATGTATAGCATAATAATTACCAGCAGAGAAAGGAACTGCTACTGAGTTGATGGGATGCAAAACATTATATACCAGAACCATAATAAATGGAGAAGATATCTCTCTAAGCCTGGAGTCACACCAGTGTATAGCATCCGATCTGAGACTCTCCTCTGCTGTGAGCGTGAGCCGAGAGTCATGCTACCTACTGATGCTCTTGCATCAGATGCTATATGCTAATGATCCTCGGCTACTTCTCTGCTGCGATTGTGAGCTGAATGTCATGCTTCCTGCTATGCTATGTGTTACTCTCACTGTGTTACTATGACTAGTACTGTAAATGTACATTTACTGTAGCTTTAATTAAAGTTCATATAAGACAATACCCACTTTGGAGCACTATGGCTCCAAGGTCAACCTATATGAACTTTAATTAAAGCTATAGTAAATGTACATTTACAGTACTAGTTGAAAGTTTAGACACACCTGTTCATACAATAATTTTCCCTGCTCTTATTGGAATACGCTCATTGTAGATGCAAGCCAACCAAAAAGTCCATAACTCTGGACAGCTATCTCTTTTGTTTTGGCTATCACCTTTGTCAGGATACCGAAAAGCACGTCAGGGTGGATGCCACTCGACTGGGGAGCTCTCACAATAAATGTGTGTATCCTGCAGCCTTTTAACAACTAGTATGATATTCACATGTTACGTATGTTTTGTCTTTCATTATAACTCATATATGTTCACACAGGAAATATACAGATGATCAGGTTTTTAAATACATCAGACAGGGATTGCATACATCAGTTAGGACTGCTCTGATATGGGTATACCTTGACGTTTGGTGGAGCAGCTTAGTATACATTTTTTGCAAAAAACATATCAACCAAATACCTTGGTTTTTTTTACATCTTTTTACTAGCACTTGCGGATTACTGTGATTTTTTTAAACTGAGTGTTTTTGGTTCCACTATGCTCTTTTGTGTCTTCAAGTTTCTTGGTGGTGTGTGAACATTTTCTTACAAACTTGTTCACTGTGCAAGTAGCCCATGTGTTCCTGTTTCTATAATTGTTCTCTTGTGTCTACAAGACTAGGGAGTTACCCACCACTCCTCTTGGGCTATCTGCACAAAAGCTGTTCCACTCAGCATGTCCACATGGATTTTTCCTCTCTGAACACTGTTCACACAGGTAATATACAGATGATCAGGTTTTTAAATACATCAGACAGGGATTGCATACATCAGTTAGGACTGCTCTGATATGGGTATACTTTGACGTTTGGTGGAGCAGCTTAGTATACATTTTTTGCAAAAAACGTATCAACCAAATACCCTGTTTTTTACATCTTTTTTCTAGCACTTGCGGATTACTGTGATTTTTTTAAACTGAGTGTTTTTGGTTCCACTATGCTCTTTTGTGTCTTCAGGTTTCTTGGTGGTGTGTGAACATTTTCCTGCAGACTTGTTCACTGTGCAAGTAGCCCATGTGTTCCTGTTTCTATAATTGTTCTCTTGTGTCTACAAGACTAAGGAGTTACCCACCACTCCTCTTGGGCTATCTGCACAACAGCTGTTCCACTCAGCATGTCCACATGAATTTTTCCTCTCTGAACCCTGTTCACACAGGTAATATACAGATGATCAGGTTTTTAAATACATCAGACAGGAATTGCATACATCAGTTAGGACTGCTCTGATATGGGTATACCTTGACGTTTGGTGGAGCAGCTTAGTACACATTTTTTGCAAAAAACATATCAACCAAATACCCTGTTTTTTTACATCTTTTTACTAGCACTTGCAGATTACTGTGATTTTTTGAAACTGAGTGTTTTTGGTTCCACTATGCTCTTTTGTGTCTTCAAGTTTCTTGGTGGTGTGTGAACATTTTCCTACAGACTTGTTCACTGTGCAAGTAGCCGGTGTGTTCCTGTTTCTATAATTGTTCTCTTGTGTCTACAAGACTAGGGAGTTACCTGTTATTACCTGGTGGTGAGGACTATAATGGACCTGGTGGTTAAGAGCACACGGAATGACCTGATAGTTACTAATAATACAGGACAAGCTCTGAGACGTGGGAACTCTGCTGACCGCAATCCCTAATCCTATCACACACACTAGAAATAGCCGTGGAGCGCTCCTGACGCTCCCTAGGCGCCTCGTCACAGCCTAAGGAACTAGCTAGCCCTAAAGATAGAAAAATAAAGCCTACCTTGCCTCAGAGAAATTCCCCAAAGGAACAGGCAGCCCCCCACATATAATGACTGTGAGTTAAGATGAAAATTACAAACACAGAGATGAAATAGATTTAGCAAAGCGAGGCCCGACTTACTGAACAGACAGAGGATAGGAAAGGTGACTTTGCGGTCAGCACAAAAAACTACAAAAAGACCACGCAGAGGGCGCAAAAAGACCCTCCGCACCGACTCACGGTGCGGAGGCGCTCCCTCTGCGTCCCAGAGCTTCCAGCAAGCAAGACAAAAATCAAAATAGCAAGCTGGACAGAAAAAATCACAAACAGAGAAAAACAGGCAGGAACTTAGCTTCTGCTGGGAAGACAGGTCACAAGAACGATCCAGGAGCGAACTAGACCAATACTGGAACATTGACAGGTGGCATGGAGCAAAGATCTAGGTGGAGTTAAATAGAGCAGCCAGCTAACGAATTAACCTCGTCACCTGTGGAAGGAAACTCAGAAGCAGCAGCTCCACTCACAGCCACCAGAGGAAGCCCATGGACAGAACCAGCCGAAGTACCATTCATGACCACAGGAGGGAGCTTAACAACAGAATTCACAACAGTTACCCACCACTCCTCTTTGGCTATCTGCACAAAAGCTGTTCCACTCAGCATGTCCACATGGATATATCGTCTCTGAACCCTGTTCACACAGGTAATATACAGATGATCAGGTTTTTAAATACATCAGACAGGGATTGCATACATCAGTTAGGACTGCTCTGATATGGGTATACCTTGACGTTTGGTGGAGCAGCTTAGTATACATTTTTTGTAAAAAAACGTATCAGCCAAATACCTTGGTTTTTTTTACATCTTTTTACTAACACTTGCGGATTACTGTGATTTTTTGAAACTGAGTGTTTTTGGTTCCACTATGCTCTTTTGTGTCTTCATATATGTTGTTGATGCAACCTTCTTTGGGACCACACACAATTATCATAAAGGTTGTCTCTTCATTCCTTGTATATGTGTATTCATATCTACATATAATGTATGCTTATATCTGCAGACTAATCTGAATTAGGTTGAGGTCAGTTGATTGAGGAGGCCGTTCATCGGGTGAAATAATTTTTTTGTTTGCTCAAATGATCTTTGAGAAACAGGACCTGCGCTGCCGAGAGTAAAGGAAGTCTAAGTACTGGGAATGATCTATTTCTGATTAATCTATGTGCATATTAAATTCATTCCTGACTAAACAGGGTATTAAAGGTTTGTCAATCAGCAAGCAAGTGGATCAGCATTCATTTATTCCAGTGGTGAAAACCCATTTTAAGTGTGAACAACACACAGTATTGTGTGAATCCTGGTGTGAAAACTAAGTATTGTATGAGTCAGGTGTGAACATTCAAATGTGCAACCAAGTGTGAACAATCAGTGTTAACTAAGATAAAAAAAATCAAGGTGAGAGCTCTGAGTACTGGGCAATGATGTTGGTAACTGAATGGAACAGCTATGCTACTTTAGATTGACCTTCGTGGTCAGAGGTGTATCTCCTTTGGTGCTATAAAAATTTCTAGGATGCATCCAGGACGTGTGCCAAACCCATTTGCTTCTTCAACCGAAAGTAGGCTGGTGAGCACACACATCGGTGTGAGCCTGCAGATGTGTTGAGTCTGCTCTTCTTCCTGACAAGACCATAAATGGGACACAAGAGCAAGCAACCTGCTCACTTGACAGAAGCCAGGGCATATTTTCCTCATTCTCATTTATGGCCAAACAGGTGGTTCTTAAGGTGGCTGTAGATTTATCCACAGTCAGCCAAATACATTAGGAATAGTGATGAGCGAGTGTACTCATTGCTCGGGTTTTCCCGAGCACCCTCGGGTGATCTCGGAGTATTTGTTAGTGTTCGCAGATTAAGTTTTCATCGCCTCAGCTGAATGATTTACAGCTACTAGACAGCTTGATTACATGTGGGGATTCCCTAGCACCCAGGCAACCCCCACATGTACTCAGGCTGGGTAGTAGCTGTAAATCATTCAGCTGAGGCGATGAAAACTTAATCTCCGAATACTAACAAATACTCGGAGATCACCCGAGCGTGCTCAGGAAAACCCAAGCAACGAGTACACGCGCTCATCACTAATTAGGAAACTTCTCTTGTTAATAAGAGTTTTTAACTCACATATTGGATCTCAATGAACAAAAGATACAAATAAATCTTTGATGCTATAAATTGTATAATATATTGATAAAATATGATTTACCTATGATCAGTGGTAGCCAAAATCATTAACCAACCAAGAGAGGGATTCTAAATCACCACAAAAAAATCACAGGAAAAATTGGAATTGCAAACAAATCAAATTTTTGTGAATTTTATCATAACAACTATAATGTGACTGAGAAGTGAGCATGGCCCCAATGTGCGTGTATGCTTGTTCTACAACGTCTCTGTGCGCTCCTAATGAATTGATGGATGGAGTCCTGGGGATGTCCTCCCAGACCTGGATAAGGGCATCAGTGAGCATCTGGACAGTATGTGGTGCTACTTGTCATTGTCAGATGCACTGATACATAAAGTCCAATAAGTTCTCAATTATGTTCAGATCTGAGTAACATAATGGACATTCAATGGTTTCAATGCCTTCATCATTCATGCAATGCCTGAACGCTCTGACCACACTGTCCTTAACCCCTTTCTGACATTAGACGTACTATCCTGTCGAGGTGGTATGGGCCCGTATGACCACCGATGGGATAGTACATCTAGCGCGATCAGCCGCGCTCATGGGGGGAGCGCGGCCGATCGCGGTCGGGTGTCAGCTGACTATCACATTTGACATCCGGCAATATGTGCCAGGAGCGGTCACGGACCGCTCCTAACACATTAACCCCCGGAACACTTTGATCAAACACAATGTGATCGCGTTGCTCCGAGTGTCTCCTCCGTTCTCCTCCCTGCAGGCCCCGGATCCAAGATGTCCACGGGGCTCCTTCCGGGTCCTGCAGGGAGGTGGCTTGCAAGCGCCTGCTCAGAGCAAGCATCGGCAAGCCTCCTGCACTGCCTGTCAGATTGCTGATCTGACACAGTGCATTGCAAAATGTCAGATCAGCGATCTGACACTTTACCATGATGTCCCACACAGGGACAAAATAAAAAAAACATATATTTACATGTGTAAAAAGCAAAAAAAAATCCTAAATAAATAAATAAAAAAAAAAATATTGTTCCAATAAATACATTTCTTTATGTAAATAAAAAAAACAATAAAAGTGCACATATTTAGTATCACCGCGTCCGTAACGATCCAACCTACAAAACTGTCCCACTAGTTAACCCCTTCAGTGAACACCGTAAATTTAAAAAAAAACTAGGCAAAAAACAATGCTTTATCATCATACTGCTGAGCAAAAAATGGAATAACATGCGATGAAAAAGACAGATATAAATAAACATTGTACCGCCGAAAACATCATCTTGTCCTGCAAAAAACGAGCTGCCAGTCAGCATCATCAGCGAAAAAATAAAAAAAGTTATAGCCCTCAGAATAAAGCGATGTAAAAATAATTATTTTTTTCTATAAAATAGTTTTTATTGTATAAAAGCGCCAAAACATAAAAAAATGATATAAATGAGGTATCGCTGTAATCGTACTGACCCGAAGAATAAAACTGCTTTATTAAAACTGCTGACCCCAAAAGAAATTCACGAATTGCTGGTTTTTGTTCATTCTGCCTAAGAAAAATCAGAATAAAAAGCGATCAAAAAATGTCATGTGCCCGAAAATGATACCAATAAAACTGTCAACTCGTCCTGCAAAAAACAAGACCTCACATGAATCTGTGGACCAAAATATGGGAAAATTATAGCTTTTAGAATATGGTAATGCAAAAAATATTTTTTGCAATAAAAAGCGTCTTTTAGTGTGTGACAGCTGCCAAACATAAAAACCCGCTATGAAAACCCTCTATAAATAGTAAATCAAACCCCTCATTATCATCGCCTTAGTTAGGAAAAAATAATAAAATAAAAAAAGTATTTATTTCCATTTTCCCATTAGGGTTAGGGTTAGGGTTGGGGTTAAAGTTAGGGTTGGGGCTAAAGTTAGGGTTGGGGCTAGAGTTGGGGTTAGGGTTTGGATTACGTTTACGGTTGGGTTAGGGGTGTGTCAGGGTTAGGGGTATGGTTAGGGTTGGGATTAGGGTTAGGGGTGTGTTGGGGTTAGGGGTGTATTGGGGTTGGGATTAGGGTTAGGGGTGTGTTGGGGTTAGGGGTGTATTGGGATTAGGGGTGTGGTTAGGGTTGGAATTAGGATTAGGGGTGTGTTGGAGTTAGGGTTGGAGTTAGAATTGGGAGGTTTCCACTGTTTAGGCACACCAGGGGCTCTGCAAACGCAAAATGACGTCTGATCTCAATCTATACAATTCTGCGTTGAAAAAGTAAAACGGCGCTCCTTCCCTTCCGAGCTCTGCCGTGTGCCCAAACATTGGTTTACCCCCACATACAGGGTATCAGCGTACTCAGGACAAATTAGACAACAACATTTGGGGTCCAATTTCTCCCGTTACCCTTGGGAAAATACAAAACTGGGGGCTAAAAAATGATTTTTGTGGAAAAAAAGATTTTTCATTTTCACGGCTCTGCGTTATAAACTTTAGTGAAACACTTGGGTGTTCAAAGTGCTCACGACACATCTAGATAAGTTACTTGGGGTGTCTAGTTTCCAAAATGGAGATACTTGTGGAGCATTTCTACTGTTTAGGTTCATTGGGGGCTCTGCAAATGCAACGTGATGCCCGCAGACCATTCCATCAAAGTCTGCATTCCAAAACGCCACTTCTCTTCTGAGCTCTGCCATGCGCCCAAACAGTAGTTTTCTCCCACATATTGGGTACCAGCGTATGCAGGACAAATTGCATTACAACGTTTGGGGTCCAATTTCTCCAGATACCCTTAGGAAAAAAACAAAATTGAGGACTAAAAGATAATTTTTGTGGAAAAAAAAGATTTTTTAATTTTCAAGGTTCTACATTATAAACTTCTGTGAAGCACTTTGGGGTTGAAAGTGCTCACCACACATCTAGATAAGTTCCTTAGGGGGTCTACTTTCCAAAATGGGGTCAATTGTGGGGGATTTTAATGTTTAGGCACATCAGGGGCTCTCCAAACGAGACATGGCGTCCTCTCTCAATTCCTGCCAATTTTGCTTTGAAACGTCAAATGACGCTTCTTCCCTTCTGAGCTCTGCCATGAGCCCAAACAGTGGTTTACCCCCACATACTGTATGGGGTATCAGCGTACTCAGGACAAATTGCACAACAACGCTTGGGGTCCAATTTCTCCTGTTACCCTTGGGAAAATAAAAAATTTGGGGCGAAAAATCATTTTTGTGAAAAAAATAAGATTTTTTTATTTTTACAACTCTACATTATAAACTTCTGTGAAGCACTTGGTGGTTGACAATGCTCCC
Source organism: Ranitomeya imitator (assembly GCF_032444005.1). NCBI lineage: Eukaryota > Metazoa > Chordata > Amphibia > Anura > Dendrobatidae > Ranitomeya > Ranitomeya imitator. Next base: position 1,116,811,269 of record NC_091282.1, on the reverse strand, counting down.
CACACATCTAGATAAGTTCCTTAGGGGGTCTACTTTCCAAAATGGGGTCACTTGTGGGGGATTTTAATGTTTAGGCACATCAGGGGCTCTCCAAACGAGACATGGCATCCTCTCTCAATTCCTGCCAATTTTGCTTTGAAAAGTCAAATGGTGCTTCTTCCCTTCTGAGCTCTGCCATGCGCCCAAACAGTGGTTTACCCCCACATATGGGGTATCAGCATACTCAGGAGAAACTGCACAACAACGTTTGGGGTCCAATTTCTCCTGTTACCCTTGGTAAAATAAAACAAATTCGATCAGAAGTAAATTTTTGGTGAAAAAACTTCTTGAATGTGGTTTTGAGCACCTTGAGGGGTGCGGTTTTTAGAATGGTGTCACAATTGGGTATTTTCTATCATATAGACCCTTCAAAGTGACTTCAAATGTGATGTGGTCCCTAAAAAAAATGGTGGTGTAAAAATGAGAAATTGCTGGTCAACTTTTAACCCTTATAACTCCCTAAAAAAAAAAAATTAGGGTTCCAAAATTGTGTTGATGTAAACTTACCTGGAGCAGCCAGTGCCAGGCAGCAGCTGCCAAGGCAAACAGGATCATGGGGTGCATTAAAAGAGGTCTGGATACACATGATGAGAGCATTATACTGCCTCTGTACAAATCCCTAGTTAGACCGCACATGGAGTACTGTGTCCAGTTTTGGGCACCGGTGCTCAGGAAGGATATAATGGAACTAGAGAGAGTACAAAGGAGGGCAACAAAATTAATAAAGGGGATGGGAGAACTACAATACCCAGATAGATTAGCGAAATTAGGATTATTTAGTCTAGAAAAAAGACGACTGAGGGGCGATCTAATAACCATGTATAAGTATATAAGGGGACAATACAAATATCTCGCTGAGGATCTGTTTATACCAAGGAAGGTGACGGGCACAAGGGGGCATTCTTTGCGTCTGGAGGAGAGAAGGTTTTTCCACCAACATAGAAGAGGATTCTTTACTGTTAGGGCAGTGAGAATCTGGAATTGCTTGCCTGAGGAGGTGGTGATGGCGAACTCAGTCGAGGGGTTCAAGAGAGGCCTGGATGTCTTCCTGGAGCAGAACAATATTGTATCATACAATTATTAGGTTCTGTAGAAGGACGTAGATCTGGGGATTTATTATGATGGAATATAGGCTGAACTGGATGGACAAATGTATTTTTTCGGCCTTACTAACTATGTTACTATGTTACTATGTTACTATGTTACTATGTTACATATGGGAAATGTTATTTATTAAGTATTTTGTGTGCCATATCTCTGTGATTTAAGGGCATGAAAATTCTAAGTTGGAAAATTGCGAAATTTTCAAAATTTTCACCAAATTTCCATTTTTTTCACAAATAAACTCAGGTAATGTCAAGGAAATTTTACCACTATCATGAAGTACAATATGTCATGAGAAAACAATGTCGGAATCACCAGGATCCATTGAAGCATTCTGGTGAAGGGACCCTTGCCTGTGTCTATTCCCTGTTCATGCTCCCTCAGGAGTCCTACTAGGGCTTGGAAGCCCACCAGATCCTCCTCCTGAAGCCCCTGTTGAAAGCATTCCTCCCTGTTATTATGCAAAAAACATTTTTTCCATTTTAATTTCTACAAAAGTGGTTCAAATCTTTTACCCATCCGAAACAATTATAACTGTTGGTTGGCACAAAATTCATTCCCCTCTGTAGTACACAATATTCGTCTCTTGAGAGGGTGTGAGTGGACAGATTTATAATTTGCCCCCTATCTAGTTGGGCTTTGTTCTGAGGAAATAACCCATTTTCATTCCTTTTTCTAAAAAAGAGGATGATGATGAAGAAGAGGAGGCTGGTCCCAATGTATCTCTTGGAGTAGGGAAAGATGTTTTTGACATTCCCTCTCCATATATGATGTGTACAGCTGAGGACACTATGGATAGTGTATATATCTATAACCCTAGTCCATGCCCTCATCATCTCTCGCCTTGATTACTGCAACCTCCTGCTCTGTGGCCTCCCCTCGAACACTCTCGCACCCCTCCAATCTATTCTAAACTCTGCTGCCCGACTAATCCACCTGTCCCCCCGCTATTGCCCAGCTTCTACCCTCTGTCAATCCCATCACTGGCTCCCCATTGCCCAGAGACTCCAGTACAAAACTCTAACCATGACGTACAAAGCCATCCACAACCTGTCTCCTCCATACATCTGTGACCTCGTCTCCCGGTACTTACCTACACGCAACCTCCGATCCTCACAAGACCTCCTTCTCTACTCCCCTCTTATCTCCTCTTCCCACAATCGTATACAAAATTTCTCTCTCGCGTATCACCCCTACTCTGGAACTCTCTACCACAACATATCAGACTCTCACCTACCATCGAAACCTTCAAAAAGAGCCTGAAGACCCACCTCTTCCGACAAGCCTATAACCTGCAGTAACCTCCGATCGACCAAACCGCTGCATGACCAGCTCTACCCTTGCCTACTGTATTCTCACCCATCCCTTGTAGATTGTGAGCCTTCGCGGGCAGGGTCCTCTCTCCTCCTGTACCAGTTATGACTTGTATTGTTTCAGATTATTGTACTTGTTTTTATTATGTATACCCCTCCTTACATGTAAAGCACCATGGAATAAATGGCGCTATAACAATAAATAATAATAATAATATGTATATAGTCAGTATATATGATGTATAGAGCTGAGGACACTATGGATTGTGTATATATGTATATAGTCAGTATATATGATGTATAGAGCAGAGGGCACTATGGATAGTCTATATATGATTATAGTCAGTATATATAATGTATACAGCAGAGGACACTATGGATAGTGTATATATGCATATAGTCAGTATATATGATGTATAAAGCAGAGGACACTAAGGATAGTGTATATATGATTATAGTCAGTATATATGATGTATACAGCTGAGGACACTATGGATAGTGTATATATGTATATAGTCAATATATGATGTATACAGCTGAGGACACTATGGATAGTCTATATATGTATATAGTCAGTATATATCATGTATAGAGCAGAGGACACTATGGATAGTGTATATATGTATATAGTCAATATATATGATGTATAGAGCTGAGGACACTATGGATTGTGTATATATGTATATAGTCAGTATATATGATGTATAGAGCAGAGGGCACTATGGATAGTCTATATATGATTATAGTCAGTATATATGTATACAGCAGAGGACACTATGGATAGTGTATATATGTATATAGTCAGTATATATGATGTATAAAGCAGAGGACACTAAGGATAGTGTATATATGATTATAGTCAGTATATATGATGTATACAGCTGAGGACACTATGGATAGTGTATATATGTATATAGTCAATATATGATGTATAGAGCTGAGGACACTATGGATAGTGTATATATGTATATAGTCAGTATATATCATGTATAGAGCAGAGGACACTATGGATAGTCAAGATTCAAGATTCAAACAAGCTTTATTGGCAGGACCAAATACACATCAGTTTTGCCAAAGCAAGTGTATAAAGGCAATAGGGATAGGGACTGTGGGGATGTTGGGTAGGAGCTGTAGGGAAGGAGGATGGGGGCAGATCCATTGTGGGGGTTATAGTCCATGGCATAGGGGAGGTGGATGGGGCAGATCCATTGTGGGGGCTATAGTCCATGGCATAGGGGAGGTGGATGGGGCAGATCCATTGTGGGGGCTATAGTCCATGGCATAGGGGAGGTGGATGGGGGCAGATCCAGGGTGGGGGCTATAGTCCATGGCATAGGGGAGGTGGATGGGGCAGATCCATTGTGGGGGCTATAGTCCATGGCATCATAATTCTCTTTCTCGCAGTCTATGACATTCGCTCACATACCGTGCTGCTATCTCCACTGCTCTCTCTTCTTCCCCCAGCAGGATATATGTTTTCTCTTCCTCCTTCATGGTGATGAAGTCTGGGAAGAGATGTGAGAGTCTCCTGAAGTGAGTGTCCCTCACTGCTGAGTATTTGGAGCAGTGTAGTGGAGATAGTCTATATATGATAATAGTCAGTATATATGATGTATAGAGCTGAGGACACTATGAATAGTGTATATATAATTATAGTCAGTATATATAATGTATACAGCAGAGGACACTATGGATAGTCTATATATGTATATAGTCAGTATATATAATGTATAGAGCTGAGGACACTATGGATAGTGTATATATGTATATAGTCAGTATATATGATGTATACAGCTGAGGACACTATGGATAGTCTATATATGTATATAGTCGGTATATATGATGTATACAGCTGAGGACACCATGGATAGTGTATATATGATTATAGTCAGTATATATAATGTATACAGCTGAGGACACTATGGATAGTGTATATATGCATATAGTCAGTATATATAATGTATACAGCTGAGGACACTATGGATAGTGTATATATGATTATAGTCAGTATATATGATGTATAGAGCAGAGGACACTATGGATAGTGTATATATGTATATAGTCGGTATATATGATGTATACAGCAGAGGACACCATGGATAGTGTATATATGTATATAGTCGGTATATATAATGTATACAGCAGAGGACACCATGGATAGTGTATATATGTATATAGTCGGTATATATGATGTATACAGCTGAGGACACCATGGATAGTGTATATATGTATATAGTCAGTATATATGATGTATACAGCTGAGGACACTATGGATAGTGTATATATGTATATAGTCGGTATATATAATGTATACAGCAGAGGACACCATGGATAGTGTATATATGTATATAGTCAGTATATATGATGTACACAGCTGAGGACACTATGGATAGTGTATATATGTATATAGTCAGTATATATGATGTATACAGCTGAGGACACTATGGATAGTGTATATATGTATATAGTCGGTATATATGATGTATACAGCAGAGGACACCATGGATAGTGTATATATGTGTATAGTCAGTATATATATGATGTATACAGCAGAGGACACCATGGATAGTGTATATATGTGTATAGTCAGTATATATATGATGTATACAGCTGAGGACACTATGGATAGTGTATATATGTATATAGTCGGTATATATGTATACAGCTGAGGACACCACGGATAGTGTATATATGTATATAGTCAGTATATATGATGTATACAGCTGAGGACACCACGGATAGTGTATATATGTATATAGTCAGTATATATGATGTATACAGCTGAGGACACTATGGATAGTGTATCTATATATATAATTGCCTAAGGGTTTTTCCGTCTGTCTGTCTGTCTGTCTGTCCTGGAAATCCCATGTCTCTGATTGGTCGAGGCCGCCAGGCCTCGACCAATCAGCGACGGGCACAGCGACGATGATGTCATAAAGGACGTAGACATCCCGTGTCTCTGATTCAGCGATGGGCACAGTATCGACGTAGATGTCATAATGGTTGCCATGGCAACGATGATGTCATAAAGGTTGCGTCGACCAATCAGCGATGGGCACAGTCTGCCGCGAATTCTGGAATCATCATTGTCCATATACTACAGGGACATGCATATTCTAGAATACCCGATGCGTTAGAATCGGGCCACAATCTAGTATATGTATATAGTCAGTATATATAATGTATACAGCTGAGGACACCATGGATAGTGTATATATGTATATAGTCGGTATATATGATGTATACAGCTGAGGACACTATGGATAGTGTATATATGTGTATAGTCAGTATATATGATGTATACAGCTGAGGACACCATGGATAGTGTATATATGTATATAGTCAGTATATATGATATATACAGCTGAGGACACTATGGATAGTGTATATATGTATATACAAGTAGAGGAGCTGCGGAGACACCATCAAGTGTTTCTCAACGCAGGCAGTGAATAGCCAGGCCTTTCCCCAGGAAGGAACAAACAAGGGAAGGGCAGCATCCAATAAAGGAAAACATCCAATAAAGGAAAACCACCCATGCCAAGCATGGTATTCATCCACAGACAGCTGTTTCGGGGTTTTTGCCCCTCATCAGTGTGGAGTAGGAAACTGGCTATCGGGAGCAGTGCCTAGTAGAAAGTCTATAAAGGCACGGATGATTGATCTCGTGGAGACCAAAACATCCAACACCACGGAGACACCATCACGTGTTTGGGGGCAGTGTTCTGGATCACTGCGTTGAGAAACACGTGATGGTGTCTCCGTGGTGTTGGATGTTTTGGTCTCCATGAGGTCAATCATCCGTGCCTTTATGTATATATGTATATAGTCAGTATATATAATGTATACAGCAGAGGACACTATGGATAGTGTATATGTATATAGTCAGTATATATGGTGTATACAACAGAGGACACGATGGATAGTGTATATATATAGTCAGTATATATAATGTATACAGCAGAGGACACTATGAATAGTGCATATATGTATATAGTCAGTATATATAATGTATACAGCAGAGGACACTATGGATAGTGTATATATGTATATAGTCAGTATATATGGTGTAAACAGCAGAGGACACTATGGATAGTGTATATATGTATATAGTCAGTATATATATGATGTATACAGCTGAGGACACTATGGATAGTGTATATATGATTATAGTCAGTATATATAATGTATAGAGTTGAGGACACTATGGATAGTGTATATATGTATATAGTCAGTATATATGGTGTATACAGCAGAGGACACTATGGATAGTGTATATTTGTATATAGTCAGTATATATAATGTATACAGCAGAGGACACTATGGATAGTGTAAATATGTATATAGTCGGTATATATGATGTATAGAGCAGAGGACACTATGGATAGTGTATATATGTATATAGTCAGTATATATGATGTATACAGCTGAGGACACTATGGATAGTGTATATATGTATATAGTCGGTATATATGATGTATACAGCTGAGGACACTATGGATAGTGTATATATGTATATAGTCAGTATATATAATGTATAGAGCTGAGGACACTATGGATAGTGTATATATGTATATAGTCGGTATATATGATGTATACAGCTGAGGACACTATGGATAGTGTATATATGTATATAGTCAGTATATATAATGTATACAGCAGAGGACACTATGGATAGTGTATATATGTGTATAGTCAGTATATATAATGTATAGAGCAGAGGACACTATGGATAGTGTATATATGTATATAGTCAGTATATATAATGTATACAGCTGAGGACACTATGGATAGTGTATATATGTATATAGTCGGTATATATGTATACAGCTGAGGACACTATGGATAGTGTACATATGTATATAGTCGGTATATATGTATGCAGCAGAGGACACCATGGATAGTGTATATATGTATATAGTCGGTATATATGATGTATACAGCTGAGGACACCATGGATAGTGTATATATGTATATAGTCAGTATATATAATGTATACAGCAGAGGACACCATGGATAGTGTATATATGTGTATAGTCAGTATATATATGATGTATACAGCTGAGGACACTATGGATAGTGTATATATGTATATAGTCGGTATATATGATGTATACAGCAGAGGACACCATGGATAGTGTATATATGTATATAGTCGGTATATATAATGTATACAGCAGAGGACACCATGGATAGTGTATATATGTATATAGTCGGTATATATGATGTATACAGCTGAGGACACTATGGATAGTGTATATATGTATATAGTCAGTATATATAATGTATACAGCAGAGGACACAATGGATAGTGTATATATGTGTATAGTCAGTATATATATGATGTATACAGCTGAGGACACTATGGATAGTGTATATATGTATATAGTCGGTATATATGATGTATACAGCAGAGGACACCATGGATAGTGTATATATGTATATAGTCGGTATATATAATGTATACAGCAGAGGACACCATGGATAGTGTATATATGTATATAGTCGGTATATATGATGTATACAGCTGAGGACACCATGGATAGTGTATATATGTATATAGTCGGTATATATAATGTATACAGCAGAGGACACCATGGATAGTGTATATATGTATATAGTCAGTATATATGATGTACACATCTGAGGACACTATGGATAGTGTATATATGTATATAGTCAGTATATATGATGTATACAGCTGAGGACACTATGGATAGTGTATATATGTATATAGTCGGTATATATGATGTATACAGCAGAGGACACCATGGATAGTGTATATATGTGTATAGTCAGTATATATATGATGTATACAGCAGAGGACACCATGGATAGTGTATATATGTGTATAGTCAGTATATATATGATGTATACAGCTGAGGACACTATGGATAGTGTATATATGTATATAGTCGGTATATATGTATACAGCTGAGGACACCACGGATAGTGTATATATGTATATAGTCAGTATATATGATGTATACAGCTGAGGACACCACGGATAGTGTATATATGTATATAGTCAGTATATATGATGTATACAGCTGAGGACACTATGGATAGTGTATCTATATATATAATTGCCTAAGGGTTTTTCCGTCTGTCTGTCTGTCTGTCTGTCCTGGAAATCCCATGTCTCTGATTGGTCGAGGCCGCCAGGCCTCGACCAATCAGCGACGGGCACAGCGACGATGATGTCATAAAGGACGTAGACATCCCGCGTCTCTGATTCAGCGATGGGCACAGTATCGACGTAGATGTCATAATGGTTGCCATGGCAACGATGATGTCATAAATGTTGCGTCGACCAATCAGCGATGGGCACAGTCTGCCGCGAATTCTGGAATCATCATTGTCCATATACTACAGGGACATGCATATTCTAGAATACCCGATGCGTTAGAATCGGGCCACAATCTAGTATATGTATATAGTCAGTATATATAATGTATACAGCTGAGGACACCATGGATAGTGTATATATGTATATAGTCGGTATATATGATGTATACAGCTGAGGACACTATGGATAGTGTATATATGTGTATAGTCAGTATATATGATGTATACAGCTGAGGACACCATGGATAGTGTATATATGTATATAGTCAGTATATATGATGTATACAGCTGAGGACACCATGGATAGTGTATATATGTATATAGTCGGTATATATGTATACAGCAGAGGACACTATGGATAGTGTATATATGTATATAGTCAGTATATATGATGTATACAGCTGAGGACACCATGGATAGTGTATATATGTATATAGTCAGTATATATGATGTATACAGCTGAGGACACCATGGATAGTGAATATATGTATATAGTCGGTATATATGTATACAGCAGAGGACACTATGGATAGTGTATATATGTGTATAGTCAGTATATATGATGTATACAGCAGAGGACACTATGGATAGTGTATATATGTATATAGTCGGTATATATGTGTACAGCAGAGGACACTATGGATAGTGTATATATGTATATAGTCAGTATATATGATGTATACAGCTGAGGACACCATGGATAGTGTATATATGTATATAGTCAGTATATATGATGTATACAGCTGAGGACACCATGGATAGTGTATATATGTATATAGTCGGTATATATGTATACAGCAGAGGACACTATGGATAGTGTATATATGTGTATAGTCAGTATATATGATGTATACAGCAGAGGACACTATGGATAGTGTATATATGTATATAGTCGGTATATAGTCGGTATATATGTAGACAGCAGAGGACACTATGGATAGTGTATATATGTATATAGTCAGTATATATGATGTATACAGCTGAGGACACCATGGATAGTGTATATATGTATATAGTCAGTATATATGATGTATACAGCTGAGGACACTATGGATAGTGTATATATGTATATAGTCAGTATATATGATGTATACAGCTGAGGACACTATGGATTGTGTATATATGTATATAGTCGGTATATATGTATACAGCAGAGGACACTATGGATAGTGTATATATGTATTTAGTCAGTATATATGATGTATACAGCTGAGGACACCATGGATAGTGTATATATGTATATAGTCAGTATATATGATGTATACAGCTGAGGACACCATGGATAGTGTATATATGTATATAGTCGGTATATATGTATACAGCAGAGGACACTATGGATAGTGTATATATGTGTATAGTCAGTATATATGATGTATACAGCAGAGGACACTATGTATATGTATGTCCTGGATATATGTATATGTATATAGTCGGTATATATGTATACAGCAGAGGACACTATGGATAGTGTATATATGTATATAGTCAGTATATATGATGTATACAGCTGAGGACACCATGGATAGTGTATATATGTATATAGTCGGTATATATGTATACAGCAGAGGACACTATGGATAGTGTATATATGTGTATAGTCAGTATATATGATGTATACAGCAGAGGACACTATGGATAGTGTATATATGTATATAGTCGGTATATATGTATACAGCAGAGGACACTATGGATAGTGTATATATGCATATAGTCAGTATATATATGATGTATACAGCTGAGGACACCATGGATAGTGTATATATGTATATAGTCAGTATATATGATGTATACAGCTGAGGACACTATGGATAGTGTATATATGTATATATTCAGTATATATGATGTATACAGCTGAGGACACCATGGATAGTGTATATACGTATATAGCCAGTATATATATGATGTATACAGCAGAGGACACCATGGATAGTGTATATATGTGTATAGTCAGTATATATATGATGTATACAGCAGAGGACACCATGGATAGTGTATATATGTATACAGCTGAGGACACTATGGATAGTGTATATATGTATATAGTCGGTATATATGTATACAGCTGAGGACACTATGGATAGTGTATATATGTATATAGTCAGTATATATGATGTATACAGCTGAGGACACTATGGATAGTGTATCTATATATATAATTGCCTAAGGGTTTTTCCGTCTGTCTGTCTGTCTGTCTGTCCTGGAAATCCCGCGTCTCTGATTGGTCGAGGTCGCCAGGCCTCGACCAATCAGCGACGGGCACAGCGACGATGATGTCATAAAGCACGTAGACATCCCGCGTCTCTGATTGGTCGAGGCCGCCAGGCCTCGACCAATCAGCAATGGGCACAGCGACGATGATGTCATAAATGACGTAGAAATCCCACGTTTCTGATTCAGCGATGGGCACAGTATCGACGTAGATGTCATAATGGTTGCCATGGCGACGATTATGTCATAAAGGTTGCGTCGACCAATCAGCGATGGGCACAGTCTGCCGCGAATTCTGGAATCATCATTGTCCATATACTACGGGGACATGCATATTCTAGAATACCCGATGCGTTAGAATCGGGCCACAATCTAGTATATGTATATAGTCAGTATTTATAATGTATACAGCTGAGGACACCATGGATAGTGTATATATGTATATAGTCGGTATATATGATGTATACAGCTGAGGACACTATGGATAGTGTATATATGTATATAGTCAGTATATATTATGTATACAGCTGAGGACACCATGGATAGTGTATATATGTATATAGTCAGTATATATGATGTATACAGCTGAGGACACTATGGATAGTGTATATATGTGTATAGTCAGTATATATGATGTATACAGCTGAGGACACCATGGATAGTGTATATATGTATATAGTCGGTATATATGATGTATACAGCTGAGGACACTATGGATAGTGTATATATGTGTATAGTCAGTATATATGATGTATACAGCTGAGGACACCATGGATAGTGTATATATGTATATAGTCGGTATATATGTATACAGCAGAGGACACTATGGATAGTTTATATATGTATATAGTCAGTATATATGATGTATACAGCTGAGGACACCATGGATAGTGTATATATGTATATAGTCAGTATATATGATGTATACAGCTGAGGACACCATGGATAGTGTATATATGTATATAGTCGGTATATATGTATACAGCAGAGGACACTATGGATAGTGTATATATGTGTATAGTCAGTATATATGATGTATACAGCAGAGGACACTATGGATAGTGTATATATGTATATAGTCGGTATATATGTATACAGCAGAGGACACTATGGATAGTGTATATATGTATATAGTCAGTATATATATATGATGTATAAAGCTGAGGACACCATGGATAGTGTATATATGTATATAGTCAGTATATATGATGTATACAGCTGAGGACACCATGGATAGTGTATATATGTATATAGTCAGTATATATGATGTATACAGCTGAGGACACCATGGATAGTGTATATATGTATATAGTCGGTATATATGTATACAGCAGAGGACACTATGGATAGTGTATATATGTATATAGTCGGTATATATGTATACAGCAGAGGACACTATGGATAGTGTATATATGTATATAGTCAGTATATATGATGTATACAGCTGAGGACACCATGGATAGTGTATATATGTGTATAGTCAGTATATATATGATGTATACAGCAGAGGATACCATGGATAGTGTATATATGTGTATAGTCAGTATATATATGATGTATACAGCTGAGGACACTATGGATAGTGTATATATGTATATAGTCGGTATATATGTATACAGCTGAGGACACCACGGATAGTGTATATATGTATATAGTCAGTATATATGATGTATACAGCTGAGGACACCACGGATAGTGTATATATGTATATAGTCAGTATATATGATGTATACAGCTGAGGACACTATGGATAGTGTATCTATATATATAATTGCCTAAGGGTTTTTCCGTCTGTCTGTCTGTCTGTCTGTCCTGGAAATCCCATGTCTCTGATTGGTCGAGGCCGCCAGGCCTCGACCAATCAGCGACGGGCACAGCGACGATGATGTCATAAAGGACGTAGACATCCCGCGTCTCTGATTCAGCGATGGGCACAGTATCGACGTAGATGTCATAATGGTTGCCATGGCAACGATGATGTCATAAAGGTTGCGTCGACCAATCAGCGATGGGCACAGTCTGCCGCGAATTCTGGAATCATCATTGTCCATATACTACAGGGACATGCATATTCTAGAATACCCGATGCGTTAGAATCGGGCCACAATCTAGTATATGTATATAGTCAGTATATATAATGTATACAGCTGAGGACACCATGGATAGTGTATATATGTATATAGTCGGTATATATGATGTATACAGCTGAGGACACTATGGATAGTGTATATATGTGTATAGTCAGTATATATGATGTATACAGCTGAGGACACCATGGATAGTGTATATATGTATATAGTCAGTATATATGATGTATACAGCTGAGGACACCATGGATAGTGTATATATGTATATAGTCGGTATATATGTATACAGCAGAGGACACTATGGATAGTGTATATATGTATATAGTCAGTATATATGATGTATACAGCTGAGGACACCATGGATAGTGTATATATGTATATAGTCAGTATATATGATGTATACAGCTGAGGACACCATGGATAGTGAATATATGTATATAGTCGGTATATATGTATACAGCAGAGGACACTATGGATAGTGTATATATGTGTATAGTCAGTATATATGATGTATACAGCAGAGGACACTATGGATAGTGTATATATGTATATAGTCGGTATATATGTGTACAGCAGAGGACACTATGGATAGTGTATATATGTATATAGTCAGTATATATGATGTATACAGCTGAGGACACCATGGATAGTGTATATATGTATATAGTCAGTATATATGATGTATACAGCTGAGGACACCATGGATAGTGTATATATGTATATAGTCGGTATATATGTATACAGCAGAGGACACTATGGATAGTGTATATATGTGTATAGTCAGTATATATGATGTATACAGCAGAGGACACTATGGATAGTGTATATATGTATATAGTCGGTATATAGTCGGTATATATGTAGACAGCAGAGGACACTATGGATAGTGTATATATGTATATAGTCAGTATATATGATGTATACAGCTGAGGACACCATGGATAGTGTATATATGTATATAGTCAGTATATATGATGTATACAGCTGAGGACACTATGGATAGTGTATATATGTATATAGTCAGTATATATGATGTATACAGCTGAGGACACTATGGATTGTGTATATATGTATATAGTCGGTATATATGTATACAGCAGAGGACACTATGGATAGTGTATATATGTATTTAGTCAGTATATATGATGTATACAGCTGAGGACACCATGGATAGTGTATATATGTATATAGTCAGTATATATGATGTATACAGCTGAGGACACCATGGATAGTGTATATATGTATATAGTCGGTATATATGTATACAGCAGAGGACACTATGGATAGTGTATATATGTGTATAGTCAGTATATATGATGTATACAGCAGAGGACACTATGTATATGTATGTCCTGGATATATGTATATGTATATAGTCGGTATATATGTATACAGCAGAGGACACTATGGATAGTGTATATATGTATATAGTCAGTATATATGATGTATACAGCTGAGGACACCATGGATAGTGTATATATGTATATAGTCGGTATATATGTATACAGCAGAGGACACTATGGATAGTGTATATATGTGTATAGTCAGTATATATGATGTATACAGCATAGGACACTATGGATAGTGTATATATGTATATAGTCGGTATATATGTATACAGCAGAGGACACTATGGATAGTGTATATATGCATATAGTCAGTATATATATGATGTATACAGCTGAGGACACCATGGATAGTGTATATATGTATATAGTCAGTATATATGATGTATACAGCTGAGGACACTATGGATAGTGTGTATATGTATATAGTCAGTATATATGATGTATACAGCTGAGGACACCATGGATAGTGTATATACGTATATAGCCAGTATATATATGATGTATACAGCAGAGGACACCATGGATAGTGTATATATGTGTATAGTCAGTATATATATGATGTATACAGCAGAGGACACCATGGATAGTGTATATATGTATACAGCTGAGGACACTATGGATAGTGTATATATGTATATAGTCGGTATATATGTATACAGCTGAGGACACTATGGATAGTGTATATATGTATATAGTCAGTATATATGATGTATACAGCTGAGGACACTATGGATAGTGTATCTATATATATAATTGCCTAAGGGTTTTTCCGTCTGTCTGTCTGTCTGTCTGTCCTGGAAATCCCGCGTCTCTGATTGGTCGAGGTCGCCAGGCCTCGACCAATCAGCAATGGGCACAGCGACGATGATGTCATAAATGACGTAGAAATCCCACGTTTCTGATTCAGCGATGGGCACAGTATCGACGTAGATGTCATAATGGTTGCCATGGCGACGATTATGTCATAAAGGTTGCGTCGACCAATCAGCGATGGGCACAGTCTGCCGCGAATTCTGGAATCATCATTGTCCATATACTACGGGGACATGCATATTCTAGAATACCCGATGCGTTAGAATCGGGCCACAATCTAGTATATGTATATAGTCAGTATTTATAATGTATACAGCTGAGGACACCATGGATAGTGTATATATGTATATAGTCGGTATATATGATGTATACAGCTGAGGACACTATGGATAGTGTATATATGTATATAGTCAGTATATATTATGTATACAGCTGAGGACACCATGGATAGTGTATATATGTATATAGTCAGTATATATGATGTATACAGCTGAGGACACTATGGATAGTGTATATATGTGTATAGTCAGTATATATGATGTATACAGCTGAGGACACCATGGATAGTGTATATATGTATATAGTCGGTATATATGATGTATACAGCTGAGGACACTATGGATAGTGTATATATGTGTATAGTCAGTATATATGATGTATACAGCTGAGGACACCATGGATAGTGTATATATGTATATAGTCGGTATATATGTATACAGCAGAGGACACTATGGATAGTTTATATATGTATATAGTCAGTATATATGATGTATACAGCTGAGGACACCATGGATAGTGTATATATGTATATAGTCAGTATATATGATGTATACAGCTGAGGACACCATGGATAGTGTATATATGTATATAGTCGGTATATATGTATACAGCAGAGGACACTATGGATAGTGTATATATGTGTATAGACAGTATATATGATGTATACAGCAGAGGACACTATGGATAGTGTATATATGTATATAGTCGGTATATATGTATACAGCAGAGGACACTATGGATAGTGTATATATGTATATAGTCAGTATATATATATGATGTATAAAGCTGAGGACACCATGGATAGTGTATATATGTATATAGTCAGTATATATGATGTATACAGCTGAGGACACCATGGATAGTGTATATATGTATATAGTCGGTATATATGTATACAGCAGAGGACACTATGGATAGTGTATATATGTATATAGTCGGTATATATGTATACAGCAGAGGACACTATGGATAGTGTATATATGTATATAGTCAGTATATATGATGTATACAGCTGAGGACACCATGGATAGTGTATATATGTATATAGTCGGTATATATGATGTATACAGCTGAGGACACTATGGATAGTGTATATATGTATATAGTCAGTATATATGATGTATACAGCAGAGGACACTATGGATAGTGTATATATGTATATAGTCGGTATATATGTATACAGCAGAGGACACTATGGATAGTGTATATATGTATATAGTCGGTATATATATGATGTATACAGCTGAGGACACTATGGATAGTGTATATATGTATATAGTCAGTATATATGATGTATACAGCTGAGGACACCATGGATAGTGTATATATGTATATAGTCGGTATATATGTATACAGCAGAGGACACTATGGATAGTGTATATATGTGTATAGTCAGTATATATGATGTATACAGCAGAGGACACTATGGATAGTGTATATATGTATATAGTCGGTATATATGATGTATACAGCAGAGGACACCATGGATAGTGTATATATGAATATAGTCGGTATATATAATGTATACAGCAGAGGACACCATGGATAGTGTATATATGTATATAGTCGGTATATATGATGTATACAGCTGAGGACACTATGGATAGTGTATATATGTGTATAGTCAGTATATATGATGTATACAGCAGAGGACACTATGGATAGTGTATATATGTGTATAGTCAGTATATATATGATGTATACAGCTGAGGACACTATGGATAGTGTATATATGTATATAGTCGGTATATATGATGTATACAGCAGAGGACACCATGGATAGTGTATATATGTATATAGTCGGTATATATAATGTATACAGCAGAGGACACCATGGATAGTGTATATGTATATAGTCGGTATATATGATGTATACAGCTGAGGACACCATGGATAGTGTATATATGTATGTAGTCGGTATATATAATGTATACAGCAGAGGACACCATGGATAGTGTATATATGTATATAGTCAGTATATATGATGTATACAGCTGAGGACACTATGGATAGTGTATATATGTAGTCGGTATAAATGATGTATACAGCAGAGGACACCATGGATAGTGTATATATGTGTATAGTCAGTATATATATATGATGTATACAGCTGAGAACACTATGGATAGTGTATATATGTATATAGTCGGTATATATGTATACAGCTGAGGACACCACGGATAGTGTATATATGTATATAGTCAGTATATATCATGTATACAGCTGAGGACACTATGGATAGTGTATATATGTATATAGTCAGTATATATGATGTATACAGCTGAGGACACCACGGATAGTGTATATATGTATATAGTCAGTATATATGATGTATACAGCTGAGAACACTATGGATAGTGTATCTATATATATAATTGCCTAAGGGTTTTTCCGTCTGTCTGTCTGTCTGTCCTGGAAATCCCATGTCTCTGATTGGTCGAGGCCGCCAGGCCTCGACCAATCAGCGACGGGCACAGCGACGATGATGTCATAAAGGAGGTAGACATCCCGCGTCTCTGATTCAGCGATGGGCACAGTATCGACGTAGATGTCATAAAGGTTGCGTCGACCAATCAGCGATGGGCACAGTCTGCCGCGAATTCTGGAATCATCATTGTCCATATGCTAAAGACATACAATTCTGCCCTTCACCTCTCCAAACAAACCTACTTCAACACCCTCATCACCTCCCTGTCCAATAACCCTAAACGTCTCTTTGACACGTTCCAGTCCCTACTCAACCCAAGAGCGCAGGCCCCAACCACGGATCTCCGTGCTGACAATCTGGCCAATTACTTCAAAGAAAAATTGACCATATTCGACAGGAAATCATCTCCCAATCTCTTCATACCATGCACTGTCCTCCCTCCCCCACTGCATCTAGTTCACTCTCTGACTTTGAACCAGTTACAGAAGAAGAAGTAAGCAGGCTCCTTGCATCTTCTCGCCCGACCACTTGCACCAGTGACCCCATTCCGTCACATTTCTTCCAGTCCCTTTCCCCGGCTGTCACCTCTCACCTAACAAAAATATTCAACCTTTCCCTCACTTCCGGTATTTTTCCCTCCTCATTTAAGCATGCCATCATACATCCATTACTTAAAAAACCATCCCTCGACCAAAACTGTGCCGCTAATTATAGACCTGTCTCTAATCTTCCCTTCATCTCTAAACTCCTCGAACGCCTGGTCCACTCCCGTCTTACCCGCTATCTCTCAGATAACTCTCTTCTCGACCCTCTTCAATCTGGTTTCCGCTCTTTACACTCTACTGAAACTGCCCTCACTAAAGTCTCTAATGACCTACTAACAGCTAAATCTAATGGTCACTACTCCATGCTAATTCTCTTGGATCTCTCTGCAGCATTTGATACTGTGGATCATCAGCTCCTCCTCACTATGCTCCGCTCCATCGGCCTCAAGGACACCGTTCTCTCCTGGTTCTCCTCCTATCTCTCTGACCGATCCTTCACTGTATGTTTCGCTGGTTCCTCCTCCTCTCACCTTCCCCTTACTGTTGGGGTTCCTCAAGGATCAGTCCTAGGCCCCCTCCTCTTCTCTTTGTATACTGCCCCTATTGGACAAACAATCAGTAGATTTGGCTTCCAGTACCATCTCTATGCTGACGACACCCAACTATACACTTCTTCTCCTGATCTCACGCCTGCCTTATTAGAAAACACCAGTGATTGTCTTACCGCTGTCTCTAGCATCATGTCCTCCCTCTATCTGAAACTAAACCTGTCAAAAACTGAACTCCTCGTGTTTTCTCCCTCTACTAACCTACCTTTGCCTGACATTGCCATCTCCGTTTGCGGTTCCACCATTACTCCAAAGCAACATGCCCGCTGCCTTGGGGTCATCCTTGATTCTGACCTTTCATTCACCCCCTACATCCGATCACTGGCTCGCTCTTCTTACCTGCATCTCAAAAACATTTCTAGAATTCGCCCTTTTCTTACTTTCGACTCTGCAAAAACTCTTACTGTTTCACTTATTCATTCTCGTCTGGACTATTGTAACTCTCTACTAATCGGCCTCCCTCTTACCAAACTCTCCCCGCTCCAATCTGTCCTGAATGCTGCTGCCAGGATCATATTCCTCACCAACCGTTACACCGATGCCTCTACCTTGTGCCAGTCATTACACTGGTTACCCATCCACTCAAGAATCCAGTACAAAACTACTACCCTCATCCACAAAGCACTCCATGGCTCAGCACCACCCTACATCTCCTCTCTGGTCTCAGTCTACCACCCTACCCGTGCCCTCCGCTCCGCTGATGACCTCAGGTTAGCATCCTCAATAATCAGAACCTCCCACTCCCGTCTCCAAGACTTTACACGTGCTGCGCCGATTCTTTGGAATGCACTACCTAGGATAATACGATTAATCCCCAATCCCCACAGTTTTAAGCGTGCCCTAAAAACTCATTTGTTCAGACTGGCCTACCGCCTCAATGCATTAACCTAACGATCCCTGTGTGGCCTATATTAAAAAAAAAAAAAAAAAAATTAATTAACTGGTTCATGCAGCTTTACATGAACACCCAAGCCTTACACTATGGCTGGTCCGAATAACTATAGCAATTGTTACCATCCACCTCTCGTGTCTCCCCTTTTCCTCATAGTTTGTAAGCTTACGAGCAGGGCCCTCATTCCTCCTGGTATCTGTTTTGAACTGTATTTCTGTTATGCTGTAATGTCTATTGTATGTACAAGTCCCCTCTATAATTTGTAAAGCGC
Organism: Ranitomeya imitator; assembly: GCF_032444005.1. NCBI lineage: Eukaryota > Metazoa > Chordata > Amphibia > Anura > Dendrobatidae > Ranitomeya > Ranitomeya imitator. Next base: position 1,116,790,982 of record NC_091282.1, on the reverse strand, counting down.
TGCGGAATATGTTGGCGCTATATAAATAAAAATTATTATTATTACTACAGGGACATGCATATTCTAGAATACCCGATGCGTTAGAATCGGGCCACAATCTAGTATATGTATATAGTCAGTATATATAATGTATACAGCTGAGGACACCATGGATAGTGTATATATGTATATAGTCGGTATATATGATGTATACAGCTGAGGACACTATGGATAGTGTATATATGTGTATAGTCAGTATATATGATGTATACAGCTGAGGACACCATGGATAGTGTATATATGTATATAGTCGGTATATATGTATACAGCAGAGGACACTATGGATAGTGTATATATGTATATAGTCAGTATATATGATGTATACAGCTGAGGACACTATGGATAGTGTATATATGTATATAGTCGGTATATATGTATACAGCTGAGGACACTATGGATAGTGTATATATGTATATAGTCAGTATATATGATGTATACAGCTGAGGACACCATGGATAGTGTATATATGTATATAGTCAGTATATATGATGTATATAGCTGAGGACACCATGGATAGTGTATATATGTATATAGTCGGTATATATGTATACAGCAGAAGACACTATGGATAGTGTATATATGTATATAGTTGGTATATATATGATGTATACAGCTGAGGACACTATGGATAGTGTATATATGTATATAGTCAGTATATATGATGTATACAGCAGAGGACACTATGGATGGTGTATATATGTATATAGTCGGTATATATGTATACAGCAGAGGACACTATGGATAGTGTATATATGTGTATAGTCAGTATATATGATGTATACAGCAGAGGACACCATGGATAGTGTATATATGTATATAGTCAGTATATATATGATGTATACAGCTGAGGACACTATGGATAGTGTATATATGTATATAGTCGGTATATATGATGTATACAGCAGAGGACACCATGGATAGTGTATATATGTATATAGTCGGTATATATGATGTATACAGCAGAGGACACCATGGATAGTGTATATATGTATATAGTCAGTATATATATGATGTATACAGCTGAGGACACTATGGATAGTGTATATATGTATATAGTCAGTATATATGATGTATACAGCAGAGGACACTATGGATAGTGTATATATGTATATAGTCGGTATATATGTATACAGCAGAGGACACTATGGATAGTGTATATATGTGTATAGTCAGTATATATGATGTATACAGCTGAGGACACTATGGATAGTGTATATATGTGTATAGTCAGTATATATGATGTATACAGCAGAGGACACTATGGATAGTGTATATATGTGTATAGTCAGTATATATGATGTATACAGCAGAGGACACCATGGATAGTGTATATATGTATATAGTCAGTATATATATGATGTATACAGCTGAGGACACTATGGATAGTGTATATATGTATATAGTCAGTATATATGATGTATACAGCAGAGGACACTATGGATAGTGTATATATGTATATAGTCGGTATATATGTATACAGCAGAGGACACTATGGATAGTGTATATATGTGTATAGTCAGTATATATGATGTATACAGCAGAGGACACTATGGATAGTGTATATATGTGTATAGTCAGTATATATGATGTATACAGCTGAGGACACTATGGATAGTGTGTATATATGTATATAGTCAGTATATATGATGTATACAGCTGAGGACACCATGCATAGAGTATATATGTGTATAGTCAGTATATATAATGTATACAGCAGAGGACACCATGGATAGTGTATATATGTATATAGTCAGTATATATATAATGTATAGAGCTGAGGACACCACGGATAGTGTATATATGTATATAGTCAGTATATATATAATGTATAGAGCAGAGGACACCATGGATAGTGTATATATGTATATAGTCAGTATATATGATGTATACAGCAGAGGAGGCTTATGCTGGGTCTCAGTCGCGCAGTTACACGGGTGACAGCTCCTCTCGCGATGTTTGCTCTCTCTCGCCCCCTCCCCCGCTGTCACTCCCGCAGATGGCTGCTCTTCGCAGGCTCCTCCGTGCCCAGCACCAGCTATGCCCGCCGGCACACACCCGGCTTATGTCCGCACACAGCCCGGGCTCTGCCTCCCGGTCCTCCGCGCTGTTACTGGTGTCCGGTGCAGCCGGGGCAGGACTGGCATTGACGTGCTATGCCATCTATCGTGACGGCGGCGTTCACAGCTGGAGAGAGCGACTGCATCGCGACATGGGTCTGAGGTCGTGGGAAGGTCTGAGAGGGGCCGGCATCCTGAAGCCTGTCAGTGCCGCCAAGGAGACGGTAAGAGGAGAATACCCGGGTGTACATGTCTATGTGGGGTGGTGCGAGGTGGTGTATAGCCTGCCACTGGGCACTGCCACTGCTCTGCCACCGCCCGGACCCGTATATACCGGGGAGGGCATCACCCCTGTATACAGCCCAGCACCATGCCATTATATACCGCCACCTGCCGCACCTGTCACTGGGGGGCACCGGATGTGCCAGGCCGTGTACATCCCCCTCATGTACCGCACACCGCTGCAGACAGTGTATATTACAGGGGAGGGCATCACCCCTCTATACAGCACCATGCCATTATATACCTCCACCTGCTGCCCCTGTCACTGGGGGCATCGGATGTGCCAGGCTGTGTACATAGCCCCTCATGTACCGCACATCGCTGCAGACAGTGTATAATACAGGGGAGGGCATCACCCCTGTATACAGCCCAGCACCATGCCATTATATACTGCCACCTGCTGCACCTGTCACTGAGGGCATCAGATGTGCCAGGCTGTGTACATAGCCCCTCATGTACCGCACACCACTGCAGACAGTGTATAATACAGGGGAGGGCATCACCCCTCTATACAGCCCAGCACCATGCCATTAAATACCGCCACCTGCTGCACCTGTCACTGGGGGGCACCGGATGTGCCAGGCCGTGTACATCCCCCTCATGTACCGCACAGCGCTGCAGACTGTATAATACAGGGGAGGGCATCACCCCTCTATACAGCACCATGCCATTATATACCGCCACCTGCTGCACCTGTCACTGGGGGGCACCGGATGTGCCAGGCTGTGTACATCCCCCTCATGTACCGCACAGCGCTGCAGACTGTATAATACAGGGAAGGACATCACCCCTGTATACAGCACCATGCCATTATATACCGCCACCTGCTGCACCTGTCACTGGGGGCACCGGATGTGCCAGGCCGTGTACATCCCCCTCATGTACTGCACACCGCAGCAGACAGTGTATAATACAGGGGAGGGCATCACCCCTCTATACAGCACCATGCCATTATATACCGCCACCTGCTGCACCTGTCACTGGGGGGCACCGGATGTGCCAGGCTGTGTACATCCCCCTCATGTACCGCACAGCGCTGCAGACTGTATTATACAGGGAAGGACATCACCCCTGTATACAGCACCATGCCATTATATACCGCCACCTGCTGCACCTGTCACTGGGGGCACCGGATGTGCCAGGCCGTGTACATCCCCCTCATGTACTGCACACCGCAGCAGACAGTGTATAATACAGGGGAGGGCATCACCCCTCTATACAGCACCATGCCATTATATACCGCCACCTGCTGCACCTGTCACTGGGGGGCACCGGATGTGCCAGGCTGTGTACATCCCCCTCATGTACCGCACATCGCTGCAGACTGTATAATACAGGGGAGGACATCACCCCTGTATACAGCACAGCACCATGCCATTATATACCGCCACCTGCTGCACCTGTCACTGGGGGGCATCGGATGTGCCAGGCTGTGTACATCCCCCTCATGTACCGCACACCGCTACAGTGTATAATACAGGGAAAGGCATCATCCCTGTATACAGCCCAGCATCGTGCCATTATATACCGCCACCTGCTGCACCTGTCACTGGGGGGCACCGGATGTGCCAGGCTGTGTACATCCCCCTCATGTACCGCACACCGCTGCAGACAGTGTATAATACAGGAAAAGGCATCACCCCTGTATACAGCCCAGCACCATGCCATTATATACCGCCACCTGCCGCACCTGTCACTGGGGGGCACCGGATGTGCCAGGCTGTGTACATACCCCTCATGTACCGCACACCGCTGCAGACTGTATAATACAGGGGAGGGCATCACCCCTGTATACAGCCCAGTACCATGCCATTATATACCACCATCTGCTGCACCTTTCACTGGGAGGGCACCGGATGTGCCAGGCTGTGCACATCCCCCTCATGTACCACACACCGCTGCAGACTGTATAATACAGGGGAGGACATCACCCCTGTATACAGCCCAGCACCATGCCATTATATATCGCCACCTGCTGCACCTGTCACTGGGGGCACCGGATATGCCAGGCTGTGTACATAGCCCCTCATGTACCGCACACCACTGCAGACAGTGTATAATATAGGGAAGGACACCACCCCTGTATACAGCACCATGCCATTATATACCGTCACCTGTCACAAGGGGAGCCACCGGATGTGCCAGGCTGTGCACATCCCCCTCATGTACCGCACACCGCTGCAGACTGTATAATACAGGGGAGGACATCACCCCTGTATACAGCACAGCACCATGTCATTATATACCGCCACCTGCTGCACCTGTCACTGGGGGACACCGGATGTGCCAGGCTGTGTGCATAGCCCCTCATGTACCGCACAGCGCTGCGGACAGTGTATAATACAGGGAAGGACATCACCCCTGTATACAGCACCATGCCATTATATGCCGCCACCTGCTGCACCTGTCACTGGGGGCACCGGATGTGCCAGGCTGTGTACATCCCCCTCATGTACCACACACCGCTGCAGACTGTATAATACAGGGAAGGACATCACCCCTGTATACAGCCCAGCACCGTGCCATTATATACCGCCACCTGTCACTGGGGGGCACCGGATGTGCCAGGCTGTGTACATCCCCCTCATGTACCGCACACCGCTGCAGACTGTATAATACAGGGAAGAACATCACCCCTGTATACAGCACAGTACCATGCCATTTTATACCGCCACCTGCTGCACCTGTCACTGGGGGTACCGGATGTGACAGGCTGTGTACATACCCCCTCATGTACCGCACACCGCTGCAGACAGTGTATAATGCAGGGAAGGACATCACCCCTGTATACAGCCCAGCACCATGCCATTATATACCGCCACCTGTCACTGGGGGGCACCGGATGTGCCATGCTGTGTACATACCCCTCATGTACCGCATGTAACGGGGTCTACTGTGCTGTAGTACCTCTTTCAACACCCCCCATGTTTCAGGAGGTCCACTCTGCTTTTGCTGGATTCTGAATGAAGGACGCTGGCTGGAATTCCTTGATTACGTGAGAGCATATAAAAGCTGACTGCTACTCCACGTATTTCCAGTCTAAAAGAACACACTTTATTCACCGCACACAGAATATATAACACAGATATACAGGGCAGGCCAATAGAAATAGCAGGCCAGACATACATTACAATAGCCGCAGGGGGCCGGAGCCTGCTGATATTTACTGTGGGAATTACAAAGGTGGGGGAGGTCAGAAGGAGAATATCTTGTCCCCTCTGACCAGGGGCGCAGCCTGCGAACTGATGCATTTCACATGGAACCTATTATACATAATATATACTGCATAACATATTCTTGTTGCTGGGGGTTCTGTAACACGGCTCCCCTTTTCAGCGACGCGATCAGCATACACAGTCTGATCCTTAACGGATCGGTTTGGGGATGACCGAAGTTTATGGGGGTGGTACAAGTTCCGTTTGTCAACTTAGTCCATTGGCATTATCGTTTTGTTTGCCGGGTCTGTAGTGGATGGTGAAGTCCAGATGTTGTAGGGCTAAACTCCACCGCAGCAATCTGGCATTGTCTCCGGAGACCCGATTAAGCCAGACTAGGGGATTATGGTCCGTTAGGAGGGAAAACTGTCGTCCATACAAATATGGTTGTAACTTTTTGAGTGCCCATACTATTGCCAGGCACTCATTCTCGATGGCCGCATAGCTCACTTCACGGGGCAGTAGTTTCCGACTCAGGCAAGCTATCGGGTGTTCTTGGCCATCCGGCCCGATTTGGCTTAGTACTGCCCCCAATCCAAACATAGAAGTGTCTGTGTGAACAAGGAAACGTTTGGTTGGATCGGGTGCGGCCAATACAGGGGTATTGGTGAGGGTGTCCTTTAGCTGGCGGAAGGCTTCCTCACACTCTGGGGTCCAGGTTACCTGGCGGGGTTGGTTCTTACGGGTCAGATCAGTGAGGGGCTTGGCCACGCTACTGTAATTGGGAACGAATTTCCTATAATAACCCACTGTCCCTAGAAACGCCATGACCTGGGTTTTAGTGCGTGGGGTGGGCCATTTGGCTATGGCCTCAATCTTGGCTGGTTCTGGTCTCTGTTTCCCACTTCCCACCCAGTGCCCTAAATACTGAACCTCTGCTTTGCCCACGTGACACTTGTTTGGGTTCAGGGTGATTCCGGCCTTGTGGATCCTGTCTAATACTGTCTCTAGGTGATTTAGATGCTCTTCCCATGTCGCGCTGTAGATGGCGATGTCATCCAGGTAGGCACATGCATAGTCCTGGAGACCATCCAGAAGCCGTTCAGCCAGCCTCTGGAAGCTCGCCGGGGCAGTCTTCATCCCGAATGGCATAACTCGAAACTGGAATAAGCCAAACGGGGTGACAAATGCCGACTTGGGAATAGCGTCAAGACTAAGGGGAATCTGCCAGTAGCCTTTGCATAGATCGATGGTGGTCAAATACTTTGCCCCTGCCAGCCGGTCTAACAAGTCATCCACACGCGGCATGGGATACGCATCCGTCACTGTTTTCTCATTGAGCTTACGATAGTCTACACAAAACCGTGTAGTCCCATCCTTCTTGGGCACTATCACTACGGGGGATGCCCAGGGACTATCTGACTCTTCAATGACCCCTAAACGCAACATCTCTTGTATCTCTTGTCGCATCCCTTCTCGTACAGACTCAGGGACGCGGAAGGGGGGTTGTCGCAGGGGGGTCTGATCCTGGGTCTCAACCTTGTGTTGTGCCAGGTGAGTGTACCTGGGTTTCCCCGAAAACATCCTCTGTCGCTGCCTCAACAACTCCTCCGCCTGCTGTCTCTCCCGGGGACCTAAGTCTTCACCCCAGTGTACCTGGTCCCATGTTTTAGACTGAGTCCTCTCCCCTAAGACATCAGGCAAGGGAAGTCCGGCTAAATCCTCTGCTTCAGATGGCCATTACCTCTTCAGGGCGCTCCCGATAGGGCTTCAGCATATTCACGTGGAACATGCGGATAACCCTGGGGTCGTCACGATCGGCGACATTATAGGTGGTGTCGGCTATTTTTCCCACTACCTGGTAGGGCCCCTGCCATGCAGCTTGGAACTTGTTCTGCCTAGTGGGCTCTAACACCAGGACCTTCTGCCCTATTTCCAAGGTGCGCTCTCTGGTCCTCCGATCGTACCATACGCGCTGGCGCTGCTGGGCCACCTGCATGTTCCCACGTACAGCCTGGGTCAGCTCCTGTAGGCGGTCCCGGAATTCCAGCACATAGGGTACAATAGGTACCCCTTCTATGATGCCCTCCCCTTCCCAGTGTTCTAGCACTAAGTCTAGGGGTCCCCTTACCTGTCTCCCGTATACCAGTTTGAATGGAGAGAACCCCATAGATTCTTGGGGCACCTCTCGATAGGCAAACAGGAGGTGAGGCAAGAATTTCTCCCAGTCCCTGTAGGTCCTGGTAAAAGTCCCAGTGAGTTGTTTTAACGTCCCATTAAAGCGTTCACACAACCCATTGGTTTGCGGGTGGTACGAGGCGCTTCTAATGGACTTTACGCCGCACAGCTTCCACAGTTGGTTGGTCACCTCTGCTGTAAACTGGGTACCCTGGTCTGAGATAATCTCCCGGGGAAATCCAATCCGTGAGAAAACCTGGAGCAGGGCAGCCGCCACTGTCTCTGCTAGTATGTTAGGTAACGTAACCGCCTCTGGATACCGTGTGGCATAATCTACCACTGTCAATATATACCTTTTCCCTGACGGACTGGGTTTGGCTAACGGCCCTATCAGATCGACCGCTACTCCGCTAAATGGTTCCTCCACAATGGGGAGGGGGCGTAATTTGGCCGTGCATCGATCTCCCCTCTTGCCAATGCGCTGGCAACTGTCACAGGTCTGGCAGTATTGACGAACATCATAGGTTACCCCCAGCCAAAAGAAGTTTTGTGTCAGACGATGCCTGGTGCGACTGACGCCGAAGTGCCCGGCCAAGGGTATGTCATGAGAGATTCGCAGTAACTCCTGCCTATACTTCTTGGGAACTACCAGCTGTCGTTTTATAGTGGGGCTCGTCCCTGTGTGGTGCTGCTCTGTGATCCGGTAGAGGAGTCCCTGCTTCCATATAAACTGTTCCCCTTCCAGTATCCCTCTCCCCTCCTGTGCCTTCCCACGATATCCCTCCAATGAAGGATCCTCAAGTAACTCCCTCTTAAATTCATCTGGGATGGCCCAAGAAATGTGTCTGGCTATGGGAATACCTGTAGGGCTGGGATGTCTTACCTGGTCCTCCTCTGAGTGTGATTCCGCCTCCGCAGCTCGAGCTTGTCTCCGGGTGGTCACAGGATATGTCTAAGCCAGAGGGGCAACCGAGAAGGCAGACAACATGGGCCCCAAGTCATTTCCCAGCAAAACGTCTGCAGGCAAATCCTCCATCAAGCCGACCTCAACAAGGCCATCCCCAACTCCCCAGTTCAGGTGAATCCTGGCAGTGGGCAGTCGATGTATGGCTCCCCCTGCTACACAGACTGCCACTGTCCGGTCCGTCTTCTCTTGGTCCCGGAAGAGATGAGGCTTCACAAGGGTCAAAGTTGCTCCGGAATCTCTTAGTCCCTGCATGCGTTTCCCATTAACCCACACGACCTGTCGATGCTTGTTGTGAATTCTGTGGCAGAGCTCCCTCCTGTGGTCACAAGTGGTACTTCGGCTGATTCTCTCTGTGAGCTTCCGTTGGTGGAGGGAAGTGGTACTGTGGCTTCTGAGTTTCCTCCCTCAGGTGATGTGGTGAGGTCGTTAGGGGCTGCTCTACTTAACTCCACCTAGTGCTTTTATCCTGGCTTCCTGTCAATGTTCCAGTATTGGACTTGTTTTCCTCCTGGATCGTTCCTGTGGCCTGCTGCTCTGCATAGCTAAGTTTTCCTTTGCTATTTTGTTTTGCTTTTCTTCTGTCCAGCTTATCTATTTGTTTGCTGGAAGCTCTGGGACGCAGAGGGTGTACCTCCGTGCCGTTAGTTCGGTACGGAGGGTCTTTTTGCCCCCTTTGTGTGGTTTTTAGGGTTTTGTGTTGACCGCAAAGTTACCTTTCCTATCCTCGCTCTGTTCAGAAAGTCGGGCCTCACTTTGCTAAATCTATTTCATCTCTACGTTTGTCTTTTCATCTTAACTCACAGTCATTATATGTGGGGGGCTGCCTTTTCCTTTGGGGTATTTCTCTGAGGCAAGGTAGGCTTATTTTCTATCTTCAGGCTAGCTAGTTTCTCAGGCTGTGCCGAGTTGCATAGGTAGCGTTAGGCGCAATCCACGGCTGCCTCTAGTGTTGTTGGAGAGGATCAGGGATTGCGGTCAACAGAGTTCCCACGTCTCAGAGCTCGTTCTATGTTTTTGGATTATTGTCAGATCACTGTATGTGCTCTGACCTCTATGTTCACTGTGGTACTGAATTGCCTAATCATAACAGTACAGGAAGCCAAAAGTACTAATGATTCTCAATAGAGGGAAAAAAGAAGTTCTGAGACCAATTTTTTTTCTCTGCACTGTGTTTTGCCTTTTTTCCCCCTAGACATTTGAGTGGTTCAGGACACAGGTGTAGCAATGGACATTAGAAGTCTGTCTTCATGTGTGGATCAGCTCTCGGCAAGAGTACAAAAGATTCAAGACACTATTGATCAGAAATCTATGTGAGAACCAAGAATTCCTATTCCTGATTTGTTTTTTGGTGATAGAACTAAGTTTCTGAGTTTCAAAAATAATTGTAAACTATTTCTGGCCTTGAAACCTCGCTCCTCTGGTGATCCAGTTCAACAGGTTTTGATCATTATTTCTTTTTTGCGTGGCGACCCTCAGGACTGGGCATTTTCTCTTGCGCCAGGAGATCCTGCATTAAGTAATCTCGATGCGTTTTTCCTGGCGCTCGGATTGCTGTACGATGAACCTAATTCAGTGGATCAGGCAGAAAAAAATTTGCTGGCTCTTTGTCAGGGTCAGGATGAGATAGAGTTATATTGTCAGAAATTTAGAAAGTGGTCCGTGCTCACTCTATGGAATGAATCTGCGCTGGCAGCTATGTTCAGAAAGGGTCTCTTTGAAGCCCTTAAGGATGTCATGGTGGGATTTCCTATGCCTGCTGGCTTGAATGAGTCTATGTCTTTGGCCATTCAGATTGGTCGACGCTTGCGTGAGCGTAAATCTGGACACCATTTGGCGGTATTACCTGAGCTTAAACCTGAGCCTATGCAGTGCGATAGGACTTTGACCAGAGTTGAACGGCAAGAACACAGACGTCTGAATGGGCTGTGTTTCTACTGTGGTGATTCCACTCATGCTATCTCTGATTGTCCTAAGCGCACTAAGCGGTTCGCTAGGTTTGCCACCATTGGTACAGTACAGTCAAAATTTCTTCTGTCCGTTACCTTGATCTGCTCTTTGTCATTGTATTCTGTCATGGCATTTGTGGATTCAGGCGCTGCCCTGAATTTGATGGACTTGGAGTATGCTAAGCGTTGTGGGTTTTTCTTGGAGCCCTTGCAGTGTCCTATTCCATTGAGAGGAATTGATGCTACGCCTTTGGCCAAGAATAAGCCTCAGTACTGGACCCAGCTGACCATGTGCATGGCTCCTGCACATCAGGAGGTTATTCGCTTTCTGGTGTTGCATAATCTGCATGATGTGGTCGTGTTGGGGTTGCCATGGCTACAAGTCCATAATCCAGTATTAGATTGGAAATCCATGTCGGTGTCCAGCTGGAGTTGTCAGGGGGTACATGGTGATGTTCCATTTTTGTCAATTTCGTCATCCACCCCTTCTGAGGTTCCAGAGTTCTTGTCTGATTACCGGGATGTATTTTATGAGCCCAGGTCCGATGCCCTACCTCCGCATAGGGATTGTGATTGTGCTATCAATTTGATTCCTGGTAGTAAGTTCCCAAAAGGCCGATTGTTTAATTTATCTGTGCCTGAGCACACCGCTATACGCAGTTATGTGAAGGAGTCCCTGGAGAAGGGGCATATTCGCCCGTCATCGTCGCCATTAGGAGCAGGGTTCTTTTTTGTAGCCAAGAAGGATGGTTCGCTGAGACCTTGTATAGATTACCGCCTTCTTAATAAGATCACGGTTAAATTTCAGTACCCCTTGCCGTTGTTATCTGATTTGTTTGCTCGGATTAAGGGGGCTAGTTGGTTCACCAAGATAGATCTTCGTGGTGCGTATAATCTTGTGCGAATTAAGCGAGGCGATGAATGGAAAACTGCATTTAATACGCCCGAGGGTCATTTTGAGTATCTAGTAATGCCATTCGGACTTGCCAATGCTCCATCAGTGTTTCAGTCCTTTATGCATGACATCTTCCGAGAGTACCTGGATAAATTCCTGATTGTGTACTTGGATGACATTTTGATCTTCTCGGATGATTGGGAGTCTCATGTGAAGCAGGTCAGAACGGTTTTTCAGGTCCTGCATGCTAATTCTTTGTTTGTGAAGGGATCAAAGTGTCTCTTTGGTGTGCAGAAGGTTTCATTTTTGGGGTTCATCTTTTCCCCTTCTACTATCGAGATGGATCCGGTTAAGGTCCAAGCCATCCATGATTGGACTCAGCCGACATCTCTGAAAAGTCTGCAAAAGTTCCTGGGCTTTGCTAATTTTTATCGTCGCTTCATCTGCAATTTTTCTAGTATTGCTAAACCATTGACCGATTTGACCAAGAAGGGTGCTGATGTGGTCAATTGGTCTTCTGCTGCTGTGGAAGCTTTTCAAGAGTTGAAGCGTCGTTTTTCTTCTGCCCCTGTGTTGTGTCAACCAGATGTTTCGCTTCCGTTCCAGGTCGAGGTTGATGCTTCTGAGATTGGAGCAGGGGCTGTTTTGTCGCAGAGAGGTTCTGATTGCTCAGTGATGAAACCGTGCGCCTTCTTTTCCAGGAAGTTTTCACCTGCTGAGCGAAATTATGATGTGGGCAACCGAGAGTTGCTGGTCATGAAGTGGGCATTCGAGGAGTGGCGTCATTGGCTTGAAGGAGCTAAGCATCGCGTGGTGGTCTTGACTGATCATAAGAACTTGACTTATCTCGAGTCTGCCAAGCGGTTGAATCCTAGACAGGCTCGTTGGTCGCTGTTTTTTGCCCGTTTTGACTTTGTGATTTCGTACCTTCCGGGCTCTAAAAATGTGAAGGCGGATGCTCTGTCTAGGAGTTTTGTGCCCGACTCTCCGGGTTTGTCTGAGCCGGCGGGTATCCTCAAGGAAGGAGTAATTGTTTCTGCCATCTCCCCTGATTTGCGGCGAGTGCTGCAAAAATTTCAGGCTAATAAACCTGATCGTTGTCCAGCGGAGAAACTGTTTGTCCCTGATAGGTGGACGAATAAAGTTATCTCTGAGGTTCATTGTTCGGTCTTGGCTGGTCATCCTGGAATCTTTGGTACCAGAGAGTTAGTGGCTAGATCCTTTTGGTGGCCATCTCTGTCGCGGGATGTGCGTACTTTTATGCAGTCCTGTGGGATTTGTGCTCGGGCTAAGCCCTGCTGTTCTCGTGCCAGTGGGTTGCTTTTGCCCTTGCCAGTCCCGAAGAGGCCTTGGACACATATCTCTATGGATTTTATTTCAGATCTTCCCATTTCTCAAAAGATGTCAGTCATTTGGGTGGTCTGTGATCGCTTTTCTAAGATGGTCCATTTGGTACCCTTGTCTAAATTGCCTTCCTCCTCTGATTTGGTGCCATTGTTCTTCCAGCATGTGGTTCGTTTGCATGGCATTCCAGAGAATATCGTTTCTGACAGAGGTTCCCAGTTTGTTTCGAAGTTTTGGCGAGCTTTTTGTGGTAGGATGGGCATTGACTTGTCTTTTTCCTCGGCTTTCCATCCTCAGACTAATGGCCAGACCGAACGAACCAATCAGACCTTGGAAACATATCTGAGTTGTTTTGTTTCTGCTGATTAGGATGACTGGGTGTCCTTTTTGCCTTTGGCTGAGTTCGCCCTTAATAATCGGGCCAGCTCGGCTACCTTGGTTTCGCCATTTTTCTGCAACTCTGGGTTCCATCCTCGTTTCTCGTCAGGACAGGTTGAGTCTTCGGACTGTCCTGGTGTGGATACTGTGGTGGACAGGTTGCAGCAGATTTGGACTCAGGTAGTGGACAATTTGACCTTGTCCCAGGAGAAGGCTCAACGTTTTGCTAATCGCAGACGCTGTGTGGGTCCCCGACTTCGTGTTGGGGATCTGGTTTGGTTATCTTCTCGTCATATTCCTATGAAGGTTTCCTCTCCTAAGTTTAAACCTCGTTTCATTGGTCCGTATAGGATTTCTGAGGTTCTTAATCCTGTGTCTTTTCGTCTGACCCTTCCAGATTCTTTTTCCATACATAACGTATTCCATAGGTCATTGTTGCGGAGATACGTGGCACCTATGGTTCCATCTGTTGACCCTCCTGCCCCGGTTTTGGTGGAGGGGGAGTTGGAGTATATTGTGGAGAAGATTTTGGATTCTCGTGTTTCAAGACGGAAACTCCAGTATCTGGTTAAGTGGAAGGGTTATGCTCAGGAAGATAATTCCTGGGTCTTTGCCTCTGATGTCCATGCTCCCGATCTTGTTCGTGCCTTTCATGTGGCTCATCCTGGTCGGCCTGGGGGCTCTGGTGAGGGTTCGGTGACCCCTCCTCAAGGGGGGGTACTGTTGTGAATTCTGTGGCAGAGCTCCCTCCTGTGGTCACAAGTGGTACTTCGGCTGATTCTCTCTGTGAGCTTCCGTTGGTGGAGGGAAGTGGTACTGCGGCTTCTGAGTTTCCTCCCTCAGGTGATGTGGTGAGGTCGTTAGGGGCTGCTCTACTTAACTCCACCTAGTGCTTTTATCCTGGCTTCCTGTCAATGTTCCAGTATTGGACTTGTTTTCCTCCTGGATCGTTCCTGTGGCCTGCTGCTCTGCATAGCTAAGTTTTCCTTTGCTATTTTGTTTTGCTTTTCTTCTGTCCAGCTTATCTATTTGTTTGCTGGAAGCTCTGGGACGCAGAGGGTGTACCTCCGTGCCGTTAGTTCGGTACAGAGGGTCTTTTTGCCCCCTTTGCGTGGTTTTTAGGGTTTTGTGTTGACCGCAAAGTTACCTTTCCTATCCTCGCTCTGTTCAGAAAGTCGGGCCTCACTTTGCTAAATCTATTTCATCTCTACGTTTGTCTTTTCATCTTAACTCACAGTCATTATATGTGGGGGGCTGCCTTTTCCTTTGGGGTATTTCTCTGAGGCAAGGTAGGCTTATTTTCTATCTTCAGGCTAGCTAGTTTCTCAGGCTGTGCCGAGTTGCATAGGTAGCGTTAGGCGCAATCCACGGCTGCCTCTAGTGTTGTTGGAGAGGATCAGGGATTGCGGTCAACAGAGCTCCCACGTCTCAGAGCTCGTTCTATGTTTTTGGATTATTGTCAGATCACTGTATGTGCTCTGACCTCTATGTTCACTGTGGTACTGAATTGCCTAATCATAACAGATGCTGTTGTCGATTATCTGCCCGGGCTGCCTGCACGGGGTCTACTTCATGCAGCACTTCCTCCATGTCTTCCACCCCTTGGTTAGTTGTAGCCCCCAATGCCGGGTCAGCTTCGCCTTGGTAGCAGTGTACAGCGGCCCGGCGGAAGGTAGCCGTTCCCGCCTTTGGCCACTGGGTATGCTGAGTCCGTTTGGGACATTGTCTTTGCAGGTGGCCCAGCTGACGGCAGGTGTGGCATCGCGCCCCAGGGGAACTGTGGTAGGCCGGGTTTCTAGCTGGTCCCCCTACAATCTTCAGTGGTTTGGGGCCCTCCAGGTCCATGGGCGGACCCCTAGTGACCATCTTTGATCCGGACAACTGAGGCCTCCTGGCGTCATGATGTTCATTGGCCAGACGAGCGGCTTCCTCAAGAGTCATTGGCCGCCTGTCCTGAAGCCATTCCTGTGTCTCGGGGTTTAGTCCATTAAAGAATCGTTCTAACAAGAAGAGCTGGAGGACGTCCTCCTTAGTGGTTGCTTGGCTCCCTTGTACCCACTGGAGCAGTGACCGCCGTAATTTACAGGCCCATTCAGCGTGGGTATCGGTTACTCGTTTTATAAGTCCGCGGAACTTTTGGCGGTATGTGTTATGACCTGGTGGTAAGAGCACCCGACACGACCTGATAGTTAAACTCACACAGGACAAGCTCTGGGATGTGGGAGCTCTGCTGACCGCAGGCCCTAATCCTATCACAACAACTAGAAATAGCCGTGGAGCGTTCCTGACTCTCCCTAGACGCCTCTTCACAGCCTAAGAGCTAACTAGCCCTAGAGATAGAAAATAAAGCCTACCTTGCCTCAGAGAAATTCCCGAAAGGAAAAGGCAGCCCCCCACATATATTGACTGTGAGTAAAGATGAAAGTCACAAATGCAGAAATGAAACAGGTTTCAGCAAAGGGAGGCCAGACTTACTAAACAGACAGAGGATAGGAAAGGAATCTTTGCGGTCAGCACAAAAAACTACAAAAGACCACGCAGAGTGTGCAAAAAGACCTCCGCACCGACTAACGGTGCGGAGATGCCACTCTGTATCCCAGAGCTTCCAGCTAGCAAGACAAAATCATGATAACCAGCTGGACAAGGAAACAATGAACAAATAATAACTATCAGGAACTTAGCTTCTGCTGGAGAAGACAGGTCACCAGAAAGATCCAAGAGCGAACTGAACCAATGCAGGAACATTGACAGCTGGCATGGAGTAACGATCTGAGTGGAGTTAAATAGAGCAGCCAACCAAAGGATAAACCACGTCACCTGTGTAAGGAACCTCAGAAGCAGCAGCTTCACTCACAGCCACCAGAGGGAGTCCATGGACAGAACTCGCCGAAGTACCATTCACGACCACAGGAGGGAGTTCGACAACAGAATTCACAACAGGTATGCCTCTGGTGTCAGCGCATACCGGGCCAAGATCACTTCTTTGATCCGCTCATAGTCCATACAGTCCTCATCAGGTACCGTGCGATAGGCGTCCGCTGCCCGTCCTGTCAGCTTGCTGGCCAGAATCTGAACCCGTTCCTCCGGCTTCACTTGATGAAGGGCACACTGCCGCTCAAAGTCCTGCAGAAAGCCATCAATGTCTTCCTCTGCCTCCCCCAACTGTCGGAAGGCATTATACTGGATCTTTTTGTGGCTTACTGTCGAAGGTACCTGGGCGGAGGCCAGAGCTCCCCTTGCTCGCTGACTCTCCTCTCTCCGCTCTGCCATCTCCATCTTGGCCAGCTCAACTTTGGTCCGCTTTGCCATCTCCATCTTGGTTAGCTCTATCCTGGTCCGCTCGGCTATCTCTTCCTTCAGATCAGTACGCACATCAGCCATCACCTCTCGTATGATCTCTACTGCAGGGTTTGGGCCATAGAACACCAGTCTGTTCTTTACCTCCCTCTGGAATTCAGTCTCCTCCACGTTCACATTGGGGGGTGCTGCACTGTTGTGTTCCATGATGGCTGCTATCAAATCCGCTTTTGTTTTGTTGCTGGCGATTAACCCTCGGGCTTCCACCAGATCTTTTAATGTAGTCCTCTTTAACTTCTGGTAGTTGTCTTCCATTCATTCCTTTCCTCCTGTAGACGGGGTATCACATCCCGCTGTCTGCCACCAGTGTAACGGGGTCTACTGTGCTGTAGTAGCTCTTTCAGCACCCCCCGTGTTTCAGGAGGTCCACTCTGCTTTTGCTGGATTCTGAATGAAGGACGCTGGCTGGAATTCCTTGATTATGTGAGAGCATATATAAGCTGACTGCTACTCCACGTATTTCCAGTCTAAAAGAACACTCTTTATTCACCGCACACAGAATATATAACACAGATACACAGGGCAGGCCAATAGAAAAAGCAGGCCAGACATACATTACAATAGCCGCAGGGGGCCGGAGCCTGCTGATATTTACTGTGGGAATTACAAAGGTGGGGGAGGTCAGAAGGAGAATATCTTGTCCCCTCTGACCAGGGGCGCAGCCTGCGGACTGATGCATTTCACATGGAACCTATTATACATAATATATACTCCATAACATATTCTTGGTGCTGGGGGTTCTGTAACACCGCACACCGCTGCAGACAGTGTATAATACAGGGGAGGACATCACCCCTGTATACAGCCCAGCACCATGCCATTATATACCGCCACCTGTCACTGGGGGGCACCGGATGTGCCATGCTGTGTACATACCCCTCATGTACCGCACACCGCTGCAGACTGTATAATACAGGGGAGGACATCATCCCTGTATACAGCACAGTACCATGCCATTTTATACCGCCACCTGCTGCACCTGTCACTGGGGGGCACTGGATGTGCCATGCTGTGTACATACCCCTCATGTACCGCACACCGCTGCAGACAGTGTATAATACAAGGGAGGACATCACCCCTCTATACAGCCCAGCACCATGCCATTATTATTATTATTATACATTTTTATAGCGCCATTTATTCCATGGCGCTTTACATGTGAATACGGGGCAAATATAGACAAATACATTAAACATGAGCAGATAACAAGGCACACGAGTACATAATTAGGGAGGACCCTGCCCGCGAGGGCTCACAGTCTGCAGGGGATGGGTGAGGATACACTAGGAGAGTTCTGCACTTCTCTGGCTTTTCCCCCAAACCAATGCACTGATGCCTGAAAGATACAAGAGCCCAATTATCACATTATACAGCACATACATAGCATTAATCACCACATACAGCGCATTATATACCGCCACCTATCACTGGGGGGTACCGGATGTGCCAGTCTCTTACTCTTATACATACCATCTCATTTTTCCGGTTGCTTTTTTCTGGCCTGTAGAGAATCCTGTGGGGACTTGTCAGCAATCCCCCGAGTAGTCTGCACATTCTATTTCATATTTCAATATAGACTTTAATGTAGAAAAAGAAGAAATGGTAAAAATACTGGCGACAAAGCAGCCTGTAAGCTGGAAACCCCAATGATCTGCTCGGACGTTCAGGACGGATCAGCTCCAGTTTCTGCTGATGTAATGGGAGCTCTATGGGCTCTGCCTCCGTCTACCCCTCATTTTATGGAGGCTTTTCATTTGGTGACCGTGACAACAAATTGCCAGTGTGCTGATATTCTCCGGTGAGATGCTGCACGGAGACACAATACTGTAGCTTCATACATCATTTAGCCGTACAATACATCATCAGATCGGAGAGCCCGACACTCGGCGCTGCCATCAATCATCTGCGGCAGCCAAGCTAAACAACGCAGGTGCCATCACTTTGGTGGACTTTTCCAGCTTATATTCTCTTCAATAGGAGCCGATGTGCAGTACCTGAGAACGGCCACTGTGCAATGTATGGCGCTGTGATGTTCGGCTCCATTCACAGTTTACATCTGGCCTCTGCCGGAGCTGGACACAGCTGATTGGAGGGGCTCGTCCTAGAAACGGGGTGACTGTTTCTCAGAAAAGGACGGGTAACGCACAGAACAACAGACTTACTATAATGTATGCTGGAAATAATAGAGCAAAGCGATAGTGGCGCACACACAGTGAGAGACGTGCCCAAGGTATTGAAGACTTAGGCGCATTGTAATCCAATGTGCTTCTTATTAAGACTGGTGTAAAGTACGTATGCCGCGCTAAACAAAAACGTACCTAATTCTTACTGGAACAGATTAGCACTTTAAAAAACAAACTTAACGAAAATGTACTCCACGGATTCCACAATGTACATGTACATCAGGCTGATGTCTCGGGGGCTGTAAGTGCCCCCACAAGATCTCTAGTAGGAGCTTAGTTGGATTACTTTCTCCATACCTCATTTCCGTGGATTAGTGCTAATGCTGATACTGCGTTTAGCCTATTACATGCCACAGTCAATAACGACCTCAGCATCTGAATTATTAGATAGATGGAGGGCACTCACTGTCACCCATCACCCCAACCACCATCTCACAATCACAGGTACCGATATGTTGCTATGACAGCCTGTTACTTAATAGTTTCCCCAGTCTGTCATCTTACTGCCCCTAATAGACCCTGCCTAAGGCCTGATCGAATAGAATGCCTTTCAGCAGGATTTTTCTAAGTAAACTTCAGACATCGTCATGTTGCCGTTGTTATACTGATTAGAAGCACAAACATGTTCCTCATCATAGAGACTGTGCCGCCACGTCTTTCTTTGGTTTCTCTGGCTTAGAGAAGGAAGATAGGACCCTGCCTACAGGCCGTCCTGGAGCACAGGCATCACATTAACTGAAAACTGATTACAGCAACAAGAACCACAAGATGGATTTCTTCACTTTTTATCAGTTTTTCTCCATCGCCACATTGGGGGACACAGGACCGTAGGACCGTGGGTGTATGCTGCTGCCTCCAGGAGGCTGACACTAAGTAAATACAAAAAAGGGTTAGCTCCTCCTCTGCAGTATACACCGCCCACTGGCTCCGGATAATACCAGTTCTTGCTTAGTGTCCGTAGGAGGCACACTGCATCTGATTTTTTTCCAGACGTTTTATTTTTTAATTTTAATTTTTATCTTTGCTCAAGAGGACGAAGGGGGCGACGGACCCTTTTAAAGGGGTCGATCTCCCCCGAAACACCAAACAGGTGAGCACGGTGAGTTTACTCCCTGTACCCTTTCCTGCGACGTGGGATGTTCGGCCGTGAACTAGCCCTATGAAATCCTAGGGGAGCGAACCCTTAGGATACACAGAGGCACTTTCCCTGAGCACAGTCCGGCCGCCCTCCCTCTGCACCACCACTGTGGAACAGCGGTGCTGCATGGAGCTCCTCAGTCCCTCTCCATCAAGAAGGCGGTGGATCGAGGTCGACTGCACCTTCCCTCGTACCTCACCTGAAGAGGACCACAAGCGGTGAGTCTGATAGGGTAGGGGGGCTCCCGAGCGCACCGCGGGCTCGGCCGCATTTCGCGGTCGGGCACCGCTAATTTAATCCCCGGCTTCGAGGCCCCGCCCACCACTTCAGCGCTTCTCGCACACTGCGAGAAGCGCCTCTCAACTCTCGGCGGCCATCTTGGACAGAAGATAGAGCTCCCCGTGTCTCTCAGGAGCCTCAGAACACCACCAAATCAAGGAGTGCGTTCCTTTCCGGTCTCAGTGCGGCATCCGGACACAGTGCGGCATCCAGACACAGGACCTGGGTAGGTGCGCTGCACACTGACACAGGCCCTCCTACTCCTGCACAGTGCTCCGCTCACTAGCTGCACAGGTGCCCCACAGCCCTGCACAGAGGTTAACTGACAACATGTCTCTGCATAAACCCCAAAAATCTGCAAAAACACATACAGTGTTCTTCACTTTTTGCACCTCCTGTCATGCTGCGCTACTAAGCGGGCATACTGCTCTGCTCTGTAATGCTTGTGACCCTAAATGCGCTCCGGAGCCCCCCGCCGTAATCGAGCCCGTGGTGACCAGCCCTCCTGAGTGGGCTTTGTCACTTTCGCAATCTATGGCTTCTTTGACCAAAGCTATCAAGTCCCTCCAGGATCCAACCAGGAACAGGACCACTAATCCGCCTATTCAGGATGTTTCCCCTACAGCTGCGGAATCTTCAGCCTGCAGGGGCCGCTCTCATTCTAAGCACAAGCGGTCATCTAGGAAGCGGGTCCGTAGCTCGTCCTCCAGCCCTCCGGTGCCTCTGCGTCCGTTAGCTCCGCTTCCCGCTCTCGCTCCCCAGGCACCTCTTCCAACCAGGAGTCTCATCCTGAGTCTGATGGGCCTCTAGATCTGGAGTCGCCAGGTTATCAGAACACTATAAGGCCATGTTCACACAGTGCGTTTTTTACTGCGGAACCGCAGCGGTATTGCCGCTGCGGTTCCGCAGCAGTTTTCCATGCAGGGTACATAACAATGTAACCCTATGGAAAACAGTCACTGCTGTGCACATGGTCCGTAATTTCGTTTAAAAAGCCGCGCAGAATAGCTGCGGCAAAAAAGAAGGAGCATGTCACTTCTTTTTCCTGAACCGCAGCGGTTCTGCACCCATAGACCTCCATTGTGAGGTCAAAATCGCAGTAAAACCCGCAGATCAAAAATATATCTGCGGGTTTTACTGCGATTTGATGTGCAGAACCGCTGCAGCAGGAAGTGCGGGGGAGCGGGCGGAAGTGCGTGGGCGGAGTGTGGCTGCCCCCCCGTGCTCCGATCCCGCCCCCCAGTGCTCCGATGCCCCCCCCCGTGCCCTAATCTCCCCCCCTTATACTTACCCGGCGTCCCGGTGTCCGTCCGGCCGTCTTCTCCCTGGGCGCCGCCATCTTGCAAAATGGCGGGCGCATGCGCAGTGCGCCCGCCGAATCTGCCGGCCGGCAGATTCGCTCCAAAGTGCATTTTGATCACTGAGATATAACCTATCTCAGTGATCAAAATAAAAAAATAGTAAATGACACCCCCCCCACTTTGTCACCCCCATTGGTAGGGACAATAAAAAAATTAAGAATTTTTTTTTTTTTTTTCACTAAGGTTAGAATAGGGTTAGGGGTAGGGTTAGGGTTAGGGGTAGGGTTAGGGGTAGGGTTAGGGTTAGGGGTAGGGTTAGGATATTTTCAGCCATTTTAGCCCTAAAAAGCTTCCTAGGAAACACACAGTCTCTGCATAGAAAACTGCATAAAAAAAGGATAAAAAAACGCATCAAAAAACGCATCAAAAAAGGACAAAAAAAGGACCAAAAAAAGGACCTGCGTTTTCTGCCAAGAGCTGCAGTTTTTTAAAAAAACTGTCCTGAAAAAAAAAGGATGGAAATCCTGAACGTGTGAACATACCCTTTATAGTCTCATTGAGGCCGTCAACCAGTCCCTTCAGGTTGATGAGGAACCGGCGACCTCCAGTACGTTTAATTCGGTGTCTTTCAAAAGGACCAAGCACACAAACAGGGTGTTTGCCAATCACCCAGAGTTCCAGGACATAGTCCAGCGACATAGGGAGCGCCTAGACAAACGCTTTCAGGGCCAGAGATCTCTGGAGTCCAAATATCCTTTTTCTCCTGATCTCCGCAAACAATGGACAGAATCCCCTCCTGTGGATCCTCCTGTCTCATGTTTGTCCTCTAAAACTGTCCTATCCGTGCCGGACGGATCTTCGATCAAAGATCCCACAGATCGCCTAGTTGACAGTCTCGCCCGTTCAGCTTTCGAGGCTTCAGGCTTGGCACTCTTTCCCTCCTTCGCTGCTACCTGGGTGGCCAAAGCCGTGACTTCTTGGGCAGACTCTCTGCACAAGGCCTTACAGAACAGCGATCTTCCTTCTGACTTAGCGGAGCTAGCTAATCAAATTTCCCTGGCGGGCGATTACTTGGTAAACACTTCCCTGGACGCGGCGAACTGCTCTGCACTTATGGCTTCAAACGCTGTGGCGATTAGGAGAGCGCTATGCCTGAGGAATTGGCGAGTGGACTCCGTCTCTAAAAAGTCCCTCACGTCTCTGCCATATCTCGGTGGCCGTCTATTTGGCGAAAAGCTGGACAAACTGATTTCAGACACTACGGGGGGAAAAAGTACTTCCCTTCCCCAGCAGAGGTTCAGACAACCGTTCCGACGACAGCCGCAGGCTCGTTTTCGTCCCTTTCGTGGAACTTACACATGGCATTCCTCAGCCAATTCCCCTAGCTTGGGGCGCCGCATCGGCAGAGACAGAAGCCCTCAGGCTCCATACAGGCCCAACCATTCCTGGAGGGGCCGCTCCACGCAGTCTAGGTCCAGGGGATCCAGACCCCAACCATCTTCCTCTAAATGACTCGCAATCTCTTTCGGATGACACCAACAAAGTAGGCAGACGCCTTCTCTTGTG
Organism: Ranitomeya imitator; assembly: GCF_032444005.1. Classification (NCBI taxonomy): domain Eukaryota; kingdom Metazoa; phylum Chordata; class Amphibia; order Anura; family Dendrobatidae; genus Ranitomeya; species Ranitomeya imitator. The sequence goes on along the minus strand of NC_091282.1, from coordinate 1,116,767,917 downwards.
TCGTCATGTCTGGCTCGCAGTCGTTCACGACGAGTGGGTCAAGTGTTGTGAATTCTGTGGCTGAGTTCACTTCTGTGGTCACAAGTGGTATTGCAGTCTCTGGGCTTCCTCCCTCAGGTGTTTTGGTGAGCTCGTTGGCTGCCTTGCTATTTAGCTCCACCTGAGTCTGTCTTCCTTGCTCCTTGTCAATGTTCCAGTGTTGGATCTGAGCTACTGCATCTTTCCTTGGGCCTGCTGCTCTGCTAGATAAGTGCTTCTAGTTTGTTTTCTGTTTTTTCTGTCCAGCTTGTTATTATCTTTTGCTGGAAGCTCTGAGAAGCAAAGGGGTGCACCGCCGTGCTGTTAGTTCGGCACGGTGGGTCTTTTTGCCCCTTTGCGTGGTTTTCGTTTTAGGGTTTTTTGTAGACTGCATAGTTCTCTTTGCTATCCTCGCTCTGTCTAGAATATCGGGCCTCACTTTGCTGAATCTATTTCATTCCTACGTTTGTCTTTTCATCTTGCTAACAGTCATTATATGTGGGGGCTGCCTATTCCTTTGGGGTATTTCTCTGAGGTAAGTCAGGCTTGTATTTCTATCTTCAGGCTAGTCAGCTCCTCAGGCAGTGCCGAGTTGCATAGGTAGTTTATAGGCGCAATCCACTGCTGCTTCCAGTTGTGTGAGGATAGATCAGGTACTGCAGTCTACAGAGATTCCACGTCTCAGAGCTCGTCCTATTGTTTTGGGTTATTGCCAGATCTCTGTATGTGCGCTGATTACTGCACGCTGTGTTGCCTGATTGCCAGCCATAACAGTACAAGGAGCCAATCAATGATTTCCAATAGAGGGAAAAAAGAAATCCTGACATCATTTTTTTTTCTTAGCTCTGTCTTCAGTCTTTTTTTTCCCCTAGACATTAGAGTGCTTCAGGACACAGCTGTGGACATGGATATTCAGGCTCTGTGCTCCTCAATGGATAATCTCGTTGTAAATGTACAAAAGATTCAAGATACTATTGATCAGAAATCGATGCTAGAACCAAGAATTCCGATTCCTGATTTGTTTTTTGGTGACAGAACTAAGTTCCTGAGCTTCAGAAATAATTGTAAGCTATTTTTGGCCTTGAAACCTCATTCTTCTGGTAATCCTATTCAACAGGTTTTGATTATTATTTCTTTTTTGCGCGGCGACCCACAGGACTGGGCGTTTTCTCTTGCACCAGGAGATTCTGCATTGAGTAATGTTGATGCATTTTTCCAGGCGCTGGGATTGCTTTACGATGAGCCTAATTCAGTGGATCAAGCTGAGAAAAATCTGCTGGCTTTATGCCAGGGTCAGGATGATGTAGAAGTATATTGTCAGAAATTTAGAAAATGGTCAGTACTCACTCTGTGGAATGAATCTGCACTAGCGGCTTTGTTCAGAAAGGGTCTCTCTGAAGCTCTTAAGGATGTAATGGTGGGATTTCCTATGCCTGCTGGGTTGAATGAGTCTATGTCCTTGGCCATTCAGATCGGTCGTCGCTTGCGCGAGCGTAAATCTGTGCACCATCTGGCGGTATTGTCTGAGAGTAAGCCTGAGCCTATGCAGTGCGACAGGACTATGACTAAAGTAGAACGGCACGAACACAGACGTCTGAACAGACTGTGTTTCTATTGTGGTGATTCTACTCATGCTATTTCTAATTGTCCTAAACGCACTAGGCGGTTCGATAGCTCTGCCGTTATTGGTACTGTACAGTCCAAATTCCTTTTGTCCATTACCTTAATGTGCTCTTTGTCATCATATTCTGTCATGGCGTTTGTGGATTCAGGCGCTGCCCTGAATCTGATGGATTTGGATTATGCTAAACGTTGTGGATTTTTCTTGGAGCCTTTGCGGTGTCCTATTCCGTTGAGAGGAATTGATGCTACACCTCTGGCCAAGAATAAGCCTCAGTACTGGGCCCAGCTGACCATGTGCATGGCTCCTGCACATCAGGAAGTTATTCGCTTTTTGGTACTGCATAATTTGCATGATGTGGTCGTGTTGGGGTTGCCATGGCTACAAACCCATAATCCAGTATTGGATTGGAACTCTATGTCGGTAACCAGCTGGGGTTGTCAGGGAGTACATGGTGATGTTCCATTTTTGTCTATTTCGTCATCCATTCCTTCTGACGTCCCAGAGTTCTTGTCGGACTTTCAGGATGTATTTGAGGAGTCCAGGTCTGATGCCCTTCCTCCGCATAGGAATTGTGATTGTGTTATCGATTTGATTCCTGGTAGTAAATTCCCTAAGGGTCGTTTATTTAATTTGTCCGTACCTGAACACACCGCTATGCGCAGTTATGTGAAGGAGTCCCTGGAGAAGGGACATATTCGCCCATCGTCGTCACCATTGGGAGCAGGGTTCTTTTTTGTAGCCAAGAAGGATGGTTCGCTAAGACCGTGTATTGATTACCGCCTTCTTAATAAGATCACTGTTAAGTTTCAGTATCCCTTGCCATTGATTTCTGACTTGTTTGCTCGGATTAAGGGGGCTAGTTGGTTTACTAAGATTGATCTTCGTGGTGCGTATAATCTGGTGAGAATCAGGCAGGGAGATGAATGGAAAACGGCATTTAATACGCCCGAGGGTCATTTTGAGTATCTGGTGATGCCGTTCGGACTTGCCAATGCTCCATCTGTTTTTCAGTCTTTTATGCATGACATTTTCCGTGAGTATCTGGATAAATTCTTGATTGTTTACTTGGATGACATTTTGATCTTCTCAGATGATTGGGAGTCTCATGTGAAGCAAGTCAGAATGGTTTTCCAGGTACTGCGTGCTAATTCCTTGTTCGTGAAGGGATCAAAGTGTCTCTTCGGTGTGCAGAAAGTTTCATTTTTGGGGTTCATCTTTTCCCCTTCTACTATCGAGATGGATCCGGTTAAGGTTCAGGCCATCCAGGATTGGACTCAGCCGACATCTCTAAAAAGTTTGCAGAAATTCCTGGGCTTTGCTAATTTTTATCGTCGCTTCATCTGTAATTTTTCTAGCATTGCCAGACCATTGACCGATTTGACCAAGAAGGGTGCTGATTTGGTTAATTGGTCTTCTGCTGCCGTGGAAGCTTTTCAGGAGTTGAAGCGTCGTTTTTGCTGTGCCCCTGTGTTGTGTCAACCTGATGTTTCTCTTCCGTTCCAGGTCGAGGTTGATGCTTCTGAGATTGGTGCAGGGGCGGTTTTGTCACAGAGAGGTTCTGGTTGCTCAGTGTTCAAACCATGTGCTTTCTTTTCCAGGAAATTTTCTGCTGCTGAGCGTAATTATGATGTGGGCAACCGAGAGTTGCTGGCCATGAAGTGGGCATTCGAGGAGTGGCGTCATTGGCTTGAGGGTGCTAAGCATCGCGTGGTGGTTTTGACTGATCATAAGAACCTTACTTATCTTGAGTCTGCCAAGCGCTTGAATCCTAGACAGGCCCGTTGGTCGTTATTTTTTGCTCGTTTTGATTTTGTGATTTCATACCTTCCGGGCTCTAAAAATGTGAAGGCGGATGCTCTGTCTAGGAGTTTTGTGCCCGACTCTCCGGGGTTATCTGAGCCGGCGAGTATCCTCAAGGAAGGAGTCATTGTGTCTGCCATCTCCCCTGATTTGCGGAGAGTGTTGCAGAAATTTCAGGCTAATAAACCTGATCGTTGTCCGGCCGAGAAACTGTTCGTCCCTGATAGGTGGACTAGTAAAGTTATCTCTGAACTTCATTGTTCGGTGCTGGCCGGTCATCCAGGAATCTTTGGTACCAGGGAGTTGGTTGCTAGATCCTTCTGGTGGCCATCTCTGTCACGGGATGTGCGTGCTTTTGTGCAGTCCTGTGGAATTTGTGCTAGGGCTAAGCCCTGCTGTTCACGTGCCAGTGGGTTGCTTTTGCCCTTGCCGGTCCCGAAGAGGCCTTGGACACATATTTCGATGGATTTCATTTCTGACCTTCCCGTTTCTCAAAAGATGTCTGTCATTTGGGTGGTCTGTGATCGCTTTTCTAAAATGGTCCATCTGGTGCCCTTGGTTAAATTGCCTTCCTCCTCTGATTTGGTGCCTTTGTTCTTCCAGCATGTGGTTCGTTTACATGGCATTCCTGAGAATATTGTTTCTGACAGAGGTTCCCAGTTTGTCTCGAGGTTCTGGCGAGCCTTTTGTGGTAGGATGGGCATTGACCTATCTTTTTCCTCGGCCTTCCATCCTCAGACTAATGGCCAGACCGAACGAACCAATCAGACCTTGGAAACATATCTGAGATGTTTTGTTTCCGCTGACCAGGATGATTGGGTGTCATTTTTGCCGTTGGCTGAGTTCGCCCTTAATAATCGGGCCAGCTCGGCTACCTTGGTCTCTCCATTTTTCTGCAATTCTGGGTTCCATCCTCGTTTCTCTTCAGGACAGGTTGAGTCTTCGGACTGTCCTGGTGTGGATTATGTGGTGGACAGGTTGCAGCAGATCTGGACTCAGGTGGTGGACAATTTGACCTTGTCCCAGGAGAAGGCTCAGCTTTTCGCTAATCGCAGACGCCGTGTGGGACCCCGACTTCGTGTTGGGGATCTGGTTTGGTTATCTTCTCGTCATATACCTATGAAGGTTTCCTCTCCTAAATTTAAACCTCGTTTTATTGGTCCGTATAGGATTTCTGAGATTCTCAATCCGGTGTCTTTTCGTCTGACCCTCCCAGACTCCTTTTCCATACATAATGTATTCCATAGGTCGTTGTTGAGGAGATACGTGGCACCTATGGTTCCATCTGTGGAGCCTCCTGCCCCTGTTTTGGTGGAGGGGGAATTGGAGTATATTGTGGAGAAGATTTTGGATTCTCGTGTCTCTAGACGGAAACTCCAGTATCTGGTCAAATGGAAGGGTTATGCTCAGGAAGATAATTCCTGGGTTTTTGCCTCTGATGTCCATGCCCCAGATCTTGTTCGTGCCTTTCATGTGGCTCATCCTGGTCGGCCTGGGGGTTCTGGTGAGGGTTCGGTGACCCCTCCTCAAGGGGGGGGTACTGTTGTGAATTCTGTGGCTGAGTTCACTTCTGTGGTCACAAGTGGTATTGCAGTCTCTGGGCTTCCTCCCTCAGGTGTTTTGGTGAGCTCGTTGGCTGCCTTGCTATTTAGCTCCACCTGAGTCTGTCTTCCTTGCTCCTTGTCAATGTTCCAGTGTTGGATCTGAGCTACTGCATCTTTCCTTGGGCCTGCTGCTCTGCTAGATAAGTGCTTCTAGTTTGTTTTCTGTTTTTTCTGTCCAGCTTGTTATTATCTTTTGCTGGAAGCTCTGAGAAGCAAAGGGGTGCACCGCCGTGCTGTTAGTTCGGCACGGTGGGTCTTTTTGCCCCTTTGCGTGGTTTTCGTTTTAGGGTTTTTTGTAGACTGCATAGTTCTCTTTGCTATCCTCGCTCTGTCTAGAATATCGGGCCTCACTTTGCTGAATCTATTTCATTCCTACGTTTGTCTTTTCATCTTGCTAACAGTCATTATATGTGGGGGCTGCCTATTCCTTTGGGGTATTTCTCTGAGGTAAGTCAGGCTTGTATTTCTATCTTCAGGCTAGTCAGCTCCTCAGGCAGTGCCGAGTTGCATAGGTAGTTTATAGGCGCAATCCACTGCTGCTTCCAGTTGTGTGAGGATAGATCAGGTACTGCAGTCTACAGAGATTCCACGTCTCAGAGCTCGTCCTATTGTTTTGGGTTATTGCCAGATCTCTGTATGTGCGCTGATTACTGCACGCTGTGTTGCCTGATTGCCAGCCATAACAGTCAAGGATCTGGTGTCCTCCGGTTACAAAGTCGATTTTTCCTTCCCCCCTCCAACCCGGTTTTTCGCTTCCCGCCCTTCCGAAGGGGGAATGCGCGCTCTGGCATTTTCCCGGGCCATTCAGTCGCTCCGACAAGACGGAGTGATTGTACCTGTCCCAGAGGACAAAAGGTCCCGCGGTTTTTATTCAAATCTGTTTATGGTCCCCAACAGATTTGTCAAAGTCTGTCATTTCAGGATGGAATCTCTCCGTTCCGTCATTGCCTCGATGGAACAAGGCGAATTCTTAGCATCCATCGACATCCGGGATGCGTACCTTCACATCCCAATCTTCCTACCTCATCAAAGGTTCCTTCGCTTCGCCATCGGCGAAGAACATTTTCAGTTCACGGCCTTGCCTTTCGGCCTCGCCACCGCCCCCAGAGTTTTCACAAAGGTCATGGCAGCTGTCATGGCCATTCTGCATTCTCGGGGTCTAGTCGTGCTTCCCTACCTAGACGACTTACTGGTCAAAGGCCCATCTTTTCGAGTCTGCGAGGAGTAAGTCCGCATTTCCTTGGATACTCTTTCTCGGTTGTGAACAACGCCACATACAGACTATTATCGCTTATCTTTTTGTGCACTAATACCAAACAGCCAACACTGGATTGAAAGTGGTTGTTTCATCGGTATTTTTTTGCACCTGTGTGTTTGCTATCATTTATCGGGTCCGCTGCACCCTGCAGTGCATTTGGCTGGAGGCTTCAGCAGGTAAACATCTCTGCATTTTTCTCTGTGACTTTTTTGAATTTTTTGGAGGATTTTTAAATCCTCTTTTTGTGTCCGTGAGCTCGTAGTCACTACCGACGCCAGCCTCCTAGGCTGGGGAGCGGTCTTTCGCCATCACACTGCGCAGGGAACCTGGACTCATCACGAGTCTTGTATTCCCATCCATATCCTGGAGATACGTGCGATTCGGTTGTCCCTAAAGCGGATCCATCATCTCCTAGCAGGCCGCCCCATCCGTATCCAGTCGGATAATGCCACGGCTGTGGCTTATATAAACCATCAAGCAATCGGGGTGGACGCGCTAGTCCTTCCTTGGAGTCAGTTTCGCCTCCCTTACCTGTTTCCCCCCCTGCCCCTGCTTCCCACAGTAATCAGGAAGATCAGGGCAGGGGGTGTCCCGGTGATTCTCATCGCCCCGGATTGGCCTCGCAGGGCGTGGTATGCAGAGCTGGTCCAGCTCCTCGCAGACGTTCCTTGGCGCCTACCAGATCATCCAGATCTACTTTCTCAGGGCCCAATTTACCACCAGAACTCAGGGGCCCTGTGTTTGACGGCATGGCTGTTGAATCCTGGGTTCTGACTCAAGCGGGTTTTTCCCGTGAGGTAGTTTCCACATGATCAATGCCCGAAAGCCGGTGTCATCTCGCATCTACCATCGGATCTGGAGGATCTTCTTCAATTGGTGCAGAAGCAGAGGTCACCCTCTGATGGTTTTCAACATCCCTACCATCCTGGATTTCCTCTAATCCGGTCTGGACTTGGGGCTTTCGCCGAGTTCCCATAAAGAGCAGGTCTTGGCATTGTCCGTCCTTTTTCAACGAAAAATTGCTTCCAAGCTTCAGGTCAGAATGTTTTTTCAGGGAGTCTCTCACGTGGTGCCTCCCTACAGAGCGCCTCTAGAGGCTTGGGACCTTAATATGGTCCTAGGTGTTCTGCAGGAATCTCCCTTCGAACCGTTGCAGGACATCCCTCTATCTCTTCTTTCATGGAAGGTGACCTTCCTCGTCGCTGTTACCTCGATCAGACGAGTCTCGGAGTTGGCTGCTCTTTCCTGTCGGACGCCGTTCCTTACGTTCCACCGAGACAAGGTGGTCCTCAGACCGTCCCCTACTTTCCTCCCAAAAGTGGTGTCTTCCTTCCACCTCAATGAGGATATCGTACTTCCTTCTCTTTGCCCTATTCCAACGCACCGCATGGAGACGGCTCTTCACTCCTTGGATCTTGTCAGAGCTCTCAGGAAGTACGTGTCCAGGACGGCATCTTTTTGTCAGACGGATGCTCTGTTCGTGCTCCCGGTGGGACACCGGAAGGGACTGGCCACTTCTAAGTCGTCAATCGCCAGATGGATTCGGTCGACCATTCAAGAGGCTTACGGCGTCAGAGGCAAGCCTATCCCTGCGGGCCTCAGGGCTCACTCCACTCGGTTGGTGGGTGCTTCCTGGGCCATTCGGAATCAAGCGTCTGCAGAGCAGGTTTGCAAAGCTGCGACCTGGTCTAGCCTGCACACCTTTTCAAAGCATTACAATGTCCATACTCCGGCATCCTCAGATGCAAGCCTGGGTAGGCATATTCTGCAGGCAGCGGTAGCGCACCTGTAGACAGCAGGTACCATAAGTTTACACTGTGGCGATGGAGAAATAGGGATTTTTGTGTACTCACCGTAAAATCCTTTTCTCCGAGCCAATCATTGGGGGACACAGCTCCCACCCTTGTTTTTGGCTTATTGCCTATGATGAGTGTTTTAGTCTTTGACATGTTGTTACTACGGTTAAATCTAGTTAATCTCCTACTGCTTTGCTATGAACTGGTATTATCCGGAGCCAGTGGGCGGTGTATACTGCAGAGGAGGAGCTAACCCTTTTTGTATTTACTTAGTGTCAGCCTCCTAGTGGCAGCAGCATACATCCACGGTCCTACGGTCCTGTGTCCCCCAAAGTGAATGAACCAAAGAGAAATCCAAATCAGAACAATATTTGGCATGAACACACTTTTGTCTTCAAAACAGTATCAAAGCAGCAATTCTCTAGGTACTTGTCGCTTGTATACAGTTTATGAAGTAACTCAGCAGGAGGTTGTTCTAAAAATCTTGGAGAACCAACCACAGATCTATTGTGGATGTCGCTCGTGCAATTCCTTCTGTCTCTTCATGTGACCCCAGAGAGATTTGCTGTTAAGCTCAGGGCTTTGTGGGGGCCATATTATCACTTCCAAGACTCTTTGTTCTTCTTTATTGTGAAAATTGTTCTTAAACCTTTAATGACCTTTGACATACTTGTACGTCACAAATCGTGACTCTGCTGAGCCTGCATCTTTCCCCGCACATAACAGCTGATTTTATTAGCCATCATGTTCCTTGCTCCACCCCGGCTGTTAATCTGTTAAATATCGCTGTCAATCTCTTACCTCAGGATTTAACATGCGCCGACAGGGGGTGCATTATTGCACGCTCCCATTGGTGCACTCGTGATGGCGTTCTGTTATGTAGGCAATCCAGTGACACAGTGTGCCAGCAATCAGAGCACATACAGTGATTTGATAATAACCCAAAAACAATAGAACGAGCTCTGAGACGTGGAATCTCTGTAGACCGCAATACCTGAACCTATCCTAAACACAACTAAAGGCAGCTGTGGATTGCGCCTGTCACTACCTATGCAACTCGGCACAGCCTGAGGAGCTGACTAGCCTGAAGATAGAAAAACAAGCCTGACTTGCCTCAGAGAAATACCCCAAAGGAAAAGGCAGCCCCCCACATATAATGACTGTTAGCAAGATGAAAAGACAAACGTAGGGATGAAATAGATTCAGCAAAGTGAGGCCCGATATTCTAGATAGAGCGAGGATAGCAAAGAGAACTTTGCAGTCTATAAAAAACCCTAAAGCAAAAAACCATGCAAAGGGGGCAAAAAGACCCACCGTGCCGAACTAACGGCACGGCGGTGCACCCTTTGCGTCTCAGAGCTTCCAGCAAAAACGAATAGACAAGCGGGACAGAAAAAGTAGCAACAAAAGCAAAGAAACACTTATCTAAGCAGAGCAGCAGGCCACAGGAAAGATCCAGAAGCTCAGGTCCAACACTGGAACATTGACAAGGAGCAAGGAAGACAGAATCAGGTGGAGTTAAATAACAAAGCAGCCAACGAGCTCACCAGAACACCTGAGGGAGGAAGCTCAGAAGCTGCAGTACCACTTGTGACCACAGGAGTGAATTCAGCCACAGAATTCACAACAGTACCCCCCCCTTGAGGAGGGGTCACCGAACCCTCACCAGAGCCCCCAGGCCGACCAGGATGAGCCACATGAAAGGCACGAACAAGATCTGGAGCATGGACATCAGAGGCAAAAACCCAGGAATTATCTTCCTGAGCATAACCCTTCCATTTAACCAGATACTGGAGTTTCCGTCTAGAAACACGAGAATCCAAAATTTTCTCCACAATATACTCCAATTCCCCCTCCACCAAAACCGGGGCAGGAGGCTCAACAGATGGAACCATAGGTGCCACGTATCTCCGCAACAACGACCTATGGAATACATTATGTATGGAAAAGGAGTCTGGGAGGGTCAGACGAAAAGACACAGGATTGAGAATCTCAGAAATCCTATACGGACCAATAAAACGAGGTTTAAATTTAGGAGAGGAAACCTTCATAGGAATATGACGAGAAGATAACCAAACCAGATCCCCAACACGAAGTCGGGGACCCACACGGCGTCTGCGATTAGCGAAACGTTGAGCCTTCTCCTGGGACAAGGCCAAATTGTCCACTACCTGAGTCCAGATCTGCTGCAACCTGTCCACCACAGAATCCACACCAGGACAGTCCGAAGACTCAACCTGTCCTGAAGAGAAACGAGGATGGAACCCAGAATTGCAGAAAAATGGAGAGACCAAGGTAGCCGAGCTGGCGCGATTATTAAGGGCGAACTCAGCCAACGGCAAAAAGGACACCCAATCATCCTGGTCTGCAGAAACAAAACATCTCAGATATGTCTCCAAGGTCTGATTGGTTCGTTCGGTCTGGCCATTAGTCTGAGGATGGAAAGCCGAGGAAAAAGACAGGTCAATGCCCATCCTGCCACAAAAGGCTCTCCAAAACCTCGAAACAAACTGGGAACCTCTGTCAGAAACAATATTCTCAGGAATGCCATGCAAACGAACCACATGCTGGAAGAACAAAGGCACCAAATCAGAGGAGGAAGGCAATTTAACCAAGGGCACCAGATGGACCATTTTAGAAAAGCGATCACAGACCACCCAAATGACTGACATCTTTTGAGAAACGGGAAGGTCAGAAATGAAATCCATCGAAATATGTGTCCAAGGCCTCTTTGGGACCGGCAAGGGCAAAAGCAACCCACTGGCACGTGAACAGCAGGGCTTAGCCCTAGCACAAATCCCACAGGACTGCACAAAAGTACGTACATCCCGTGACAGAGATGGCCACCAGAAGGATCTAGCCACTAACTCTCTGGTACCAAATATTCCAGGATGACCAGCCAACACCGAACAATGAAGTTCAGAGATAACTTTAGTAGTCCACCTATCAGGGACGAACAGTTTCTCCGCCGGACAACGATCAGGTTGATTCGCCTGAAATTTTTGCAACACTCGTCGCAAATCAGGGGAGATGGCAGACACAATGACTCCTTCCTTGAGGATACTCGCCGGCTCAGATGAACCCGGAGAGTCGGGCACAAAACTCCTAGACAGAGCATCCGCCTTCACATTTTTAGAGCCCGGAAGGTACGAAATCACAAAATCGAAGCGGGCAAAAAATAACGACCAACGGGCCTGTCTAGGATTCAAGCGCTTGGCAGACTCGAGATAAGTAAGGTTCTTATGATCAGTCAATACCACCACGCGATGCTTAGCTCCTTCAAGCCAATGACGCCATTCCTCGAATGCCCACTTCATGGCCAGCAACTCTCGGTTGCCCACATCATAATTACGCTCAGCAGCCGAAAACTTCCTGGAAAAGAAAGCACATGGTTTCAACACTGAGCAACCAGAACCTCTCTGTGACAAAACCGCCCCTGCTCCAATCTCAGAAGCATCAACCTCGACCTGGAACGGAAGAGAAACATCTGGTTGACACAACATAGGGGCAGAACAAAAACGATGCTTCAACTCCTGAAAAGCTTCCACAGCAGCAGAAGACCAATTAACCAAATCAGCACCCTTCTTGGTCAAATCGGTCAATAGTTTGGCAATGCTAGAAAAATTACAGATGAAGCGACGATAAAAATTAGCAAAGCCCAGGAATTTTTGCAGACTTTTCAGAGATGTCGGCTGAGTCCAATCCTGGATGGCTTGGACCTTAACCGGATCCATCTCGATAGTAGAAGGGGAAAAGATGAACCCCAAAAATGAAACTTTCTGCACACCGAAGAGACACTTTGATCCCTTCACAAACAAAGAATTAGCACGCAGGACCTGGAAAACCATTCTGACCTGCTTCACATGAGAGTCCCAATCATCTGAGAAGATCAAAATGTCATCCAAGTAAACAATCAGGAATTTATCCAGATACACACGGAAGATGTCATGCATAAAAGACTGAAACACAGATGGAGCATTGGCAAGTCCGAACGGCATCACTAGATACTCAAAATGACCCTCGGGCGTATTAAATGCAGTTTTCCATTCATCTCCTTGCCTGATTCTCACCAGATTATACGCACCACGAAGATCTATCTTAGTGAACCAACTAGCCCCCTTAATCCGAGCAAACAAGTCAGATAACAATGGCAAGGGATACTGAAATTTAACAGTGATCTTATTAAGAAGGCGGTAATCAATACATGGTCTCAGCGAACCATCCTTCTTGGCTACAAAAAAGAACCCTGCTCCCAGTGGTGATGACGATGGGCGAATATGTCCCTTCTCCAGGGATTCCTTCACATAACTGCGCATAGCGGAGTGTTCAGGCACAGATAAATTAAATAATCGACCTTTAGGGAATTTACTACCAGGAATCAAATTGATAGCACAATCACAATCCCTATGCGGAGGTAGGGCATCGGACTTGGGCTCTTCAAATACATCCTGATAATCAGACAAGAACTCTGGGACCTCAGAAGGAGTGGATGACGAAATAGATAAAAATGGAACATCACCATGTACCCCCTGACAACCCCAGCTGGATACCGACATAGAGTTCCAATCCAATACTGGATTATGGGTTTGCAGCCATGGCAACCCCAACACGACCACATCATGCAGATTATGTAGCACCAGAAAGCGAATAACTTCCTTATGTGCAGGAGCCATGCACATGGTCAGCTGGGTCCAGTACTGAGGTTTATTTTTGGCCAATGGTGTAGCATCAATTCCTCTCAACGGAATAGGACACCGCAAAGGCTCCAAGAAAAACCCACAACGTTTAGCATAATCCAAATCCATCAGATTCAGGGCAGCGCCTGAATCCACAAACGCCATGACAGAATACGATGACAAAGAGCATATCAAGGTAATGGACAGAAGGAATTTGGATTGTACAGTACCAATGACGGCAGACCTATCGAACCGCTTAGTGCGCTTAGGACAATCAGAAATAGCATGAGTGGAATCACCACAGTAGAAACACAGACCATTCAGACGTCTGTGTTCTTGCCGTTCAACTCTGGTCATAGTCCTATCGCACTGCATAGGCTCAGGTTTAATCTTAGACAATACCGCCAAATGGTGCACAGATTTACGCTCGTGCAAGCGTCGACCGATCTGAATGGCCAAAGACATAGACTCATTCAAACCAGCAGGCATAGGAAAACCCACCATGACATCCTTAAGAGCCTCAGAGAGACCCTTTCTGAACTAAGCTGCCAGCGCAGATTCATTCCACAGAGTGAGTACAGACCACTTCCTAAATTTCTGACAATATACTTCTATATCATCCTGACCCTGGCACAAAGCCAGCAAATTTTTCTCAGCCTGATCCACTGAATTAGGCTCATCGTAAAGCAATCCGAGCGCCAGGAAAAACGCATTTACATTACTCAATGCTGGGTCTCCTGGCGCAAGAGAAAATGCCCAGTCCTGAGGGTCGCCGCGCAAAAAAGAAATAATAATCAAAACCTGTTGAATAGGATTACCAGAAGAATGAGGTTTCAAGGCCAGAAATAGCTTACAATTATTTTTGAAATTAAGAAACTTAGTTCTATCACCAAAAAAACAAATCAGGAATAGGAATTCTTGGTTCTAACATAGATTTCTGATCAATAGTATCTTGAATCCTTTGTACATTTGTAACGAGATTATCCATTGAAGAGCACAGACCCTGAATATCCATGTCCACACCTGTGTCCTGAAACACCCAAATGTCTAGGGGAAAAAAAAGACTGAACACAGAGCTGAGAAAAAAAAATGATGTCAGAACTTCTTTTTTCCCTCTATTCAGAACTTCTTTTTTCCCTCTATTGAGAATCATTAGGCTGGCTCCTTGTACTGTTATGTAGGCAATCCAGTGACACAGTGTGCCAGCAATCAGAGCACATACAGTGATTTGATAATAACCCAAAAACAATAGAACGAGCTCTGAGACGTGGAATCTCTGTAGACCGCAATACCTGAACCTATCCTAAACACAACTAAAGGCAGCTGTGGATTGCGCCTGTCACTACCTATGCAACTCGGCACAGCCTGAGGAGCTGACTAGCCTGAAGATAGAAAAACAAGCCTGACTTGCCTCAGAGAAATACCCCAAAGGAAAAGGCAGCCCCCCCACATATAATGACTGTTAGCAAGATGAAAAGACAAACGTAGGGATGAAATAGATTCAGCAAAGTGAGGCCCGATATTCTAGATAGAGCGAGGATAGCAAAGAGAACTTTGCAGTCTACAAAAAACCCTAAAGCAAAAAAACACGCAAAGGGGGCAAAAAGACCCACCGTGCCGAACTAACGGCACGGCGGTGCACCCTTTGCGTCTCAGAGCTTCCAGCAAAAACGAATAGACAAGCTGGACAGAAAAAGTAGCAACAAAAGCAAAGAAACACTTATCTAAGCAGAGCAGCAGGCCACAGGAAAGATCCAGAAGCTCAGGTCCAACACTGGAACATTGACAAGGAGCAAGGAAGACAGAATCAGGTGGAGTTAAATAACAAAGCAGCCAACGAGCTCACCAGAACACCTGAGGGAGGAAGCTCAGAAGCTGCAGTACCACTTGTGACCACAGGAGTGAATTCAGCCACAGAATTCACAACAGCATTCATAGGAGATTGTGATTTTGGTTATACATGTACAGCACAAGCGATCAGATCATTGCAGCTGCAAATCCCCTAAGGCGACTAAAAATACACAAAAAAACGGAGAAAAGAAAGTTTTTAAAAATATGAAAAAAAGTTCAAATCACCCCCCTTTTGCCCCGTGAAAAAAAAATAAAAAAATTCTGATAAATTCCGATCTATCAAAATGTAAAATAAATTAATTTGGTCAGTAAACAGCCTAGCCAGAAAAAATATCAGAATGCCAGAATTATCTTTTCTTTGGCCACTGCAACATTACTCCAAAATGGTGAAATGTCAGCTCAGAGGGGAAAAAACCCTCACACAGCCCCAGATCCCAAAAAATGAAAACGTTACGGGTCACGGAAAATGGCGACACAAGCAAAAATAAAAAAATCTTAACAAAGTTCCACATTTTTCTTCACCCCTGAAATAAAAAAAAACTATACTTGTTTGGTGTCTGCATACTTGTACTGACCTGGGTAATCATATTGTTTGATCAGTTTTTCCATGTATGAACATGGTAAATAAAAAAAAAACAATTGTGGATATTCACTTTTTTTTTCTTTGAAATGTCAACACATTTGGATTTTTTTCCCACTTTCCAGTGCATCACCTTGGCAAAAGACAAAAATGAAAAAAAAAATATGGCTATGGGAGGAAAAAAAGAAAATAAGAAAACGGAGAATTGCAAGGTCGTGAAGGGGTTAATGACACTGGCTGTATGTTTGGGATTGGTGTCATGGTGCAGAATAAATTTGGAGCCAATCAGATGTTTTCCTGATTGTGTTCCATGATGGATAACTATCTGCCTGGATCTCTCAACATTGAGGACACATCAATCTTCACAAAATCTGCAACTCCATTTCTTGAAATGCAGCCCCTAACCTGCAAGGAGCCTCCACCATGCTTTACTGTTCCTGCAGACACTTATTGTGCCGCTCTCCGGCCCTTCAGCAACAAGCTGCCATCAGTCCAGCGCGCCTGCTGCTATTTGTCTGCTCCCCAGTTAGGCTATGTACACACGTTGCGTATTGGTGTGCGGATTTTTCCGCACTGGTTTGGCAAAATCCGCAGGTAAACCACACTGCGGATTACCCACGGATTTGCCTCAGATTTTCCATGGTTTTTGTGTGGATTCCACCGGCGGTTTTACACCTGCGGATTCCTGTTGAGGAGCAGGTGTAAAACGCTGTGGAATCCACACAAAGAATTGGCATGCTACAGAAAACACACTGCTGCGTTTCCGCACGTTTATTTCCGCAGCATGTGCATTGTGGATTTTGTTTTCCATAGGTTTACATGGTACTGTACAACGAATGGAAAACAGCTGCGAATCTGCTGTGGCCAATCCGCAAAATCCACAACGTGTGCACATAGCCTTATTGTGTTTTTGTGTGTAATTGAGTCGCTTGGCCTGGTTTCTTTGTCAGAGATTTGTTTTTTGGCCACAATTCTTCCGTAAACACCACTTCTGTCCAGACTTCTCAGAACAGTAAATGGGTCTTGCTGGGCCCCACTGGTTGTGAGCAGTTCTGAGCTGATGGCAGTGCTGGACATCTTCCAATTTCGAAGGGAAGTAAGTACCTTTCATCTCCTGCACAAAGTTTTCATGGCCGACCAATGTGTCTACTGTCCTTAACATTTATTGTTGCTTCTGTAAAGCAAATTATTGACCTCATACTCTGTTCTGAAGTCTTCGTCTGAGAGAGACCCTGCTGATGCACTATAATTACCTTGTGCCTTACCTCAGTCTTTCCATGGTGTAAGATTTGTGACATGGAACTCTCTTCCACAACCTCACCTCTATAGCAGAGCTTGGCTGTTTCTCACCCAGCTTTAAGCCTTCTACACAGCTGTTTCTGTTTCGGTTAATGTCTGTTTTTCAACTTACATATGAAAATGACAATGAATATTACCTCTTTAATATAATTTGTTACTCACACGCCTTGTTATAATCCTACAAAATTCCTTACTTTGTGTAAGTATACCTAGAGGAACTGGTGGTGTTTTTAAGGCAAAAGGCTGCCACAACATATATTGATCTGATTTAGATTTTTCTTTTCTTCACTCACTTTGCATTTTGTTAGCTGATAAAAAATAAACTACTATCACTGATATTAATGAAAGCTTTTTTTTTTTTTACTTTGCAGAACATTTTCCACACCTGCCTAAAACTTTTGCACAGTGCAGTGTTTAAAAAAAAATCTACATATCATTGGCACAACTACTTGTGAATTAGCATATCTAATTCACACTTTGAAAGCCAGAAAAAAAAGATTAAGAAAAAAAAAAAAAACAATACCCAAACTGGTGTTTTTTTTTACTGTCTACCTCTTAAAAAACTGTCTAAAAAATTGCAGAAAAAATACTATGGACCTTAACATGGCTCAAATAAAAGCTTGTTCTGCAAAAAAAAAAGCTTGTAAAAAAATAACAGAATAAAAAAGTGGTCAATAAGTTATATCTACCCCAAAATGTACCAATGAAGACTTCAATACACCCCGAAAAATATAATCCTTCACACAGTTATCTTGATGAAAAAAATATACAAATTTTAGCTGTTAGAAAATGGCGACGTAAAAGTAAACAGTTGTCTTCGACAAAAACTTTTTCTTGTACAAAAGTCATAAAACACAAAAATCGTACAAGTATGGTATTAACATAATCGTAATAAATTGCATAATAAAACTAACATGTTGGAAATTCTGTAATGCAACATACCGTGCCAGAATTGCTGTTATTTACCTATTTTACCCCAAAAATAGTAAAAAAAAAAGTTAGTGAATTAGTTATTTGTGCCCGACAAAAGCTGCCATTGAAAAATACAACTTATAAAAAAACAAGCTCCCACACAACAATATTGATGGAAAAATTGCTAAAGTATTGTTCTTTGAGTAGAACAAAGAAAAATAAGAAAAAAAAGCTTGTTTTTTTAAAGGGGTCATCCACCTTTTGAGGGCAATTGTTTTTCAATGCATGGATTTGGGGCTACAAATAGTTATTGCAATTGAGTTGAATAAAATGAGCCGAGAGGAACTCAGAAAAAGATACAAAAGAGTTACAAACTTGCTGTCAGGCTGTCATTGTGAGCTCGCTGACGGATACTCAGTTAACTCATGTAGCAGCCAGAAATAGGCTGTATAGTACAGAGGCCATAGAAGGCCCCAGATTTTAGTTTCTACGTATAAGATAGTCCAAAATGTTTTACTTGACGAATTAGCTTCATTTTCAGAAGACTACATAAATCATCGGATAAGCGATCTGTGAAATGTTGTCATCAGTATATGGGTCGGTTTACACAGGCGCGTTTTTGGTGACAAAACGGACAGCATATGGACAAATGTCCATAATGCGCAAATGTGAATAAAAATCGCGGCGTGCACAATTTTCCTCTGGAAATCGAATGAGATTCAACTATTCAAGTAAAAAAAAATAATTGGATTTTTCTGGATGAAATTCAGATATGCTTGTGTGAACCTGACCTTGTGTGCCTTTTTGTATCCTGAGCATGGGAGAGAGTGGCCGCCAAATGTCAGGCTAAGATCAGAGAGTGTAAAATCTCCGCGTGCCGACATTTCATTCATAATGATTGGATGCCATTGGGATGAGCACATAAACACAGCGCAGCACAGGATTCCTGGCCGCTGGGGTCTTTGCTGACCCTGTGATATGTGACTCGGAGTAATCCCAGCTCTGTGCCTGTCACATCTATGAGTTCTATATTGGAAGTATTTCCCGATCATCCAGGACAGTGACAATCCCGGGGGTAATCCTTGAGCTTTATAAACAGATTCTATTATTTATTAGCCTACGTTAAGATTTTCGGTCCTCGGAGGTCATGGGTCTGTGTTACACAAGTCACGTAATAAGATAGCGGGCATGAAATGTTGCACCTGAAAGGGAACCCAAGGTAGATTCCCCGGTGAGATCACATAACACACTATAAATAATTCTTACGTTTCCATGATGGACAGCTAAAGTTTACAGTTCTGCAGAGTTTATTCAATAGGGAATTATTATACCGCCTAAAGATGAGTACAAAGTTCTCATAGACCACTATAGCACTCAAAATGTAAAATCAATAAAGTTTATTGAACATCAATATTAAAAATACATCGTAACATATGACAAGACTAAGTCAAAAATCCATGTACAGCAGTGGTGATACATTAACATATATCACATAGCATTGTATCGTATATCCATGTATTCTAATCCCATATGGGCTTCACAACACATCCTATAAGGTCACGGTGTTGTGAATTCTGTGGCAGAGCTCCCTCCTGTGGTCACAAGTGGTACTTCGGCTGATTCTCTCTGTGAGCTTCCGTTGGTGGAGGAGAGTGGTACTGCGGCTTCTGAGGTTCCTTCCTCAGGTGATGTGGTGAAGTCGTTAGGTGCTGCTCTATTTAACTCCACCTAGTGCTTTGATCCTGGCCTCCAGTCAATGTTCTAGTATTGGACCTGTTTCCTCCTGGATCGTTCCTGTTGCCTGCTGCTCTGCATAGCTAAGTTCCGCTTTTGCTATTTTGTTTGCTGTTTTTTTCTGTCCAGCTTGCTTGTTTGTTTTTTTCTTGCTTGCTGGAAGCTCTGGGACGCAGAGGGTGTACCTCCGTGCCGTTAGTTCGGTACGGAGGGTCTTTTTGCCCCCTTTGCGTGGTTGTTTGTAGGGTTTTGTGTTGACCGCAAAGTTACCTTTCCTATCCTCGCTCTGTTCAGAAAGTCGGGCCTCACTTTGCTAAATCTATTTCATCTCTACGTTTGTCTTTTCATCTTAACTCACAGTCATTATATGTGGGGGCTGCCTTTTCCTTTGGGGTATTTCTCTGAGGCAAGGTAGGCTTATTTTCTATCTTCAGGCTAGCTAGTTTCTCAGGCTGTGCCGAGTTGCATTGGGAGTTTTAGGCGCAATCCACGGCTGCCTCTAGTGTGGTTGGAGAGGATTAGGGATTGCGGTCAGCAGAGTTTCCATGTCTCAGAGCTCGTTCTATGTTTTTGGGTTATTGTCAGGTCACTGTATGTGCTCTGACTTCTATGTCCATTGTGGTACTGAATTACCAGATCATAACATCACGGTCTCATATACATATTCATACCCGGATGACGGAAACTTAAAGGGACTCTGTCACCTGAATTTGGCGGGCTCTGTTAATGGTCAGATGGGCGGTGTTTTCTGTTCTTTCATGCACCCCTTCCTTTCCCGCTGGCCGCAATATTGTCTTGAATTTGATTAGGTTTCCTCCGTAGTACATGCATGTGCGGTGCAATCTCGCCTTGCCCAACTGCCGTCGAAGCCGAGAAGCATTAGTGCACATGTGCCGGGCACTATGTCCCGGAAGTATTTCGCTGTGTCCCGTGTCGCTCTCCTGTGTCTCCAAATGTATATACCTTCCCTAGTCTGTTCCAGTTCCCTGTAGCCTGTCCACTGTCTCCGTCTTTTGTTTTTGGTCGCCCCTTTGGCTCTAGCAGTTGTGTCTCCATTCCCCCTTGGACCTGCTCCTAACGCTTCCTGTATAGGGGGTGGTTCCATCTGGTCCGCTCGTCCTCTGGGGCTCTAAAGTCACGACCCAGAGGGTCCACTCTCTGGTTCTTCTCCGAATCCTTACACTCATATGTTACGATGTGTTTTTAATATTGATGTTCAATAAACTTTATTGATTTTACATTTTGAGTGCTATAGTGGTCTATGAGTACTTTGTACTCATCTTTAGGTGGTACAGTTTATTCGTCCACTATTTTTGGTTTTGCAATATAATCAATGGAGAAGCAGGCATAGCAATGCTTCTAGCTGGTGGTATTTATTTATGCTGTTGGAATCTCTATTTTAACAGGGAATTATTAGTAGCGTTCTGTATATTAGTAATATAGCATGAGGACTCGTGCACACTACTAACTCACAGCTGTACGGAGCTGGGCTGGGAACGTTCTGTGCACACTGCACTCAAGGCCGTCATTGGAAGCATACTGCTCATCAGCAAGATTGCAATGCTAGAAATAACGTGGCACACGTCCATTGGTGAAAATCTTAAAAAAAAGTTTTGTTGCACAGCTAAGCAAAAAATAATACGCTGGGCAAATGGGGACATTTGGCATACGGTTGTGTGAAAAAGTGTTTGCCCCCTTCCTGATTTCCTATTCTTTTGCATGTTTGTCTCACTTAAATGTTTCAGATCACCAAACAAATGTAAATATTAGACAAAGATAACACAAGTAAACACACAACGCAGGTTTCAAATTAAGGTCTTTATTATTCACTGAAAAAGACATCCAAACCTACAGGGTCCTGTGTGGGAAAGTGATTGCCTCCTAAACCTTATAACTGGTTGGGCCACCCTTAACAGCAACAACTGCAATCAAGCCTTTGTGATAACTGGCAATGATTCTTTTACAACGCTCTGGAGGAATTTTGGCCCAATCATCTTTGCAGAATTGTTGTAATTCAGCCACGTTGGAGGGTTTTCGAACATGTACCACTTTTTTAAGGTCTTGCCACGACATCTCAATCAGATTAAGGTCTGTACTTTGACTAGGCCATTCTAAAGTCTTAATTTTGTCTTTCTTAACCCCGTTACCCCCAAGGGTGGTTTGCACTTTAATGACCAGGCCAATTTCTACAATTCTGACCACTGTCCCTTTATGAGGTTATAACTCTGGAACGCTTCAATGGATCCTGGTGATTCTGACATCGTTTTCTCGTGACATATTGTACTTCATGATAATGGTAAAATTTCTTTGATATTACTTGCGTTTATTTGTGGGAAAAAAATGAAATTTGGCAAAAATTTCGAAAATTTCGCAATTTTCCAACTTTGAATTTTCATGCCCTTAAATCACAGGGATATGTTACAAAAAATACTTAATAAGTAACATTTCCCACATGTCTACTTTACATCAGCACAATTTTTGATCCAAAATTTCTTTTTGTTAGGGAGTTATAAGGGTTAAAAGTTGACCAGCGATTTCTCATTTTTACAACACCATTTTTTTTTCAGTGACCACACCACATTTGAAGTCACTTTGAGGGGTCTATATGATAGAAAATACCAAAAAGTGACACCATTCAAAAAACTGCACCCCTCAAGGTGCTCAAAACGACATTCAAGAAGTTTATTGACCCTTCAGGTTCTTCACAGGAATTTTTGGAATGTTTTAAAAAAAATGAACATTTAACTTTTTTTTCACAAACAAATTACTTCTGATCCAATTTGTTTTATTTTACCAAGGGTAACAGGAGAAATTGGACCCCAAAAGTTGTTGTACAATTTTTCGTGAGTATGCCGATATCCAATATGTGGGCGTAAACCACTGTTTGGGCGCATGACAGAGCTCGGAAGGGAAGGAGCACCGTTTTGGAATGCAGACTTTGATGGAATGATCTGCGGGCGTCACATTGCATTTGCAGAGCCCCTGATGTACCTAAACAGTAGAAACCCCCCACAAGTGACCCCATATTGGAAACTAGACCTCCCAAGAAACTTATCTTGATGTGTTGTGAGAACTTTGAACCCCCAAATGTTTCACTAAAGTTTATAACGCAGAGCCGTGAAAATAAAAATCATTTTTTCCCCACAAAAATGATTTTTTAGCCCCCAAATTTTATTTTCCCAAGGGTAACAGGAGAAATTGGACTGTAAAAGTTGTTGTCCAATTCGTCCTGAGTATGCTTATACCCCATATGTGGGGGTAAACCACTGTTTGGGCGCACGGCAGAGCTCAGAAGGGAAGGAGCACCTTTTTAATCAATGCAGAATTGGATGGAATTGAGATCTGACGTCATGTTGCATTTGCAGAGCCCCTGATGTGCCTAAACAGTGGAAATTCTAACTCCAACCCTAACCCCAACACACCCCTAACCCTAATCCCAACCCTAACCACACCCCTAACCCCAACACACCCCTAACCTTAATCCCAACCCCAACACACCCCTAACCCCCAAAGACCCCTAATCCCAACCCTAACCACACCCCTAACCCAACTGTAAACGTAATCCTAATCCCAACTCTAGCCCCAATCCTAACTTTAGCCCCAACCCTAACCCTAACTTTAGCTCCAACCCTAACCCCATCTTTATCCCCAACTCAGCTTTATCTCCAACCCTAACTTTAGCCCCAACCCTAATGGGAAAATGGAAATAAATACATTTTTTTTATTTTATTATTTTTTCCTAATTAAGGCGGTGATAAAGGGGGTTTTGATTAACTGTTTTAGTGGGTTTTTATGTTTTGCAGCTGTCACACACTAAAAGAAATTTTTTATTGCAAAAAATATTTTTTGCGTCACCACATTTTGAGAGGTATAATTTTTCCATATTTTGGTCCACAGAGTCATGTGAGGTCTTGTGTTTTGCGGGACGAGTTGGTGTTTTTATTGGTACCAATTTCGGGCACATGGCATTTTTTGATCACATTTTATTCCGATTTTTGTTAGGCAGTATGAACAAAAACTAGCAATTCATGAATTTCTTTTGGGGGGCGTTTATACCGTTACGCGTAAAATTGATAAAGCAGTTTTATTCTTTGGGTCAGTACGATTACAGCGATACCTCATTTATATAATTTTTTTATGTTTTGGCGCTTTTATACAATAAAAACTATTTTATATAGAAAAATAATTATTTTTGCATCTCTTTATTCTGAGGGCTATAACTTTTTTTTTTTTGCTGATGATGCTGCATGGTGCCTCGTTTTTTGCGGGACAAGATGACGTTTTCAGTGGTACCAGGTTTATTTACCGTATTTTTCGCTTTGTAAAACGCTCCGGATTATAAGACGCACCCCAAATTTTGAGGAGAAAAATAGGAAAAAACTTTTTTTAATAAATTGGTGCGGCATCTTATAATCCATGCGTCTTATTACTTACATTGGGTTGTGGCTGCGGTGGATCAGGGTCCCAGGGTCGTTGCTGGAGGCAGGAGTGGAGCATTGCTGCAGGCTGGGATGAGGGGGTCTGCAGGGGGGCTTCTGTGCTGCAGGGGGCTCCTGTGCTGCAGGCTGGGATGACGGGGTCTGCAGGGGGGCTCCGTTGCTGCAGGAGGCTTTTGTGCTGCAAACTTGGATGAGGGGGTCTGCAGGGGGCTCCTGTGCTGTAGGCTGGGATGACGGGGTCTGCAGGGGGGCTCCATTGCTGCAGGAGGCTCCTGTGCTGCAGGCTTGGATGAGGGGGTCTGCAGGGGGCTCCTGTGCTGCAGGCTGGGATGAGGGGGGTCTGCACAGGAGCTCAGGTGCTGCAGGGCTGTTTCCGGTGCTGCGGGAGGCTCTGGCGACATTTTGTGAAAGATCAGAGCCCCCCGGCACTTCCATGCGTTCCTGTATGACTGACTCCGAGAAAATGGCCGCCGGAATCTCAGGAGATGAGATCTTCCATGCGTTCCTGTA
The DNA here is from genome assembly GCF_032444005.1 of Ranitomeya imitator. Taxonomy (NCBI): domain Eukaryota; kingdom Metazoa; phylum Chordata; class Amphibia; order Anura; family Dendrobatidae; genus Ranitomeya; species Ranitomeya imitator. Next base: position 1,116,743,816 of record NC_091282.1, on the reverse strand, counting down.
TGACTGACTCGGGGAAAATGGCCGCCGGAATCTAGAGAGATGAGATCTCAGCGCTGAAATCTCATCTCTCGAGATTCCGGCGGCCATTTTCCCCGAGTCAGTCATACAGGAACGCATGGAAGAAGTGCCGGGGGGCTCTGATCTTTCACAAAATGTCGCCAGAGCCCCCCTCAGCACCGGAGCCTCCAGCATCACCCGGGGCAGCAGCGGTGGCGGGCGAGGTGGCAGCGGTGGCGGCAGCGGCGGCGGACACCCCCTCATCCCAGCCTGTAAGTGGTATATCCGCTTTGTAAGACGCACCCCCATTTCCCCCCCAAATTTGGGGGAAATAAAGTGCGTCTTACAAAGCGGAAAATACAGTATATCCGTCTTTTTGATTGCATGCTATTCCACTTTTTGTTCAGCGGTATGATGATAAAGCATTGTTTTTTGCCTCTTTTTTTACGGTGTTCACTGAAGAGGTTAACTAGTGGGACAGTTCTATAGGACGCGTCATTACGGACGCGGTGATACTACATATGTGTACTTTTATTGTTTTTTTATTTACATAAATAAATGTATTTATTGGAACAATATTTTTTTTTCTTTATTTAGGATTTAAAAAAAATATTTTTACACAGTGTAATATTTTTTTTTATTACTTTTTTACATTGTCCTAGGGTGGGACATCATTATATAGTGTCAGACCGCTGATCTGACACATTGCATCAGCGATCTGACAGGCAGTGCAGGACGCTTGCCGGCGCCTGCTCTCAGCAGGCACTGACAAGCCACCTCTCTGCAGGACCCGGAAGGACCCCACGGTCATCTTGGATCCGGGGGCCTGCAGGGAGGAGACCCTTGGAACAACGAAATCGCATTGTGTTGTTCTTAGGGTCTCAGGGAAGCACGCAGGGAGCTTCCTCCCTGCGCAATGCTTCCCTATGCCACCGGAACGCTGCGATCTTGTTTGATCGCAGTGTTCCGGGGGTTAAAGTGCCGGGAGCTGACACCCTGCTGCGATTGGCCACGCTCCTCCATGATCGCATATGACGTACTATCCCGTCGATGGTCATATGAGCCCAGGTCACCTCGATGGGATAGTAAGTCAGAAAGGGATTAAGCCATTCAGAAGTGGACTTGCTGGTATGTTTTGGATTATAGTACTGCTGCATAACCCAAGTGCGCTTCAGTCACAAACAGATGACCACATATTCTCCTTCAGGATTTTTTGGTAGACAGCAGAATTCATGGTTCCATTTACCACAAAAAGTTTCCCAGGTCCTGAAGCAGCAAAAGATAGAGAGACGTGTGCACAGCAACTTAGTGGTGCCCGGGTAGGTTCCCAAACCATAGTAATCAATTAAACATAACCCGGCACTCAACTTAGCGGTGATATATTGACGGAATTTATTGATCCCAGTGTATAACAAAGACATTTCGGTCCCAATCCGGGGCGTTCATCAGTAACGTACAGAGGGATGTGTGGTAAGGAAAACGGCTATGGATGCCAGTAATGGGGATGAAGTGATGAGAACAAATTCCAATTGTGATAAGGACATAGCCTGTGTCCTGAAGCAGCAAAACACCCACAGACCATTACACTGCCACCACCATATTTTACTGTTGGTATAATGTTCCTTTTCTGAAAAGCTGAAAAAGCAAATCGCCTCATATCTTAGTTACATACAGTTAGGGCCAGAAATATTTGGACAGTGACACAATTTTCGCGAGTTGGGCTCTGCATGCCACCACATTGGATTTGAAATGAAACCTCTACAACAGAATTCAAGTGCAGATTGTAACGTTTAATTTGAAGGGTTGAACAAAAATATCTGATAGAAAATGTAGGAATTGTACACATTTCTTTACAAACACTCCACATTTTAGGAGGTCAAAAGTAATTGGACAAATAAACATAACCCAAACAAAATATTTTTATTTTCAATATTTTGTTGCAAATCCTTTGGAGGCAATCACTGTCTTAAGTCTGGAACCCATGGACATCACCAAACGCTGGGTTTCCTCCTTCTTAATGCTTTGCCAGGCCTTTACAGCCGCAGCCTTCAGGTCTTGCTTGTTTGTGGGTCTTTCCGTCTTAAGTCTGGATTTCAGCAAGTGAAATGCATGCTCAATTGGGTTTAGATCTGGAGATTGACTTGGCCATTGCAGAATGTTCCACTTTTTGGCACTCATGAACTCCTGGGTAGCTTTGGCTGTATGCTTGGGGTCATTGTCCATCTGTACTATGAAGCGCCGTCCAATCAACTTTGCAGCATTTGGCTGAATCTGGGCTGAAAGTATATCCCGGTACACTTCAGAATTCATCCGGCTACTCTTGTCTGCTCTTATGTCATCAATAAACACAAGTGACCCAGTGCCATTGAAAGCCATGCATGCCCATGCCATCACATTGCCTCCACCATGTTTTACAGAGGATGTGGTGTGCCTTGGATCATGTGCCGTTCCCTTTCTTCTCCAAACTTTTTTCTTCCCATCATTCTGGTACAGGTTGATCTTTGTCTCATCTGTCCATAGAATACTTTTCCAGAACTGAGCTGGCTTCTTGAGGTGTTTTTCTGCAAATTTAACTCTGGCCTGTCTATTTTTGGTATTGATGAATGGTTTGCATCTAGATGTGAACCCTTTGTATTTACTGTCATGGAGTCTTCTCTTTACTGTTGACTTAGAGACAGATACACCTACTTCAACTGAGAGTGTTCTGGACTTCAGTTGATGTTGTGAACGGGTTCTTCTTCACCAAATTAAGTATGCGGCGATCATCCACCACTGTTGTCATCCGTGGACGCCCAGGCCTTTTTGAGTTCCCAAGCTCACCAGTCAATTCCTTTTTTCTCAGAATGTACCCAACTGTTGATTTTGCTACTCCAAGCATGTCTGCTATCTCTCTGATGGATTTTTTCTTTTTTTTCAGCCTCAGGATGTTCTGCTTCACCTCAATTGAGAGTTCCTTTGACCGCATGTTGTCTGCTCACAGCAACAGCTTCCAAATGCAAAACCACACACCTGGAATCCACCCCTGACCTTTTAACTACTTCATTGATTACAGGTTAACAAGGGAGACGCCTTCAGAGTTAATTGCAGCCTTTAGAGTCCATTGTCCAATTACTTTTGGTCCCTTGAAAAAGAGGACGCTATGCATTTCAGAGCTATGATTCCTAAACCCTTTCTCCGATTTGGATGTGGAAACTATCATATTGCAGCTGGGAGTGTGCACTTTCAGCCCATATTATATATATAATTGTATTTCTGAACATGTTTTTGTAAACAGCTAAAATAACAAAACTTGTGTCACTGTCCAAATATTTCTGGCCCTAACTGTAGGTTGAAAAAAGACCCAGGTCCATCAAGTTCAACATTTCTTTTGGGAAGAGGGTCATGTGACACATCAAACTTATTGAGAATTTCACAAGAAAAACAATGGTGTGCTTGGTTTTAACATAACTTTATACTTTCATGAGTTATTTACAAGTTTATGACCACTTATAAAATGTGTTCAAAGTGCTGCCCATTGTGTTGGATTGTCAATGCAACCCTCTTCTCCCACTCTTGACACGCTGATAGCAACACAGCAGAAGGAATGCTAGCACCGGCTTCCAGTATCTGTTGTTTCAGATGCTGCAAATCTCGTATCTTCACAGCATAGACAATTGCCTTCAGATGACCCCAAAGATAAAAGTCTAGGGGGTCAGATCGGGAGATCTTGGTGGCCATTCGACTGGCCCACGACGACCGATCCACTTTCCAGGAAACTGTTCATGTAGGAATGCTCGGACCTGACACCCATAATGTGGTGGTGTACCATAAGGAGGTAACAATACATTGGAATCACGTGCCGGCGGCTTTGCTAGGAATTGATGCGAGAGACTCGCTCGAGTTTCTCACTCGCAAGTGTGACACCCGCCTAAATATATAAATAAAGTCAAATATTAGGAAGTATAAAAGTAAAGCAACTTTATTTAAAGCATGATATACCAAAATACTAAAAAGAGACAAGTGCTTTAAAACCGCATGTGAAAAAAACACAAACAGCAATGAAAAATTGCAAGTAACCTACGGAAATTTAAAATAGGTGCAAAAATAGTATAGAAAATTCTGCGGTGTCAAAAACTCACCAATAGTGTTGGGTTTTTTCCAAACTGCAAGCCAGCTGTGGATTGACATATTTCTGGTGTTTTTCCTGTCGTCTTTTCTTGGAAAACATCAGAAAAAAAATGCATGTACAAAATACCATATATCAAGATAACAATGCCACTAAAAAAGTAAATGGTCTGAAAAAAAAGAAAGCTTGAAATAATAGTGAACAAAAAGTACGGTAAACATTTCTTCATTCATCCACCTGCCGCTTTCTACAGGTGTAAATCAAGCACTTTCTTTACAACATTCACTTCGGGAAGTCTAATCTACATCCAATATCAGTTCTCCATCAATTTACCATAAATTAAGGATTGTAATTTGAAGGGCCTCTCTGTTCTCAGCACTAGGTGTTGATCTACAAGTGTTGTTACACTCATTCAGGGGAAATCTCTCCTGATCAGAAGCTCATGCTAAGAGCCTCATTACATATGGAAATCTAATCAACACGATTGCTGCAAACCAAGTGCCAATTAGTGCGAATACACATCAGACTGGTCTGGCTGGGAAGTTGGGCTGGTTAGTGAATGGGAGCCTCATGTCTATATTGTGGTTGTATTCTTATCACAGCCTTACTGTCAGGTCAGACACCTACTCCATGTAATACAGCTAGGCATTGCCAGTGTCATTTGTCACTTCTGTTTCTGCTACAATATTAATCTGCGTCACATTAACTACAAATGTGCCATCACCCTCCGATAAAGGGAACTGATCCTGTTAGAATCTGTATTGACCGAGCTACTTGTGGCTTCTGTAGCTTCTCCTACTGTAGATCGTGCAGAGACAAGTTGGAACATGTACCCATTATAGCATATGGGGCTGTTCAGATCTGCATGCATTTCTGTGGACTGAGACCTGTCCGTTTTTAATCAGGGTCACAAATTCAAATCAGTGGTCCATGAAAAACACAGCACAGGGATGCCATCCACGCATCCTGCGAGCGCTGTCCACTGTGTGCTATTTAAGAGGTAGGAGAAGGTTGGAATTTTTGTTTTCTTTGCATACAATAAAATTAAATGCCACACTGATGTTAAAAATGAAAAACAATCCAAAATTAATACAAATCTGATTTACCACACTGATGAAAACCGTCCTTCTTTGACATACAAGAAAAAAATAAAGCCTTAAACCTTGTAAAGTAGGCCATACAATTATATAGCTGCTAGTCAATCACTTGTTTAGATGATCACTATCCCCCCCCCCGGCCCGCCATACATTAATGGAGGAAGTAAGCTTCTGCCAAATACCTCTGGCAGCTGCTAAAATCTCCTGAAGAGATAAGTATTGGGCATGTTGACATCCAACAGTCGTTCTCCAACATCAGCCATTGAGAGAGCATCTAGCCACACAACCAAACTTTAGATAGTCTGCTAATCTAATGTTCATGGCAGTCTTTACACATTGTTGAGGTCTACAATCATACACCTACAATCTTTATTTAAAGTTTTATCAAAAAGGTTTATGCAGCCTTGGTCTGACATCAAGTCTGGTCTACTATGGCAGCCGGGGGAGGTCGGTCTCCACTTCTGCGGCCGGTATTCTTCACACTGCATCCTCTATGCCTTTGACTTACACTAGGCCCCGCAACATCATGGCATCTTGTGAGGCCTAGTCACTATGTCTCACTCAACTTAACAATATGACGTCACGCGGACTAGTAACCGCCAAGAATGCCAGAAATAAAGGCTGCCGTGGGCAGCAAGACTGGACGCTGGTGCAGGGCAACGCAATTCTTCTTGCTTAACTCTACCCTCAATGTTTTTAAAAGAAACATTGCATTTAGTTTTGATTCATACACAGCTTTTTGTGAAAAGAAAATGTCTTTAATGCCGTCAGGCTTTTAAAACTTATGGTAAAATATTCACTTCATACGAGGACAAGCTGGGTTTGTTGCTCAAAGCAACCAATCACAGCTCAGTTGTCATTTTACCAGAACAGATTGAGAAATGAAAGCTGAGCTCTATTTGGCCGCTAAAGGCGAAAAAAGCAAGTTTTTCTTGTAGAGAGTTTTGATAAATTATAAAGCTAAGAGTTAGGACAAGTGTGGAGGATTAGTAGTCCCGGACTTTAGGCTCTATAATCCAGCTGGTCAAGCTCTACAATATCCCTTTATAAAGGATCTCCTAAATCAACTTAATTATTGGAGTTAGGACAGATGGAATGGCCAAGATCTAAAATAAAAATGTATGGAGTCATCTGAGGGATGCATGCTAGGTAAAAGACTCACTAAAAGATACTCTATTTTTTATATAAATTGCATTTAGTGTAGATTACCTAATTAGAAGGAGGCAATTATTGACACAACCGGAACATAAAGTAGATGCACCAATTTTCGAAAGACAACACAAATTTTTGTTCAATTTGGTTGAAGCTCCAAGCGTGGTGCACCTTGGTCCCTTCGGTTAGAAATCACTTGGTGAGAATAGGTAAGGGTATGATTTCTGCAGTATACAATTATCTGCTAATGGAAAATAGTATAAAAAACAATGAGATAAGGTAGATGGCCTCATAGAGAAGATGAAGGGCTGAAAATTCAGAGGTGGACTAGATATTTCCAGTACTAATCTACTTGCTCTATTATACCGCAAAGCTGATGGCTAGGCTTAAGAATAACAATATACAGACATGTACACACTTGTATTGTCTTTGTAAGGGACAAGGTACTAATGGGCCGACGTAAAGAATCAATTGGAGAGATTGTTGAAAAAAGTAAAAATCCTGAAAAATACTAATATTTGGCAATTGGAGACATGGAGTGTCTACAAGTTTCCATTAAAATGGATTAATGGCTAGGCGCTGCTTCAGTTCCTGAGTATTTTTGTCAAACATGACATAAATGTGTCACGCCAATCCAACAATTAATAAAAGGAAAAGCAGAATGAAGCGAAGTTACAAATTAGGAATAGTTCACGGAGGACGCAAAAATCTGCTAGTTTCTGTGAAATTTGGAAATCTTGAATCCAAAACATAATTTCAAGATGGTCAGAGGGATCATCATCCTGCTGTTACCAAAATGCGTGATGTGCTATATAATCTGTAGCACACTCATCTTCCTCTCTACTGATATGCTTGCTAGAGGCAAAAGAGGCCAATGTGACCTGTGTTTGATAGTACTGTTGCCTGGACATTTTTGAAAATCGAATCTACTTGTTTTGCTACCTCACAACCTGGAATTTAACAGGGTTTTTTTGAGGGGTCTCATTAGTTCATGTAGAGAACATGCCTACAACTGTGAACATTTTGGTTTTCTTATTGTGAAGCAGACAACAAATAAGACAAAATAACTGAAAACTTCAGTGTGTATAACTATTCACCCCCAAAGCCAGTACTTTGTACACACTTAGGGTACCGTCACACTATACGATTTACCAACGATCACGACCAGCGATACGACCTGGCCGTGATCGTTGGTAAGTCGTTGTGTGGGCGCTGGAGAGCTGTCACACAGACAGCTCTCTCCAGCGACCAACGACGCCGAGGTCCCCGGGTAACCAGGGTAAACATCGGGTTACTAAGCGCAGGGCCGCGCTTAGTAACCCAATGTTTACCCTGGTTACCAGCGTAAAAAAAAACAAACAGTACATACTTACCTTCCGGTGTCTGTCCCTTGCCGTCTGCTTCCCGCACTGACTGACTGCCGGCCGTAAAGTGAAAGCACAGCGGTGACGTCACCGCTGTGCTCTGCTTTCACTTTACGGCCGGCAGTCACTCAGTGCGGGAAGCAGACGGCAAGGGACCTGACGGACACCGGAATGTAAGTATGTACTGTTTGGTTTTTTTTACATTTACGATGGTAACCAGGATAAACATCGGGTTACTAAGTGCGGCCCTGCGCTTAGTAACCCGATGTTTACCCTGGTTACAAGCGAACGCATCGCTGGATCGGTGTCACGCACACCGATCCAGCGATGACAGCGGGAGATCCAGCGACGAAAGAAAGTTCCAAACGATCTGCTACGACGTACGATTCTCAGCAAGGTCCCTGATCGCTGCTGCGTGTCAGACACAGTGATATCGTATGGATATCGCTGGAACGTCACGGATCGTACCGTCGTAGCGACAAAAGTGCCACTGTGTGACGGTACCCTTATACAGTTCATCAGCACTAAATAGTCTAAGATCGTGAAGTGAGAAAAGTACAGGCATTAATTAAATGTATGAGATCAAATAGCTAAAAATTGGCATGCACATATGTATTCACCCTTTTGCTAGGTAGCCCTTAAAACATTTCTGGTAGAAGCAATTGCCTTCATAAGGCACATCAGTAGTGACAGGACAATCTAGGTGTCACATCTAAATGTCATCTGATCTGTCAGTATATAACCAAACACCATGAAGACCAAGGAGATCTGCAAACAAGACAGGGATAAAGTTGTTGTGACGAACAAGTCAGGGTTGGGTTATAAAAAATTATCCCAATCTCTGATGATCCCCCCAGAGCACCATCAAATCCATTATCATCAAATGGACAAAATATGGCACCAGAACAAACCTGCCAAGTGAGAGCAGCCCACCAAAACTCTCAGCCCGGGCAAGGAGGCCATTAATCAGAGGGGCATCACAGAGACCAGAGGTAACCCTGAAGGAGCTGCAGAGTTCCCAAGCAGAGACTGGAGTATCTGTCCATAAGACCACAATAAGCCGTACACTCCACATTGGTGGCCTTTATGGAAGAGTGGGCTAAAGAATGCCTTTACTTACACAATCTGTAAGGCTCGTTTTGAGTTTGCCAAAAGACATCAGGAGACTCCCCAAATGTATGAAGGAAAGTGCTGTCCTCAAATGAGACCAAAATTGCACTTTTTGTACACCAAGGTCTGGCGCCAAACCAACACAGCTCCTCACGCCAAGAACATCATCTCTGCAGTGAAACATGATGACGGCATCATTATGCTGTTGGGATGTTTTTGTGCAGCAGGAACAAGGAAAATAATCGACGTTGGTGCTAAATACATGGATATTCTTGAGCAAAACCTGTTTCAGTCTGTTTGTGATTTGAGACTTGGACAGAAGTTCACCTTCCAACAAGACAATGACCCAAAGCATACTGGTAAAGCAACACTCGAGTGGTTCAAGGAGAAACGTGTAAATGTTTTGGAGAGACCTAGTCAAAGCCCAGACCTTAATACAATTTAGAATTCGTGATCAGACTTGATGATTGCTGTTCACCAGAGGAAACCATATAGATTGAAGGAGCTGGAGCAGTTTTGCCCTGAAAGGACGAAAATCCCAGTGGAAAGATGTATAAAGCTCATAGAGACTTGCAGCTGTAATTGCGGTAAAAGAGGGCTCTACAAAGTACCGACTTTAGGGAGGTGAATAGTTATGCAGACTGAAGTTTTCAGTGATTTTGTCCTATTTGTTGTTTGCTTCACAATAAAAAGAAAACCAAATGTTCAGAGCTGTAGGCATATTCTTTACATGAACTGATGCAAACCCTCAACAACGGAAAAAAACGGTGAAATTCCAGGTTGTGAAGTAGCAAAAACATGAAAAAAAAATGACACGGGTGAATGTTTTTGGAAGCCACTGTATATCATATATATGTTCAACCTCTTCTCAGGTCTACAGGGATGGCTTCTAGTTGACCTTTCAAATGAGTCTGCCATTCAATCTCGGGTACTGAATATTCGTGGAGCGGTTAATTGAATTATCCTGCAATGCTTTCAACTGCAGCCTGACATTACCATTAATTTGTTTTGTGTGGCTTCAGAATCTGTTTCTTTTTGGAATGTACTTGCAGTAAGAGACTTGCTGAAAGGGAACGACTTCAGCCAGTCCTGTACATTGTCTCCAGGTTGTATATTGACCTTCAGGAAAGGCAAACAGCTGGGACCTCCTAACCTTATATAAGGTGAGAAAACCCTGCTACCAATTGTTGGAGTGCTTATTGCCCCCAGCAGTTTGTAAATCCACATGAACTCTTTTGTAGCTATCCATGGTGCAAATTGTTGCAATGACTTTTATTTTCAAATGACCAAGAACAGGAGGAGCTGACAAACCGGTGAGCACACAAATCAGTGCTAGAATGCAGACCTTCACCAGAGGTGTCACAATTCACGAGATCTGTGAAACATAAAGAAGAACTAGGTTTTTTTATATTAGAATCTTCAAACGTGTAAAAAAAAAAAGCCCATAAATGTCCTCATAAAATGGTAGATATCCCTGTTATATGCAATTAACATTAATTTCATATATTCTTCTCCCTAACATACCACTTTCATAGTCCATAAATTCAGAACTGTGTTGTTTTATGTAGACACCTTCTTTAAAAGGGTTGTCCAAGACTTTTATATTAATGGTCTATCATCAATATCTGACAGCTAAGAGCTTTCCCTATATTACAAACTTAAAGGGGGTTGTTAGGGGCATTTATATTGATGGCCTATCCTTAAGGTACCGTCACACTCAGCGACACTGCAGCGATATAGACAACGAGCCGATCGCTGGAGCGTCGCTGTTTAGGTCGCTGTAGAGACGTCAAACACGGCAACACCAGAACGATGCAGGAGCGATCCAGTGACGTACTTATCGTTCTCGCTGGTTGTTAGCTCCATGTAAAAACATTGCTGTCATTGTTGCTTTTGCTGTCAAACATGACGAATCACGCTGACCTGACGACCAAATAAAGTTCCGGACTTCTAGCTCCGACCAGCGATGTCACAGCGGGATCCTGATCGCTGCTGCATGTCAAACACCGAGATCGCTATCCAGGACGCTGCAACGTCACGGATTGCTGTCGTTCTCGTTGTAAAGTTGCTCAGTGTGAAGGTACCTTTAGGATAGGTCGTCCAAGTCTGATCAATGGAGGTGCAATGACACCTGGATGTGCTCAGTTGCAGAACTGCACAACACAACTCCATCAACTGTACAGTGGCCTCAGCCGGGTATTCTACATCCACCTCATATTTGAATCAATGGGGCGGATGTGCATTTCCCCCCCGCAACTGAGCAGCGGGAACAGCTGATCGGCAGGGTGGTCAAATGTTGCACCTCCACCCATCAGATTTTAATGAACTTATCCTATGGCTAGGGTAATTTTCTCTCATCTGAGAAAATAGGGCCAATGATGCCAATCACACTCTGATCAAACTTTGTGATCTGGTGAGGAGAAGATGAAAATAAAAATTCTCCATTCTGTCAGTCCATGAAAATCAGATTCAGAGGTCATCCAAGTGCAGTCTGATTTTTTTGACTATCCCATTGACTTGATTATGGGATGCAATTTGGGCATGCTGCAATATTTTTTCCCTAGACAGACTCAGTCCGAGGAAAAAAATTGAACATGTGCACAGCCCCATAGAATAACATTGGTCCGAGTATGATCCGTTGTTTTGCTGGACCAAAAATACTGTTGTCTGTACGTGTCTTATGGGTAGGCCATAAATATAGAAGTCTCTAACAGCCCTTTTAAGCTAGTAACATAGGGAAAGCCCATCGTTGCCTTCTGATTGCTCTGTGGGATAAAGCAAGTAATACCACATTGGACATATTTTGTGCTTTGCTTGTTGAAGTAGTTTAACACCCTGCTGGAAAAGAAATCCAAAATGTCAGTGTTACACTATTTGACCCACCTGGAGTTGTACGGAGCCAGTTCAGAGACCCCTTCTATAGAGCACTGCTTTACTGAGAAGCATTCCCATCCTAGAAGCATCCATCATACAGTATGATATCCAAGAGGGGAACTCCAATAGGGTCACCACAATTTTTTAGGAAGCATTCGGAGCTATAGCAAGGTAGATGCTTGTGGTTAAAGCCACAATATTTGCATCAGTAATCTCAGCCTTAAAAACGAATTAAAAGAAGATGTGAGGTAGAAATTCAGGTAAATTGGAGGCAAGAGCTGACAAGAGAAAAAACATGACAAGAACTGTAAATCTGAAGAAGGGGTTTATCCCTAAAACCCTTTATTTCTGCATCAGTTGCTTGAAATGAAGACTATTCAAGATGACAGGGCTGTATTTTCTCATGTCTGCGAAAGCCAGCAACACCGGCAGCTCCATACCACAAGACACATACATAGCATAGCTGCCTACAAACATTGCTGTTGGTTTAACCCTGCTGTTTTGTTCGCATGTACTATACACTTGTAGTGTTCCGGGTCACTATGACCCGGCTTATTAAACCTTGATTTTAGACACTCTAACTCCATTTTTTTTTATACTTTTTGCTTACTAGACTGTGAACATGTTTGGTAGTAAAAAAAAAAGAAAAATGAACTAGAAATCTTTTTTTTGTTTGTTTTTATTCTGAAAAAACAGATCAATGAGCAAACCAAAAATAGAAAACTACACATATTTTGTAAAAAAAACAAAAAACAAAACAATCAAATCAAACATTTTGTGACAAAAAATTAAAGATAATAAACATTACAATGTGAATATATTTACATGATCATATAAATTTACGGATTCTTGCATGAAAAACAATACACATGATTTTTGCATAGAAATGTTTTACAGCCAGAACATGTTATACTCGTCTTGTTGTCACAAGTAGAAGGGCAATAGCTGCATCTTTTTCTTTTGATGCCGGAAGAGGCCATGGGGGTAGAAACATAATTTTGAAATGATGTGGTAGACAACACTGTAATAAAAAAAAACCTTTGTAAGTAAACAATAATAATAAAGTCTGAGAAAAAAAACAGCTTCAAAAACAATAAGAGCTTCTATACTACATCAAAGCATACCAGTGCTCAATATCCAGCAATCTATCATGCTAAGTGTAGAGCAGTGTATCACACAGTAATAACACTAATTACATGTAATAAAATAAAATAAAAGTATTCCTTTACAATATACAATCTATCAATAGAATTGATTAGTAAAAGCATAACAAGCAACATACCTGTAGAAAACAAAGATACTGCCTGGAACAGAGATATCCTGGAACAGAGGTATGTACACAGCTGTTCTCCAAAGAAACTGAAAGGTAACATGTCTGGGCTAGCATATGTGTACTGATAAGAGCAGAGAAGATAAGAACCCTTCTGAAAACAAGATAAGCCAGGAAGACAGACTTACTTAGCAAAAAAAAATTATTTGCAAGACTTTACAGCTCAGCTTTACAAAATAAAGTCTTAGACAGCGCGTTCTGAGCAGTCCGTTCTGCGCAAATATACACGTGTAGTGCACACCTAGTGATCTCTCTGGATGGACTCTACATTTTAGAATAGACTGCGCACCAAAAATAATCAATATAAAGCCATTTTTATGGTGCGCAGATCTCAATGCATACCCCCGGTAGAGCGCGTGTACGACCCCATTGAAATAATTTAGGAAATAAATCAATTGATATACAATAGTAGATGCAATAAATAGACCCAACTGAGGTTATAACTCCTTTATTTCACTGAAAATATGGCCTCACAGCTGTAAAAAACGATGTCGGATCACTATGACCTGAACACAACAAGTGTAACTTTTTGCGTGTAGCAAAAAGTAAATGAAAAAAAAAAAATACTCATAGGTAGGTCCCCCCAAATGAGGAAAAGTCAAGGAGTCTCAAGTTTTATAGACTTACAGAAAAAAATCTACAGGGCTGCAAAAAGTCTGTTCGGGTCACTATGACCCGAACAGAACAGCAGGGTTAACAAGATATTTTAGTTTTGCCCCTATTCCCGTTGGGATTTGCCCTGTGACTTTGGGTTTAGCCATGAAGTGAGATCTTTGAGGATCTCTTCTGTTTTAGCATTCATTACAGCAGTAGGGGCCCAACAAACACAACAAAAGTGTGACAAAATGCAACAAATTCCATATTATTTGTAGTGCGTTTTATATTCTTGTTATTTACTTAATAGCGTCATCTGGCAGCAGTTTTGTAGCAAAAATACCAGAAAAAAGTGCCACAAAATCTCATCATTTTTGCAAAAGATGTGTATGAAACGACCATAAATTCTCTTATAAAGGGGATGGCCTACAGAAAGCATTTTTCCATGGAAATCACGATTGGGACATCTCCCTGTCATGGCAACTCGGGTCCAGTTTGAATAGATTGATGGTCACACACTACTGCTCCATTTCTGTGTATGGAACTGATATGGAGCTGAGTACATCTCTATGGATAGGAGATAATTCATTTTCTTGTGCCAACCCCTTTAAGAAACCAGAAATATAGGAGGAGATCTGACCAATGTTCTGACATGTACAGATAAAATCTTAAAATCTGTGTGATTCCTAATTCCTAGTCTAAGCGATAACATCTCTCCTTGTGGAGAGTGACATGCCCATGTCAGGACACTTTTAGACCATGCAATGCTCATCTTGGAAATTTAAAATGCAAATTGCCTCGTCAGGGAGGAGGACGACTTGAACTCTAGTGCCACCTGCTGGAAGTAGCAATCCTAAAGGTTATTATAAAAGTCTTGTCACATATCTTAGGATAAGAAGCCAAACCAGATATTCTATTTGCAGAAACGTGTTTCGGGGTGATTGCCCCTCTTCAATGCAACCAAGAGATCTGATTTAGGCCTTTATCCCAAGTTATGTGGCAAGACTCATTAAAGAGTTGATGCTTGTAGGATTGCTACTTCTATTAGGTGGAAACAGGAACACATGGGCTACTTGCACAGTGAACAAGTCTGTATGATCATGTTCACACACCACCAAGAAACCTGAAGACACAAAAGAGAATAGTAAAACCAAAAACACTCAGTTTGAAAAAATGTTGCAGTAATCCGCAAGTGCTAGTAAAAGATGTAAAAAACAGGGTATTTGGTTGATACGTTTTTTGCAAAAAATGTATACTAAGCTGCTCTACCAATCTTCACGGTATACCCTTATCAGAGCAGTCCTAACTAATGTATGCAATCCCTATCTGATGTATTTAAAAACCTGATCATCTGTATATAACCTGTGTGAACCCTGTTCACAGGGTTCACACAGGTTATATACAGATGATCAGGTTTTTAAATACATCAGATAGGGATTGCATACATTAGTTAGGACTGCTCTGATAAGGGTATACCGTGAAGATTGGTAGAGCAGCTTAGTATACATTTTTTGCAAAAAACGTATCAACCAAATACCCTGTTTTTTACATCTTTTACTAGCACTTGCGGATTACTGCAACATTTTTTCAAACTGAGTGTTTTTGGTTTTACTATTCTCTTTTGTGTCTTCAGGTTTCTTGGTGGTGTGTGAACATGATCATACAGACTTGTTCACTGTGCAAGTAGCCCATGTGTTCCTGTTTCCATAATTGTTCTCTTGTGTCTACAAGACTGGGGAGTTCCACCACTCCTCTTGGGCTATCTGCACAAAAGCTGTTCTACCCTGTATGCACACATGGATTTTTCCTCTCTGAACCCTGTTCACACAGGTTATATACAGATGATCAGGTTTTTAAATACATCAGATAGGGATTGCATACATTAGTTAGGACTGCTCTGATAAGGGTATACCGTGAAGATTGGTAGAGCAGCTTAGTATACATTTTTTGCAAAAAACGTATCAACCAAATACCCTGTTTTTTACATCTTTTACTAGCACTTGCGGATTACTGCAACATTTTTTCAAACTGAGTGTTTTTGGTTTTACTATTCTCTTTTGTGTCTTCAGGTTTCTTGGTGGTGTGTGAACATGATCATACAGACTTGTTCACTGTGCAAGTAGCCCATGTGTTCCTGTTTCCATAATTGTTCTCTTGTGTCTACAAGACTGGGGAGTTCCACCACTCCTCTTGGGCTATCTGCACAAAAGCTGTTCTACCCTGTATGCACACATGGATTTTTCCTCTCTGAACCCTGTTCACACAGGTTATATACAGATGATCAGGTTTTTAAATACATCAGATAGGGATTGCATACATTAGTTAGGACTGCTCTGATAAGGGTATACCGTGAAGATTGGTAGAGCAGCTTAGTATACATTTTTTGCAAAAAACGTATCAACCAAATACCCTGTTTTTTACATCTTTTACTAGCACTTGCGGATTACTGCAACATTTTTTCAAACTGAGTGTTTTTGGTTTTACTATTCTCTTTTGTGTCTTCAGGTTTCTTGGTGGTGTGTGAACATGATCATACAGACTTGTTCACTGTGCAAGTAGCCCATGTGTTCCTGTTTCCATAATTGTTCTCTTGTGTCTACAAGACTGGGGAGTTCCACCACTCCTCTTGGGCTATCTGCACAAAAGCTGTTCTACCCTGTATGCACACATGGATTTTTCCTCTCTGAACCCTGTTCACACAGGTTATATACAGATGATCAGGTTTTTAAATACATCAGATAGGGATTGCATACATTAGTTAGGACTGCTCTGATAAGGGTATACCGTGAAGATTGGTAGAGCAGCTTAGTATACATTTTTTGCAAAAAACGTATCAACCAAATACCCTGTTTTTTACATCTTTTACTAGCACTTGCGGATTACTGCAACATTTTTTCAAACTGAGTGTTTTTGGTTTTACTATTCTCTTTTGTGTCTTCTATTAGGTGGCGCTAGAGTTCAAGTCCTCTCTGAAGAGGCAATATGGGCTCCTAACTCCAGCACAGTGGTGTGCAGTTTGCATTAGCGCCTTGTGTTGTGTTTCAGGGACAATCCCTTATCAAGCATTGGGTGCATTGATAAAACAGTGGATAAGCTGTATAATGGATGAGCATTTGTGATGTGACAGCAGAGTGTCAGACGTCATGTGTCCGTACACTGCTGTGCTGATAATCTAACGAACATACATACAAACACATCATCTATATTAGGACACTTACCTGGGTGATTGTGCACTGATTGCTAAATTGCTCCTCTTACTAACTGATTCAAGCAATGAACTAACAGACACTTAGGCTACTTTCACACTTGCGTCGGTACGGGTCCGTCGCTAAGCGTCGGCGCAACGTACCGACGCACGTGAAAATTTAGCACAACGTGGGCAGCGGAATCAAATTTTCAATGCATCCGCTGCCCATTGTAAAGTCCCGGGGAGGAGGGGGCGGAGTTCTTGCCGCGCATGCGCGGTAGGAAATGGCGGACCCAACGTATTAAAAAACGTTACATTGAACGTTTTTTCGTGCCGACGGTCCGCCAAAACACGACGCATCCAGTGCACGACGGACGCGACGGATGGCCATCCGGCACAATCCGTCGGTAATGCAAGTCTATAGGAAAATGCAGGATCCTGCATTCTCAAAAAATGACGGATTGTGACGGAAGCTGAAAAACGCAAGTGTGAAAGTAGCCTTAGCTGTATATGACCGACTGCACCTGCAGTGCCCCCAAATAAGCGTTTGCCCCTTCCAGATATCCCCTACTATTCCGGAAAGACTACAGCCCTCCATGCACCCTAGCTGTTGGCCAAAGAGTGGTTCGGCTGGTACCTATCTCGCCTGACTTTGTCGAGTGCTCTTGTGTTGTCTATGAGAAAGCCGCTGCCAGACTTCCCTGGCGAATGCTTATCTCTTAGACATTGAAAGGATCGGTAGTCTGAAATTGGAAAATTCTGGATACATAGCATCCCCATCAGTCATGTGTCAGGGGGTCCCCAGATACATTAAACTATCGACTCGGCCTGTCGATAAAGGCTGAGGATAGTCTCATGTGTGTGAGGACCCAAATCATTTCAGATGTCAAGTAGGACACAAATGGTACCAGAGTCACAGCCTAAAACACAGCCCCTTACAATTCCAGCAAAGTGGATGGTATTTATAGAAATCTCCTGCCTCCGTGCGTCTTTTATACAGCATAATCTGACCTGTGTTGTCTGAAATCCGCAACATGTCAATTTCTCCTGCGTATATTCCCCATAGACTTGCATTAGATGTGGAATATCCGCAGGTAAACACTCCATACACATTTTTAGGGCATTTCTGCTACTGAGTCGCTCTCATGTAATCCGCACATGTAGATGACTGTATCAATAAAGTTATGCCAAAGCCAAATTCCAGGATGTATAAAAAATGAAGCAACTTTACTTAACACATGACATGCCAACAGTAGACAAAAATGCAGCGATGAAAAAAGTGTAAGTAACCTAAATTAGCTAATAGGTGCAAAAATGCTGCAGAATATCTGTAATTTCAAAAGGTCACCAAATATTGTGGGAACTTAACTAAAAAAATCAATATGGCCCATCTTATCCTGATGACCAAAGGCAGGTTAATCTGCTCACCCATTAGGGTGCTTTCTCATTGCGTTGTGTGTTCCCGTTGGGGCATATGTCTGAATTCCAGAAAAAAGTGCACTCCGCTGTTACCATTACGCATACATCCGGACCTCATTGTGCGAGGATTTGGCACGTATACCCCGACAGGCACACACAATCAATGTGAAAGCTCTCTTAGGAAAAATCCTCACTCACACAGCAAAAATCCTCTGCAAAATGAAATACTCTAGTTTAAATAGTTTAAAAAAACTTTCTTCCTTAAACTTATAAACCCCCCGTGTGATACAGACATTAATATCCAGCAATTCTACACATTTATTCTATCTTCGTGGTCTGAATTATGGCACCGTCTGTTGGACAAACTCCCCCACCTCCTATTACTCAAAAATGGAGAAGAGAAAAGAAAATGCAGGAGGAGGATGAGCAGCACTCGCCATATGCAAAGGATAAGAAAGGGAAACACATCTACAAGAAGGAACCTGCTGTCAATCATGTACAGTTAGGGCCAGAAATATTTGGACAGTGACACAAGTTTTGTTATTCTAGCTGTTTACAAAAACATGTTCAGAAATACAATTATATATATAATATGGGCTGAAAGTGCACACTCCCAGCTGCAATATGATAGTTTCCACATCCAAATCGGAGAAAGGGTTTAGGAATCATTGCTCTGTAATGCATAGCGTCCTCTTTTTCAAGGGACCAAAAGTAATTGGACAATGGACTCTAAGGGCTGCAATTAACTCTGAAGGCATCTCCCTCGTTAACCTGTAATCAATGAAGTAGTTAAAAGGTCAGGGGTGGATTCCAGGTGTGTGGTTTTGCATTTGGAAGCTGTTGCTGTGAGCAGACAACATGCGGTCAAAGGAACTCTCAATTGAGGTGAAGCAGAACATCCTGAGGCTGAAAAAAAAGAAAAAATCCATCAGAGAGATAGCAGACATGCTTGGAGTAGCAAAATCAACAGTTGGGTACATTCTGAGAAAAAAGGAATTGACTGGTGAGCTTGGGAACTCAAAAAGGCCTGGGCGTCCACGGATGACAACAGTGGTGGATGATCGCCGCATACTTAATTTGGTGAAGAAGAACCCGTTCACAACATCAACTGAAGTCCAGAACACTCTCAGTGAAGTAGGTGTATCTGTCTCTAAGTCAACAGTAAAGAGAAGACTCCATGACAGTAAATACAAAGGGTTCACATCTAGATGCAAACCATTCATCAATACCAAAAATAGACAGGCCAGAGTTAAATTTGCAGAAAAACACCTCAAGAAGCCAGCTCAGTTCTGGAAAAGTATTCTATGGACAGATGAGACAAAGATCAACCTGTACCAGAATGATGGGAAGAAAAAAGTTTGGAGAAGAAAGGGAACGGCACATGATCCAAGGCACACCACATCCTCTGTAAAACATGGTGGAGGCAACGTGATGGCATGGGCATGCATGGCTTTCAATGGCACTGGGTCACTTGTGTTTATTGATGACATCAGAGCAGACAAGAGTAGCCGGATGAATTCTGAAGTGTACCGGGATATACTTTCAGCCCAGATTCAGCCAAATGCTGCAAAGTTGATTGGACGGCGCTTCATAGTACAGATGGACAATGACCCCAAGCATACAGCCAAAGCTACCCAGGAGTTCATGAGTGCCAAAAAGTGGAACATTCTGCAATGGCCAAGTCAATCTCCAGATCTAAACCCAATTGAGCATGCATTTCACTTGCTGAAATCCAGACTTAAGACGGAAAGACCCACAAACAAGCAAGACCTGAAGGCTGCGGCTGTAAAGGCCTGGCAAAACATTAAGAAGGAGGAAACCCAGCGTTTGGTGATGTCCATGGGTTCCAGACTTAAGGCAGTGATTGCCTCCAAAGGATTTGCAACAAAATATTGAAAATAAAAATATTTTGTTTGGGTTATGTTTATTTGTCCAATTACTTTTGACCTCCTAAAATGTGGAGTGTTTGTAAAGAAATGTGTACAATTCCTACATTTTCTATCAGATATTTTTGTTCAACCCTTCAAATTAAACGTTACAATCTGCACTTGAATTCTGTTGTAGAGGTTTCATTTCAAATCCAATGTGGTGGCATGCAGAGCCCAACTCGCGAAAATTGTGTCACTGTCCAAATATTTCTGGCCCTAACTGTATATAGGAAAGAAAACAGAGATTCATATAACTGCGCCAAATCATTCCTTAAATTAGGCCCCCAAGGGTAACGAGTGTCAAGTGTTATCCAGAACATCTCCCTTCTAAGGAGCGATTTTCTCCTCTCACCATGTCTTTTAGATCATTTCAACCTTTTCAATAAAATTTGTTTTTAATCTTGATAAATCCCCATTGTGGTGATGGACAAATGTATTAAAAGGATCCAAACATCAGAGATCAACGTTCGTTTTAGCAGAGCAGTTTAAGAAATGAATGAAGCCCATCTTCTCCTTCCCGCCAGTCCAGTGTTATGATGTACATGTTGGTTTTCTTGTTATTTTCTGACTTTCCCATTCCAGCTAAAAGCAGTGTACAAGGTTTGGTTCGAAAGTCACGTAACACAGGGTCCATTGCCAAAAGCAAAACTAGAAGTAGAAAAAAGCTGGAGATGCAACGAAAAGCGCAGGAGGCTTTTATCCGAGGATTGGTGAGAAGATTAAAGGTGCATAGAGGGGCTAACCTGATGGGGTTGGGGGAGACACAATCACTGTAGAGGCACAAAATGTCAGCTGCTGCAAGCTCAGGAGGGATAGAGATGAAAATAGAGCAGGAAAAACTCTGCTGCTGATAAAAGAAAGACGGATCCAAGAGACCGAAGAATATTCAATGCGGTCAACGCGTTTCAGAGTCATCTAGCTTCTTCATCAGGACAAACCACACATGACTGAAACACGTGGACAGATAAGCTGCCATATGCAGACACCCGTCTTTGAACCCGACATCACTGTATGTTGCTGCTACATTGTAGCGTAATGCAAGTCAATGTATTGTGACCACAACAAGAAAGTTGCAAAAAGTTGGATTTTCTGAAACTTGCCTTTTGTGGAGGCAGTACCTTGTAGGATGTCATTGCAGCTCAATTCATGATGTTGCGATACAGTAAAAGCAGCCGCCGAGCTTTGGCAATACGACGTATGTCACAGCCAAAATCAACATGTAGTCCCAGCCTCAAAGGAGGAGGATAGTCCGAAGCAAGACACATTACAGTTAATTAAAGGGAATCTGTCACCCCAAAAATGGCCTATAAACTAAGGCCACCGGCATCAGGGGCTTATCTACAGCATTCTGTAATACTGTAGATAAGCCTCCAATGTAGCCTGAAAGATATGAAAAACAGGTTAGATTATACTCACCCAGGGGTGGGGCGGTGCAGTCTGGTCCGATGGACGTAGCGGTCCGGTCCAGCACCTCCTATCGTCATACGAAGTCGTCCTCTTCTTGTCTTCCTGCCGCGGCTCCGGCGCAGGCGTACTGATCTCTCCTGTTGAGGGCAGAGCAAAGTACTGCAGTGCGCAGGGAAAGGTCAGAGAGACCCGGTGCCTGTGCTATGCAGTACTGCAAAGATAACCTGTTTTTCTTTCAGGATACATCGGCCTTATCTACAGCATTACAGAATGCATTGCAGAATGCTGTAGATAAGCCCCTGATGCCGGTGGCCTTAGTTTATAGGCCATTTTTGGGTGACAGATTCCCTTTAATGGTATGGTTGTAGAGGACCACTTGTAATAATAAACACGCAGTTCTCACATCATCCTGTACATACAACAAAAGGGCCATGGGGTTCTGCTTTCTGTGATCTACCCTGTATAAATCTCACTTTATTTCAGAGAGTTAAGGAATTACCACAAATGTTCTATAACAGTACTGAGTTTATATCAAGGTAATGCAGAGTAAAAAACAAAACTAAGTAACAAAGTATTTGTAAAGCTGCCAAAAGTTTATTTGTTGGAGAAATTTCTGTATTGGGCTTGCGGAAATCCATGTGCTTGCTGCTAAAAGTATTTTATTTACCCCCTTTACATTACTGCAACAGAAATCTGCCGGTGTGTGAACATGCTTGAGAAGTCAGTGTAAGTGTCTCCTAGCAATGTCACACTCTGGTTTAGAAAGCATGTAGGGGACTCTCTATTACTATTATTATTATTTATTGTTATAGCACCATTTATTCCATGGCGCTTTACATGTGAGGAGGGGTGTACATAATAAAGACAAGTACAATAATCTTAAACAATACAAGTCATAACTGGTACAGGAGGAGAGAGGACCCTTCCCGCGAAGGCTCACAATCTACAAGGGATGGGTGAGAATACAGTAGGTGAGGATAGAGCTGGTCATGCAGCGGTTTGGTCGATCAGTCGTTACTGCAGATTATAGGCTTGTCGGAAGAGGTGGGTCTTCAGGTTCTTTTACGCTCTACACACAGTAGTTGAAAGGGGTTTGCTACTAAAGAAACCTGTCACCTATTTGTAAAATAACTCATACAGTGGTGAAAAGAAGTATTTGATACACTGCTGACTTTGCAAGTTTTCACACCTACAAAGCAAGGAGAGGTCTGTAATTTTTATGGTAGGTACACTTCAAATGTGAGAGACAGAATCTAAGAATAAAAGCCAGAAAATCACATTGCATGATTTTACATACTTAATTTGCATTTTACTGCATGAAATAAGTGTATGATCACCTACTAACCAGCAAGAATTCTGGCCCTCACAGACCTGTTAGTTTTTCTTTAAGAATCCCTCCTACTCTGCACTTATTACCTGTATTAATTGCACCCGGGTGAACTCATTACCTGTATAAAAGACACCCGTCCAAACACTCAATCACACGACAACCTCTCCACCATGGCCAAGACCAAATAGCTGTCTTAGGACTTCAGGGACAAAATTGTAGACCTGCACAAGGCTGGGATGAGATACAGGCCAATAGGCAAGCAGCTGGGTTAGGAAGCAACAACTGTTGGAACAATTATTAGAAAATGGATAAAACCCCAAATTATTATTAATATTATAGCACCATTTATTTATTCCATGGCGCTTTACATGTGAAAAGGGTATACATAACAAAATATATAATAATATAAAATAAACATAACAAAAAACAAGTACAATACTCTTGAACAAAACAAGTCACCGAATGGTACAGTAGGAGAGAGGATCCTGCCCGCGAGTGCTCACAATCTACAATGACTGTCAATCTTCCTCAGTCTGGGGCTCAATGCAAGATCTCGCCTCGTGGGTAAGGAAGATTCTGATAAAGGTCAGGAATGAGCCCAGAACTACACGGGAGGATCTGGTCAAAGACCTGAAGAGAGCTGGGACCACAGTCTCAGACACTACGCCATCAAAGATTAAAATCCTGCAGGGCACACAAGGTCCCCCTCCTCACTCTCAATAAAATGTCAGGTAATTACCGTATATACTCGAGTATAAGCCGACCCGAGTATAAGCCGACCCCCCCCCCCCCCCTAATTTTGCCACAAAAAACTGGGAAAACTTAATGACTCAAGTATAAGCCTAGGATGGAAAATGCAGCAGCTACCGGTAAATGTCAAAAGTAAAAATAGATACCAATAACAGTAAAATTAATTGATACATCAATAGGTTAAGTGTTTTTGAATATCCATATTGAATCAGGAGCCCCAAATGATCTATAAAGTTTATGATGGCCCCATAAGATGCTCCATATTAAAATATGCCCCAAATAATGCTGCACAAAGGTTAATAATGGCCCCATAAGATGCTCCATAGACACATTTGCCCAATATAATGCTGCACAAATGTTGATTATGGCTCCATAAGATGCTCCATAAAGATATTTGCCCCATATAGTGCGGCACTAACCTTGATTATGGCCTCATAAGATGCTCCATACAGACACTTGCCCCATATAATGCTCCACAAATGTTAATTATGGCCCCATAAGATGCTCCATAAAGTTTATGATGGGCCCCATAAGATGCTCCATACAGACACTTGCCCCATATAGTGCTGCACAAATGTTGATTATGCCCCATAAGATGCTCCATACAGACACTTGCCCCATTTGCTGTTGCTACGATAAAAAAAATCACATACCTCTCCGTCGCTCAGGCCCCCGACACTTTCAATATTCACCTGACTTTGTTCCGGCGCCGCTCCATCTTCAGCATTTTCTGCACTGACGTTCAGGCAGAGGGTGCGCACTAACCACATCACCGCGCCCTCTGACCTGAGCGTCACTGCAGAAGACGCTGAAGACGGAGCGGCGCCAGAACTGGGAGCAGGTGAATATCACGTAGCGCAGCGCTCCCCTCCCCGTTATACTCACCTGCTCCTGGCACTGTGCAGTCCCTGCTTCTCCGGCGTGGCAGCTTCTTCCTCTACT
The DNA here is from genome assembly GCF_032444005.1 of Ranitomeya imitator. Taxonomy (NCBI): domain Eukaryota; kingdom Metazoa; phylum Chordata; class Amphibia; order Anura; family Dendrobatidae; genus Ranitomeya; species Ranitomeya imitator. The sequence continues at coordinate 1,116,719,230 of NC_091282.1, read as the reverse complement.
GAGCGGTCACCGTTACCGCTCATTACAGTAATGAATATGCGGCTCCACCTCTATGGGAGTTGGAGCCGCATATTCATTACTGTAATGAGCGGTACCATGTGACCGCTCAGTAGAGGAAGAAGCTGCGGCGCCGGGGAAGCATGGACCGCGCCAGGAGTAGGTTAGTATTGTTAGACAGCCCCCGCTCCCCCTCCCCTGCCGACCCCTGGGTATGACTCGAGTATAAGCCGAGAGGGGGACTTTCAGCCCAAAAAAATGGGCTGAAAATCTAGGCTTATACCCGAGTATATACGGTATGTAAAAATCTTCCAATGTGATTTTCTGGAATTTTTTTAAGATTCTGTCTCTCACAGTTGAAATGTATCTACGCTAATAATTGCAGATCTCTCCATTCTTTGTAGGTGGAAAAACTTGCAAAATCGACAGAGTATCAAATACTTCTTTTCTCCACTGTAAATATATGATCGCTGGGGTCCATAGAGCAGGAGTCCCATAGTCAATAAAACAGTATTTCTGCTTGGTAAACCCCTGTCGCCTTACTCAGCGGCTCTGAGCACCTCGTGACGACAATGTGGGTAATGCCAAGCTCAGTTATTGGCGTCAGCGTTGACATCAGCACTGCTTACAATAACAGACACTGGAAGTAGTGAGGGAGACTTAGCGTTGGACCTGGGGATGGGGAATAAGGAACATTTTGTTTTTAAACAAACTTCACTCAGGGAGAGGGGTTTTCTGAAACCAGAAAACTTTTTAAGAGTTGTGGACAAGATTTCTTCAATGAGAGAAACATTGGAATTGTGTATTAGAAAGGCACAAATTACATAAATTCACGGTAAAGTGAGTTGTGTGCTGTAGGTATAACTATACTGGTATCTTTATTGTATTTCAATTACTGATCTATCCGCTTTATTAATGTTAAGGGCTCGGGAAAGCAATCTGTGCCCAAACGCATGGGTGACCTTGGCTTTAGCAACAGAAGAAAGCAGCCTGTGTTCAATTGTGATCACAATTCCGGACAGTAACTTTACACTAATTCTAGGTGAGTAATTTACTGCTAAGTAGGAAGTGATTGTATGTACTAATCCTACAACTGCGTGTCTTAATGTATTTCTGAGCAGAGATGGAATCTTCAGTGTTATAAAGGGAGAAGGACACAAAGTTTTATGAAAAACTTATCCCTTTTCTACGATAGTGTCAGATGTTTGAGATTTTTACTAAAATAACGAAATTCTAGTTTGCACCAGTAAATTGAGGCAAGACTCATAAATGCCTATGTTAGAGTAAAGGGGTTGTCCCACCAGCAAAGTACATTTTAATCAATAGATCTTGGGAAAAAATAGGTTCCACATTTGGATGTGTTAAAAAAAATGTTCCTTTGCTGAGATAATCTTATAATTGTGCCTCTGCTGTGTACTGTGTAATGGCTGTGTCTTACCATGCAGAGCTACTCCAGTATACGGTCGGCACATTCCACAACATCTCTTGGCCAGGGAGGAAGGAAAAGAGTATATAGACAGGGCAGCATGGGATCTCGGATGATTTTTTTTTATCTCTGCCTGGTTTATCACAGGAGTGAGTGTTTCTTCCTCATCTCCAGTCCTCTGAGTTCAACATAAATCAAGTCAGTGACAAATGAGGTCAGCAGCAGCCAGAGCTCCTACCTCACTGACCTGATTTATGATGAGCTCAGGGGACTGGATACCTGGCAGAAACACTTATTCCTGTGATAAAACAGACAGGGTAATATTTTACCTCACAGAAAAAGCAGAAGCTGCAAGCCACTGCTACATCATCTATATAATTACCTACACTACCGTTCAAAAGTTTAGGGTCACCCAGACAATTTTGTGTTTTCCCTGAAAACTCATACTTTTATTAATCAGATGAGTTGCCAAATTAATTTAAAATCTAATCCAGACATTGACAAGGTTCGAAAAAAAGATTTTTATTTGAAATAATAATTTTCTCCTTCAAACTTTGCTTTCATAAAAGAATGCTCCCTTTGCAGCAATTGCAGCATTGCAGACCTGTGGCACTGTAGCAGTTAATTTGCTGAGGTAATCTGGAGAAATTTCACCCCATGCTTCCAGAAGCCCCTCCCACAAGTTGGTTTGGCTTGATGAGCACTTTTTGCTTACCATACAGTCAAGCTGCTCCCACAACAGCTCAATGTGGTTGAGATCTGGTGACTGCACTGGCCACTCCATTACAGATAGCATACCAGCTGCCTGCTTCTTCCCTAAATAGTTCTTGCATAATTTGGAGGTGTGCTTTGGGTCATTGTAGGATGAAATTGGCTCCAATCAAGCTCTGTCCACAGGGTATGGCATGGCATTGCAAAATGGAGTGATAGCCTTCCTTATTCAATATCCCTTTTACCTTGCACAAATCTCCCACTTTACCAACACCAAAGCAACCCCAGGCCATCACATTACCTCCGCCATGCTTGACAGATGGTGTTGGACACTCTTTCGGCATCTTTTTAGTTGTTCTGCGTCTCACAAATGTTTTTCTGTGTGATCCAAACACCTCAAACTTGGATTCGTCTGTCCATAACACTTTTTTCCCATCTTCCTCTGTCCAATGTCTGTGTTCTTTTGCCCATATTAATCTTTTCCTTTTATTAGCCAGTCTCAGATATGGCTCTTTCTTTGCCACTCTGCCCTGAATGCCAGCATCCCGGAGTCGCCTCTTCACTGTAGACGTTGACACTGGCGTTTTGCATGTACTATTTAATGAAGCTGCCAGTTGAGGACCTGTGAGGCTTCGATTTCTCAAACTACAGACTCTTATGTACTTGTCTTGTTGCTCAGTTGTGCAGCAGGGCCTCGAACTTCTCTTTCTACTTTGGTTAGAGCCTGTTTGTGCTCTAAGAACAAGTACAATGGAGTAGTACACACCATTGCAGGAAATCTTCAGTTTCTTGGCAATTTCTCGCATGGAATAGCCTTCATTTCTAAGAACAAGAATAGTCTGTCGAGTTTCACATGAAAGTTCTTTTTTTCTGGCCATTTTGAGAGTTTAATAGAACCAAGAAATGTAATGCTCCAGATTCTCAACTAGCTCAAAGGAAGGTCAGGTTTATAGGATCTCTAATCAGCCAAACTGTTTTCAGCTGTGCTAACATACTTGCACAAGGGTTTTCAAGGGTAGTCTAACCATCCATTAGCCTTGGTACACATTTAGCAAACACAAAGTACTATAAGAACACTGGAGTGATGGTTGTTGGAAATGGGCCTCTATACACCTATGAAGATAAAGATCCCAAATGCATAGTGTGAGAAAACGAGTTCTGGCGAAAATACCGCCAATAGAACCCGGACTCACCAAATCCGCTCAAAACATATTATATTACCAGGAGGAAAAACTGAGCATCGATGAACAATTTCAATAAACTTTATTCAAAGACTATAAATAACATGTAATTTCATTTCAAATATACTAAAGTACCGTAATATGAGCAAAGATGAATGTTAGAGATATGCTGAAAACATAGCCCCCATACCCCTACTCCCTCCCCTAACGTATATACCCAAAATGGGTACACATAGCGGACCCCTGCCCACCCCCCCAGAAACGAGGGAGGAAAGAAAAAAGGTAGAGCACTGGACACTGGTAAAGATGTCAGTAAAAGCACAAGTGTATCCACCCAGAAAAACACCTAGCCCTATGTGCCATGTAGAATAATAAGTTAGGACCCCATATGGTGCCAAAAATCATAAAACTAACATGGGGGCAATAACAGGGCTTAACCGGTCTGGAGGCAGATAGAAAAAATGCCAGTGTAGCTAACCTAGGAGGTAAGCGCCCATGCACACAGCGGTGCCATCCATGCTGACACTATAAAAAATAAGCTAAAGATCATGGAAGCCAGCATGGGGACAGGAGCTTACCTGGTAACAGGGCAGGGTGGAGAGACAGCCGGGAGGTGGTCCCCGACGCGCGTTTCGCGGCCACAGAACGCCACTTTCTCAAGGGGAGACTGTTATTGCCCCCATGTTAGTTTTATGATTTTTGGCACCATATGGGGTCCTAACTTATTATTCTACATTATTATTATTATTATTCATCTTTGTTCATATTACTTTAGTATATTTGAAATGAAATTACATGTTATTTATAGTCTTTGAATAAAGTTTATTGAAATTGTTCATCGATGCTCAGTTTTTCCTCCTGGTAATATAACACCTATGAAGATATTGCATTACAAACCAGACTTTTGCAGCTAGAATAGTCATTTACCACATTAACAATATATAGAGTGTATTTCTGAATCTTTTAATGTTAGCTTCATTGGAAAATACTGTGCATTTCTTTCAAATGAATGGAAATTTCTAAGTGACCCTAAACTTTTGAACGGTAGTGTATTCTTCCTCCATTGGCTAGGAACTGGGTTATGTGCCGACTGTGAACCGGAGCACCTCTGCAAGGTCAGACACAGCCATTACACAGTGCACAGCAGGGGCACATTTATTAGATTATCTCAGCACAGGAACATTATTTTTGACACATCCATTTGTAGAATTCATCATTACTCCAAGATCTATTGAATAAAATGTACTTTGTTCGTGGGAAAACTCCTGGTCCGAAGTCAAAGTAAATTTAATTTGAAATGCCTATATATTTAGTGGCATAATCTAAGCTATTTTGTAGTATACTTGTATTAAAAATTCCCTGCTGTTCCCTAACTACACTTCTAACTCCTGTGTGATGACGCTTTGAGAATCCCAGTGCATACTGGGATACTCACACGAATCATCATCAGGGGGCAGAGGCTGAGATCACTGCTGCAGCCCCTGCGCCTTCCCTGAGTCGAAGCATCATCAGTGGCGCTCATTTCAGGGGCTGTGTTTGTCCCTGCGAGCAGTGCGATCTGCACATTGACCTCATTCGCTCTGTTGTCGGCTCAGCTTAATCAGCCGGCAACAGAGTGGTGTGAGAATACCAGGCATGCAGGAGACCAGTGACGGTTGTGTGAAGCGAGATTAAAAAGAAACTTTTTCCCCCTCTAGGACAATTTTTTTTTTGTGGGGGTATTTTTCATTCAGCGTTTTTCTGAACAATGAATAGTGAGGTCGAAAACCTATTATATACAGTACGTTTTGGTTTGTGATGTTTTTGTGGAGTTTTGGGGCGAAGTGGCAGGTTGCTCTGGGTCTGGCACATCACCTATTAGCTTCTCTATAGGACTTGAATACATGAAAATAATATTACTGATTAAAAAACTCCCACAAGATGCATGTTACATTTAAAACTCTAGTGGGGGGGGGGGTTTCACACCCATTTTTCATGTAGTGTTAGACCCCCATTTCCCCGAATAGAAATACTTAGTTGGGGGTCCCTAAATCCTCGTTCACACACAGATGCGTTTTTTGTGGAGTTCTTTTTTGGGTTATAAAATACCGTACATTTTTTACAATCTTTTGTAAATGTGGCTTTTTTTTGTCAGATTTATTTCTCTTTACTTTTTAATCCTATAGGAAGTTGCATGAAAAAAAAAAAGTGCCACAGCTAGAACTTGCTATACTTTGCCCACTGAGCAAACAAGGAGTATCAAGCAGTGGAGGAGCTTTACATATCTACGTGTGCCATAATTCTGCCACAATTTAAAGAGATCCTGTCGCCGGGTCAAAATTGATCCTTATTTGTTTTTATTTTATGGCCTATAACAAAGGGATGTGGGTTTGGGGCTGTGTCTTTACGCTGCTCTGAATTATTACCCTGTGAGCACCACTACCTTGGTAAAGATAAAAAGTAACACTGAATAAAAAAATATCGTCTCAAAAATCCACCAACTAATCAGAGGTTCCATTTACACATGTGATAAAGACTGGCTCTCGATTATCGACCTGTCCAAACACCTGACGAATGAGCAAAGTGCATCATTGGGAGCAGCACATCGTCCTGTGTAAACAGGACACATGCTGCAGATAACATGTTCTATGCACACAGAACAATTTTTCTAACGATCGTTCTGTGTGCCTAGATGTGAAGTCGGCCTAAAACCACCGAGATCGCCTTGTATATAGTAGTTATTTAACAGCTGCGATCAGACTGTCTAAAAGCAGCCAAAAGGTCTCCATACACGTTAGAGTAATGTTGGCCTTAACTCGCCAATATCGACAGGTTCCGCCGACAAGCTAATATGTATGGGGGTCTGTGATAGATGATTGAAGTGTTAAGTACATAACATGTCCGATTTTGGACTGCCGATCCTTTTGCTCCCCCTGAGATAAGCCGCCACCAGAGATGTCTGACAGCGGCTCTCTCATAGAAAAAACAGAAGCTGTTGGCAGAGCGGGCCCTCCTGTGCATGGGAGAGTCAGGAGAGATAGCTACTGGCCAAACCATTAGCCAAACTATGAACAGCTGCAGTATCTAATGTGTATGAGGGGCTTTACACTAGACAGTCTTAAAGGGAACCTGACATGACTCCCATGCCCACCAAATCACCAGCCGTTCGCTATTCCTTTATAAATTCCCGGCCTAACCAGCCCTTTATGCTGTTTGATCGTATCACATCTCCTGGGCAGGGAATGAAGCAAAAGAGTATACAGACATTACAGCAGGGGGTCACAGATGATTCTTTCTGTGAGGTAAAACATTGTTTAAAAACAGGCAGGGAAATATTTTACCTCACAGAATGAATTCTCTGCGATCCCATACTGTGATGTCTGTATACTCTCTTTTGCTTTCCCCCCTGCCCAGGAGCTGTGTTATGATCAGACCATGCCCTTGCATGGTCAGACACAGCCATTACACAGTACACAGCAGGAGCACATTTGTAAGATTATCTCAGCACAGGAAAAAAATTTTAAACATCCAATTGTGGAACGTATTATTATTCCAAGATCTATTGATTAAAATGAACTTTTGTTTGTGAGAAAGCCCCTTTAACCCCTTTCTGCTTTTGGACGGAACAGTGCATCTGATGGCAGAACCCCCGCTTTGATGCAGGCTCCGGCGGTGAGCCCGCATCAAAGCCGGGACATGTCATCTGTTTTGAACTGCTGACATGTGCCCGCAAAAGGCGCTTGTGGAATCGCGATCTGCCAACGCGTATTAACTAGTTAAATGCCGCTGTATTAACAAGCGCTTCCGGCCATCCAGCCAGAAATGCGAACACCGGTGACCCCCGTCACATGACTGGGGGTCATCGGTGTTTCGGCATAACAACCAGAGGTCTCCAGCAGACCTCTATGGTTGTTGATGCCAGATTGCTATGAGCGCCACCCTGTGGTCAGCACTCATTGCAATGCTGTAATTCTGCTACATAGAGGTGATCTGAGCATCGCCTCTATGTAGCAGAGGCGATCGAGTTATGGCAGCTTCTAGCCTCACATGGAAGCTATTGAAGCATGCCAAAAAAAAAAATGTTTTTAAAAATATGAAAAAAATAAAAAAATATAAAAGTTTAAATCACACCCCTTTTGCCCCATTCAAAATAAAACAATACAAAAAATCAAACCTATACATATTTGGTATCGCCGCATTCAGAATTGCCCGATATATCAATAAAATGAAGGATTAACCTGATCGCTAAACCGCGTAGCGAGAAAAAAAGTAAAAACGCCAGAATTACGTTTTTTTGATCGCCTTGACATTGCATTAAATGCAATAAAGGGCGATCAAAAGAACGTATCTGCACCATAATGGCATTCTTTTTTTTCAAGCAAAGTTTGGAATTTGTTTTCACCACTTAGATAAAAAAGAACCTAGACATGTTTTGTGTCTATGAACTCGTAATGACCTGGAGAATCATAATGGCAGGTCAGTTTTAGCATTTAGTGAACCTAGCAAAAAAGCCAAACAAAAAACAAGTATGGGATTGCACTTTTTTTTGCAATTTCACCGCACTTGGAATTTTTTTCCCATTTTCTAGTACGAGACATGGTAAAACCAATGGTGTAATTCAAAAGTACAACTTGTCCCACAAAAAATAAGCCCTCACATGGCCATATTGACAGAAAAATAAAAAAGTTATGGCTCTGGGAAGGAGGGGAGTGAAAAAAACCCCCGCAAAACCGAAAAAGCTCCGGGGGTTAAATATATGCAGTATCTGACACAGTGAAAGGGAACATTACAAAATACTTTTCAATATTTTTATGACTGTCAAATATAATTTGGCATTTTGGATTAGATGAATTTTTCGGTACTAAAACATTGAAATCTACACATTGTAAATGATATGTCCCTGAATGGTTCAATTATTGAAGCCACGAGCACTTGCTAAATCTCATTGATGCTCCTGGGACTGACTTTTCCGCCCAAGATACAGGACCTGCTGCTCTTCCATGCTTGTTTCTAGTGTGCACTGCAGGCACAACACTTTATCCTCTTGGGGTTAAAAAAAGGCAAGGGTAACCTAATCACCCAGATACATGCTGTGGGTATTCCATGCTTGTGTCCTGACCTTTCACTGCACTATGAATCCAGCGCTCATGACACCATCTAACCTATGAGGAAAGTCAGCGCAGAGCACTACACTTAATACTTGGTGAATCAGTGATTTTATTGTACAAAAACAGTGAAAAACTGGTGTCTATACAATTCTAATAGGCAGCAACATAGATAAACCTATTTTAAAGGGATTTTTCCTAAACTGCAAATTATCTAGAACCTATATTGATGACCACCTGTAAGGAGAAGACCCAAACCAGGCGTATCTTTTCCGTGAAGGGTCCGGAACTAACGGGACTGTCACCCAGGTTATACAGGGAAGAATTGAGCACGGGCAAGCTAATAGGGCTGCAGTGCGCGAGAGACCAGGAAGATTTGGCGGGAAGACAGCTTGCGGTTGCGGAGAAAAAGGGACGGAGTTTGGTTAACGGTCGGGAAGAAGGACACGTCAGGCAGAGAGAAGGTTGTGCTGACAGGATGGGGACGAAAAGCTTGCTGGACTGAGTTGTCTCTCGTTACATCGAGGTGCCAGACTGACAGAGATAGCGGGGGCTGCACGCGTGCCTTTAGATAGAGACTACCGACCACAGCATACTGGGTTTCTGCCGACATCGTGTACCGTGAGGAAAAGATCACAGAGGCAGGACCTAAGCGCCCTCACACTTAGACGGCGGAAATTAGATATTGGGTTTGAGGAGATTTCTTCCGTGACAACGGAGACAGGGGACACGAGATCCCGGTACACTGAGGGGAAGAAAAATTGTGTGATACCCAGCTCATCACGTCCCTATCGATTGCACACCCATCGTACTCCGGGGAATCCCCACCACCGTCAGGAGGATATACGTCAACGTTAAGAGAAATATTCCAGATCCCGAGGGATTAACACCACCGCCAGGATCAGAGACGTCATTCTGAGGATCGTAACGGACATCTAAGCGTCACAGTTTTGACGCCAACGAACTCCCTGTAATGAACCGGTTTCCTGAAGTCAACGGTAGTTGAAGAAATTATTTTTGTTTTCCTTTGTTTTCTTCCCTGGAACTTTTTTTTTCCTTTTCTTTTTTTTCCCCTCCACGCCCATTTTTTTCCGTGCTCCCGATTCCATGTTCTGCTGACCTGTTATCCCTATTGTGTTTTCTCCCTGAGGGGAGTAGTTATTGTAAAAAATTAAATTTTGTGTTAACCCTTGCTCTGTCTCTGTCACTGCATCCCGTAACCAGCTTACACACCCAGAGGATAGAGTGGGTCCAATCACTGAAATTCCCTATGATCCTCAGAACACCCATCTTGAATTCAGAGGAAATGCTCATGCTCAGCCTCCGCTCCATTATCATTGGGACTGCTGGAAATAGCCAAGCACTGTATCCGCCTGTACGTCTCAGGATTGATTAAGGTCGTACACCCCAGCGATCAAGTTATCCCACATCCTATGAATAGGGGATAACTTGCGATTATGGTCATACTAGGGCAAGTTTTGGGTTCCAGCAGCAATAACTAGGCTCTACATAGCAGGATCACAGTAAAAAAAAGGGCACTTTTTCATTTATTTATGGAATTCCCACATCTGCTTATATTCTTTTTCAACATTTTATCATAAGTAATGTGCTGTGCACACTATTTGTGATCTTTACATTTATTTTATATGCCAAAAACGTTCCTGACTCACTACTTGTTAAAAGTATTCTGTCAAAACAGCCTTTAATAGGGATTCCACAGACAGCACTAAGTTCTCTACCTATCGTATATTCCCAGGACCTTAATGCTTTCTTCCCAATCCAGGGATCTGGACATCATGCTCCTGTGTCTACAGAGTGACTGCTGACTGGTGGAGCTGGTTGGCAGAGGATAATCAAAAAGTAGAGTCAATACCATGAGGTCAGGAACTGAAATAGAATCGTCAGGCGCCAGAATAGGAGGACACAGAACGAGGTGAGACATAGGAATCAAACTAGCTAGAAACAGGAGTGACTCAGAATAAGACAACCTATAACTAACCAGAGGTATTAAACCAGGGATTGAAATAGCGTGAGCCCATCCCAAAGCTCGCGGAAGGGAGTTGATAAGATGAGTTCAGGAGATAATCCAAGGTCCCTGCTTAAAAAGTAACAGAAGTCCCAGAAATGAATCTAAACTGCTTCACTGAAACCCAACATTGCCCGCAATAGAGGCGCCACTTGGCAGCAAAAGAGGAGGTAGGAAGCACAGACGTGGATGTAACCAAATCCATTGTCATTTTGGCCTTTCCTGAGCTGGTATATATCGGTATATAATTTTTTTGCTGTGTAAAAAAGCATAGCCTAAGCTATTCTATGCTGAGGTATCCTAGTCGTGGGTAATTCTCCTGACTTCTACATCTGACAGAAGGTTTAGATGTGAAGAGAAGATCATATAAGACATTTTGCTTCTGTATTTGGGTGCATTCCCCTACATTGGGTGTCGGTTACAGGCAAGAATCACCATCTGATGCTGTATTGAGCAGAATTCGTTACCAGCCAAACAATTAACGGTAATACAGTTGCATCATATAGACATTGACCTCAAACCTTTCCCACCTTCCAACCCTTAGATGATCACTTGCAGGTATCTCGGGGATGATGAGAGATGGGGTATTGTGTAGGGCCGGGATAACTGATATAATTGTTTCAGTTTACCTGTTTAGTATATTATCAGCTTGTAGACATCAGTATCCTCTGTCAGCCAGTGAATCCCTTATCTGGCATTTAATCTTGTCTGTATGGGAAAACCAAATATTTTGCCCGCTGAGTGAAACTTTTGAATTACTGAACTAGCGTAATGTGAGACAATGCCTTGGCGGTGAACCTTTTCTCTTCTTACCTATAGGATAATGAAGTAACATAACCAGTGAGCTCCTACAATCAGGTAGATGGATCTGTCTCAGAATCCCCCTTATCTAACGCCACAAACTACTTTCAGAAAGACAATGGAGAAAGGTGCAAAAGAACTTGTTGTGTTTGATCCTATTGGACTCAGAAAAATAAACTACAATTTCTATTTATTCTGTTTATGGATTTGTGTCATTCTCACACTAAAATACTAATTGACCTTTGCAGCAGTTCATAGGAAAAGCCATTCTGATTGTAGCAGACATCTTCTAATATTTACCTCTTCATGACCAGTATTCAGATGGGGAAAAATATTGATATGTTCACATCTAAGTCTGAGGCTCCGTATTTTTTTCAAGCTGGATCACCTCCAAAACAGCTTTTATTACCTAAAGCTACAAATCCAAAGGACAAATGTCTGTTTTCTTATATTTGTTTCTTACTATAAAATTATTGATATACTCATGCCCACTAGTTAAATCATATCTCACATAATTGATTATAAATTAATTAGCCAGTTGTCACCGTTTCATATCTGACTTTGGCCTAGGAACGCTGTGAGTGATAGATCAGAAGCTCTATGGAATCTGTATCGTGCTGGACTTTCGGTTGTATGAGTGACTGTCTAGTCGTCCAATCTGATCCTGGAGCATGATGGGCTGTCAGCATTTTAATTGACATCTTTGCCGCTCTATCTGGTTTAGTCGGCGATTCCTCAGGTGCCTCCCATCTTTAATCATTTGCAAGGTATTTAGCTGGCTAGATGTTAGTAGTCAGTGTCAGTTGCAGCTGTGCCTAATCTGAATGTGTTTGTTTAGCTCTGTGTCTCTTTCCTCTGACCCTATTGCCAGACCTTGGATTTTTTGTGATTGCTCTTGTGGATTCCCTTTTCTGCTTTTGATTCTCCCTGACTTAAGGCATCTGACCCTAAAATTGACCTCTGACTATTCGTTTGTTGTACTCACTGGTTTTGACGTACCCTTCAGGCATTTGACCCCAGGCTTTTTCCTGACCATGTCTTTGACATACCCTCCTGGTATTTGACCTCGGACCTTCTGACTACCTTGTCTCATGGCTTGCCCACAAGTAGTGAATCAGCATCACATTACAACTGACCGTATATGTTTTTTTCTCTTTTTTGCCAGTATGGAGCCTGTTCACTTGCTTTGACCAGGTGGCAAATTTGACTCAGATGATGCAGGATCTCGCTAAGGAATGCCAGAGTGTGAAATCATCAGAGTCACAGTTGAAGGGTAAGATAATTAGTCTTATGAAAACTACCTCTATCACTTCAATGCTAGCCGAGACTGCAATGTCTGTCTCCTATAATGTTCAGCTGGTTTCCCCCGAAACAGTTGTAGCCCTTACTGATACATTTTTGGGGGGAGAGAAACCAGTTTAGAGTGTTTAGGAAAAGTTCTAGGCTATTCTTTACCCTACTGCCCTGGTCTTCGTGCAAGGTTTCCCAGCGGGTGGAAATAAGTCTTTGTTGCGAGGGCCCATTTCCCTTGTCCCTACAAGCCCCTGAACGGTCTTCAGTTGACGCCTTTTTTGATGCCTTAGGGGTTATCTATGACGAACCCGACAGAATCCAGGTTACTGAGGCTAGGATCATGAACCTGACACAAGGGAGCTGCAGCGCTGAGGACTACCAATTTCATAGTCTGTCAGAATCCCTGAAGGACGCTCTGGTTCTGCATGATACCCCTTGTTCTTTGCCAAAAGCCAAAACCCAGGCTGTATGGATGGACTGCAGAATATGTGAGAGGCATGGGGCAGCAGGATGCCTTGTATTCTTCCCTGGTGTGGGCTCGTTTACTCGCGATTGGACCAAATTGAGGTTGGAGTTGCCAGTTTTCGTGCTGTGGAGAAAAAACGGAGACAAGATCTTGGACTCTATTTCTATTGTGGTCTCGCAGCAACCTATCGAGAGAACGTCTGAGTCTGGGTTATAGTAGAGGAGGTCACCAGACTTCCAGGTACCCTTTTTCTCCTCAGATAAAGTACTGCTCAAAACGGTTTTGTCTTGATAGGACCAGGCATTGCCAGTATTGGCTTTCATTGACTGCAGCCCTGCAGCTAACTTTATTGATTCTGAACTGGTTTGAAAATTAGAATTAGGGACACTTAGTCTGACAAAACCCATTAAAATTTTTGCGATTGACAAAACACCGCTACTTCAGAACTGTGTCAAATTGGTAACAGTGGAATTCACCCTTCAGCAAGGAGCACTTCACTCAAAATCCATTTCCTGTTTTGTCTTGGATAATTTACCTGCTTGGGTGGTGTTAGGCCTTCCATGGTTGCTCATTCATAATCCTGTTATTAAATGGTTTCAGAAGGAAATTGTTAAGAGCCCCAAATTTCATAAGAAATGTCTAATCACTGTGCAAGTATGATCTTTCAGGGGTACCTGAAAGACTTCAGAGATATGTTCTTGGAAAAAGAGGCAGAGATCTTACCCCTCCATTGTCCTTATGACAATGCTATTAATTTTGTCGATGGTACTAAATTACCGAAAGCTCACCTTTTTACTGGGCCGGAACATACCGCCATGAAAAGTTATGTAAACGAAGGTTTACAGAAGAGTCATACAGTATCCATCCTTTCTCCTCACCTGTGACTGCTGGATTTTTCTTTGTAAAAAAGAAAGATGGGGTCTCCACCTTTCCCTTGATTTCCGAGAACTGAACAAAATCACAGTTAAGAATACATGCTCACTTCCACACATCTCCGACCTCTATAATCGGCTTACTTGGGCAGAATGGTTTTCTATACTAGATCTTAGAGGAGCTGACAATTTAATATGCATCCAGAAGGGTGATGAGTAGAAAACGGCATTTTTAACTTCGGAAGGTCTATTCAAAAATCTTGTCATGCCTTTTGGGTTAACCAAAGCACCAGCAGTGTTTCAAAACTTTATAAATGATATATTTTCTGATTGCATTGTGAGATTTGTTGTTATTTAGCTTGATGATATTTTAATTTTTTCGTCTGATTTGGATTCTCACCAGGAACATGTCCAGATTATATTACAAAGATTGAGGGAAAATTATTGGTTTGCGAAAACTGAGAAATTGATTTTTTCTGTTCAGGAGGTTTAATTTCTGGGATATATTTTGTCAGCTAATGGTTTAAAATGGCTACTGGGAAGGTACAAGTTACAATTGATTAGGTCCAACCTAGTGACCTAAAAGCGTTGCAATGTTTTCCAGGATTTTCCATATCACAAAAGGATAAAAGACCGCAGCACTCACCAGTTTGCTGAATTAGCGTCTTTAATGTGTCTTCAATCCATGGTGCAGATTATATTTGACACATACCAAGAGATAGCTAGGGTGCGGGAAGTGCAGAGGGACGACGGCCGTTTCGTGTAATCAGCACTTCTACGGCTTTAAGTCTCCTCACCTCGACATGCTTATCATGTCACTCTCCGCAAGGAGAAACGATACATGTTATGTTATGAATCTTCCTGTGGGATTAATGTTAGGGTTCCCCTGGTTACAGAGGCATAATCCTGTTATAGACTGGGGATCTTGTGATATTGTTAAATGGGGTCCTAATTGTTCCAACGGTTGTCTTTCTGCAGTTTTTGTGTCTGCCATTAAACTGGAGGGTATTCTGGAGTACCTGAAGGATTTTGGGGACGTGTTCTCTGAAAAATTGTCTGAGGTCTTGCCACCACATCGTCCTTATGATTATACTATTAATCTTATTCCGGGTTCTAATTTCGCAAGGCCCGTTTGTACAATCTTTCTGGCCCAGAACATACCGCTATGAAAAACTATATCTTTGATAGTCACGTCCATCCCTCTGTCTCTCCTGTGGCAGCTGGATTCTTTTTTGTTAAGAAAAAAGATGGTGGCTTACGCCCCTTCCTCGATTTCCAGGAACTAAATAAAATTACGGTGATAAACACCTACCCTCTCCCACTCATTCCAGATCTTTATACCAATTGTCTGGGGCTAAGTGGTTTTCTAAACTTGACCTCAGGGGTGCATATAACTTTATCCGCATTCGCAAAGGGGATGAGTGGAAAACGGCATTTCTCACCTCCGAGGGTCTGTTTGAAAATTTGGTCATGCCCTTCGGTCTCACGAACGCGCCTGCGGTGTTTCAGAACTTCATGAATGATGTTTTTTCTGATTTTATCAGGCGCTTTATGGTTGTATACCTGGATGATATCCTAGTTTTCTCTCCTGACAAGGAATCCCACATTGGCCTTTTACGCGCTGTTCTTCATAGGTTTCGGTGAAATACCATGTTCATTTTGTGTTCAGTAGCTTTCCTTTCTGGGGTTCATCCTTTCTGCCAATGGGTTTCGTATGGATCCCAGAAAGGTACAGGCCATTGTTGATTGGTTGCAACCCAGAGACCTCTAGGGTCTGCAGCGTTTTTTGGGTTTCACCAATTATTATCGAAAATTCATCAAGAAGCATTTACTACATTAAAGAAGTGTTTTATGTCCGCTCCTGTATTGGTTCAGCCCAATCCGTCAGAACCATTCATTGTAGAGATGGATGCATGGGAGGTGGGAGTGGGGGCGGTTTTGTCTCAGGAACCCGCTATTTTGACCAATTTAAGGCCATGTGACTTTTTCTCCAGGAAGTTTTCTTCTTCAGAGAGGAATTATGATGTTGGTAACTGGGAGTTATTGGCCATTAAATTGGCTTTTGAAGAATGAAGGCACTTTTTGGACCCCCTCGGATCACGGTGATTACTGACCACAAGAACTTGTCCTACATTGAGTCTGCCAAGCGGTTAACTCCTAAACAGGCGAGGTGGTCGCTTTTTTTTTCTCGTTTTCATTTTTCTATCACCTTTCGGCCTGGTTCCAAGAAATTCAAGGCGGATGCCTTATCTCGCAGTTTTGATCTGATATCACCCCCTGAACCTCCTTCCTCCATTCTTCAGCACGGGGTGGTTGTTGCTGGGGTATCCCCTGAATTGGAGCTTGAAATTTGGGAGGCTCGGTCTCTTGATCCTCCCTCTGTACCTGACAATAAGCTCTTTATCCCATCCCCGCAATGTGAATAAATCATAAGACGCTGCGGGGCTGGGATTCACAAGCAGGGCGGCCGCATAGGCGCAGTCTGCGAGACTTCACATCATACTGTGAAGAGAGCACAGACAGAGTTCATGCAGATAAAGGCATAATGAGGAAGATTTCTGCCAGACAAATTAATTGGATTAAGAAAGCAGCTGCCAAAATACCATTATAAAGCAGCAAACAGTTATTTGAAGCTGCTGGTGCCTGTGGAGTCCCTCGAACCTCAAGGTGTAGGATCCTTCAAAGGCTTGCTGTGGCACATAAACCTACTATTCGGCTACCGCTAAACAGTGTTCACAAGCAGAAACGGTTGCAGTGGGCTTAGACATACCTGAAGACTAATTTTCAAATGTCTTGTTTACTGATGAGGGTCGAGCAACCCTGGATGGTCCAGATAGATGGAGTAGGGGATGGTTGGTGGATGGCCACCATGTCCCAACAAGGTTGCGACGTCAGCAAGGAGGTGGAAGAGTCATGTTTTGGGCTGGAATCATTGGGAAACAGCTGGTAGGGCCCGTTAAGGTTCCTGAAGGCGTGAAAATGACCTCTACAAAGTATATAGAGTTTCTGACTGACAACTTTCTTCCATGGTATAAAAAGCAGAAACGTGCCCTCAGGAGCAAAATCATCTTCATGCATGACAATGCACCATCTCATGCTGCAAAGAATACCTCTGAGTCATTGGCTGCTATGGGCATAAAAGGAGATAAACTCATGGTGTGGCCACCATCTTCCCTTGACCTCAACCCTATAGAGAACCTTTGGAGTATCATCCAGCACAAGATCTATGAGGGTGGGAGGCAGTTGACATCAAAACAGCAGCTCTGGGAGGCGATTCTGACTTCATGCAAAGAAATACAAGCAGAAACTCTCCAAAAACTCACAAGTTCAATGGATGCAAGAATTGTGAAGGTGATATCAAAGAAGGGTTCCTATGTTAACATGTAACTTGGCCTTTTAGGATGTTTTGGAGTTAAATAGCTTTTTTGTTCAGTGAATGTGACCTCTCAATGCAGCAAATTCCACAAATGAGCATTTTCAGTTCTTTAAAACATTTCAAATGTTTAGAAATTCAACTGTGCCTAATAATTTGGAACAGGGCATTTTGAGTTTTCATTCATTTTGGAGATTATACTGTTATCATTGGAAGGTTTCTTCAATAAAATTCAATGTATAATCTAACGGGTGATGACTTTTATTAGACTGACTGTCATTTGCGCAGACCATTTAGGAAAATCTGAGAAAAATGTAATTTGCATAATAGATGGAGTAGGGGATGGTTGGTGGATGGCCACCATGTCCCAACAAGGTTGCGACGTCAGCAAGGAGGTGGAAGAGTCATGTTTTGGGCTGGAATCATTGGGAAACAGCTGGTAGGGCCCGTTA
The DNA here is from genome assembly GCF_032444005.1 of Ranitomeya imitator. Lineage (NCBI taxonomy): Eukaryota > Metazoa > Chordata > Amphibia > Anura > Dendrobatidae > Ranitomeya > Ranitomeya imitator. The sequence goes on along the minus strand of NC_091282.1, from coordinate 1,116,701,548 downwards.
AGGTTCCTGAAGGCGTGAAAATGACCTCTACAAAGTATATAGAGTTTCTGACTGACAACTTTCTTCCATGGTATAAAAAGCAGAAACGTGCCCTCAGGAGCAAAATCATCTTCATGCATGACAATGCACCATCTCATGCTGCAAAGAATACCTCTGAGTCATTGGCTGCTATGGGCATAAAAGGAGATAAACTCATGGTGTGGCCACCATCTTCCCTTGACCTCAACCCTATAGAGAACCTTTGGAGTATCATCCAGCACAAGATCTATGAGGGTGGGAGGCAGTTGACATCAAAACAGCAGCTCTGGGAGGCGATTCTGACTTCATGCAAAGAAATACAAGCAGAAACTCTCCAAAAACTCACAAGTTCAATGGATGCAAGAATTGTGAAGGTGATATCAAAGAAGGGTTCCTATGTTAACATGTAACTTGGCCTTTTAGGATGTTTTGGAGTTAAATAGCTTTTTTGTTCAGTGAATGTGACCTCTCAATGCAGCAAATTCCACAAATGAGCATTTTCAGTTCTTTAAAACATTTCAAATGTTTAGAAATTCAACTGTGCCTAATAATTTGGAACAGGGCATTTTGAGTTTTCATTCATTTTGGAGATTATACTGTTATCATTGGAAGGTTTCTTCAATAAAATTCAATGTATAATCTAACGGGTGATGACTTTTATTAGACTGACTGTCATTTGCGCAGACCATTTAGGAAAATCTGAGAAAAATGTAATTTGCATAATAATTTGGAACATGGTGTAGTCAGCACATGACTGACCACTTGAACTGGGACTACAGAGGAATTGTGAGAGTGTGTGATTCGGCAACCTGCGGTCACATAGAGTAACTGCAGAAAAGGGATTAGAGCCTGGAAAACCCCTTTCATGATGATACCAGTAGAATAGCTGATCAATTTATAATCCATTATGTAAGATATGATTTAATTAGTGGGTATGGGTATATTAATATTTTCCAACCAGGATACTGTGGAGTCTGAGATCGGATTGCAATGCATGGACTGGCCGTGGGTCTTCCAACCCAAATGTGTCGCGTTTGGGTCCAGAACGCCGTGACCAGTCCATGCATTAGCGGTCCGTGATCACACCGATTGGCGTGGACGTCTGAATACGCCCTTAGAAACATATAAAGGAAAAAACATACAAGTGACATTTGTGAGCAATACCTCGCTGGTGTAACTGGAGCTCTCTGTTTAGTGTTGCCATTATAAAACATTTGGTGAACTTTTGCTCATAAATTTTGGATTTTCAATAAAGGGGATGTCTGGGACTTTACAAAAAAAAACAAAAAATGTATCTGCAGGTAGTTGCTACTTTCCTGCCTGTTGTGCACAGCACCCTCCTTCCCCGGCACAGAGCAGTCACAGACACTCCTGTCGGGGATTCAGAAGCCTCTGCTGACTTCACGTATACAGAGCGTAGGCTTCTTTTGCGACTCGCTCTGTAGACGGGGCTGGATTTCCGAAGGCAGTCTGACTGACTGGGGGAGCTGGCTATCAGTCAGAATGACCTCGGAAGTCCCGCCCAATCGCGTCAGCATACATCTGTGCGCCTGTGACCACTCTGCCTGGGGAGAACCGCGCCATGCACAACAGGCAGGTAAGTAGCAACTACCTGCCTGTTAGTGCTTTGATACATGTTTTGTTTTTTGTAACGTTACGGATATCCCCTTTAACAAATTATTTTCTATTGGCTCAGACTCTTTCTCGTTGTGACTGGCAGGATCGGACAATGATGGCTTATTCTAACAATATGCCACCAGTGTCTATCCTGACACAGTTGCTTTGATGCCTAATAATACAGGGTTCCAGAGATATTGGCCTTGTCTTTGGTTCTAATTTTTATGGCCTTTATCAAGGGGAAGTTGATCACAGGGTATTTATGCAGAGAAGACTAAAGACAAACCTCCGGATGATCTTAGGAGCACTGCCTCATAGGCAAAGAAAATTAGCACTAAATAAAAATGTACAATTTAAAAAAAATCTGAATACTCAGGGACAGCAGGCGTAAAATAACATAAAGAAAAATCTAATATTAAAAAGGACTTGTAGTCAGGTAAAAACTGGCCACTTTTTACCTGACAACAAGTCCTCTTTAATATTTGATTATTTTTACATATTGCACAATTTTTATTTTTTTAATTTGGTGGGTACAGGTATTCTTCAAGTATTAATCATTCTTTTTATTTCTCCACTTATTGGGTCCGCTCTGAGTTTTGTCAAAAATAAAAGTATAAAAAACTGAATGAAACGGCCCTATGTGATCCGGCTGTTACGCACCTGCTCTGGTCCGCTAAACTTTCTTGTGCTCCATGTCAGACCCAGCCTGCTCCCATGTGTTTATTTCCTAAGCCTATAAGGCCTCCCAAGATACACACCAGCGTGTAAAAAAACTTTCTTGTATGACTTATAGTTTGTCTCTGTATTATTTCCATCCACAGCCTCGAAGATACATTTGGTTTCTAGTCCCTGATTTACATGTCTGCGGCTTTCAGTACCACCGCTAACTGGCTAGATTCTCCTGGATGTCTCCTATCTGCCTTCTGCTTCCATGGTTTGCAGACTTTCTAGTTACTCCGCAGTTCTGTCTGCTACTTGTCCCCTGTCTTCTAGGACCTATGCTGCATGTCTGGCGGTTTCCAGGATGTCGCCTAGCCACCTGCGGCTTCCATAGTATTTAGACTTTCTTGTTACTTCGGAGTTTTGTCTACTAGCTGTCTGTGTTCTCCATGAGACCTCCTGTCTGCCTGCGTCTTCCAATCCTTGTGTCTCCAGTCTGCTTTAGGTCTTCAGTAACTCTGCAGTCTATTTGAGCTCTTCAGTAACTCTGAAATACATTTGAGATCTTCAGTAAAGGTACCTTCACACTCAGCAACTTTACATCGAGAACGACAGGGATCCGTGATGTTGCAGCGTCCTGGATAGCGATCTCGTTGTGTTTGACACGCAGCAGCGATCAGGATCCCGCTGTGACATCGCTGGTCGGATCTAGAAGTCCAGAACTTTATTTGGTCGTCAGGTCGGCGTGTATCGTCATGTTTGACAGCAAAAGCAACGATGCCAGCAATGTTTTAACATGGAGCTAACAACCAGCGAGAACGATAAGTGAGTCGCCGTTACATCACTGGATCGCTCCTGCATCGTTCTGGTGTTGCGGTGTTTGACGTCTCTACAGCGACCTAAACAGCGACGCTTCAGCGATCGGCTCGTTGTCTATATCGCTGCAGCGTCGCTGAGTGTGACGGTACCTTAACTCTGCAATCTTCTTGCGATTTCTGGTAACTCTGCAATCTGCCTGTGGATTTTAGTACCATTGCTAACTGTCTTTAGTCTCCAGGACGTCATCTGTCTGTCTGCGGCTTCCAGACCCTGAGTTATGTGTTTGCGGCCTTCATTACCTCTGTTAAAGGTCTCTTATCTGCTTTCCGTGTCCTGCGTGCCTTACTTTCTTGCTACACTGACTCCCATAGCCGGTGTACCCCCCTACACCTTGGGCTTAGAGGATCCACCTCACTAAGAGAGCCCACATTTTGTAACACCACCATTACAGCTTCCATTATCCAGAGTAGGTTTCCTTCACCCTAGAGTGTCTGGATGGTGGATTTTTAGTGAGATAGTCATCTGCCGCTGGACACTGCCTGCAAATATCTTTTCAGCATGTTTCCATTGTTGAACGTGTCTTGGTTCCTCTCTAGCAACAAACTTTTTCTGTGCCGTTCTCTGCGCTTGGCTTAAAAAGAAGCATGGACGGTAGTTCAAAGATCCTCTAATTGCTGCCTTTCATTCAATAGCTTCAAAATCAATTAGATTACAAAACAAACTAAGCGATGTATTTGTGATGTGACTAAAGCACGGATGACAGCTCGTCTGTTTGCTTAATTCTAAGCCTGGACAACTCTGCCCTGAGTGCTACCAAGAGTTCACCAGCGTGGTCTGCCGAGAAGAAGTGACACTTATTGAAGGCTTTCTTGGTTTTATTTAAATAAAACCTACCGTAACTATTATTTAATTTCATGATTCAGTTTCCACCATTTTCAAGATCTCTGCTTGCATTCAGTGACATGGTCTTGCCCCTGTTGTAGAGGTTAGAGTCTGACTGATTGAGTCTGGACAGGAGTCTTTTATAAAGGTGACTATGCAAGGCTAAGTTCACATTTGCAGAGGGCTGCGTATGTCCTCCGTTAAGCCCCACCAACTTCCGCATACTTCTGCATGGGTCCTGCGTACCTATCTTAGACATTGGGTATGCAGGACATGCAGACGTATGCGGATTCGTTGTTGTGACGCACCTGCCTGCCGCACAGGGACGCAATAAGTTCATGTCCTGCTTACCCAATTTTAAAGATAGGTACCCAGGACGCATGCAGAAATATGTGGACGTAGGCGGGACTTAATGGAAGACGTACGCAGCCCTCCGCAAAACGCCCGAACGCAAATGTGAACCCGGCCTAAGACAGCTGTCTTTAATATAAATAACGAGTTGATTAGGAACATCTAACGAGTCTGTAGGAGCCAGAACTCTTAATGGCTGGTAGGGATTCAAATACTTATTTCTCACTGCAAAATGCAAATACATTTTTATAATTTATACAGTGTGATTTTCTGGATTTTATTTTTGATATTCTATCTCTCAATGTTAAAATGAACCTACCCTTAAAATTATAGATTTGCAAAATCAGCAAGGGATCAAATACTTGTTTCCCCCACTGTATGGCTGCCGTCACACTATCAGTATTTGGTCAGTATTTTACCTCAGTATTTATAAGCCAAAACCAGGAGTGGGTGATAAATACAGAAGTGGTGCATATGTTTCTATAAGGCTATGTGCACACGTAGGAAGGGGGCTGCGGGTTCTCCCACGGGTTTTACCGCAGCGGATTTGATAAATCTGCAGGGCAAACCCGCTGCGGTTATCCCTGCAGATTTATCACGGTTTGTGTTGCGGGTTTAATCCTGCACTTGTTTTACTATTGATGCTGCATATGCAGCATCAATAGTAATGTTAAAAATAATAAAAATAATTATATACTCACCCACTGACGTCCCGATCTCCTCGGCGCTGCAGGCGGTGGTCCGGTTCCAAAGATGCTGTGCGAGAAGGACCTTCGTGACGTCACGGTCATGTGACCGCGATGTCACCGCAGGCCCTGCTCGCATAGCAACCTGAGACAGGACGGCCGCGTGCAGCGCTGAGAGGTGAGTATATCATTATTTTTTATTTTAATTCTTTTTTTTTTACACAAATATGGTTCCCAGGGCCTGGAGGAGAGTCTCCTCTCCTCCACCCCGGGTAGCATCCGCACATTATCCGCTTATTTCCCGCATGGTGGGCACAGCCCCATGCGGGAAGTAAGCGGATCAATGCATTCCTATGGGTGCAGAATCGCTGCGATTCTGCACAAAGAAGTGACATGCTGCGGGTTGTAAACCGCTGCGTTCCCGCGCGGCTTTTCCCGCAGCATGTGCACAGCGGTTTCCATAGGGTTTACATGTTAGGCCGGCGTCACACTAGCGTATTACATCTGATGTGAGATCATCGGATGCGATATGCTAATGACACTCGGCTCTTGCTCGCAGCAGAGCAGGAGCCGAGTGTCATCCGTCTGTGCTCCGATTCTCTCGCACAGGGAGGATCGGAGCACAGCTGCGGAGGAGGCAGAGAAATGACTTTCTCCATCTCCTCCATTGCTGGGGTCCGCTTATAGCGCACATCACTCGGATGATATCTGAGTGATGTGCGCTGTCTCACTCGCACCCATAGGCTTATATGGGTGCGAGTGAGCCGCGAGTTTTCCTCGGTCCGAGACAATCGCAGCATGCTGCGATTGTCTCGGACCGAGAAAAACGGCCGACAAAAAGTCGGCTGCTGGGAGCAGCCCCATAACTTAATATTGGTCCGAGTGCAATGCAATTTTTTATCGCATTGCACTCGGCCGTTTTAAACGCCAGTGTGACGCCGGCCTTACTGTAAACGCAATGGAAACTGCAGCGGACCTGCAGCGGCAAAATCGCTGCGGTTCCGCGGTAAAAACCGCAACGTGGGAACATGGCCTTATACTTTCCCTCTAATTGTTCCAGTTTCTGTAGTAAAGCCGTGGACACCTCTCGAAAATTATTGATGCATCTTCAATAGAAAAGAGTGTATAACTAAAACTTCTAAGAACTTGTTCACACGTCCGATTTTCTTGTACGAGTGTTATTCGTGGCTTTCAGGAATAGCACTCATACTTATGATATTCTGTGAGGTTGTGCACATTTCTAATTTTTTTTTTCTTCAACCAAAATATCGGAGACGTCAGATTTTGGACCGAGCGTAGCATTAATATCAGCAATGCAAGTCTTTGGGTCCATGAAAAGATTGTTCTGCACTCAGATGACATCAGTGTGCAATCGAATCGTCACGGACTGTTAGAAGGGAGAAGGTCGGGAAACTATTTTTTTCTCTCTCCATGATTAGAATATTCGGGCAGTTTTCTCGTATGTGGAAAATACTGACTTGTGTGTATGAGCCCTAAGTGTTTGCATACAACAGTTATATAAATATGGCTTTCTCTCCCTACAGAGCTCAGCAGAAAAATCTGATTTTGAGGATCTGGACATGTTTGCTAGCTCCCGGGAGCAGAGGTTTCGTGTATTTGCCTCTCTAGAATTTGAAGGCCAACTGTACATGACGCCAAGGGATTTCTTGGAATCCGTCACTACTGATGAGCCGAGACGTAAGCGTTCCTTATCCTTCTTTAGTCCAATAGATCATTAATCTTGCACCCATTGTAAACAGGCAGGGGCAGATTTCGGCACTGTACAGACTATAAACCTGCTGGGATTGAGCAGATCTCGTATTCTTACGAGAATTCTTAGATTCTTACGAGAATTCTTAGATTCTTACGGTAGTAAGAATAATATACTCCATATCTTAAAGTAGGTTCTCAGTGTGTGATTGGTGGGGACACAACCCCCCGAACCACCACGGCCATCAATATAAGGAGACAGCGGTGCTATAGGACGTGACTAAGCGCCATGCATGTGTATGCGGCACCGGCTGGTACTGCTGCTCAGCCCCTCTGAGTAATGAGGCCGAGCTGTGGGGTACGTCAGTGCCAGACACTGCTGCATGCACAAGAGGGAAGCGATGTTGGGCTGCGGCATTCGTCCATTAATGTCTTATCATCAGTTTGGTCCCCAGGATAAGTATTGTGTTCCACATCTATGTCCAGAATGAGTGGATGGAGTGGTGGGCACATGCACGTATCCTATTTTATTTACTTCTAGGTACAGAAATCCTGTATACTAAATGTCTGAGATAAGGACGAGATCAAAAGATGGAGGTGGAGACAATCACTAGATTGTAGTCTGGGGCAAGAAATGTTGAACACCTGAAAACAATATATAAACACAAGAAAAAAAAAAAAACATTTAAAGGGAACTTATCATGAGAGATAGGGTTAATCTGCAGGTGAATAATGTTAAAATCCTGCCTTACTGGAGCAGCTACAGGGAGAAAATAAACTTAGATCCTATCTGTAGCCACTAGCCTTTAGTCATCGGGCGGTGCAAGGAACTATTACAGTAAGGCCGGCGTCACACTTGCGAGTTTTACGGACGTAAGAGCGCAGAAACTACGTCCGTAAAACTCGCAAAACATACAGCACAATTATTCTCTATGCCCCTGCTCCTATCTGCCGTATTTTACTGATCCGTATTATACGGCTTTCTACGGCCGTAGAAAATCGCAGCATGCTGCGTTTGTCACCGTATTGCGCAAATAAAACGTCAATGAAAGTCAATGGAAGCCCCAAAATTACGGATTACACACGGACCAGCAGTGTGACTTGCGAGGAATACGCAGCGGTGTTAGAGAGAAAAGCCGGTAATTCAATTGCCGGCTTTTGCTTTCTCCTTCCTAAACCCGACATGATATGAGACCTGGTTTACATACAGTAAACCATCTCATATCACCATTTTTTTTGCATATTCCACACTGCTAATGTCAGTAGTGTGTATATGCAAAATTTGGCCGTTCTAGCTAGTAAAATAAGGGGTTAAATGGCGGAAAAAATTGGCGTGGGCTCCCGCACAATTTTCTCCGCCAGAGTAGTAAAGCCAGTGACTGAGGGCAGAGATATATAGCCTGGAGAGGGTCCACGGTTATTGGCCCCCCCCCTGGCTAAAAACATCTGCCCCCAGCCTGACATATATATATATGTCTCCCTGACATATATATATATAGAGACAGTATATATGTTTTGTTCTCCCTGACATATATATATATATAGAGACAGTATATATGTTTTGTTCTCCCTGACATATATATATATAGAGACAGTATATATGTTTTTGGTTTTTTTTTAACACATGGATCCCTTGTATAGCCGTATGTCGGTTTTGCAAGCCTGCGATAAAAACACGCATTACGGCTGCCATACGGATTACATACAGAGGATGCCATGCGCAAAAAACGGTGACACACCCTGCCTACGGAGGAGCTACGGACCACTATTTTGGGGACTTTTCAGCGTATTACGGCCGTAATATACGGACCGTATTTTCATACGCTGTGTGTGACGCCGGCCTAACTGTCCTGTGAGCGGTGGCTGTTATGGCTGCCCTCCCTATGATTGACAGCTTCTTCTGCACACACATGCTGCATACGTATGCTGCAGAGCAGGCTGACAATCACAGGGCAGGCTCTCAATCAAGACTTTATTTTCTCCCTATAGCCGATGCTCCACGCAAGCAAGCATTATTTTAACACTATTTACATTCGGATTAACCCAATATTTGCAGGTGCATATCATTTCTGGACATGACAGGTTACCTTTAAGGGTAGGTGCACACGGTCAGTAAACGCTGCGGGTTGGATGTTGCGTACCTCAGCAGCGTCCAGCCCACAGCGTCCAGATATTACAGCATAGTGGATGGGATTTCTTGAAATCCCATGCCCAATATGTGTCCAGAGACGTCCGTGGCTCACCCGTGGAGACGGACATGCGGTTCGTGGACGTGGTGAATCCACACGGTTCAGTGATCGCATGCGGATTCACCTGCACTCAATAGACGGCCTGAAAACTAATACTGTTAAAGGGAACCTGTCACCTGAATTTGGCGGGACCAGCTTTGGGTCATATGGGCGGAGTTTTCGGGTGTTTGATTCACCCTTTCCTTACCTGCTGGCTGCATGCTGGCCGAAATATTGGATTGAAGTTCATTCTCTGTCCTCCATAGTACACGCCTGTGCAAGGTAAGATTACTTTGCGCAGGTGTGTACTACGGAGGACAGAGAATGAACTTCAATCCAATATTGCAGCCAGCATGCAGCCAGCGGGTAAGGAAAGGGTGAATCAAACACCCGAAAACTCCGCCCATATGACCCAAAACCAGTCCCGCCAAATTCAGGTGACAGGTTCCCTTTAATGCACAGAATACAAACCCTAATGAGCAGCCATCTCCCGGACCAAGCCTCCTATATTTTGCCAAGTCATAACACATGAAAAATAAAGTTGAAAAGAAAACATTTGAACCCATAAATGTTCCATGGTAGATATGTGGCACTCCACCTATGGCAGCGTATACCTGTAACAGCAGCCATCCGTGGATCTCCGGTCACTGCTGTTAACTCTCAGGGTTTGCAGATCTGTGCATCTTGGTGTTTTTACCTTGTTGGTGTTTTTGCATGTAGTTCAATACAAATTGCTGCTTTTTGATATTTGATTTTGTTTGAGAACAACTACTGTATAACATTTTTAGCTACCAGTTTTGTTTATTTTTAATACCCCTTTAAAGACCCCTTTGTCTGGCATGATGTGTCAGTTTACACAATTATTACAGTCCCAGTAACAGCGCTTGTATACTGTATATACAGTATCCATTTTCAATAACTATGAGTGTGTTTTGGGAGTTCTTTAGTAACTCCCCATTTGGCAGTAACATATGTAACCAGATATTGCACTGATAGTGGGATTTTTAAAATGTATCTTTATTGTTTTTTAGACTCTAAGAAGTGGAGATCTCTGTCAAGACAAGTAAGTGTATATACTAACATTTTCTGTCTGTCTATCTAACTTACTATCTATCTATCTATTTATCTTTCTATCTACTTATCTATCTATTATCTATCTCCTATCTATCTCACTGGGGAACACAATTTTTTAAGAGTTTGGTCAGACAACTGTTCTTAATTAATTTTTGGATGCTGAATCCAGAAATGATCTCAGTTTTTCTCTATCACGTCAAGTTTTTGAACTATAGGATTTTTGTCTTCTCAAAACTATGTAAACTACTGTACCTAAAAAGTGTTGTTTTTTTTAAATAGTACAAATATGAACAAAAAATGAAATATATAAGAAATAGGCATGACAAAGTTGTGACTACTCTTACAAGTTGCCACGTAGCTCTATATGAGTCGAATTGTAATCAGATAATAAGTCTTATTACAGATATCAGTGCAATTGTGCTTCTCTGGCAGGTAAGTTGTGTAGGAAAAACTTGACGTGCTAGAAAAAAACTGACTACATTTTTGGAATCAGCATGCCAATTTTAGTATAAATCAGCTCAAAATCCTAACTCAACAGAAAATGTTTTTCAAATTGTTCCCCTGTGTTATCTATCTATCTATTATCTATCTACGGTAACTATTATCTATCTTTCTATCTATCTATTCTCTATTATCTGTCATCTATCTGTCTACAGTATCTATCGCATATCTATCTATCTACTGTATCTATCGCATATTTATATTTGAGATAGTAAAACTGGCAAAAAAACAAGCTACCTTATGTGGGAGGAAAACTCGAAATGTTGCAGTACTTGTGAAGATGAAAAGAAAAAAACATAAAAAGCAAAATACGAGGGTGATTACCCGACTTTCTTGTTTATTTTTATACTGATTTTTGTTATTTGCAGAACTTATTGATACAGACTCGGCTGTAAAATTATAGCAGTGTTAGTTATTCTTGTTTTCCCATTTTTATTCATGGAGGCTTAAGGCATTGTAATGGAAGTGGCACATTTCTGAGATAAAATGTAAGAAATAAGACTTTATAATCCTGGTTTCATTTCTTCAATCACCAAAAAGGGAGTTGGTGAATAATTCAGCAGGAGGCATTTTCATTTTTTGTGCAGAACATTGGCTCTAATGAATAATACATATATATCTGTTAATACTAAAATGTCACCGTGGAAATCACTGCCTTCCATTTACTAGGCGAATGGACTGACAAATTGGAAAGAGGTGATGATAGGATTTGAGCCTTCTATCTACAGCGCATCTGTCCTCAGTCCTGTAAATCAATAGGAAGAGTGATTTCTGCAGGGCAGAGAAGACAGACGTGTACAGAAGGAGTTATTCTGATGTTTCTAGACCGTACGTTATTATATTTGCCATCGACAGGAAATAGCACACCAGGATTATACTGAAGGGCAAGCAATATTGGAGAAAATGCTTGGATTCCTCCTAAAAGTAGATGTATAATTGTTAAAAACTCTATGCAGCTGCCCTTAGTTATATATACCAGAAAACTGTGTGGGAACAGGAGCATCCTCCTGGGATTGTCTAGGGTTCCTATCGTGTAGTAGAGAAAATCTGTGTCTGACGAGTGGCGTCCATGCGGCACGCCAGAAGAAATCTTACTCCAATTCCAGACAGGAGCAAGATTTCTTGTAAGGAATGCGATATGAATTAGACGAGCTATGGTGTCACACCCCCCATTGTGATCTTGTCAAAGCCCAGCTCCGTCCATTTTGAGTGAGTTGGGAGAAACTCCAAAAAACACCAAAAGTTACAAAATTTGGTGACTTTTCAATTTATGCCAGAATACTTTCATGAATCAAGGACTGAGTGTCTGAAAAAAGAAAAAAATCATACGAGTTATAGATCAAACTCACCAATTCAAATCAATGGGTTCCAGAGTAAAAGGACACATTGATGACTTACAAGTCCTGTCTGTCTTAAACTTTTAATGGGTAGGAAATATGAATAACAGATGCCAGAATCCGTCCCTTCCTCAGCCCACAATCTACTAAAACTCTTGTGCATGCCCTCATCATCTCCCGCCTCGATTACTACAACACCCTCCTCTGTGGCCTCCCCGCTAACTCTCTTGCACCACTCCAGTCTGTCCTCAACTCTGCTGCCCGGCTAATCCACCTGTCTCCTCACTACTCCCCTGTTTCTCCCCTCTGCAAATTCCTCCACTGGCTCCCAATTCCCCAACGAATCCACTTCAAACTACTAACACTGATCTACAAAGCCATCCACAACCTGTCCCCTCCCTACATCTCTGAACTAATCCCAATATCTTCTCTCACGTAATCTCCGATCCTCCCAAGACCTCCTACTCTCCTCCACACTTATTCGTTCCTCACACAACCGCCTCCTAGATTTCTCCCGAATATCCCCCATCCTCTGGAATTCCACGCTTCAACATGTCCGATTATCCACCACCCTCGGATCCTTCAAATGGAAACTGAAAACCCATCTTTTTAAGAAAGCCTACAGCTTGCAATAACCATTCTGCCGCCTTACCACCACCCGAGCTGCCACCTCACCAACCACCCAATTTGCCGCCTCACCACCACCAGAGCTGCCGCCTCACCACCACCAGAGCTGCCGCCTCACCACCACCAGAGCTGCCGCCTCACCACCCCCGACCTTCTGTCTCTTCCCCATTATCCCGTAGAATGTAAGGGTATGTGCACACGATGCAGATTTAGTGCAGAAAAATCTGCTGCAGTTCTGCACTAAATCTGCATCTCCTGGCAGAATCTGCAGGTGCGTTTTTTATGCGTTTTTTATGCGTTTTTGATGCGTTTTTTCAGTGCAGTTTTTGGTGCAGATTTGAAGTGCGTTTTTTGTGCGTTTTATTGTGCGTTTTTTGTGCGTTTTTTCATGCAGTTTTGTAAGCGTTTTTTAAAGCTAAATGAAGGCTACGTTCACACGGTGCGGTTTTTGCTGCGGATCCGCAGTGGATTTGCCGCTGCGGATCCGCAGCCGTTTTCCATGTGGGGTACAGTACAATGTAACCCTATGGAAAACGAAACCCGCTGTGCCGACGATCCTGATTTTCCCCGGAAAAACCGCGCGGAAACGCTGCAGAAAAAAAGAAGTACCATGTCAATTCTTTCTGCGGATTCCGCTGCGGGTTTCTGACTGCACCAATAGGAAAGTGCAGTTGGAAACCCGCAGAGGAATCCGCAGAAGAAAACGCAGGAAAATCCGCAGTGCAAAATGCAATGATTTTGCACTGCGGATTTTCCAAAAAAGGACCTGAAAAATCCGCAGGAAAATCAGGATCGTGTGAACGTAGCCTAATAAAGTTAAAAAAAAAAAAGCCTAGCCTAGCCATAACCCTAGCCCTAACCCTAACCCTAGCCCTAACCCTAGCCATAACCCTAACCCTACCCCTAACCCTAGCCATAACCCTAGCCCTAGCCCTAACCCTAGCCATAACCCTAACCCTACCCCTAACCCTAGCCATAACCCTAGCCCTAACCCTAGCCCTAACCCTAGCCATAACCCTAGCCCTAACCCTACCCCTAGCCATAACCCTAGCCCTAACCCTACCCCTAACCCTAGCCCTAACCCTAGCCCTAACCCTAACCCTAGCCATAACCCTAGCCCTAACCCTAACCCTAGCCCTAACCCTAGTGGGGGAAAAAAAAAAAAATTCTTTATTTTTTTTATTGTTCCTACCTATGGGGGTGACAAAGGGGGGGGGTCATTTACAATTTTTTTATTTTGATCACTGAGATAGTTTATATCTCAGTGATCAAAATGCACTTTGGAACGAATCTGCCGGCCGGCAGATTCGGCGGGCGCACTGCGCATGCGCCCGCCATTTTGGAAGATGGCGGCGCCCAGGGAGAAGACGGACGGACCCCGGGAGGAAGGAACGGTAAGCATGATGGGGGGGGGAGCGGAGCACGGGGGGGGTGGATCGGAGCGCGGGGGGGGGGGTGGATCGGATCACGGGGGGGTGATTGGAGCACGGGGGTGAGCGGACAAGAGCACGGGGGGACTCCATTTTCACTACACTCCGCCCACACACTTCCTCCACATCACTGACGTCACTTCCGTCTGCTGCGGTTTTGACACCCAAATCCGCATAAAATCTGCAGATGGTTATTACATCTGCAGTTTTTATGCGGATTTGACCCACAAAATGGGAGCCTATGGGTGCAGAAACGCTGCAGAACTGCACAAAAGAAGTGACATGCACTTCTTTGAAATCTGCAGCGTTTCTGCACAGATTTTTCTGCACCATGTGCACAGCTTTTTTTTTTTTTCTATTGATTTTCATTGAATTGTCACTCACAGTGCAGTTCTGCAGCGTTTCTGCTGCAGAAAAAAACGCTGCAGAACTGCACTAAATCTGCATCGTGTGCACATACCCTAAGTCCGCAAGGACAGGGTCCTCTCCCCTCTGTACCAGTCTGTCATTGTAAATTTGTTTACATCAACAATATCTATAACTCTGTACGTAACCCTTTTTCTCATGTACAGCACCACGGAGTTAATGGTGCTATATAAATAAATAAATAATAATAATATGGATGATAAAAAATGGACCAAAAATGGTTGAAAAGCTAATCCATAACACTGGGTTAAAGCAGTCTGTTTTTTAAAGGGAATCTTTCAGCAGATTTTTGTTACCTCATCTGAGAGCAGTCTGATGTAGGCAAAGAGAAGTTGAATCCAACGATGTATGACTTAGTTTACTGGGTGCAGCAGTTTTGATACAATAATTCCCACACCAGGCTCTTCAAGTACAATGTCTGTAGACAGTGAGCTGCCTATCACAGGAGGGGGCAAGCTAGACTAGCACGCACGCGCTGTTGTGTCCCAGCAATGATAAGCTCCTGGTGCTAAAATAATATTTGCTTGCAAACAAAACAACAGAGCTTGAAAAGAGAGGCATTGCTGAAATCTGTGTTTTAACCCCTACATCATGCTGTCTTCAGATTACATAGCAAAAGCCTGTTGGCAGATTCCTGTTAAGCCCAAAAAACGAGTCTCACTGAGGCCTTATTCTGCAGTAGAAATGAGCAAAAAGATTCCCAGGACCCTGGACTGGCAGTAGTCCACTGCAGTAATACTCCATGGCGGCAGTATTCCATGGTGGCAGTACCCCATGGTGGCAGTACTCCATGGCGGCAGTACTCCATGATGGCAGTACTCCATAGCGGCAGTACTCCATGGTGGCAGTACTCCATGGCGGCAGTACTCCATGGCGGCAGTATTCTATGGCGGCAGTACTCCATGGCGAAAGTACTCCATAGTGGCAGTGCGTACTCCATTGCAGCATTACTCCATGGTGGCAGTATTCCATGACGGCAGTACTCCATGGTGGCTGTACTCCATGGTGGCTGTACTCCATGGCGGCAGTACTCTATGGTGGTAGTACTCAATGGTGGCAGTACTACATGGCGGCAGTACTCCACGGTGGCAGTACGTACTCCATGGCGGCAGTATTCTATGGCGGCAGTACTCCATGGTGGCAGTACGTACTCCATGGCAGCATTACTCCATGGTGGCAGTATTCCATGGCGGCAGTACTCCATGGTGGCAGTAGTCTGTGGCGGCAGTACTCCATGGTGGCAGTACGTACTCCATGGTGGCAGTACTCCATGGTGGCAGTACTCTATGGTGGCAGTATTCATTGGCGGCAGTACTCCATGGTGGCAGTAATCCATGGTGGCAGTATTCATTGGCGGCAGTACTCTATGATGGCAGTACTCCATGGCGGCAGTACTCCATGGTTGCAGTACTTTATGGAGGCAGTACCCCATGGTGGCAGTACTCCATGGTGGCAGTATTCCTTGGCGGCAGTACTCCATGGTGGCAATCTTCTATGGCGGCAGTACTCCATGGTGGCAGTACGTACTCCATGGTAGCATTACTCCATGGTGGCAGTATTCCATGGTGGCAGTACTCCATGATGGCAGTACTCCATGGCGGCAGTACTCCATGGTGGCAGTACGTACTCCACGGCAGCATTACTTCATGGCGGCAGTATTCTATGGCGGCAGTAGTCCATGGTGACAATACTCCATGGTGGCAGTAGTCTGTAGCGGCAGTACTCCTTTGGCAGTACTCCATGGCAGCAGTACTCCATGGTGGCAGTAGTCCTTTGCGGCAGTACTCCATGGGGGCAGTACTTTATGGCTGCAGTACCCCATGGTGGCAGTATTCCTTGGCGGCAGTACTCCATGGCGGCAGTACTCCATGGGGGCAGTACTTTATGGCGGCAGTACCCCATGGTGGCAGTATTCCTTGGCGGCAGTACTCCATGGTGGCAATACTCCATGGTGGCAGTAGTCTGTGGCAGCAGTACTTCATGGTGGCAGTACTCCATGGTGGCAATAGTCTGTGGTGGCAGTACTCCATGGTGGCAGTAGTCTGTGGCGGCAGTACTCCATGGCAGCAGTACTCCTTTGCGGCAGTACTCCATGGCAGCAGTACTCCATGGTGACAGTACTCCTTTGCGGCAGTACTCCATGGGGGCAGTGCTTTATGGCGGCAGTACCCCATGGCGGCAGTACCCCATGGTGGCAGTATTCCTTGGTGGCAGTACTCCATGGCGGCAGTACTCCATGGGGGCAGTACTTTATGGCGGCAGTACCCCATGGCGGCAGTATTCCTTGGCGGCAGTACTCCATCGTGGCAATACTCCATGGTGGCAGTAGTCTGTGGCAGCAGGACTCCATGGTGGCAGTAGTTTGTGGCGCAGTACTCCTTTACGGCAGTACTCCATGGCAACAAAACCAAAAAAACAAGTTCCTGCTAACTTCATGGTGCAAATGTTTTTGCTCAACTGTACTCTCAGTTATTGACCAGCTGATTATCCAGTTCATAGGGGCGCAACCAGAATTCTTAAGTCCCCATACGGGACAAAAAATGGTTAACATGTCACTGTCATGTTGTAGATTTTATATAGGGATTTGCATATGTAAAATCCACAACAGACTGTAGAACCTGACTTGCTGTGCGGATTTCTGATGTGGAGACAACAAGAATCTGTTGCCGATTTTCCCAATTGAAGTCAACAGGGAATAAGAAATGTGTAGTTAGATCCTAATGTTTGTGGATTTTGTTGCTTATCACCTCCTAATCCAGGGCAAATCCTACAAATGTTTTGGTGTAAGATCAAAGAGCAATACCCCGTCCCTCCCATTGTGATGCACTTGGTCCTGTCTGATTTCAGACTACCTTGAATACCGTTCTTTCATCTTTTGCAATTTGTGCAAAATCACTAAAAAACCTGTATGTGGAAGTGCAATGTAAAATGAGAAAATGTTCCAAATAAATTACTGCTACAAGTAAACTGCAGGTTCATGGAGAAAAAAATGAATAAAACAGTCAGTAGGTAGTAATAAGCTGCGTCTGAGGATATTTTTATAAAGGCACAGATGATTGGCCTCGGGGAGACCAAAAGATCCAACACCGCGGAGACACCATCACGTGTTTCTCAACGCAGTGATTCCAGAACACTGCCCCCATCCCTTATGGGAAATATGCAGATGCAAGTAAAGAAGCTGCGGAGACACCATCACGTGTTTCTCGACGCAAGCAGTGAATAGCCAGGCCTTTCCCCGGGAAGGAACAACCACGGGAAGGGCAGCATCCTATGAAGGAAAGCCACCTATGCCAAGCATGGTATCCATCCACAGACAGCTGTTTCAGGGTTTTTACCCCTCATCAGTGTAGAGTAGGAATCTGGCTATTAGGAGCAGTGCCTAGTAAAAAGGCTATAAAGGCACAGATGATTGGCCTCGGGGAGACCAAAACATCCAACACCGCGGAGACACCATCACGTGTTTCTCAACGCAGTGATTCCAGAACACTGCCCCCATCCCTTATGGGAAATATGCAGATGCAAGTAAAGAAGCTGCGGAGACACCATCACGTGTTTCTCGACGCAAGCAGTGAATAGCCAGGCCTTTCCCCGAGAAGGAACAACCACGGGAAGGGCAGCAACACGTGATGGTGTCTCCGCGGTGTTGGATGTTTTGGTCTCCCCGAGGCCAATCATCTGTGCCTTTATAGCCTTTTTACTAGGCACTGCTCCTAATAGCCAGATTCCTACTCCACACTGATGAGGGGCAAAAACCCCGAAACAGCTGTCTGTGGATGGATACCATGCTTGGCATAGGTGGCTTTCCTTCATAGGATGCTGCCCTTCCCGTGGTTGTTCCTTCCCGGGGAAAGGCCTGGCTATTCACTGCTTGCGTCGAGAAACACGTGATGGTGTCTCCGCAGCTTCTTTACTTGCAAGAGGATATTTTTATGACCGAGCCCTCACCCCAATACTATAAAGCTGAGACGTTGGTTATCTTTGTATGTGTTTCTCCAGATTATTCTAATGGCCTGACCAATCTCTCTGTATTCCAGGACTTGAACCAGCTGCTGTTAGATACACCCCCAGTATGGAAGGGCTCATCCAGATTTTTTAGAACTCTAGGAGAGAAAGGTAAGTTTGCATAAATATAAGACCCCATTCAGAAGTTCGTTTTTCATGTATGCATACCTCCCAAGTTTCCAAAAAGCAAAAAGGGATAGTTTATACAGCGTGCTGTCCAGGCCAAAACTTTAGGTCACACCTTTAGTCACACCCCTAATCACTCCCATTTACCATTTCATCCACCCCTGTTCAGATAAACAAAATGTTAGAAAGTGATAAGTAAATACTGTAAAAACAGCACATACCAGAAAAGCAAAAAAAAACAAAAATGCGTTTTTGTAAGCATTTCATTGTACTTGGATTTTTTTCCCATTTTTTAGTACATTACATGGGAAAATGTATGGTGTCATTCAAAACTACAACTTGTCCTGCAAAAAAACATATCCTTTTACCGCTGTGTCGATGGAAGTGTACAAATACTGTAGCTTTTCTAAGAAGGGACGCGAAACATGCAAACCATAAAAATGAAAAATGGTTGGAAATGCGACGGATTAAAGGGGTTGTCCAGATTTAGGATGAAAGTCTGAAGGAGGATCATGTGACTGCAGGCTGCTTTTGTACATGATTTGTATGCATTGTTTTCCATAGGCTTCTTGAATGGACATTGAATATGTCAGAAAAGCATAATGCCCCGAGCATGCGACATGCATTAAAATAAAACAACACACTCTTGAAACCTGCAAAAAACATTGTGTGTATTGCGTTTTATATGTGGCTATAGACTTTAATACAGTATTTTATCGCTACAAGGAGCAGCTAAAAAGAAATTAAAAGTACCGTGAAATCCTGCCACAAAATATATTTTAATCAAACTGTTTCATGTAAAACTGCTCTGAAGAGGTTACTCAGCCCCCAAAACTCAGCAGGTTTAAAAATACCATGAAATCCTAAATATTCCACTCTCATGTTAAATCCTGGTCTCTCTCACTACTGGTATTGTAATTGACAGAATGTCTTCTAATTATTAGTTACTCCTTCAAAGTGTTTGTCTCATCAAGCTAAATGGGTACAATTGCAACTTTGCAATTCACTTGTGATTAACAATACTCTCCATTCTCAAGAACGAAGAGATTATTTAATTTTCTTGAGTTCTGCTCATTGCCTAGGTTACTGCAGTCGGTCAGTGGTGGCCAGGAGCACAGCACTTACAAACTCTTTGCTATCCAGCTTGCAAGCGCTGCTCTGAAGCAGGTGGGATCACTAGATAAGGCCCTGCTCTCTTCTAATGCCTCACAGGCAACCTTCTTGCAGCATGAGAGAGTGCACACATTGCGCAACCACAATTCTTCGCAATGTTCCCACAAGGAACACTTCGTGCTGGGGTTATTATTATTATTATTATTCATTATTATAGCGCCATTTATTCCATGGAGCTTTACATGTGAGGAGGGGTATACAAAATAAAAGTACAGTAATCTTAAAAAACACAGGTCACGACTGGTACAGAAGGAGAGAGGACCCTGCCCGCGAGGGCTCACAGTCTACAAGGGATGGGTGAGGATACAGTGGATGAGGGCAGAGCTGGTCGTGCAGCCGTTTGGTGGGCCGGGGGTTGCTGTAGGGTGTAGGCTTGTCAGAAGAGGTAGGACTTCAGGTTTACATGGTAGGCGATAATCTGATATGTTGGGGTAGAGAGTTCCAGAGTGAGGGGGATGTGCAGAAGAACTCTTGTGGGAAGAGGGGAGTATAGGAGGAGATCTTGTGAGGATCGGAGGTTGTGATTCCCTGTATCCCTGACCCAATGTAAACCAATTTCCCGGAGCTGATCTAGAAGAAGATCTTTCCTTGCACACATCTGGTGCGTTTCATGCCTCAATAACAGCAGTACCAAGCGTGTTGTAGACATACCCGCATACACCTCGCCGGCCTTTGATGCAGCTGGTTGTCGGCCCGGACGTTTAAAGTGCCGCTCTGTTTTCATAACATCGAATTATCTACAAGAGAGGAATGGGTAGAATACCTGTTATTATAGGATACAGTATTGTGTCATTTTATCCCCTACACACCCAGAAATATGGCAGCTCTGACATGAATGGTCTCTGATAGCCATCCCTTCATCATGATCTCCAGATGTGTTAACAATCACTGCTGTTTCTAATCTGTCACTTACTGGCTCTCCGGTAAGAACCTCACATTGACTCCCAGTCAAACACCTGAGACGATCCTTCTTTATTTTCTTGCCAGAAAAAGTGTTATTGCTTCCTTTGTTATTTTAGGTTGTTTCTATGGATTGGGCTGTATACCTCGCTGTACATTCGGGATCAGATCTCCGAGCTTGTTAGCTTTTGCCTTTCTTCAAGAGGCATATTATGATGCTGCACGAGGCTTGTCCACACTGGCCTATATGGAAATAGTTTAGATTTATCTCGTATACTCCAGCAATTCTGATGTTAGGCACGTGTAATATATAAGTAGATAGAGCATCCGGCTCACCAGTCCTGAAAAGTGCACGGGATCAGCAGGTAGAAAAATCCAAGAAACAGATCCAACACATCTAAAAAACAGGAAGCTTTATTTTCTTGCAGTCAAAAGCATGGCAATGGAAGGATGACACAATAGTTGACGCATTTCAAAGCCAAAAAGCCTCTTACTGGTTATGAATAAGAGTCTTATTTTATTTCGAAACACGTCAACTATCATGTGTTCCAAAAGTCACTTTTTATCGCTGAAGTTTTTTCAGGTTATCCTTCCATTGCCGTCTTTCTAATTGCTGTTTTGCCAATGGAACAGAAAACAGGTTGAAATGATAGATAATTATTATTATCAGTAGTATTATTTTTATTTTTTATTATAGCGCCATTTATTCCATGGTGCTTTACATGTGAGGAGGGGTATACATAATAAATACAAGTACAGTAATCTTACACGATACAAGTCACGTCTGGTACAGGAGGAGTGAGGACCCTGCCCGCGAAGGCTCACAATCTACAAGGGATGGGTGAGGATACAGTAGGCGAGGGCAGAGCTGGTCGTGCAGCGGTTTGGTGGTTACTACAGGTTGTAGGCTTGTTGGAAGAGGAAGGTCTTCAGGTTCTCTTTGAAGGTTTCTATGGTAGGCAAGAGTCTGATATGTTTTGCGGGGTAGAGAGTTCCGGAGTAGGGGCCAATTAGCAAAACAACCCTTTGGATGTGGTATTTTAGTATTTCCTTTATTTTTTTGAGTAGTGTACAATGCCATGAGCAGTGACCCACTACACAGTGGCACATGGAAGTGTCTACAACTAAGTAGCACAGATATGGCCATCATGTACTGCCTTACAGGCTCTGTACATGAAACCTTACAGGTGGATTAAAGGCTTGTTCTCCAAAAATTTACAAAAAAATTAGTTTGTACAACAAGTTCTCGTTGTTGAAATATCAGTTGACAATAAAATCATGTGTATGACTGTATAACTAGTCTAGTTTGAGATGAAATCTGGGTAACAGCCCTGGTTGGGGCAGATCTCTGGTTCTGACAGACCAAGGACTTGGGACAGGTCAACAATATCAGGTTTGTGTTGGGTCTAGCACTCGGCATTCCCACCTATTATGGTGGCATGATGTACACTCTGTACAGAGCAAGAACATAACAGCTCCACAAATTGTGTGTGGCCGTATTTGGGTACTGCAGCTGAACTTTAATTTACTTCAATAGAAGCTTAGCTGCAGTACCCCTGAACAACCACTACACAGTGTAAGGAGCTGTGCTGTTCTGGCTCTGTACACTGCATAGTGGCCATACTTGGGTACTGCAGCTCAGCTCCTGTTAAAGTCAACTGGAACTCAGCTACAATATTGAAAAACTTCCTCTCCTCAGTATATGGAGCTGTGCTGTTCCGGCTTTGCTCACTGTGTACATCAGGTCACCGTTGGAGCCGCTAACAGCTGATTGGTGGTGTGCATGGTGTCGGACCCCCACTACTTCACCTCTCATTTAGTACATCTAACTGATAGACCACATAATATAACTCACTCCCAAAAACAATTAGTTGCATATTAATTTCCTGTGTACAGATGGGTTCTATAGGATGCTGGTAAGTTTCTGCAATATGGAGCCGTGCGTGTAACTGTTTAAGAAGTGCACGAATAAAGGAAACCGAATGTTTAATGTTCTTGGAAATGCCAGCTCTTTTTCTTTGTTCTTTCGTATGTAATGCCAGCCAGAAGTGTCATTCATTCAATAGTGGAGAGATTACAATATACAGTACGTGGCGAGTCCAGAAACCTTTTTCTTTTTACTGTTTGTGTCCATTCCTACCTGCACCGATAAAACATCTAGGATATATGTGAAATGGAACCATATAAGCACAATGAATTTGCAGATTGTACCATATACAGTACATACCCTACAAGGCCAAATGTATGTGATTAGCCCATTAAAGAAATGCAACCAAAAATGTTCATGGGCGAAATTTAGCATTAGAATAGTTCCTAGTGAGTGTGTTAGTTTCCATGTTATAGAGCGTCATTTACAAAGGTATAGTCCAAACTTACTTCAGGCTGCAGTGTTCCGTCATCACGTCCATTGGGAACCCTCAGACCCAGCTCCAATCCACAAAATAACAGTAATGATGATTTTATTTATGTAGCACTAACATATTCTGCAAAATTGAACAAGTGAGTGGGGACATGTACAGACAATAAAGACATTACAGAGTAACACATAGTTCACCAGTTACATGGGGAGTGAGGGCTCTAATCGCAAGCTTACCATCTGTAAGGAAATAGGGGGGTACAGTAGGTAGAACGTGCTTGTCATATGTGGTCCAGCCATCATTATACTAAATAGGGGTTTTCAAATAAAGAGATGATGATGATATCATGACTAAGGGTGCTTGTCACCAGAAACGCGTTGATATCGCATTTTATTCTCTGTAATTGCTGATGTTTTTATCCTCCACTGAACACATTTTCCAAGTGAATAAAGAAAAGGTTTTTTTCACTATCTCGTTGAGCTGGCTTCTTCATCATTTCTTTGATTCTTCTACACCCTGACACAGTGGTTCCGTGCTCCGCGTCTCCTAGGATGTCGACCATGGTGAGCTGGACTTTGTTTGATTTAGTTTTCAAATAAACCCTCATGGTCCGGTCATCAGCCAGTATCTGTCTAAGCACAGTTACCAAGTGCTATTGGGTGCACGGAGGATATGGACACAGGAAAATTTAGAGCGTGAGGGCACAGAGAAGAGTTAACTCCTTCCCGACCTGTGACACAGCGTATGCGTCATGAAAGTCGGTGCCAATCCGACCTGTGACGCATATGCTGTGTCACAGAATGATCGCGTCCCTGCAGATCCGGTGAAAGGGTTAACTCCCATTTCACCCGATCTGCAGGGACAGGGGGAGTGGTAGTTTAGCCCAGGGGGGGGTGGCTTCACCCCCCCGTGGCTACGATCGCTCTGATTGGCAGTTTCACTTTCAACAGCCAATCAGAGCGATTTCTAATATTTCACCTATTATAACCGGTGAAATATTACAATCCAGCCATGGCCGATGCTGCAATATCATCGGCCATGGCTGGAAACATTGATGTGCCCCCACCCCACCGATCGCCCCCCCAGCCCTCCGATCTGTCCTTTACGCTGCTCCGCTCCCCTCTGTCCTCCTGTCCGCTCCCCCCGTGCTCTTGTCTGCTCACCCCCGTGCTCCAATCACCCCCCCGTGCTCCAACCACCCCCCCTGCACTCCGATCCACCCCCCCTGCAGTCCGATCCACCCCCCCTGCAGTCCGATCCACCCCCCGATGCTCCAATGCACCCCCCGTGCTCCGATCCACCCCCCGTGCTCCAATTTACCCCCCCATGCTCCGATCCACCCCCCCCCCCGTGCTCCCCCCCCACCCCATCATACTTACCGAGCCTCCCGTGGTCCGTGGTCTTCTTTCCTGGGCGCCGCCATCTTCCAAAATGGCGGGCACATGCGCAGTGCGCCCGCCGAATCTGCCGGCCGGCAGATTCGTTTCAAGTGCATTTTGATCACTGCGATAAAACCTATCGCAGTGATCAAAATAAAAAAAATACTGAATGACCCCCCCCCTTTGTCACCCCCATAGGTAGGGACAATAATAAAATAAAGATTTTATTTTTCTTCCACTAAGGTTGGGGTAAGAATTAGGGTTAGGGGTAGGGTTAGGGGTAGGGTTAGGGGTAGGGTTAGGGTTAGGGGTAGGGTTAGAGGTAGGGTTAGGGGTAGGGTTAGGGGTAGGGTTAGGGTTTCGGTATGTGCAAACGTATTCTGGTCCTCTGCGGATTTTTCCGCTGCGGATTTGATAAATCCGCAGTGCTAAACCACTGCGGATTTATGGCAGATTTACCACGGTTTTTCTGCGCATTTCACTGCGGTTTTACAACTGCGATTTTCTATTGTAGCAGTTGTAAAACCGCTGCGGAATCCGCAGAAAGAAGCGACATGCTGCGGAATGTAAACCGCTGCGTTTCCGTGCAGTTTTTCTGCAGCATGTGTACAGCGATTTTTGTTTTCCATAGGTTTACATTGAACTGTAAACTCATGGGAAGCTGCTGCGGATCCGCAGCGTTTTCCGCAGCGTGTGCACATACCTTTAGAATTAGGCCATGTGCACACGGTGCGGATTTGGCTGCGGATCCGCAGCAGTGTTCCATCAGGTTTACAGTACCATGTAAACCTATGGAAAACCAAATCCGCTGTGCCCATGGTGCGGAAAATACAGCGCGGAAACGATGCGTTGTATTTTCCGCAGCATGTCAATTCTTTGTGCGGATTCCGCGGCGTTTTACACCTGTTCCACAATAGGAATCCGCAGGTGAAATCCGCACAAAAAACACTGGAAATCCACAGTAAATCCGCAGGTAAAACGCAGTGCCTTTTACCCGCGGATTTTTCAAAAATGATGCTGAAAAATCTCACACGAATCCGCAATGTGGGCACATAGCCTTAGGGTTAGGGTTGGAATTAGGGTTGTGGTTAGGGTTAGGGGTGTGTTGGGGTTAGGGTTGTGGTTAGGGGTGTGTTGCGGTTAGGGTTGTGATTAGGGTTATGGCTACAGTTGGGATTAGGGTTAGGGGTGTGTTGGGGTTAGTGTTGGAGGTAGAATTGAGGGGTTTCCACTGTTTAGGCACATCAGGAGTCTCCAAACGCAACATGGCGCCACCATTGATTCCAGCCAATCTTGTATTCAAAAAGTCAAATGGTGCTCCCTCACTTCTGAGCCCCGACGTGTGCCCAAACAGTGGTTTACCCCCACATATGGGGTACCAGCATACTCAGGACAAACTGCGCAACAATTACTGGGGTCCAATTTCTCCTGTTACCCTTGTGAAAATAAAAAAATGCTTGCTAAAACATCATTTTTGAGGAAAGAAAAATGATTTTTTATTTTCACGGCTCTGCGTTGTAAACATCTGTGAAGCACTTGGGGGTTCACAGTGCTCACCACATATCTAGATAAGTTCCTTGGGGGGTCTAGTTTCTAAAATGGGTCACTTGTGGGGGGTTTCTACTGTTTAGGCACACCAGGGGCTCTGCAAACGCAACGTGACACCCGCAGACCATTCCATCAAAGTCTGCATTTCAAAACGTCACTACTTCACTTCCGAGCCCCGGCATGTGCCCAAACAGTAGTTTACCCCCACATATGGGGTATCACCGTACTCAGGAGAAACTGGACAACAACTTTTGGCGTCAAATTTCTCCTGTTACCCTTGGGAAAATAAAAAATTGCAGGCTAAAAGATCATTTTTGAGAAAATAATTTTTTATTTTATTTTCATGGCTCTGCGTTATAAACTTCTGTGAAGCACTTGGGGGTTCAAAGTCCTCACCACACATCTAGATTAGTTCCTTTGGGGGTCTAGTTTTCAAAATGGGGTCATTTGTGGGGGATCTCCAATGTTTAGGCACACAAGGGCTCTCCAAACGTGACATGCTGTCCGCTAATGATTGGAGCTAATTTTCCATGTAAAAAGCCAAATGGCGTGCCTTCCCTTCCGAGCCCTGCCGTGCGCCCAAACAGTGGTTTACCCCCACATATGGGGTATCAGCGTACTCAGGACAAACTGGACAATAACATTTGGGGTCCAATTTCTCCTAATACCCTTGGCAAAATAGGAAATTCCAGGCTAAAAAATCATTTTTGAGGAAAGAAAAGTTATTTTTTATTTTCTTGGCTCTGCGTTATAAACTTCTGTGAAGCAGCTGGGGGTTTAAAGTGCTCAGTATGCATCTAGATAAGTTCCTTGGGGGGTCTAGTGTCCAAAATGGGGTCACTTGTGGGGGAGCTCCAATGTTTAGGCACACAGGGGCTCTCCAAACGCGACATGGTGTCCGCTAACAATTGGAGCTAATTTTCCATTCAAAAAGTCAAATGGCGCGCCTTCCCTTCCGAGCCCTGCCGTGTGCCCAAACAGTGGTTTACCCCCACATATAAAGTATCGGCGTACTCGGGAGAAATTGCCCAACAAATTTTAGGATCCATTTTATCCTATTGCCCATGTGAAAATGAAAAAATTGAGGCGAAAAGAAATTTTTTGTGAAAAAAAAGTGCTTTTTCATTTTTACAGATCAATTTGTGAAGCACCTGAGGGTTTAAAGTGCTCACTAGGCATCTAGATAAGTTCCTTGGGGGGTCTAGTTTCCAAAATGGGGTCACTTGTGGGGAGCTCCAATGTTTAGGCACACAGGGACTCTCCAAACGCGACATGGTGTCCGCTAACGATGGAGATAATTTTTCATTCAAAAAGTCAAATGGCGCTCCTTCCCTTCCGAGCCTTACCATGTGCCCAAACAGTGGTTTACCCCCACATGTGAGATATCGGTGTACTCAGGAGAAATTGCCCAACAAATGTTAGGATCCATTTTATCCTGTTGCCCATGTGAAAATGAAAAAAATAAGGCTAAAAGAATTTTTTTGTGAAAAAAAAGTACTTTTTCATTTTTACGGATCAATTTGTGAAGCACCTGGGGGTTCAAAGTGCTCACTATGCATCTAGAGAAGTTCCTTGGGGTGTCTAGTTTCCAAAATGGGGTCACTTGTGGGGGAGCTCCAATTTTTAGGCACACGGGGGCTCTCCAAACGTGACATGGTGTCCGCTAAAGAGTGGAGCCAATTTTTCATTCA
The DNA here is from genome assembly GCF_032444005.1 of Ranitomeya imitator. Classification (NCBI taxonomy): domain Eukaryota; kingdom Metazoa; phylum Chordata; class Amphibia; order Anura; family Dendrobatidae; genus Ranitomeya; species Ranitomeya imitator. The sequence goes on along the minus strand of NC_091282.1, from coordinate 1,116,674,006 downwards.
AAAAGTCAAATGGCGCTCCTTCCCTTCCAAGCACTGCCGTGCGCCCAAACAGTGGTTTACCCCCACATATGAGGTATCAGCGTACTCAGGACAAATTGGACAACAACTTTCGTGGTTCAGTTTCTCCTTTTACCATTGTGAAATCAAAAAAATTGTTGCTGAAAGATAATTTTTGTGACTAAAAAGTTAAATGTTCATTTTTTCCTTCCATGTTGCTTCTGCTGCTGTGAAGCACCTGAAGGGTTAATAAACTTCTTGAATGTGGTTTTGTGCACCTTGAGGGGTGCAGTTTTTAGAATGGTGTTCATTTTTGGGTATTTTCAGCCATATAGACCCCGTAAACTGACTTCAAATGTGAGGTGGTCCCTAAAAAAAATGGTTTTGTAAATTTCGTTGTAAAAATGAGAAATCGCTGGTCAAATTTTAACCCTTATAACTTCCTAGCAAAAAAAATTTTGTTTCCAAAATTGTGCTGATGTAAAGTATACATGTGGGAAATGTTATTTATTAACTATTTTGTGTCACATAACTCTGGTTTAACAGAATAAAAATTAAAAATGTGAAAATTGCGAAATTTTCAAAATTTTTGCCAAATTTCCGTTTTTATCACAAATAAACGCATAATTTATTGACCTAAAGTTACCACTAACATGAAGCCCAATATGTCACGAAAAAACATTCTCAAAACCGCTAGGATCCGTTGAAGCGTTCCTGAGTTATTACCTCATAAAGGGACACTGGTCAGAATTGCAAAAAATGGCAAGGTCTTTAAGGTCAAAATAGGCTGGGTCATGAAGGGGTTAATTTAGTGAAGTGAGGTGATAGGACTACCTAAAGAGATCTGTTTTTAAAGCACGCTCAAAAATGTGGGGGCTAGGTATTAATTGGTAATGCATTCCAGAAAACTGGCGCAGCACAAGAGAAGCCTTGGAGACGGAAGTAGGAGGTTCGGATAATGGAGGATGTTTGTTTTAGATGAGTTACAGAACGGAGTACACTGGGAGCGTGTTATGCCGGAGTGACTTCGGATCGGATGTGATATGCTAATGACCCTCGGATTAAACTCTGTTGCGCATTTGAGCTGATTGTCCGTGCACTGTGCTCCGATTCTCTTGATTTTTCTCCATTCTTCCCGATTTTCTATCAGATTGTACTTGTCGGATGTATTTGTTCGTGTGAGTGAGCCCTTAGAAAGCGATGAGGGAAGATATGTATGGTGGTGAAGAACTGTGGAGAGCTATGTGTTTGAGAGAGAGAAGTTTCTACAGTATTCTGCAGCAGATGGACAACCAGTGCAATGACTGGCACTAGGTGGAGGCATTGGAGACAATCATTCACGGAAACTGATGATTCAACTGTGAAATATTTTTATTTTCATTTCAAAGACATATCACAAATTTTCTCCATCGCAAACAACTACAGAGATAGATTTTAGATATTCACCGCAACATGCCCAATAAAAAGTCAATGAATAGCATATGAGACGCCGCACAGAATGGATCAGACATGGAACAATATGGTGCCACCTTTCCATTCACTTTCTGTTCTTACATCGAAGAGCAGTAGCAGATGCAGTGTGAGAGGCCACACAAGCACAGACCACTACATGGAAAAGAAGTATTCCTATCTGACAAAGTGATGGCTTATTGCTGGTATTCTCTATCACTCTGGGATACTCCATCTCTCGTTGAGAGACTGTAATCGCCATGCTGAGTTGCCACAAGTAACACTTGTTCCAGGTGACAACTTGGCATGTCCGTATCAGTCCGTATCAGTACCTGCCCTATGCGTGAGTCAGGTATTGTGTTTGGGATTATAATCCATGAACTGTCCTGCCTACAGGGTCCAACTTCTTGGACCCCGACACTCCAAGAATGAAGGGCCCACAGTCAATCATAAACAAATTTCATATCCTAACATTATGCTATAAATTTGTCAGCTACTTTGAAATTTTGTGTTGCATCAGTCCCTACTAAGCACCTAATTGTGCTTGGAAATAACCTTTTCATGAGAACTGCTCACCTGTAGCTTTTTGAATTAGGTTTTTAGGGATTAGTGTCTATATTCAAGCCTGAGGTCACCGTGTTAATGTGAAATTTAGGATGGAGAGGCATGAAACACACACTGCAATTGTAATCTGGAGCAGTTAAAAGATGTTTTCTTAAATATTCACTATACTGTATGTGTGAGGGCCAAGTCTGTGTTAAGATACCTAGAAAACCTTAACGTTTGGGTGAGAAGACCAAATGGTCTGTGACTAACAAGGGTTTGGCCATGGCGTGCTGGGCCAGATGAATGGACACTTCTTCTCCTGAGTATCCTCACACTTTGGGTTCTCATGCTTCTCGTTAATTTGATTTCTGTGTTTGTCCTTTTTTTGGTTATTAGTTTATTTTTAAAGATTTGAGTTTTGTTACAGAGTGGCTAACATAAAATATCCTGTAACATGGGCTCCAGTGGTTTTTTTTAAAGTAATTTTAGGCTTCTATTTTTCAAACTCAAGAATTGTCACCAAAACTAAAGTGCGATTTCCCCTTGTACATCAATTGTATCATATCATAATCCTAAAGATATAAATGATTCCGGTGAAATCCCTTCACAGATAGTAGGGTAATTTTCTGTGAACACAATGTGATGTCATACTACGTGGCTTCCTCTCTCTACAATTACTGTCCTTTTTACCTGGGCATGACTCATGTCCACTTTGTAATTCTGTGTAATTTAGCATTTGTGAAAAATTAAGAAATCCTTACAAGTTTCAACCCAATTTTAGGTATTATCAGATCATGATAAATGACTCCTCACCTGTGCCAGGGCAAGTCCAAACCTGCGGAGATATCCACTATCTATATGGTGCTGTCAGGCTTGGATTGCTTTTATTTTTATTTTAGCGTTAGGGAACACTTCAGGCCATATAATAGTTTATGTCCTTGTATTAAACAGCTAAGCTAGTAATAAGAATAATTATGGGATAACATTTACTCAGCATTAGTACAGCATTGTCTATTCTCCATCTAAATTTGGAGATTTCAAAAACAGATTTCCTCTCTGCTTTATAACATCATGTTTTTAATAGCTAAGCATCTTGGCGGGTACACGCAGTACATATAGCCATTCCAGCTTGGGCCAGCTTCTGATAGCAGCATGCTTTATAGGTTAAAGAGGTCAGATCAGACTAAAATATATTGTTTTTTTATCTTCAAAATACTTTGTGCTGGTGTGTCCTGATTATGACATGTGAGGCTGCAGGGAATATTTTAAGGCACCACTCCAGCATTTTTTTACATTACCACTGGAATGGTGCTTTTAATTTAAGGTCCCTGACCCTAGTCTCAATACGTATCTGCCATCATCTTCACCTTTTACTACTTCTGCTCCCATTGGTCTCTGACAGTTTGTGACAGCAGCAGGATCACTCAAGTGTTTCATGGAGCGGCGCGGAGGTCACAACTCATTTCAGGTCTATGAGAGCCTCGTTCTGGCTCTCCTAGACTTTCATTGAGATAGAGAGCTTGTAACTTCTGGCTTCTGATCACAAGATGGTGCCGCGGGTCTGGAGTGGCGGCAAAAAAGGAGAAGACGTCAGAGGGTGAGTATACAGTGGGTACAGAAAGTATTCAGACCAATTTAAATTTTACACTTTGTTTCATTGCAGCCATTTGGTAAATTAAATAAAGTTCATTTTTTTCTCATAATGTACACTCTGCACCCCATCTTGACTGAAAAAAACAGAAATGCAGAAATTTTTGCATATTTATTAAAAAAAAAAAAAGCTGAACTATCACATGGTCATAAGTATTAAGACCCTTTACTCAGACACTCATATTTAAGTCACATGCTGTCAATTTCCTTGTGATCCTCCTTGCGATAGTTCTACTCCTTTTTTTTTTAAACTCAAATAGATTTTTATTAAGTATAAAATCAGAATAAACATTTTACAACAATACAGGGATTTTGAAAAGATTCCAACCCCGCCGCAATATATCCCAACATTACCAATCCCCCCCCCCTTTTTTTTCCCCATTTAGAGAGCTCATGCTCTTCCCTTAGCATATTGTATACCGGCATATACTTTAGTATTATGTGATGACTCCTACTGCCCCCTTATAAACAAACATTCCAACAGGAAAAAACTTCACAGAACGTTCTTCCCTCATCCCTCCCCTACCCCAATTCCAGCCAAGGCGTCCCCAGTTTATTTTAAAACTCCACTTTCCCTCTTTTCTGGTAAACCCCCTTTTCTAGAGTAATAACATGTTTCACATATTTAAGGTATTCTCCTCTGGAAGGTGGATCCTCTTTTATCCAGTTTCCTGCTATGATCTTCCAAGCCATGTATAGTCTAGCAATTGCTGTCTTCAAATTGTTATTTACTCTTATCTCCTCTACATATCCCAACAAACACACCACCGGTTCCCTTGGGACCACGCATCTGTAGCCCCCTCTATTCGACTGATAATCACCAACCAGAAAGCAGCCAACCTCGGACACGTCCAGAGCATGTGAAACAATCCAGCATTGTCATTCCTACACCTAGGGGACTCCGAGTCAGACCGCAGTCCGGCCTTAAGGTACCGTCCTACTCAGCAACTTTGCAACGAGAACGGCAACGATCCGTGACGTTGCAGCGTCCTGGATAGCGATCTCGTTGTGTTTGACACGCAGCAGCGATCTGGATCCCGCTGTGACATCGCTGGTCGGATCTAGAAGTCCAGAACTTTATTTCGTCGTCAGGTTGGCGTGTATCGTCATGTTTGACATCAAAAGCAACGATGCCAGCAATGTTTTACATGGAGCTAACAACCAGCGAGAACGATAAGCGAGTCCCGTTACGTCACTGGATCGCTCCTGCATTGTTCTGGAGTTGCTGTGTTTGACGTCTCTACAGCGACCTAAACCGCGACGCTCCAGCGATCGGCTCGTTGTCTATATCGCTGCAGCGTCGCTGAGTGTGATGGTACCTTTATACAAGACATCTGGAGATCTGTACACTCGATGTAGGATATAAAGCTGAGACAGTCTGTACGGTTCATTCAGTGACAGTTTTGGTATGCATTCTAACACAGACATTCATGTTTCATCCTCTAAACGGCCCAATTCTTTCTCCCATTTAGTTCTAGCGCCAATCGGGAAACCCAGTAAATGAGTATGTAGTAGGTCTCTGTGCAAGGTGGAAATAACCCCTCTTGTTGCCCTCTCTTCACACACATACTCCAACACTAAATCGCCTTGAATTTTAATACAGTCTCCCCTGTTCTGGGCATTAAACGAATGTCTCACCTGTGCATATTGATATCCCCCCAGAAGCCCTAATACCAAATTCCAATTGTAGCTGGGAAAAGGATTTCAGCTCTCGTCGCTCTAGAACCTGATAGACATATCGTATCCCCCTGGCCTGCCATTCTAGTAAACATCCCATTGCCATAAACTCCGGTAAATTGTTATTAAACCACAGCGAGGAGAACATGGGAAGACAGGTGACTCCACAAAATAGTTCTACTCCTTCATTGGAGTCCAGCTGTGTTTAATTAAACTGATAGGACTTGATTTGGAAAGGCACACACCTGTCTATATAAGACCTCACAGCTCACAGTGCATATCAGACCAAATGAGAATCATGAGGTGAAAGGAACTGGCCAAGGAGCTCAGAAACAGAATTGTGGCAAGGCACAGATCTGGCCAAGGTTGCAACAGAATTTCTACAGTACTCAAGGTTCCTAAGAGCACAGTGTCCTCCATAAATGGAAGAAGTATGGGACCACCAGAAGTCTTCCTAGACCTGGCCGTCCAGCCAAACTGAGTAATCGTGGGAGAAGAGCCTTGGTGAGAGAGGTAAAGAAGAACCCCAAGATCACTGTGGCTGAGCTTCAGAGATGCAGTAGGGAGATGTTAGAAAGTTCCACAAAGTCAACTCTCACTGCAGCCCTCCACCAGTCGGACCTTTATGGCAGAGTGGCCCAACAGAAGCCTCTCCTCAGTGCAAGACATATGAAAACCTGCATAGAGTTTGCTAAAAAAACACATGAAGGGCTCCCAGATTATGAGAAATAAGATTCTCTGCTCTGATGAGATGAAGATAGACATTTTTGGTGATAATTCTAAGCAGTATGTGTGGAGAAAACCAGGCACTGCTCATCACCTGCCCAATACAATCCCAACAGGGAAGCGTGGTGGCAGCATCATGCTATGGGGGTGTTTTTCAGCAGCTGGGATAGGGCGACTGATTGCCATTGAAGGAAACATGAATGCGGCCAAGTACAGAGATATCCTGGATGAAAACCTCTTCCAGAGTGCTCTGGACCTCAGACTTGTCCGAAGGTTCACCTTCCAACAAGATAAAGACCCTAAGCACACAGCTAAAATAACAAGGAGTGGCTTCAGAACAACTGTGACCATTCTTGACTGGCCCAGCCAAAGCCTTGACTTAAACCCAATTGAGCATCTCTGGAAAGACCTGAAAATGGCTGTCCAACGGCTGTCCAATGTACTGTTACGGAACTGCAACACAGAACTAGGATAGAAGGAGGAAAACTGACCCTGCACTGAGACTAGGCTGATACCCTACGATTGAGTGGACAACCCATTCCTTGCGAATAGACCCACCGACAATCCCAGGTTAATCTCAGCGAAGACCTGTAGATAGGGGGGGAGGAGGTCCCTGAAAGATCTAAGGACTGGGTATAAAAACAGGTCACCTCCTAATAGAAAATACAGAGACGGCTGCAGAAACCAACTGAAAACAAAAACCAAAGATAGCAGAACCAGAGATCCCAGAACTGCACAATATCAAGCACAGAAAACTATTAAAGTTACCGTCACACTAGACGATATCGCTAGCGATCCGTGACGTTGCAGCGTCCTCGCTAGCGATATCGTCCAGTGTGACAGGCAGCAGCGATCAGGCCCCTGCTGTGCTGTCGCTGGTCGGGGAAGAAAGTCCAGAACTTTATTTTGTCGCTGGACTCCCCGCAGACATCGCTGAATCGGTGTGTGTGACACCGATTCAGCGATGTCTTCGCTGGTAAACAGGGTAAACATCGGGTTACTAAGTGCAGGGCCGCGCTTAGTAACCCGATGTTTACCCTGGTTACCATCGTTAAAGTAAAAAAAACAAATGCTACATACTTACCTACCGCTGTCTGTCCCCGGCGCTGTGCTTCTCTGCTCTGGCTGTGAGCACAGCGGCCGGAAAGCAGAGCGGTGACGTCACCGCTCTGCTGTCCGGCTGCCCGGCGCTCACAGCCAGAGCAGAGAAGCACAGCGCCGGGGACAGACAGCGGTAGGTAAGTATGTAGCGTTTGTTTTTTTTACTTTAACGATGGTAACCAGGGTAAACATCGGGTTACTAAGCGCGGCCCTGCGCTTAGTTACCTGATGTTTACCCTGGTTACCGGGGACCTCGGGATCGTTGGTCGCTGGAGAGCTGTCTGTGTGACAGCTCTCCAGCGACCAAACAGCGACGCTGCAGCGATCCGGATCGTTGTCGGTATCGCTGCAGCGTCACTTAGTGTGACGGTACCTTAAAGCACCTAGCCAGAACTCTAGCAGATTAACACTGCAGTCCAGCAAGGAATGGGAGGCAGGTGCTGGGTAATAAAGGGTGATACAATCACCTGACCTAAGGCAACCCAGCACCAGGGGAAAAAGACCAGCAGCCAGAAAACCACAAGATGGTGGATGGTCAATAACAAAACAGATTCTAACACGTACACCATCCAACCTGACGGAACTGGAGAGGATCATCAAGGAGGAATGGCAGAGGATTCCCCAAATCCAGGTGTGAAAAATTTGTTGCATCATTCCCAAGAAGACTCATGGCTGTACTAGCTCAAAAGGGTGCTTCTACTCAATACTGAGCAAAGAGTCTGAATACTTATAACCATGTGATATTTCAGTTCTTCTTTTTTAATAAACTTGCAAACATTTCTAGATTTCTGGGTTTTTTTCAGTCAAGATGGGGTGCAGAGTGTACATTAATGAGAAAAAAAAATGAAATTTTTTGAATTTACCAAATGGCTGCAAAGAAACAAAGAGTAAAAAATTTAAAGCGGCTTGAATACTTTCCGTACCCACTGTAAGACCAAGAGCAGGGACCTTACATTAGAAGCACCATTACAGCGTTGAAAAACAAAACACTAGAGTGGTGCTTTAAGGCTATAACATTAACCCCATAATGACCACCCATACGCTTTTCAACAGCGGCAATTAAGGAAGAGTAGTTATTCCTCAACGCCACTTTTTAACGGTGCTGGGAAATAAGGGTATAGCGCCCCCAGCATCGGAAAATCATATCTGAGACCCCGGAGAACATGATTCAGGTCGGTTTTTAACGTCCCCAGTCTTGTGATTGCCGTTATTCACCGAATAATGGTGATCACAAAAAAAGTCATATTTCTCTCTCCTCTGATATGATCTCACATACCAGAACAGAGAGAAATGGGGTCCCCCGAGCCCACCTGGTACTTCCGCTATCCTCAGGCCCTTCGCGTATTCTTCCTGGAGGAAAATGGAGGGGGCATGCACAGTTCGCCCTCCAAAATCTGCCGGCCAGTACCCGGCAACAATAGGAGATTTTTCCTATTAGTTAATTTTGATCACTGTGATAGACCCTCGATGTCACCCCTTTATTTAGGTAAAAATAATAACATTTTAAAAATGTATGCTTTTCCCTTCTTTGCAGTTAGGGTTAGGGTTGGAGCTATGTTAGGGTTGGGGTTAGAGCTAGAGTTAGGGTTGGGGCTAGGGTTAGAGTTGGGGCTAGGGTTAGAGTTGGAGCTGGGGATAGGGTTGGGGTTGGGACTAGGGTTAAGGTGGTGTTGGGGTTAGGGTTGTGTTGGGGTTAGGGTTGTGTTGGGGTTAAGGTTGTGTTGGGGTTACTGTTGTGGTGTTGGAGTTACGGTTGTGGTGTAAGGGTTAGGGTTGTGTTGGGGTTACGGTTGTGGTGTTTGGGTTAGGGTTGTGGTTAGGGTTGGGATTAGGGTTAGGACTGTGTTAGGGATGGAGTTAGAATTGTGGGGTTTCCACTGTTTAAGTACATCAGGGGGTCTCCAAACGCGACTTGGTGCCCGCCATTGATTCCAGCCACTTCTATGTTCAAAAAATCAAACTGTTCTCCCTCCCTTCTGAGCCATGCCCAAACAGTAGCTTTCCCCCATATACGTGGTCCATTTTCTCCTGATACCCTTTTGAAAATAAAAACGTTTGGATCTAAAGTAGATTTTTTGTGAAAAAAGTAAAATGTACATTTTTTTCCTTCCACATTGCTTTAGTTCTCGTGAAGCATCTGAAGGGTTAATAAACTTCTTGAATGTGGGTTTGAGCACCTTGAAGATTTCAGTGTTTAGAATGGTGTCACTTTAGGGCATATTCTGTCATATTGACCCCCCAAACTCACTTCAAATGTGATGTGGTCCCTAAAAAAATGGTTTTGCAAATATTGTTGGAAAAATTAGAAATCGCTGGTCAACTACTAACCCTTATAATGTCCTAACAAAAAAAATGTTTCCAAAATTGTGCTGATGTAAAGTTGACTTATGGGAAATGTTGTGCATTAACTGTTTTGTGTAACATGACTCTTGGATTTAAGGGCACAAAAATTTAAAGTTTGAAAATTGCTAAATTTTTGCCAAATTTCAATTTTTCCATAAATAAACGCAAGTGATTTCGAAATTTTTTTTACCACTAACATGAAGTACAGTATGTCATGAAAAAACAGTCTCAGAATCACCGGGATCTGTTGAATTGTTCCCGAGCTATAACACATAAAGTGACAGTGGTCAGAATTGTAAAAATTGGCTTGGTCATTAAGGTCAAAATTAGCTCGGTCACTAAGGGGCTAATGCATATAGAGTCAGGTCAGGCCCACCAGAGTAACAGAGGATCCTTGGTGATCCCAGTTTTGGACAATGTAATATGTTCTAGTGGTTGAGCAGGAGACAGGAGAAGCCTCTCTGACCTTTCCCGCGCCTGGACACTGCAATGCTTTGCTCTGCCCTCAACAGGGCAGACATAGTACGCCTGTGCCGGAGCCGCAGCGTGAAGACAAGAAGAGGACGTCATTGTAGGAAGATGGGAGGCCCCGGACCGCGACGCCCACCGCAGCGGCACCACCCCTGGGTGAGTATAATCTAACCTCTTTTTCTTACCTTTCAGGATACATCGGGGGCTTATCTACAGCATTACTGAATGCCCCTGATGCTGGTGGGCTTAGCTCATCTTCCATTTTGGGGGTGACAGGTTCTCTTTAATAATACAGTAATGTGCAGCCCCACAGTATAGGTATGGATTAGGCTTTAGAATTATGGCCCTGTGCAGGTTGGAATGGAGGCAAAAATAGAATGCCATTTTGCCATCGTACACAGTACACAAAAAGTTTAGCAACTTTGTAAGTACTTTGATGTTCCTATCTTGATTTTTATGAAAACTGTTAAAGGAAAGAGAAGGTTAAAAGATGAATCCATTGGATTGCACTCACCAGATGTAGCTGAGTTGAAGCATGAAAAGGATTCGCTGCAGCAGATCCACGAGTCCAGGAAGGGCCAGCCGTTAGATACAGATTGGGATAATTGTGGTAAATTTCTGCGCTGCTGAATCACTAGAATTCCAGAATTATTAGTACGTGTGGCTTTATTATTCTACGCGTTTCAGAGTTCAAGACATTTGTTCCTGTGGTGTTTCCCGATGATGGAGTCTTGAACTCTGAAACGCGTAGAATAATAAAGCCACATGTACTAATAATTCTGGAATTCTAGTGATTCAGCAGTGCAGAAATTGACCAAAATTCTCCCAATCTGTATCTTGATTTTTAATGACAAGATGTTTTGCTCTTTTAAAGTCCTTTTTTTTTAACTAACACTGTTCAGACGGAATGCGGAATACCATTTCTGCTGGATTATGGATACAGGGGACAGCGTAGCTAAGATGACAGTCACACAATTAGTGACAAACTCTTAGATCACACAGACGGTGCTGCAGCTATTTATATAAATGTGATTTAATTACCATTCCAAAGTTTCTTGACTTTTTATTTTATTGCCTTTGAAACACATGAAATATGACGTTTTGGTAAGTGAAAATGAAAACGTTCAGCTTTAAGATAAAGTTCACACTAGGCGTTTTCTCAGCGCTTTTTTTCTGCAGCAAAGCCTGTTCTCTTGGCAGGAAAGAAGCTGCAGAGAAAAATCAAATTTTCCTTGTTTTTTCTTGCAGTTTTTGCTGCAGTTTTGGCATGCTAGATTTGTCACTTGTGCATGCTGATAAAGTTTACTGTTGAAAAAAAAAGTCCCATTCTATATAATCAGGTTTTGGCACAAAAAACACAGCAAAACCTAATACCTGAATTTTTTTTTTTTGGGGGGGTGGGGGGTTAGCATTTTTTCACCCATTCATTTCAATGGGTGAAAAAAGCTAAAAGTAGTGACATGCTCCATTGCGCCAAAAAACCATGCAAAGGACAAAATCCTGATGACAAAAAAAACAAGGTGTATGCATAAGATTTCTGAAATCTCATAGACTTTGCTGGTACTGTAAAACGCAACTGAAAATTTCCATTAAAAAATGCATAAAAAAACACTACAAAAATGCCTAATGTGAATGTAGCCGTAACCCATTATCTACCAATGTCCTTTTTTTGGGACGCCTAATCTTTTGCTTCTAGCAACTAAGATTTTATAATTTTTATAATTAGGTCCAATTTTTTGTGTTGTGCTTGTAAAATGAATGTTTTCAAAATAGGAAATCATGTCATTGTCATTTTTAATTGAATATTGGGACGCCCTTTTCTGAAAAATCCGTAAAATCAACATTTCTAATTTGGCACGTAATGAGTTAAATCATCAGTCTGATAGCATATCTCCAGTTACAGTACAAAATTATGAGTCAGAACATTGTGCAATATATTTTATTGGCCTTCATTCTTTTTTTTTATGTATGTAGCAGCGCATGCGAGGGACATATTTCAAAAATGGAAACACAGTGAGCTCCTTCTCTGGAAGACATTACCACAATGTATCTTTCTGTATTAAAATAGTTACCATCTTTTGACAGTCCTTTTTTATTAGGCCCCCATAAACATTTGATGGAAGATGGGCAAACTCACGGATTTTGGTGGGACCAGCCAACCATCTGATGCATATGTGGTTTTCTGACTTTTACAGAAGGATTGGGCAATTAGAATTTTAATGGCTGACTCTCTTGTTTTCAGGGTGGATAAGATGCTGCCAGATGACTTTGGTGGAGACTTTCTCCCTTCTCCCCGTTGAAAACACTTGAATACGGACGAGCCAAGTGCTCATGTTTGGGGGGAAGTCGGGAAAGATTGCGCTCTTTGGAGAGTAGCTGTTCAACTGACAGTTATATCTATGGCCAACTTCAAAATGGTGACCCAAAGATGAATTGATCACAATTTATAATAGGCGAATCTAGGTTTTCCAGAAAACAAAAATTCAGTTTGGTGCCCCCTCCTATTCACAGCTTAAGCGGATTGAGTAGTCATCATGTGACCGCTCACATGTGATTTTCATGCTTACAGTCGTGTGCCAAAAAACTGCTCTTCCTAATTCTCGATGTGTTCAGTGAGATACTACAGCCCCTGCTTCATTGAGAGGAGCAGGAAGAGAAGCTAGTTGTCACGTGACCGTAAGTGTGGTCATGTGCTGACTGCTGGAATCTGCAAGCAGCACCGAATCATGACAGTGAGTAAATTACGCGCTGTTAGGATTGGGCATGCTATAGTACTTAATTTTATTAATTAAAGGGGTTGTCCAGGATTGAATTCTCTCTATATGCTGTTTGGATTCTCTGGTGGCGACAGCAAGTGTGGCCATGTGACTGCAAGTATGCAATTTGCATAGTCCTTGCCACATTCCCACTAGATGTGCTTGGCCACACTCAATACAAGTGAATTGAGTGAGGCAACACATGTCTAGTTGGCATGTGACCACATGTATGCAAATTGCATTCTTATGCTCATGTGACCTCCCGCTTTCGCTGCTGTGAGGAATCAAATCTGCAATTACATAGTGACTGCCGAATTTCATCGCAAACCTTGGCAACCCCTTTAATGCTCCAAGCACAAATACAAATGTAGTAACCCTTAACTTGTCAGACTATACAATACTTTATTAACATGTATCTTATCAGACATGATCCTTATGTGCAGGATCAAAACCAATAACAACACAGGAATACATCACCAGAACTCACAACAGTACAGATATACAGCATCATAACCACCATCAATACAGAAATACATCACTAGAACCATCATCAGTACGTGACTATATCACCAGATCGACCATCAGCTTGGGAAAACATCACCAGAACCATCATCAGCACAGGAATACATCACCTAGATTAGTACAGAAATGAGTTGTAATGTCCTTAACAATGGTAATGAAATACTGGGAGTTGTTGTTACCAGCCATCATCACACTGCAGACCATACTGAATCACAGAACTGTTAAGATGTAGTCAGTATCACAAATAAACATTTATATCAAGGTACCTTATAGGTGACATGTTCTCTGATCAGATTTATTTTCTTCTCCATCTGATCCAGACGCCATGATGAGTTTTCACATCCACAGTCTATCTTTGCTGACTTCCATCTTCTCCGGTGCTCTGCAACACATCCCGGCACTATGCCCTTAAAAATTAACAGGGTCTTTATAATCCCCCTCAATAAAAAATATCTGCCCTATACTTTTCCCCTTGATAAATAATTGCCCCTCACTGTGCTCCCTGCACACATTGTGATAACCGCACTGACCTTCTTATGGTACATGACCATATTGTCTCCTCACACATTCCCAGTCCCTCCCAATACTGTTTCCTTACACATTTCCTCCCCCCATACTGTGTTCATACATATTTTCCCCTACCCACACTGTCTCCTCCCCACTATATAGTTCACTCACATGATTCCCCATGACATTGAAAGTCTGGTTTATTTGGCTCCATTTTAGCGCTTACCGTACTGATGCTTACTACCTTTGCCACGCAGGAGACTAATGCCAACTGTGTTATCAGCTGACCGCATTGCACTGCTGACATTTCACTGTCTAATTTAATTTAGAGTTGGTAATGTACTACTCTGAGCCATTTGTCAGTTTGACAACTGGGTCAGAGAACGGAGAAAACTCACTATGGGGGTAGCAAAATGCCGCTTCCTGGTAGACATCTCAAAACTTGGCATCTGGCGGGCTGGCAACACCCCTGGCGGCTGCACCTTGGGCAAATAGCTTGCCTTCCCCCTATATATGCCACTGATTGTACTGTCTGTTAAGGTACCGTCACACTAAGCGACGCTGCAGCGATACCGACAACGATGTCGATCGCTGCAGCGTCGCTGTTTGGTCACTGGAGAGCTGTCACACAGACAGCTCTCCAGCGACCAACGATCCTGAAGTCCCCGGGTAACCAGGGTAAACATCGGGTTACTAAGCGCAGGGCCGCGCTTAGTAACCCGATGTTTACCCTGGTTATAGTTGTAAATGTAAAAAAACAAACAGTACATACTTACATTCCCGGTGTCTGGTCATGTCCCTCGCCTTCAGCTTCCAGCACTGACTGAGCGCCGGCCGTAAAGTACAGCGGTGACGTCACCGCTGTGCTGTGCTTTACGGCTGGCCGGCGCTCACCAGTCAGTGCGGGAAGCTGAAGGCGAGGGACCTGACCAGACACCGGGAATGTAAGTAAGTATGTAGTGTTTGTTTTTTTACATTTACAACGGTAACCAGGGTAAACATCGGGTTACTAAGCGCGGCCCTGCGCTTAGTAACCCGATGTTTACCCTGGTTACCAGTGAAGACATCGCTGAATCGGCGTCACACACGCCGATTCAGCGATGTCAGTGGGAGATCCAGCGACAAAATAAAGTGCTGGACTTTCCCCAGCGACCAACGATCTCCCAGCAGGGGCCTGATCGTTGGTCGCTGTCACACATAACGATTTAGTTAACGATATCGTTACTACGTCACAAAAAGCAACGATATCGTTAACGATATCGTTCAGTGTTGACGGTACCTTTAGACTAAGCTGCAATCTTTGCTGGGATCTAGCAGTGAAATCAGAAGCTTCTCCATTTCATTTGTTTTAGGTTTTCAATTCTGTATAATAGATGTGCATCCTGATTAGGAATCTTAGCAATATTTAATATAGATCCTGAAAAATGCAGATTAGGTTTCCATTTTATTTATTGTTTTTTGGCATATTTATAAATTGGGCTGTATAAGGACCAAAAGAAATGAACAAGAAGCAATTTGCTTGCTGCGGAGCTCAGGTGATCAGCACGCTTTGCTTTATTTGGTGTATCCAGATTCCTCCACTTTCAGATCTTTGAAGATGTAAACCCTATGTGCCGTGCGTATTCAGGCGGTAGGGAGCTTTCAGTACTCTGGCCAAATACCTATGCTGGGATGGAACCTGTTAATCCTGGTGTTGAGTTTCAAACCAGAGCAAGTCTCCACAGAATAGCAGAGGAGGCTCCCCCAAAACAAAGCGCCTTTAGAAAGGTATGAAAAAATGTTGACATTCTCCTTAGCCTCTTGGACACAGATAGACAGTTGTATGTGATTCCCCTGATTATCACAGACAGATTTAAGTCAAAGAGAGGCATTGTATTTCATTTCTTGAAACAAACTTTTTTTTTTCTTTTTTGTCCTTTAAAACATTTTCTTCCTCTGGATTTTTAAGCCTGAGCCACACTCATCAAAGCGGAAAGCTATCCAATTCAGTGCATGGTCGTGAACCACTAAAGAAAGCAATACCATTATAATAAAGTAAGTGCAAGCTTTGTGTCATACTTAGAGATACTAATCACACTTTGGGATAAGCAAACTGGCTGGATGTTTTCACAACATTTTAATACATAAATGCTCGTGTCAGTCACTTGACAAGGAAAACTCTTGAAGCACAAGCATTATGTGCATTGCAGACATACTAGCCGTGTTATGGTCTGCTAGGGAGCTTTGGGCTTAGCACACTTCGACGTGGTGGCGCACCTTTGATCCGTAAAAAGAAAAGTCTTTGCGCTTTCTCTACATTTTTAAGCATTGCCCACACACCAAGAATAGTACTATTTCTGAAAATAGGAACACATTAGTAGCATTAGGAATCATATTCCCAGTAGGTGATATGAAATATTTTGGCATGTGTCAGTTTTGACAATATACCGTTTATGTTATATATAACCCCTATTCCAAAAAGCTGGGGCATTGTGTACAGTGTAATGAAAACAATAATGCGATATTTTAGAAATCATTAATAGGCATATTTTATTCCCAAGAGAACATATAAAACATAGCAGAAGTTGAAAGTTAGACGCACAGTCAAAGCCGAAAGTTTTGGCACCCTTGAAATTGTTGCATAAAATGCAGTATTTCTCCCAGAAAATTATCGCAATTACATTTGGTTTGTTATACACATGCTTATTTCTTTTGTGTGTATTAGAAAAACTAAAAAAAAAACTGAGAAAAAGGGTAAATTGGACATAATGTCACACAAAATGGGCCAGACAAAATTGTTGGCACCCTCAACTTAATATTTGGTTGCCCCGTGTTTGGAATAAATAACTGCAATCAATCGCTTCCTATAACCATCAATAAGCTTCTTACACCTCTCAACTGGAATTTTGGACCACACTTCTTTTGTATAAAGCAAAAAAAAAGGGAATTGTCTGTTCTACAGTCCCCACTGTGCCAAATCTGCTAATCTCCGAGAGTATACAGTATATAATGTGGATCTAAAAACGTAACGTTTACTAGATCAATTAAAGTAATAAATATCCCATTAGTAACAAATAAACACAAAACATCTGTAATGTTTTATATAGATTATATGCTGTATACCAGTCTTCTTTTGCAAACTGCTCCAGGTCTCTCATGTAAGAGACTATAAAGGCACAGATGATTGGCCTCGGGGAGACCAAAACATCCAACACCGTGGAGACACCATCACGTGTTTCTCAACGCATTGATTCCAGAACACTGCCCCCATCCCTAATGGGAAATATGCAGATGCAAGTAAAGAAGCTGCGGACACACCATCACGTGTTTCTCGACGCAAGCAGTGAATAGCCAGGCCTTTTCCCGGGAAGGAACAACCACGGGAAGGGCAGCATCCTATGAAGGAAAGCCACCTATGCCAAGCATGGTATCCATCCACAGACAGCTGTTTCGGGGGTTTTGCCCCTCATCAGAGTGGAGTAGGAATCTGGCTATTAGGAGCAGTGCCTAGTAAAAAGGCTATAAAGGCACAGATGATTGGCCTCGGGGAGACCAAAACATCCAACACCGCGGAGACACCATCACGTGTTTCTCAACGCAGTGATTCCAGAACACTGCCCCCATCCCTTATGGAAAATATGCAGATGCATGTAAAGAAGCTGCGGAGACACCATCACGTGTTTCTCGACGCAAGCAGTGAATAGCCAGGCCTTTCCCCGGGAAGGAACAACCACGGGAATAGGTGGCTTTCCTTCATAGGATGCTGGATGGTGTCTCCGCAGCTTCTTTACATGCATCTGCATATTTCCCATAAGGGATGGGGGCAGTGTTCTGGAATCACTGCGTTGAGAAACACGTGATGGTGTCTCCGCGGTGTTGGATGTTTTGGTCTCCCCGAGGCCAATCATCTGTGCCTTTATAGCCTTTTTACTAGGCACTGCTCCTAATAGCCAGATTCCTACTCCACACTGATGAGGGGTAAAAACCCCGAAACAGCTGTCTGTGGATGGATACCATGCTTGGCATAGGTGGCTTTCCTTCATAGGATGCTGCCCTTCCCGTGGTTGTTCCTTCCCGGGGAAAGGCCTGGCTATTCACTGCTTGCGTCGAGAAACACGTGATGGTGTCTCCGCAGCTTCTTTACATGCATCTCATGTAAGAGAGGCAGAGTCTCTCAGAAGCAAAGGTGGTCAGAGAATCACCAATCTGTGAACAACTACATCTAAAAATTGTGGAACAATACAAGAAAAATGTTGTTCAGCCTAAAATAGTAAAGACTTTGAATATTCCTCCATCTACAGTACATAATATTACAAAATTCTGAAGAAATCTATGTGCACAAGGGTCAAAATGGGGTGCTTATAATGTACGGGCCGTCAGGTTCCACTGCATTAAAAACAGACTTGATTCTGTTGTACAAATCAATGTATGGGCTCAGGAATACTTCCAGAAATCATTGCGAGCACATTCGTTTTGCTATCCATAAATGCAAGTTATAGTTTTATCATGCAAAAGGAAGCTATATATCAGCGCAATACAAAACTCCTGCTGTTTTTTTGGGACAAAAGTTCATTTAAAATGGGCTGGGGCAAAATGGAAAGCTGTTCTCAAGTCAGATGAAACTACATTTTAAATTCTTTATGGTAACAACGATTATGGAAACCACGGATGCGTATCCTGAAAACTCAAGAGGAGAGAATGACCATCTAGCTTATCAGCGCACAGTCCAACGTACTGCATCTCTGATGGTATGAGGTTGTATTATTACCTGTGGCATGCTGAGCTTTCCACCTCTTGAAAAGTTTTAGAACAACATATACTCCCATCCAGACAATGTCTGTTTCAGGGAAGGCCTTGCATATTTTAGCAAGACAATGGTGAAGCACATACTTTTTCCATCACAACACCAGACAAGTATGGCACAGCATTACTCTCTATTATAAGACTTATCAAAAGGGAGAATGGCTTCTACACAATAGTAGACCTGGTCCTGTCCTAACTTTTTTGAGATGTGTTGCCATCAGTTTCTTAATAATGAGTAATTTTTTTTTCAACTAAAATGGAAAAATGTCTTAAGTTTCTCCTTCTGATCTGTGTTCTATGTTCTTCTGAATAAAATATGGCTATAAATTATTTCCAAATCACTGCATTTTCATTTTCTTTTCATTTTATACATCCTCTTGACTTTTCTGAAATCATTGTTGTATTACCTTCTTAAATATCTAAGTAAGACTATTTAAACAGCTACTTTTCCTGGTCTCTGTATATAAGGGGTAAATTCCTGATGAAGAAGTAAATGAATACTTCGAAATGCGTAAAATAAACCACCGTCTTTCATTCATCTCGTCTGGATTGGAATTGTATTCAGCAGCGTGGGTAATATCCACATTATTCCTTTCATTCCGAGCTAAGTAAGATTAGATGCAGATAACTTACCCTTAGTGCTGCGTGACTTTCATTGATGGTTAGCGTTGTTCGTTGAGCATCCACAATATGACTTTCCGCTCATAATGAGTCTTCCTTGGGACATCTCCTTTGGTACAGCTGAGTAAGACAGGAGGAGGATGACTTGCCCTTAACCCTGCGCTGGTTTCAGTGATGGTCATTACTCTTTGAAGAGTAGCAAATGGTTTATCGAATATTAAAACATTGATGATGTGCTCATATTTTGCACAACCCAGTCAGGTTAGTATATATCTTATCCAATGTAATTTTGAATAGTGATATCTAACACTACACTTAGATAAGTGCTTCCATGTTCACCCTCTTCTAGCCGTATTTCTTCTAATTTTCTTTCACAAAACGTGGACAACTTAATAAAAGCAGCTCTAGTTTGTTGGTCTTGCTTGTGCCCAATTCCATATATTTTATGTATGGGGAGAGACTGAAAAATGATTTGTTCCTTAATTTAGAATATGTATTTTATGAGTCTTGTAGGTCTGTTTGCTTGTGCATGCCACCCCCATTTATCAGCATATTTATTGCTTTCAGACCAATTTTTTGTTGTATTCTCCTCCCTCTGAAAACTAAAAAATTTTTTTACAAAAAGAATTTTTTTTAATGGGTATTTTGTATGTTATGTATATTAAAGCTAAGAGCTTAGTAGGTAACCTTACAATAACGAAGGATAGCAGAGAGATTTGCACTGATGTCTTTAGCACATAGAGGACAGTGTAGACTGGAAACCAAAGATTTGTCTGTTAAATCTATTAGGTCTATACTAGTTTTCAACTTTTCAAAAGAGTGTTACCATGTTAGTCAACAGATTACCATTACTAAGAACCTAATAGTTCGAAAGGCGCAGGTTATGGCACCCTACTGCTAAGTTGTCTGCCTATCTGTACAATACAGGAAAGATATATATCTTGGTACTGTGTTAGCCAGTAGATAGAAAAATATTTAGAATTGAGAGTCCTCAGTGGTTGATACCTTTTAATGGTTAACTGAAAACATGGTAACAAATTGCAAGCTTTCGAGACTACAGGGGTCTCTTCATCAGGCAAAGACTAAAAGAAATTCTGAAGAATCACATATTTATGCACAACATAGCACAGAATAAAAAAAAACATGGATAAGACAGATGACATGAAGCAGAATTACCATGAGTGATAAACAGTTATGTCCATAAATATTGGGCCAGTTCTTAGATAAGGAATGGTTTTTTTTGTCCTCCGATTGGGGTCTGGTTCTGTTGTGATGACCCCACATCGTCTGAGGGGCAAGTTCCTTAGTTGATGTAAAAAGACATAAATCCACGCGCCACATTCATTCCTGCAGTGAGACTGTCAAAGGTCGTCATCAGTTTATATTTCCATACTCTTCTGTCTCTCTTAGATTTGAAGCTACCTTTTAACACAAGTAATTGCATGTCCATAATGTTATGATTTGGGAGACAAAAATGTATTGCCACAGGTAGATCCATTCTTTTTTCTCTTATTGTGTGGCGGTGAGAATTCATTCTTGTTCTAAGCTTTTGCCCTATCTTTTGCCAAGGACATTCTACATGTCACCTGTCTTATCCATGTTTTTTTTTCTGTGCTATGTTGTGCATAAATATGTGATTCTTCAGAATTTCTTTTAGTCTTTGCCTGATGAAGAGACCTGAATAGTCTCGAAAGCTTGCAATTTGTTACCATCTTTTCAGTTAGCTATTAAAAGGTATCAAGCACTAAGGACTCTCAATTCTAAATATTTTTCTGTCTGTACAATAACAATTTTATGGACTTGCATAGAAAAAGTTTGGATTTTAATGAAATTGCTATAGTGCATCTGGATTACATTTCAAGTTATTGCTGTGAACAAGTGTAAACAGGTTACTAGGATGCAACACGCAGACAAGGACAAGGCGGAAGTAACCAACTAAACTATTTACTCTCTTAACACGGTAATGAAATACAGGATATTAAGAAATATAATATTAGCACAATGACAATAAACACACTTGAACAGTTGCAGTGTGGATTCTCTATCATATTCGACACTGGTATTTCCGCTAGACCTCAATTCCTCCTCACAAAGTCAAGTAATGCTCTCTGGGCCCGCCTCACACTGGCTGGTCCCTGTCCCATCTGCTGCACAGCCCTGAACAAAACCTTGTACCTTATGTCAGCGTTGAAAGTGACGGCCAGTTTACTTGCGCCTTAGGATCACCACAGGTGCTTGAATTGCAACGGTCAACTATCGGGCCTTGACGGATAAGGGCTGGCCCTCCGTTCTTGACCGGCATAGTCTGGATCCTAGGCCTTGACTTGTGTCATATGGATCTCGCGCACTGGCTCATGGCATCCCGCATTGCTCGTTCTCCAAGTGCATCCTGTGACTCAATTGCGGTGTCCATTTGCGCAGATGTCCCTTTTGTTTTACTTGTTGGCGTTAATTGACTTCTCGACTTGTCACTTCAGCTTCTTACACCAGGTAACTGCGACACAGGTGTCACCTGACCCGGTACTTTCTTTTGATTCATCCATCCTGAAACACTTCTCCGTTCTTTCGGTTCCGCTGGGTTCAGTTTAGTTAGTAGGTATAAGTTTCCGGTCACAAATGCTTCACAATGCTGAGGAACCTTATTCTTCACAGCGCACCCCCTTACACAAGAACTGTGTTTAAAACGCTTATGAGATTGTTGGGGGGATGGTTTCTCTGTGCTGCAACAAGCTGTAAGTTTTAACTTGAATTATCATCATATGAATCTTCAAGCCTTAATCAATGATCTTTCATAGTTTCAGTTTTTTGATTAGAAAGTCCTATTATTGGGTTGAACAATTTTGGGGTAAAAGCTGCAATCAGTTATGCAGGTGATACAGTGAAGGTATGGCAGACTGCATGTATTCCTTTAGGTGCAATTCCTCACTTCTCTGTATTACGGTACTTTTTAATAAGGTCTCCGGTTATAAGTGGAAGGAAGAGGCATTGTTGTACCAGCGGACATAATTGTAAATATTGCCGGCATTATGTAGCCTTTGTTTTCATTCTTATTTCTCACTTCAGCATAGCCCTAGAAAAGTTACATAACTTTCTGGCATTATATCCCACTGGAAAGAATTGTATCTCATGAAACAATGAACTTTGTGTATCTGAAAGGAGCCAAGAGGGAGGTAAGAGTGTGGGTGGTCATTTACTATAGACCTTGTTGTGTTAAGGCTTGATTTATGAATTCATTCTGAGTAGACGTCTTCAATATCTGTGTCACTTTCTCCAGACTGACATAAAAAACAGCACATTCCTTCTCCATGGGCTTATAACCTCATATCCTATTGATTAGTATTGACATACACTAGACTTGTTCAATAATGTCTCCATCCAGGAGAGCAGAAATCTAATTTGCATGTCACACATGGACATACCTAAAAAAAAGATATTTCTATCACTAGAATGTTAAGATGCTTCATGCTGAGCTTTGTGGTATTAGTTTTTTTTGTAGATTTGTAGTGATTGGGTCATCTGACATTCTAGAGCTCAATGACAATCCTTATCCAGGGAATGTATATACAACTTTTACATTATCTGTTATAAGATAGAAAGAGTGATCGTCCCCATCATCCATGTATTTACAAGCATAATGCAGAGTCTCTATGTGCATAGGAGCAAGATGTGAAGATTATACATGCTTGTTCCTTTTAGAGAAGTCATGTAGAAAATCATGTCAATGTGGAATATTTAAAGGATGTTGAGGTTTTTTGTGTACTTAAATCCATGTATTTTCATCGAAAGGGCATTTTTGCAGTGGAGTTTCAGTAAAGAATGCTGTACCGTATGGTTTCAGCAGCCTCTATGCATCTGAGTACATAGCAGAATGTAGCATGAGCTGGAGTGAATTCTGTTAACTAGGTAAGGGGCATTAACACTGCACAATTCCTAGAAATGGTTGTTCACTATAAGCATGGTAATCTTGCAGTGTAAACAGGCTGCCGATTAGTAGATGAATGAGCAAAACACTCCATTCGTTGGGTGAGATGATAATTTGTGCTGCACAAATGACCATCGTTCTCAGCAGCACATCATCCTATGTAATCAGGACTCACGCTGTTGAGAACAATGTCTGTATCTGTGCACTGAACAATCTGTTACAGATCATTGAGTGCCTAGCTAAAGCCAGTTTGGGTGGCGTAAGCAAGCTACTAAACCACCACCTAACTGGCAAGCATGCTGCCTACTGGTGATCGTCCAACACTGTGTATCGAGCAGTGTAAACAAACCTTTAGAGGAAGGCTGCATATGTGGTCCTTAAATTGTTCCTTTAGTTTTCCTTGAAGGTAATAATTCTGCAGAGCTGAGGGCAGTCACACACACATTGGTCTTAGGCTGGTTTCATACTTCCATGAAACATGGATTGTACTCGGGCTAGAAGACCTGGCCTCAAAGTCTCCTGACCTGAGAAAACTGCCTCATTGGCCTTGTGAAACCGGCCTTATGGTCCATAATTGTGAGTTTTGTTGTTGACGAGATGATCAGGGTCTGTGATATAATTCATATTTGTCTTCTTTAGCTTGAATGCAGCAGATATTTTTGGATTTGGCACGCACTAAGGCTATGTTCACATTTGCGTTGTTGTGTGTTGCGTCGGCGACGCAACGCACAACGCATGCAAAACGCATGCAAAAACGCATTGTTTTGTGACGCATGCGTCCATTTTTGGCTTGATTTTGGATGCAAAAAAAAATTGCAACTTGCAGCGTCCTCTGCGCCCTGACGCTTGCGTCAAAAAAGACGCTTGCGTCACAAAACGCAAGACAATGCATGTCCATGCGCCCCCATGTTAAATATAGGGGCGCATGATGCATGCGTCGCCGCGGCTGCACCCGACGCAACGCTAATGTGAACGTAGCTTTACCTACTTATTCCTTTCTGTGATGTAGGCAAACAACCAGAGTAAGGGTGGCTTTAATACCATTTCTCATATAGTCCTTGTCCTTAGTGGTTCTCACATTGTAAAGAATATAGACTGTTAAGAAAATATCATGTTTATGGTGAAGCTGGGCGTATTTTTTGCAGCATGATAGTAAGAGTGTAGAAACTCCATGCTGACATTGCTGTGTGGTCAGAAGCCATGGACCATAGGGCTGCAAGAAAATCGCGTGTATCACTGACAGCCATGTGCGCACTATGTAAGTGATAAGACATATCCATCATTGTTTTTAGAAGATGAAATTGATGGTTCTTAAAGCTATGTACTTTTTGGGGGGGATTCCCTCCTTTGTGACCTCAGTCCCATCCATGCAGAGGACTTGCCTACTGAGCCATAACCATTCCAGGGTCTTTCTCCCATAACATCCAGGTAAGTCAAGCAGAACTATCTCTTTCTGAAGGTAACAAACAAAAGGAGGGAATGCTTTCAGGACCTCTTAGATAGCGGCCTTCTCTTCTGCTGACATGCCGCCTGACAGTTGCTCAGCTTGTCTTTGTTTTCCAACAAAGAGAGTGGCATCAAACAAAGGGATCAGCGATAAAACAAATGGGTTTAACATATTTTAAAGTTCGGCTCACACCACTTTATCAAAACGCTCCTGTATCTGATATCCTAGGGAGATCCTGCCTCAAAGCTTTTTTTCCCATATTTATCAGACTAATTATGTGGCTAATGCCCTGTTACTGCAAGGTGATACACTGCCATAAGGCCACATAGAGGAGGTGGTATGTTTGTGTTTGTTGGAAAACAATCCTTCCATTTAAGGTGTAAAGCCTTGGTAGGATCAGTGAGCTTAGTGTAGTGGTTGTAACATTATTGACTGACAACATGATCCTCTCTGAGATCCTGAAACATTGTGCAAAAGGTGCTGAAGAACAAAGCATTGTAAGGGCAGATCCCACCAGGCCAAGAGGGCAGATGCCCTGGGCCACACAATTCTAGCCTTACCTTATGTTTTTTCATAATTCTTAAAGGGATTCTCCACTATTTTGATATTGGTCATCAATATAAGATTGATAGGGGGTCAACATCCAGCACCCCCACCAGTCAGCTGTTATCACAGCCAGTGGCTGCTATATAGAAACAGTGTACACTGTGAAGTGGCCGACCTTTGGTATTGCAGATCAGATCCTATTCATTTTTATAGGTGCTGATATACAGCAACCGGGAGTGGCTACTAAACAGTGTGTGGGCCAGCGGACCTCCACTGTGCATTGTGTACAGCCAGCCAGAGAGCTGCTAACAGGTAATCAGTGCCAGGCCTCCTAACATCCTACATGCAACAATCCCTGACTCATACTCTGTGTATATATGTATATATATATATATATATATATATATATATATATATATACCATATATATATACAGTGGGGCAAAAAAGTATTTAGTCAGTCAGCAATAGTGCAAGTTCCACCACTTAAAAAGATGAGAGGCGTCTGTAATTTACATCATAGGTAGACCTCAACTATGGGAGACAAACTGAGAAAAAAAAATCCAGAAAATCACATTGTCTGTTTTTTTAACATTTTACTTGCATATCATGGTGGAAAATAAGTATTTGGTCAGAAACAAACAATCAAGATTTCTGGCTCTCACAGACCTGTAACTTCTTCTTTGAGAGTCTCCTCTTTCCTCCACTCATTACCTGTAGTAATGGCACCTGTTTAAACTTGTTATCAGTATAAAAAGACACCTGTGCACACCCTCAAACAGTCTGACTCCAAACGCCACTATGGTGAAGACCAAAGAGCTGTCAAAGGACACCAGAAACAAAATTGTAGCCCTGCACCAGGCTGGGAAGACTGAATCTGCAATAGCCAACCAGCTTGGAGTGAAGAAATCAACAGTGGGAGCAATCATTAGAAAATGGAAGACATACAAGACCACTGATAATCTCCCTCGATCTGGGGCTCCACGCAAAATCCCACCCCGTGGGGTCAGAATGATCACAAGAACGGTGAGCAAAAATCCCAGAACCACGCGGGGAGACCTATTGAATGAACTGCAGAGAGCTGGGACCAATGTAACAAGGCCTACCATAAGTAACACACTACGCCACCATGGACTCAGATCCTGCAGTGCCAGACGTGTCCCACTGCTTAAGCCAGTACATGTCCGGGCCCGTCTGAAGTTTGCTAGAGAGCATTTGGATGATCCAGAGGAGTTTTGGGAGAATGTCCTATGGTCTGATGAAACCAAACTGGAACTGTTTGGTAGAAACACAACTTGTCGTGTTTGGAGGAAAAAGAATACTGAGTTGCATCCATCAAACACCATACCTACTGCAAAGCATGGTGGTGGAAACATCATGCTTTGGGGTTGTTTCTCTGCAAAGGGGCCAGGACGACTGATCCGGGTACATGAAAAAATGAATGGGGCCATGTATCGTGAGATTTTGAGTAAAAACCTCCTTCCATCAGCAAGGGCATTGAAGATGAAACGTGGCTGGGTCTTTCAACATAACAATGATCCAAAGCACACCGCCAGGGCAACGAAGGAGTGGCTTCGTAAGAAGCATTTCAAGGTCCTGGAGTGGCCTAGCCAGTCTCCAGATCCCAACCCTATAGAAAACCTTTGGAGGGAGTTGAAAGTCCGTGTTGCCAAGCGAAAAGCCAAAAACATCACTGCTCTAGAGGAGATCTGCATGGAGGAATGGGCCAAAATACCAACAACAGTGTGTGGCAACCTTGTGAAGACTTACAGAAAACGTTTGACCTCTGTCATTGCCAACAAAGGATATATTACAAAGTATTGAGATGAAATTTTGTTTCTGACCAAATACTTATTTTCCACCATAATATGCAAATAAAATGATAAAAAAACAGACAATGTGATTTTCTGGATTTTTTTTTCTCAGTTTGTCTCCCATAGTTGAGGTCTACCTATGATGTAAATTACAGACGCCTCTCATCTTTTTAAGTGGTGGAACTTGCACTATTGCTGACTGACTAAATACTTTTTTGCCCCACTGTATATATAAATACTAGATGGCGGCCCGATTCTAACGCATCGGGTATTCTAGAATATGCATGTCCCCGTAGTATATGGACAATGATGATTCCAGAATTCGCGGCAGACTGTGCCCGTCGCTGATTGGTCGAGGCAACCTTTATGACATCATTGTCGCCATGGCAACCATTATGACATCTACGTCGATACTGTGCCCGTCGCTGAATCAGAAACGTGGGATTTCTACGTCCTTTATGACATCATCGTCGCTGTGCCCGTTGCTGATTGATCGAGGCCTGGCGGCCTCGACCAATCAGAGACGCGGGATTTCTACGTCGATGCTGTGCCGGTCTCTGGTTGGTCGAGGCCTGGTGGCCTCGACCAATCAGAGACGTGGGATTTCCAGGACAGACAGACAGAAAGACAGACAGACGGAAAAACCCTTAGACAATTATATATATAGATGTGTATTTATATATATTATTATTATTATTATTATACATTTTTATAGCGCCATTTATTCCATGGCGCTTTGCATGTGAATACGAGGCAAATATAGACAAATACATTAAACATGAGCAGATAACAGGCACACGGGTACATAAGGAGGGAGGACCCTGCCCGCAAGGGCTCACAGTCTGCAGGGGATTGGTGATGAAACACTAGGAGAGGGTAGGGCAGATTGCGCGGCGGTTCAGTAACTTCAGGACCACTGTAGGCTTGTCGGAAGAGGTGGGTCTTCAGGTTCTTTTTGAAGGTTTCTATGGTAGGCGAGAGTCTGATGTGTTGGGGTAGAGAGTTCCAGAGTATGGGGCAAGCACGGGAGAAGTCTTGGATGCGGTTGTGGGAAGAAGAGATGAGAGGGGAGTAGAGAAGGAGGTCCTGAGAGGATCGAAGGTTGCGTGTAGGGAGACCATGTCACAGATGTATGGACGAGAAAGGTTGTGGATGGCTTTGTATGTCATTGTGAGGGTTTTGAACTGGAGTCTCTGGGCGATAGGAAGCCAGTGAAGGGCTTGACATAGGGGAGAGTGTTATGAAAGGCAATTCAGTATAACAATGGACATGGAGGTCAGAGCACACACAGTGATCTGACAATAACCCAAAATAACAGAACGAGCTCTGAGACGTGGAAACTCTGCAGACCACAATCCCTGATCCTCTCCAAACACAACTAGAGGCAGCCGTGGATTGCGCCTAACGCTCCCTATGCAACTCGGCACAGCCTGAGAAACTAACTAGCCTGAAGATAGAAAAATAAGCCTACCTTGCTCAGAGAAATACCCCAAAGGAAAAGGCAGCCCCCCACATATAATGACTGTGAGTAAGATGAAAAGACAAACGTAGGGATGAAATAGATTCAGCAAAGTGAGGCCCGGTATTCTAGACAGAGCGAGGATAGGAAAGATAACTTTGCGGTCTACACAAAACCCTAAAGAAAACCACGCAAAGGGGCAAAAAGACCCTCCGTACCGAACTAACGGCACGGAGGTACACCCTTTGCGTCCCAGAGCTTCCAGCAAAACAAATAGACAAGCTGGACAGAAAAAATAGCAACAAATAGCAAAGAAGCACTTAGCTATGCAGAGCAGCAGGCCACAGGAATGATCCAGAGAAACACAAGTCCAACACTGGAACATTGACAGGAAGCATGAATCAAAGCATTAGGTGGGGTTAAGTAGAGAAGCACCTAACGACCTCACCAGATCACCTGAGGGAGGAAACTCAGAAGCAGCAGTACCAGTTTCCTCCACAAACGGAAGCTCCCAGAGAGAATCAGCCGAAGTACCACTTGTGACCACAGGAGGAAGCTCTGCCACAGAATTCACAACAGGAGAGGCTGGGGAATAGCGGGGAGACAGGTAGATTAGTCGGGCAGCAGAGTGTAGGATGGATTGGAGCAGTGCCAGAGTGCTAGAGGGGAGTCCAGAGAGTAGGAGGTTGCAGTAGTCTAGTATATATATACTAGATTGTGGCCCGATTCTAACGCATCGGGTATTCTAGAATATGCATGTCCCCGTAGTATATGGACAATGATGATTCCAGAATTCACGGCAGACTGTGCCCGTCGCTGATTGGTCAAGGCAACCTTTATGACATCATCGTCGCCATGGCAACCATTATGACATCTATGTCGATACTGTGCCCATCGCTGAATCAGAAACGTGGGATTTCTACGTCCTTTATGACATCATCGTCGCTGTGCCCGTTGCCTGGCGGCCTCGACCAATCAGAGACGTGGGATGTCTACGTCCTTTATGACATCATCGTCGCTGTGCCCGTTGCCGATTGGTCGAGGCCTGGCGGCCTCGACCAATCAGATACGCGGGATTTCCAGGAAAGACAGACAGACGGAAAAACCCTTAGACAATTATATATATAGATATCATGGCCGAAAGTATTGGCACCGTTGAAATTGTTCCAGAAAATGAAGTATTTCTCCTAGAAAATTATTGCAATTACACATGTTCTGCTGTTCTGCCAATGTTTGCGATTTTGCGTGAAATTCTGTCCAATTTGCCTTTTTTCCTGTTGTTACACTACACGCAAAGGAAATAAACATGTGTATAACAAAACATGTGTAATTGCACTAATTTTCTGGGAGAAATACTTCATTTTCTGGAACAATTTCAACGGTTCCAACACTTTTCACCATGACTGTATATCTATATATACTGTATATAATCGTCTAAGGTCCACTTCCGTCTGTTTGTCTGTCGCGGAAATTCCGTGTATATTAGTAATTTGCTTGATATGTTTATGTATTATCATGAATGAACTTATGGCCAATTTACGGCTTACCCTGCACCTTGCAGACTTATTCTTGCCCCCCCCCCCCATTCCATAGACATGCCTACAGAGAAACATCCCCCAGAGACAAACATCTCCAATACCTCCAGTGACACACCTTCATGTACAAACCTCCAGAGACCCCCTTCCCCCGAGACACCTTAGAGCACTTCCAACCTAGATGGCATATGGTTTGTATACAAGATTTCGTGTGACTGGCACATCCGATCTTTATTATTTTTATTTGTGACAAGCGCCTACACAGCCATACCAGCCCTTCCATATGCATGTGCTGAAAGCTTCCATTAAGCCTATGTTGCACCCCTTCGTTATCCTATGCTCCCATGTGTATCACATGATTTTGCACTGTGTCTATTGTACTTGTACTAATATCATGCTACTAATAGTAAAGCTTGATGTAATGATCGTTGTGTTATAGGACTCGGACACATGACTGTAGATTCTCTCATGCAGAGAATCGGATTGATTATGTTATGTGACACTGGGATCAAACTCTGATCAGAGTCTGAGCCGAGTGTCAGCTTGGTGTGAGCAGATTCTCTGTGATGAAATCATCGGTAGCACAGGTGTGGAAAAGATGGAGGCCAAGATTTCGCCAACTTCTCCATTGTATGAATCAGTTGAAATTGGATCACACTTATATGTAATCCGAGTGCAGTCCGATATGTTCCCGCACCTATAGACTTGAATGGGTGAGTGCGATCCGGTTTGCGGAGCATCTGCCAAATCCGCGTGAGAAGAAAACTCTGATCAGCATTGCCCCACAGTATAACATTGGGCCGAGAGCTATCCAATAAAACATCGCTAAGCAGTCGTCTGATGTATACGCTCAAGTGAGCGAGGCCTAAAAACAGCATACAAGTTTTAATAGGAATCAATGGAATTTTTTAATCCCTTTATTTAAATATATGTGTGTTTTTAAGGTTTAGAATTGTCGCTGGACAAAAGCAGGAATCTATAAAGTGCGCCTCTCTTAAAAGTACATGTTTTTACGGTTTCCATTTTCTTCCTTTTTAGGCATGGTTTCCTACACAGAGTATCTCTTCCTTCTCTGCATATTAACAAGTAAGTGCACCCCTCAATCACTTTTATATGGAATGTATACAACAAAATATCTCTGCAATAAAGGCAGTCAGTGTATCCATACCCACTGTGGAGTAAGGAGAGAAATGTAACTCCTTGGATTCAGCAAATATCCATGTAAATAGTAAAATAGACTGATCAATCTAAAAAATGATGTGTAAGAGCGGAGTTACGATAAATGGAGGAAGTACTAAAAGATGCAACCTAATGCAAATGTTTCTATGACTCAAGGTGCATTAGCACTGAAAGATAATCGTGAACGTGTGTCCTAGGAATGATCATTAGAAATAATCATTCTGTGTAAACAGGCTTCGATCCCCCAATGAACGAGCACAGCGCTCATTCATAGGATGAAATTATTTTTAAGCTTTATTAAAAATCATCACTCTCGGCAGCGCATTGTCCTGTGTAAACAGAACTCATGCTGCCGAGAATTATGGCAGCCTATGTGCAGCGAACGATCTATTACTAATTGTTGAGTGTGCATCATTTAGCGGTCTACCTGTATAAACAGGCATTGAAATGCGCATTGATCATGTAAGTAACATAGCATAAAAACTACTGTTGCTTGGTGTGACATTCTGTTATGTGAACATGAATCCTTTCATGAATGGCCGATGTTATTGTAGAGGCTGCAGAACAAATAACACATTGCACATCAGAATACCCAGCACGGAAAACCAACAGAACTGGGAAGAAGTTTTCTGACATTTTTGGGAAGGTCATTGGCTCGGACCAGCAGACTGACGAATACTTGGAGTTCCTATAAGACTCGTCAGTCTGCCAAAGTAGGCCACATACCCGTAGTGAAGGCTGTGTTCACTCCTATCATAAATGCCATGGATTTTCCATCTGGATTTTTGGGTGGAATTCTCAGTAGATCAGAAATGCATATTTCTTACATTCACATTCTCGGGCCATGTTGTGGGTAGACGTTGACCTGCAGTGCGGATTTTTATTTGCAGTTTATCTGTAGTCCTTACTCCTGGGGTGACATCCCGTCTCATGCGACCACTAATAGAAGATTAAAAAATGTAAAAAAAAAATAAAAACATTTTCATAATATGCAAAAAATCAAATCTGCCCATTAAAAAATAAAGGAAACAATGTAAAACTAAAAATATTTGTTATAACTGCGATCAAAATGTCCAATCTGTCAAAAATAGCAGAATAGCATTTCATTTTCGTCTCCAAAGCAACACAAAAAAATCAATAACGATCTATTAAATTGTTGTATCTACCCCAAATTTTCTCAGCAAAAATATCAGCTCGCCACACAAAAAAACATTCCCTCACACAACTCCATTGGCATAGAAACTAAAATATTACGGGTCTTAGTAAATGGCGACACAAGCAAATTTGTTTTTAAGAATTTGCTACATTTTTTCACCACTTAATAAAAAAAACCTATAGAAGTTTGGTTTTATTGTAATCGTACTGACCTGGAGAATCCTAATGTGAAGCCATTTTTACTGCATAATGAACACTATAAAACAAAATTCTTCGCCCAATTTCACTTTGAATTTCGTTCCCATTTTCTAGTACATTAACCCCTTTACCCCCAAGGGTGGTTTGCACGTCAATGACCGGGCCAATTTTTACAATTCTGACCACTGTCCCTTTATGAGGTTATAACTCTGGAACGCTTCAACGGATCCTGGTGATTCTGACATTGTTTTCTCGTGACATATTGTACTTCATGATAGTGGTAACATTTCTTTGATAGTACCTGCATTTATTTGTGAAAAAAACGGAAATTTGGCGAAAATTTTGAAAATTTTGCAATTTTCAAACTTTGAATTTTTATGCAATTAAATCACAGAGATATGTCACACAAAATACTTAATAAGTAACATTTCCCACATGTCTCCTTTACATCAGCATAATTTTGGAACCAAAGTTTTTTTTTGTTAGGGAGTTATAAGGGTTAAAAGTTGACCAGCAATTTCTCATTTTTACAACACCATTTTATTATAGGGACCACATCTCATTTGAAGTCATTTTGAGGGGTCTATATGAAAGAAAATACCCAAGTGTGACACCATTCTAAAAACTGCACCCCTCAAGGTGCTCAAAACCACATTCATGAAGTTTATTAACCCTTCAGGTGTTTAATAGGAATTTTTGGAATGTTTAAATAAAAATGAACATTTAACTTTTTTACACAAAAAATTTACTTCAGCTCCAATTTGTTTTATTTTACCAAGGGTAACAGGAGAAAATGGACCCCAAAAGTTGTTGTCCAATTTGTCCTGAGTACGCTGATACCCCATATGTGGCAGTAAACCACTGTTTGGGCGCATGGGAGAGCTCGGAAGGGAAGGAGCGCCGTTTGACTTTTCAATGCAAAATTGACAGGAATTGAGATGGGACGCCATGTTGCGTTTGGAGAGCCACTGATGTGCCTAAACATTGAAACCCCCCACAAGTGACACCATTTTGGAAAGTTGACCCCCTAAGGAACTTATCTAGAGGTGTGGTGAGCACTTTGACCCACCAAGTGCTTCACAGAAGTTTATAATGCAGAACCGTAAAAATAAAAAATCATATTTTTTCACAAAAATTATATTTTTGCCCCCAATTTTTTATTTTTCCAAGGGTAAGAGAAGAAATTGGACCTCAAAAGTTGTTGTCCAATTTGTCCTGAGTACGCTGATACCCTATATGTGGGGGTAAACCACTGTTTGGGCGCATGACAGAGCTCGGAAGGGAAGGAGCGCCGTTTGACTTTTCAATGCAAAATTGACTGGAATTGAGATGGGACGCCATGTTGCATTTGGAGAGCCACTGATGTGCCTAAACATTGAAACCCCCCACAAGTGACACCATTTTGGAAAGTAGACCCCCTAAGGAACTTATCTGGATGTGTGGTGAGCACTTTGACCCACCAAGGGCTTCACAGAAGTTTATAATGCAGAGCCATAAAAATAAAACAAAATTTTTTTCCCACAAAAATTATTTTTTAGCCCCCAGTTTTGTATTTTCCCTAGGATAACAGGAGAAATTCGACCCCAAAAGTTGTTGTCCAATTTGTCCTGAGTACGCTGACACCCCATATGTGGGGGGGGAACCACCGTTTGGGTGCATGGGAGGGCTCGGAAGGGAAGGAGCGCCATTTGGAATGCAGACTTAGATGGAAGGGTCTGCAGGTGTCACATTGCGTTTGCAGAGCCCCTAATGTACCTAAACAGTAGAAACCCCCCACAAGTGACACCATTTTGGAAAGTAGACCCCCTAAGGAACTCATCTTGATGTGTTGTGAGAGCTTTGAACCCCCAAGTATTTCACTACAGTTTATAACGCAGAGCCGTGCAAATAAAAAATATTTTTTTTCAACAAAAATTATATTTCAGCCCCCAGTTTTGTATTTTTCCAAGGTTAGCAGGAGAAATTGGACCCTAAATGTTGTTGTCCAATTTGTCCTGAGTACGCTGATACCCGATATGTGGGGGGGAACCACCGTCTGGGCGCATGGGAGGGCTCGGAAGGGAAGGAGCATCATTTGGAATGCAGACTTAGATGGAATGGTCTGCAGGCGTCACATTGCGTTTGCAGAGCCCCTAATGTACCTAAACAGTAGAAACCCCCCCCCCACAAGTGACCCCATGTTGGAAACTAGACCCCTCAATGAACTTATCTAGATTTGTTGTGAGAACTTTGAACCCCCAAGTGTTTCACTACAGTTTATAACGCAGAGCCGTGAAAATAAAAAATCTTTTTGTTTTCCCACAAAAATTATTTTTTAGCCCCCAGTTTTGTATTTTCCCAAGGGTAACAGGAGAAATTTGACCCCAAAAACTGTTGTCCTATTTGTTCTGAGTACGCTGATACCCCATATGTTGGGGTAAACCTCTGTTTGGGCACACGAGAGAGCTCGGAAGGGAAGGAGCACTGTTTTACTTTTTCAACGCAGAATTGGCTGGAATTGAGATCGGACGCCATGTCGTGTTTGGAGAGCCCCTGATGTGCCGAAACAGTGGAAACCCCCCAATTATAACTGAAACCCTAATCTAAACACACCCCTAACCCTAATTCCAACGGTAACCCTAACCACACCTCTAACCCTGACACACCCCTAACCCTAATCCCAACCCTATTCCCAACCGTAAATGTAATCTAAACCCTAACCCTAACTTTAGCCCCAACCCGAACCCTAACTGTAGCCCCAACCCTAACCCTAGCCCTAACCCTAGCCCTAACCCTAGCCCTAATCCTAGCTCTAACCCTAGCCCTAACCCTAGCCCTAACCCTAGCCCTAACCCTAGCCCCAACCCTAACCCTAGCCCTAACCCTAGCCCTAACTCTAGCCCTAACCATAACCCTAGCCCTAATCCTAACCCTAGCCCTAACCCTAGCCCTAACTCTAGCCCTAACCCTAACCCTAGCCCTAACCCTAGCCCTAATGGGAAAATGGAAATAAATACTTTTTTTTATTTTTCCCTAACTAAGGGGGTGATGAAGGGGGGTTTGATTTATTTTTATAGCGAGTTTTTTAGCGGATTTTTATGATTGGCAGCCGTCACACACTGAAAGACGCTTTTTATTGCAAAAAATATTTTTTGCAATACCACATTTTGAGAGCTATTATTTTTCCATATTTTGGTCCACAGAGTCATGTGAGGTCTTGTTTTTTTGCGTGACGAGTTGACGTTTTTATTGAAAACATTTTTGGGCACGTGACATTTTTTGATCGCTTTTTATTCCGATTTTTGTGAGGAAGAATGACCAAAGACCAGCTATTCATGAATTTCTATTGGGGGAGGCGTTTATACCGTTCCGCGTTTGGTAAAATTGATAAAGCAGTTTTATTCTTCGGGTCAGTACGATTACAGCGACACCTCATTTATATCATTTTTTATGTTTTGGCGCTTTTATACGATAAAAACTATTTTACAGAAAAAATTATTATTTTGGCATCGCTTTATTCTCAGGACTATAACTTTTTTATTTTTTTGCTGATGTTGCTGTATGGCGGCTCGTTTTTTGTTGGACAAGATGACGTTTTCAGCGGTACCATGGTTATTTATATCTGTCTTTTTGATCGCGTGTTATTCCACTTTTTGTTCGGCGGTATGATAATAAAGCGTTGTTTTTTGCCTCGTTTTTTTTTTTTTCTTACGGTGTTTACTGAAGGGGTTAACTAGTGGGACAGTTTTATAGGTCGGGTCGTTACGGACGCGGCGATACTAAATATGTGCACTTTTATTGTTTTTTTTTTTTTATTTAGATGAAGAAATGTATTTATGGGAATAATATTTTTTTTTTTTCATTATTTTTGAATATTTTTTTTTTTTTTTTTTTTACACATTTGGAAAAATTTTTTTTTACTTTTTTACTTTGTCCCAGGGGGGGACATCACAGATCAGTGATCTGACAGTTTGCACAGCACTCAGTCAGATCACTGATCTGACTTACAGCACTGCAGCCTTCACAGTGCCTGCTCTGAGCAGGCTCTGTGAAGCCACCTCCCTCCCTGCAGGACCCGGATCCGCGGCCATCTTGGATCCGGGCCTGGAGCAGGGAGGTAAGACCCCCGCAGCAACGCGATCACATCGCGTTGCTGCGGGGGGCTCAGGGAAGCCCGCAGGGATCCCCCTCCCTGCGCGGTGCTTCCCTGCACCGCCGGCACATCGCGATCATGTTTGATCGCGGTTTGCCAGGGGTTAATGTGCCGGGGGCGGTCCGTGACCGCTCCTGGCACATAGTGCCAGATGTCAGCTGCGATAAGCAGCTGACACCCGGCCGCGATCGGCGGCGCTCCCCCCGTGAGCGCTGCCGATCGCTATGACGTACTATCCCGTCCAGGGTCAGATAAGCCCAGGGCACCTTGACGGGATAGTACGTCTAAGGTCACAGAGGGGTTAAAAAGTTAAATGGATGGTGTCATTCAAAACTACAACTCGTCCCCAAAAAACAAGCCTTTATACGGATGGAAAAATAAAAAAGTTATGACAGCTGCCACGGTAAAATGCCAGAGTTTTTTTCTCGATTTTTTAAAACAGAAAAAAAATCACAACTTGACCGCAACATGTGAACAGTCTCAACTTGGAAATATTGTGTCCAAAAGATGTGCGAGGTCACCTAACTCATCATTTTGTTGTCCATGAGGCATGGAATCTCTTATTCCGCATTTCACCCCAGCAACTAGAAGGTTATTTCCTCCACCTAAATTCATGAAGGAATCCATTGAGATCTTTGTACCATGGCTTTGACCTTAGTTTCCATACCAGACATCAGCCATCCACATTTTATTACATAGGCTGACCAGGCTGTGTTCACACGTCCAATCATTATGTCTGTTTTGAATCCGTTGTGGGACCATAAAGATGGAAATAAAAGGATTAGTGATGAGCGAATGTACTCGTTGCTCGGGTGACTTCCGAGTATTTGTTAGTGTTCGGAGATTTAGTTTTCATCATGGCAGCTGAATGATTTACAGCTACTAGCCAGCTTGATTACATGTGGGATTCCCTAGCAACCAGGCAACCCCCACATGTACTTAGCCTGGCTAATAGCTGTAAATCATTCAGCTGCCTGCGATGAAAACGAAATCTCTGAACACTAACAAATACTCGGAGGACCCCCGAGCATGCTCTGGAAAACCCGAGCAACGAGTACACTCACTCATCACTAAATAGGATCTATTTATTTGATAAAATGTCTTCAGTTTGTCTCCTTTGCAGCTGCAATCACATCTGTACAATTTCTTTTGTCCAGGCAAAAAAACAAATAAAATATACAAAATTTCAACCATGGAAAAGAGAGGTGGTCCCAAAAGGTTCTGAGGAAACTGAAAAACACAAAGCAAATAAATATGTGCCAGGACTGAAATCATAGCAATAATTAATTTAAAAGTATTAGTTTTATGGAGTGCCAGACAGTATTGAGTATCATTTAAACTGCGCAAACTTTGGTTTCCATTTTAGATACATTTTTGCTCCCTTTGTAATGGATCTGTTTTTTTGTTTTTTTTATACAACTGGCCATGTGATCAGAGCTGTACCAGACACCTGTGCGTTTTGTCGCTGCTGTTTTTATAATGATTAGATTTGCCCAGCAATATTTTTATATAATGCCGTTTGTAAAAAAAAACCAAAACATTTCCCTGTACAAATCCCTAGTTAGACCGCACATGGAGTACTGTGTCCAGTTTTGGGCACCGGTGCTCAGGAAGGATATAATGGAACTAGAGAGAGTACAAAGGAGGGCAACAAAATTAATAAAGGGGATGGGAGAACTACAATACCCAGATAGATTAGCGAAATTAGGATTATTTAGTCTAGAAAAAAGACGACTGAGGGGCGATCTAATAACCATGTATAAGTATATAAGGGGACAATACAAATATCTCGCTGAGGATCTGTTTATACCAAGGAAGGTGATGGGCACAAGGGGGCATTCTTTGCGTCTGGAGGAGAGAAGGTTTTTCCACCAACATAGAAGAGGATTCTTTACTGTTAGGGCAGTGAGAATCTGGAATTGCTTGCCTGAGGAGGTGGTGATGGCGAACTCAGTCGAGGGGTTCAAGAGAGGCCTGGATGTCTTCCTGGAGCAGAACAATATTGTATCATACAATTATTAGGTTCTGTAGAAGGACGTAGATCTGGGTATTTATTATGATGGAATATAGGCTGAACTGGATGGACAAATGTCTTTTTTTGGCCTTACTAACTATGTTACTATGTTACTATGTTATATTTCTTTATTACCGTATGTTGTTCTCGGTGATACGCTCGCTCGATTACTTTCCTGCTAATTTTCCCTGCTAAGTTCTGTGTTTCTTTTTCTCCACCATGTTTTTGAGGATCGACCACAGGTTCTCGGTGGGATTGAGCTCTGGGAAGTTTCCTGGCCATGAACCCAAAAAGTTTTATTCACCGAGCCACTTAGTTATCACTTTTACTTAGTGACATGGTGCCCCATCATGCTGGAAAAGTTTTGTTCATCACCAAATTGTGAGAAGATGCTCTTGGAGGATGTCGAGATACCATTCTTTATTGGTGGGAGTAAACACTTGGATGAAAATCAACCCCACATATGAACGGTCTTGGGATACTTTACTGTTTGCAGGACTCAGGACTCATGGTAGTGATCACCTTTTCTCCTCCAGACAATCATTCTGGTTGTCCCAAACAGTGTGAAGGGGGCTTCATCAGAGAACATAAGTTTACCACCAGCACGGTGGCTCAGTGGATAGCACTGCAGCCTTGCAGCGCTGGGGTCCTGGGTTCGAATCCCACCCAGGACAACATCTGCAAAGAGTTTGTATGTTCTCTCCGTGTTTGCGTGGGTTTCCTCCGGGCACTCCAGTTTCCTCCCACATTCCAAAGACATACTGATAGGGATTCTAGATTGTGAGCCCCATCGGGGACAGTGATGATAATGTGTGTGCAAAAACTGTAAAGCGCTGCGGAATATGTTAGCGCTATATAAAAATAAAGATTATTAAAAAAAAATAAAAAAATAAAGATTATTAAAAAATAAAGATTATTAAAAAAATAAAGATTATTATTATTATTACCACAGTCCTCTGTTGTCCAATCTCTATACTTCCATAAAAATTGGTTCTGCTTTATTAGCACTTTTATTGGCACTACTATATTTTTGTCTACTTTTTGTTGCATATCGTATATATATTCATTTATTAAATCTATTGATAATAATTTAGTTCTGTTTTGCTGCTATACTTTACATTGGATTTGCTTTCCTTCACTTCACCACACAAGGGTTCTCCTTTTTTTAATCTGTACAGACTCCGCTTTTAGGGTATGTTCACATTGCATATTTTTCCATTGTTTTTGAGTGGATCCGTTCAAAAAAATATAAACAACAGCACTAACAAAATAATGAAAAGAATGGTCCTAGTAAATTGTGTGGGAAACGATTTGCTGCTATTGTGTCTTGGCTTTTGAACATCTTTTAAAGGTTCAAGCATTTAAAAGAAGTAACAATTGCATTTTCCTGGTGTTTTCCTCTATGAAGATGCCCAAAACTTTTACAATCAAAGTCAAGGGAAGGCTAATGAGATGCCCAGAAGACGCCATTTTCTTCAAAAAACTCTAACACTTTCCATACTTTGGATTTGAAAAAACGTCTAATATGCGCCAATAAAAAGACAGCCAACAAACTGGAAAAATGCTTGCATAAAAAAGCTGAAAAAGCGCTGAGGAAATAACCAAATAAAGCCTAAAAAGACAGTGGAGGTTTACTAAACTCCAGAGAAAAGGAGCAATTCCTGCAGCATCTTTTGCTGGAAAAGCGAATGATTTTGACTACCGGAAAAAAAAGCCATTATGTATGTGTACACTTACCCTATTTATGATTGTTTTTATCATTCTTTTTATATTTCATTGTTCTCATAAATATTAATTATTCTTTAAGACTGATCCCTGCTTGCTTGTTTCTATTGGTGATATTTCAGTGCTATGATACAAGTACGGGGCTTTATAAGTGGTGTTTATATAGTAGCTGATAATTATAATTTTAGAAAAATTAGGTTCTTAGCTGTTGCACCAAAAATAGTAATAATTAAAAAATCGCTGGAGGTTTTTCTTCATATTCTAAATTTAAGCCTGGTAAGGTGTAAAAGCATTAAGACCCAGTCTCTTTAAAAATAGTGACCGAGCCAAATTTTTGAAATCTGACCAGTGTCACTTTATGTGGTAATAACTCTGCAACGCTTCAACAAATCCCAGTGATTTTGAGACTGTTTTTTCGTGACACATTATACTTTATGATAATGGTAAATTTAGTTCAACATTTTTTGTGTTTATTTATAAAAAATATAAAAAATTTGAGAAAAAGTTAAAAAATTAGCAATTTTCTAAATTTGAATGATTATCCCTTTAATCCAGATAGTCATACAACAGCAAACCATTAATAAATAACATTTCCCACATGTCGGCTTTACATCAGCACCATTTGTAAAATGTTATTTTATTTTGTTAGCATTTTAGGAGGTTTAAAAATGTAGCAGCAATTTTTCATTTTTTCAAAGAAATTTACCACATTTATTTTTTTAGGGACTTATCCATGTTTGAAGTGACTTTAGGGGTCCCATATTTTGGGAAACCCCCAAACGTGATACCATTTTAAAAACAGCACCCCTAAACATATTGAAAACTGCTGTCAGGTAGTTTATTAACCCTTCAGGTGCTTTACAGGAATTAATGCAAAGTGACATGACAGAAATGAAAATGTGTATTTTTACCACCTAAATGTTGCTAACTTCTAAACAGATTACTATAGCCGTCAGACTCTAAGGCCGCTATTTGGTCATGAATTGCCATCGCAAACATCAGGACAACAAAATCATGATCTAAGTGCACCAATTGGGATAAAGAAGAAGCCCCCACACTCTGTTAACCATTTATAATGAAGTAGTCACTATTGACAGCAGCATCTAAGGGGTTAAACAGATTTGGACGGTGCAAATACTGATCATGGCTGATACAGCAAGTTGTCAGCTATAGTGTACAACCAACAGATGCTGGATTGTCATCTGTATGGGGAGGCTATTCTCTTATATGTCAGGTCAGTTAAAAGGCGTATTGGCGGTCATTAAGGGGTTAAACCTTGCTCACTTGTCATGAAGTAATCTTGTATGGCTAATTGAAAAGCTCTCAGTACAAACAGTGCTCCATGAAGAAACTGCAGATTTAACCATCTTCTTAAGGGTAAGATAATCCACCTCATTAACTGCAACTTTTGGCTAAAAGCTGACAGCAAAGACAATTCCATGTCTACACTCCGAACTTCAGATCCAATTTAAATGTTTAGAAAATTTGATGGTTTAAAAAAAATTGACAAATTCTTGCGTCATTATAATCTCTTACAACTGGCGTGTCATATAGATGTATCTAATGGACTGAAAATTTGTTCTGTAAAACAGAAGTGCCATTTAGAAATGTATAAGAAAAAAAAGCTGTAGACCACTTATCGAATATGCTATTGAACTTTCTACAATGGAAGATCCAGCCTGATCACCTAGATGGGGCTGTAATGGCAGCGAGCACATTATTCCTGCATGCGCCATTCAGATGAATGTAATGTTCTTTAAATTCTAAGTGATAAAAGTGATCCTCTGATTCAGAACAGGGAACCAGATTGAGTACGATTCTCAGTTTTAAAAGACCATCAGCATTCTTAGCTTTTAGTTGGTAAAGTTTAACACTTTATCAATTTGCAGGACCTCTAGTGGTTAAAGCTGATCTTTGAAGGTCTAAGGTTTGGTACCCCACAGTTGGCTTGATACTAAGTGACTTATTTTAGCTGGTGACCAAGATTGATGACCATTTCCTGCTCCTTGGTGATAGTCTAAAACTATGTTCACACTGCATTTACAATATGCATTTGGTGTATGTGTTTAGAACGCAAATTTAACTACTACTATACCTGTCATGAGAAGCCTAGGTATACTTTTTTTATAACATGGAAACCTTGGGTCTATGTATGCCTTGCACTGCTTGCAGAATGGAATACATCAAAGCCTTCCATCAGAGCTTTACATTTGGAAATTCTCATGATGTATACATGATTTGATCATGATATGAGTGGAGCTTTATGTCAGGTCTATGTATTAATCAACATTGAATGTTATGGGTTTCTGCAGTACTATAAATCTTCAGCTTAATGTTCCCAGGGCAGTGTAAGAAAAAACATACTTATCAATCAGACGGATGCTACTGTTGTGCATCCCTCCCACCGGATCTTCTGGCGTGAATATCTGACAGGGGTGTCAAGTGAATACTGATCTTTTGCGGCTTTCACATTTCCTATGAACAGTTTGGACAAAATGTGAAGGCTGCATTGGTCATGTCAACTTCCACTGATCAGCTGCAGTGGTTGCGTGATCTCCATGCTGGATGTTGATACCAGGGAACCATTGCATTACAGACTGCAGAGGAGTATTACTGGTGGGAAGATGAGTAAAGTTTTTTTTTCCTACACTGTTTTTGACCATCTGGGATGTGTTCATGCTTGTGGTTTTTTCAGGAGTTTTTGGAGCAGAAACTCTCCAAAAAACCAAGAGTAGTTCAAAGACCACGTTTTGATAGGAGAATTTGAGAGTTTTTCCATTAAGAGCTCACAGAAGAGAAACCCTTCGGAGAATATATTAATTTTGGAGCGTTATATAAAGTAGAAATATATATCATGTGTTATTTTTTTTACAAACCCCGTTAAATCTCTCTCCAGAACCTCATGCCGGATTCAAGATTGCGTTCAATATGTTTGATACAGACGGGAATCAGATGGTGGACAGAGAGGAGTTTTTGGTGGTAAGTTTCATACTTCTTACACCATATTGTGTATTTTGAACGCTATGCTATGCACTTGGCAGAAATGTATACAGGTCCTTCTCAAAAAATTAGCATATAGTGTTAAATTTCATTATTTACCATAATGTAATGATTACAATTAAACTTTCATATATTATAGATTCATTATCCACCAACTGAAATTTGTCAGGTCTTTTATTGTTTTAATACTGATGATTTTGGCATACAACCCAAAAAACCTGTCTCAATAAATTAGCATATTTCACCCATCCAATCAAATAAAAGTGTTTTTTAATAACAAACAAAAAAACCAACAAATAATAATGTTCAGTTATGCACTCAATACTTGGTCGGGAATCCTTTGGCAGAAATGACTGCTTCAATGCGGCGTGGCATGGAGGCAATCAGCCTGTGACACTGCTGAGATGTTATGGAGGCCCAGGATGCTTCAATAGCGGCCTTAAGCTCATCCAGAGT
This sequence comes from Ranitomeya imitator, assembly GCF_032444005.1. Lineage (NCBI taxonomy): Eukaryota > Metazoa > Chordata > Amphibia > Anura > Dendrobatidae > Ranitomeya > Ranitomeya imitator. Next base: position 1,116,630,277 of record NC_091282.1, on the reverse strand, counting down.
GTTGGGTCTTGCGTCTCTCAACTTTCTCTTCACAATATCCCACAGATTCTCTATGGGGTTCAGGTCAGGAGAGTTGGCAGGCCAATTGAGCACAGTAATACCATGGTCAGTAAACCATTTACCAGTGGTTTTGGCACTGTGAGCAGGTGCCAGGTCGTGCTGAAAAATGAAATCTTCATCTCCATAAAGCATTTCAGCCGATGGAAGCATGAAGTGCTCCAAAATCTCCTGATAGCTAGCTGCATTGACCCTGCCCTTGATGAAACACAGTGGACCAACACCAGCAGCTGACATGGCACCCCACACCATCACTGACTGTGGGTACTTGACACTGGACTTCAGGCATTTTGGCATTTCCTTCTTCCCAGTCTTCCTCCAGACTCTGGCACCTTGATTTCCGAATGACATGCAAAATTTGCTTTCATCAGAAAAAAGTACTTGGGACCACTTAGCAACAGTCCAGTGCTGCTTCTCTGTAGCCCAGGTCAGGCGCCTCTGCCGCTGTTTATGGTTCAAAAGTGGCTTTACCTGGGGAATGCGGCACCTGTAGCCCATTTCCTGCACACGCCTGTGCCCGGTGGCTCTGGATGTTTCCACACCAGACTCAGTCCACTGCTTCCTCAGGTTCCCCAAGGTCTGGAATCGGTCCTTCTCCACAATCTTCCTCAGGGTCCGGTCTCCTCTTCTCGTTGTACAGCGTTTTCTGCCACATTGTTTCCTTCCAACAGACTTACCATTGAGGTGCCTTGATACAGCACTCTGGGAACAGCCTATTTGTTGAGAAATTTCTTTCTGGGTTTTACCCTCTTGCTTGAGGGTGTCAATGATGGCCTTCTTGACATCTGTCAGGTCGCTAGTCTTACCCATGATGGGGGTTTTGAGTAATGAACCAGGCAGGGAGTTTATAAAAGCCTCAGGTATCTTTTGCATGTGTTTAGAGTTAATTAGTTGATTCAGAAGATTAGGGTAATAGGTCGTTTAGAGAACCTTTTCTTGATATGCTAATTTATTGAGACAGGTTTTTTGGGTTATCAGGAGTTGTATGCCAAAATCATCAGTATTAAAACAATAAAAGACCTGACAAATTTCAGTTGGTGGATAATGAATCTATAATATATGAAAGTTTAATTGTAATCATTACATTATGGTAAATAATGAAATTTAACACTATATGCTAATTTTTTTGAGAAGGACCTGTATATATAATTAGATGTGTCTTGTTACCTAAGTCCACATTAGAAGATTACACCTGCCTCGTTGATGCCAACTCTTGCTTCAGCTTTTCAACAGCTTTTTCAGTATCAAAGTTGTTCCTTCTTTAAACGTAACCACATCATAAGTTCTACTATCAAACGAAAATAAAATATGTCTTCAGTAAGTAACTAGGACAGATTAAATTGCCCAGATGTGAACAAAGCTAATTACAGGTAAGTGGAGGAACATTAAAGGGCATCCTGCCGCACAAGGATAGGCGTCCTTCTCTTTGTCTTCACACATGTTCCGATGTTGCAGGACAGATTAATGTTTACTTGCCATACCAGGAAACTGGACATTCTTTATCAGCTTCCTTTTTTGCAATGGATAATTTTTTTAACTGTATTTCAAACAGGATTGTCTGTAATCAAAGTGTAGAACTTGCCTTACATTGACATCAAAAGAAATGCTGCTTTGACTCTCTGAACAAGATCAGAGAATTCTCCATTTTAGCAAATATAAGGTTACGTGAACATATATAATGCTGTGATAGCTATTAGAATTGAACATGTCACTAGCTATGAAAATAACTTCTTTGTTTGGCTGATAATTACCGGGTATTATGTAGAAACCTCACCTTGAAGACTCAATCTTATTATCTCTTACTACGGGGAGCACATTTTGATGATGTAGACATGTAATATTGCATACTTTTAGTGTTCTACATAGCCCAAAGCTTGGTATTAGACTGCGTTTCCGAATATTGATACTATTCTCTTAACAAGCGGGAGAAGTAATTAATAAAATATTTATTTGTCATTTGCTGCTTATGTAGATCTATTACTTTACAGCAACTTCTCCATGAGTCATATTTGAAGTAGCCAGTAGTGATGAGCAAACATTCCTGCATGTGTTGTGGCTGTTGAACAGCCGTGAGACATAGTTGCTGCAGGGACTCGAATATATTTTTTGAGCACTCCGAAGACACTCGGTTAGCACATGAGCATTCTCGGAGAACACCTTATCCAAGCTCGGTCATTCATCACTAGTAGTAGTCTTTTCCTCATTAACCTTGCTGCAACAGAAAACCGCTCTGTAGGCCATGGCTGCTTGTGAAGAGCTTGTGCTCACGTATAGTGGTCAATCAGAACAGGCAGAGTTGCGGTGTATATGATATAATGGAGGGACTGAGCTTCACCAGAAGATTAGTAATAGACAGTGTTGTTACTCTGGAAGAAAAAGGAATTAAACATTATGGTGTAGACATTTCATTTGCATCCACATTACTTACATTTGAAAAGAACATTTTTCATGTCTGACAAGTCCATCATCCCTTAAACCCTGAACATGTAGGGATATTTGCAGTTATTTCCAGTATTTTCTCACTCCCTCTCATATCCCACACTCTCAAGTGTCCTAAAACTATAGATATAGGAGTTTTGAGGAGTCCACACATGAAAGAGCTACTTCAACTGGAAGTTAACATGTAGAATACGTTATGACCACTATATTATAGACGGGTACCATGTGTACCATGCATCTTGGAGGTCTGTGAGTTAAAGCTCCCATACACATTAGATAAATGTTTTGGCAGGATTGGTCAACTGTCTGTTCTCTATGATTATGTCGGAAGTATTGTCCCATGTGTCAGATATGACAGACAGTTATCCAGGATCCAGCTGTAGAAGGTCATTGCAGTTAGCTCTACAAGCACCTCTTTGATTTTTGCATCTCTGTTATGGAGTGATTTCCTTCTCGCTCTAGGACACAGCAGTTACTTCCACCTTCTGCTGCTAATTAACACACCTTTGCTGAAGGTTTTAAATACACTCAGATTCTGCAGCAGGAGGCTGATGTTAGCTCAATTTGTCTTGGTGTAAATACTATCAGTCGGCCAGTATCTTCTTGGAGCCTCTTGGAGGATTGCTGGCGAGGTCTTCTCAAGCTAAGTGTATCCCCTCATTTGTCCACCCTCTCTGTCTTTAGTTGTAGTGGGGGCTGATAAGTGCTAACCCCGTCCCCTCCCTATCCAGGGCCTATCGCTAGGTTCAGGCAGGGATTAGGTTCTTGCTTGGCGATAGGTGCAGAACCTATTTAGGGATGTTTAGAGCAGACAGGGTGTTGTTAGATCTGCCTAGGAGTCTCCACTCCCCCCTTCCCTAGCATTTTGGCTTCCCCTCTCCCCATTGTTGTGCACCTTACTTCTCCCTCACCCAGCGTGACAAGTATATAAGGAAAGTACACTTATAATGTAGTTCCCTGATGCTTTTGTTTGGCAGGAAGATAAGCCTTTGTAACAAGCTTGTGGCAGCAGCCCCCTCATAGAGAATACAGGAGTGCTCACTAAGTCGAGCCTTAATAATAACAATAATAATGATAATAATAATCTTTATTTATATAGCGCCAACATATTCCGCATCGCTTTAGAGTTTAACAGTTCATACACAAATCATAAGTAACAACATTAAAAATAATACAATAATTAAAGCAAAATAAGACGACCCTGCTCGTGAGAGCTTAAAATCTACAATAGAGCTTACAATCTACAATAATGGAGTTGTCCAGCTGTAGAGTAACTGCAGACTTGTACCCTATGTGTCTGCAGACTTGTGAATCCTCACAGAGCACTGCGCATTATGAGGATTCTCTGGCACTAGGAATAGCGGTCATCTGACCGCAAGTATGCGATCTGCATGCATGAGGTTATGTGCTGACTAGACAATTTTACTGAGCGAGGCCACATATGTCTAGTTGGACTGTGGCTGAAAGTATGTAGATAACATACTTGCAGTCACATGACCCGCCTGCTCTCGGCGCTGGCACTGGCAAATCCTCACAGTGGCCAGTTCTCACGCTGTGAGGATTCACAAGTCTGCATTCACATGCAGTCACTGCAGACTTGTACTCTGAGCCTGGGTACATTGAATAAATGGAATATAATTTTTTCCCAGTGGCTAAGAACTGTTAACTGTGTAGTGTGGGCCCGTGAGGATATACTGGTGTCGAGCTTCATATTTTTGTCGTATCATGACTATGGAAATTCCTGAATAGTTAACAGATTAATGTTGGCATTCTTCCCACACAGAAGTGTGTTGACTAGCAAAAGCCAGGAAAGCTTATAGTCTCATGCTGTAACAAATAATCCAGGGACCATGGTAGTCTGGATAGTTGCACATACCGTACTCCATAGCCTCAGATGGTTCGTTCTTCAACTTGTTTGCCTCTTTAGTGTTAAGGAAAAGATAACAAAAATATTTCAATTTTATTGACATGATGATTAGATTCATACTCTTTGATATTGCTCAAAGTAAACAATGATGCAAAATGTATTACCGGCATTCGTTTCCTCTATTGATAAAAGCTGATTGCAGGGGCTTACTAAACTAATCCTTCTGAAATACGTAGCTCATAGGGACATTTAAAAAGGGGTAGAGATCCAATGTGCCAGTCATGAGTAATCTATTTTAGAAGCTGTATGCAAACCAGCTTGGAAGAGCCTTCTGTTGTGAATTCCGTGGCAGAGCTCCCTCCTGTGGTCACAAGTGGTACTTCGGCTGATTCTCTCTGTGAGCTTCTGTTGGTGGAGGGAAGTGGTACTGCGGCTTCTGAGTTTCCTCCCTCAGGTGATCTGGTGAGGTCGTTAGGTGCTTCTCTACTTAACTCCACCTAATGCTTTGATCCTGGCTTCCTGTCAATGTTCCAGTGTTGGACTTGCTTTTCCCTGGATCATTCCTGTGGCCTGCTGTTCTGCATAGCTAAGTTCTTCTTTGCTATTTGTTTGCTATTTTTTCTGTCCAGCTTGTCTAATTTGTTGCTGGAAGCTCTGGGATGCAAAGGGTGTACCTCCGTGCCGTTAGTTCGGTACGGAGGGTCTTTTTGCCCCCTTTGCGTGGTTTTCTTTAGGGTTTTGTGTAGACCGCAAAGTTACCTTTTCTATCCTCGATCTGTTAAGAAAGTCGGGCCTCACTTTGCTGAATCTATTTCATCTCTACGTTTGTCTTTTCATCTTAACTCACAGTCATTATATGTGGGGGGCTGCCTTTTCCTTTGGGGTATTTCTCTGAGGCAAGGTAGGCTTATTTTCTATCTTCAGGCTAGTTAGTTTCTCAGGCTGTGCCGAGTTGCATAGGCAGAGTTAGGCGCCTCTAGTGTTGTTTGGAGAGGATTAGGGATTGCGGTCTGCAGAGTTCCCACGTCTCAGAGCTCGTTCTATGATTTTGGGTTATTGTCAGATCACTGTATGTGCTCTGACCGCTATGTCCATTGTAGTACTGAATTGCCTTTCATAACAGTACAGGAAGCAAAAAGTACTAATGATTCTCAATAGAGGGAAAAAAGAAGTTCTGAGACCATTTTTTTTTCTTTGCACTGTGTTTTGCCTTTTTTTTCCCCTAGACATTTGGGTGGTTCAGTACACAGGTGTAGCGATGGACATTAGAAGTCTTTCTTCATTTGTGGATCAGCTCTCGGCAAGAGTACAAAAGATTCAAGACACTATTGATCAGAAAGCTATGTTGGAACCAAGAATTCCTATTCCTGATTTGTTTTTTGGAGATAGAACTAAGTTTCTGAGTTTAAAAAATAATTGTAAATTATTTCTGGCCTTGAAACCTCGCTCCTCTGGTGATCCAGTTCAACAGGTTTTGATTGTTATTTCATTTTTGCGCGGCGACCCTCAGGACTGGGCATTTTCTCTTGCGCCAGGAGATCCTGCATTGAGTAATATCGATGCGTTTTTCCTGGCGCTCGGATTGCTGTACGATGAACCTAATTCAGTGGATCAGGCAGAGAAAATTTTGCTGGCTCTTTGTCAGGGTCAGGATGAGATAGAGGTATATTGTCAGAAATTTAGAAAGTGGTCCGTGCGCACTCAATGGAATGAATCTGCGCTGGCAGCTATGTTCAGAAAGGGTCTCTCTGAAGCCCTTTAGGATGTCATGGTGGGATTTCCTATGCCTGCTGGTTTGAATGAGTCTATGTCTTTGGCCATTCAGATCGGTCGACGCTTGCGTGAGCGTAAATCTGTGCACCATTTGGCGGTATTACCTGAGCTTAAACCTGAGCCTATGCAGTGCGATAGGACTTTGACCAGAGTTGAACGGCAAGAACACAGACGTCTGAATGGGCTGTGTTTCTACTGTGGTGATTCCACTAATGCTATCTCTGATTGTCCTAAGCGCACTAAGCGGTTCGCTAGGTCTGCCACCATTGGTACGGTACAGTCAAAATTTCTTCTGTCCGTTACCTTGATCTGCTCTTTGTCATCGTATTCTGTCATGGCATTTGTGGATTCAGGCGCTGCCCTGAATATGATGGACTTGGAGTATGCTAAGCGTTGTGGATTTCTCTTAGAGCCCTTGCAGTGTCCTATTCCATTGAGAGGAATTGATGCCACGCCTTTGGCCAAGAATAAGCCTCAATACTGGACCCAGCTGACCATGTGCATGGCTCCTGCACATCAGGAGGTTATTCGCTTTCTGGTGTTGCATAATCTGCATGATGTGGTCGTGTTGGGGTTGCCATGGTTACAAGCCCATAATCCAGTATTAGATTGGAAATCCATGTCGGTGTCCAGCTGGGGTTGTCGGGGTACATGGTGATGTTCCATTTCTGTCAATTTCGTCTTCCACCCCTTCTGAGGTTCCAGAGTTCTTGTCTGATTACCGGGATGTATTTGATGAGCCCAAGTCCGATGCCCTACCTCCGCATAGGGATTGTGATTGTGCTATCAATTTGATTCCTGGTAGTAAATTCCCAAAAGGTCGACTGTTTAATTTATCCGTGCCTGAGCACGCCGCTATGCGCAGTTATGTGAAGGAATCCCTGGAGAAGGGGCATATTCGCCCGTCATCGTCACCATTAGGAGCAGGGTTCTTTTTTGTAGCCAAGAAGGATGGTTCGCTGAGACCTTGTATAGATTACCGCCTTCTAAATAAGATCACAGTTAAATTTCAGTACCCCTTGCCATTGTTATCTGATTTGTTTACTCGGATTAAGGGAGCTAGTTGGTTCACCAAGATAGATCTTCGTGGTGCGTATAATCTGGTGCGAATCAGGCAAGGAGATGAATGGAAAACTGCATTTAATATGCCCGAGGGTCATTTTGAGTATCTAGTGATGCCATTCGGACTTGCCAATGCTCCATTAGTGTTTCAGTCCTTTATGCATGACATCTTCCGAGAGTACCTGGATAAATTCCTGATTGTGTACTTGGATGACATTTTGATCTTCTCGGATGATTGGGAGTCTCATGTGAAGCAGGTCAGAACAGTTTTTCAGGTCCTGCGTGCTAATTCTTTGTTTGTGAAGGGATCAAAGTGTCTCTTTGGTGTGCAGAAGGTTTCATTTTGGGGGTTCATCTTTTCCCCTTCTACTATCGAGATGGATCCTGTTAAGGTCCAAGCCATCCATGATTGGACTCAGCCGACATCTCTGAAAAGTCTGCAAAAGTTCCTGGGCTTTGCTAATTTTTATCGTCGCTTCATCTGCAATTTTTCTAGTATTGCCAAACCATTGACCGATTTGACCAAGAAGGGTGCTGATTTGGTCAATTGGTCTTCTGCTGCTGTGGAAGCTTTTCAGGACTTGAAGCGTCGTTTTTCTTCTGCCCCTGTGTTGTGTCAACCAGATGTTTCTCTTCCGTTACAGGCCGAGGTTGATGCTTCTGAGATTGGAGCAGGGGCTGTTTTGTCGCAGAGAGGTTCTGATTGCTCAGTGATGAAACCATGCGCTTTTTTTTCCAGGAAGTTTTCGCCTGCTGAGCGAAATTATGATGTGGGCAACCGAGAGTTGCTGGCCATAAAGTGGGCATTCAAGGAGTGGCGTCATTGGCTTGAAGGAGCTAAGCATCGCGTGGTGGTATTGACTGATCATAAGAACTTGACTTATCTTGAGTCTGCTAAGCGGTTGAATCCTAGACAGGCTCGTTGGTCGCTGTTTTTTGCCCGTTTTGACTTTGTGATTTCGTACCTTCCCGGCTCTAAAAATGTGAAGGCGGATGCTCTGTCTAGGAGTTTTGTGCCCGACTCTCCGGGTTTGTCTGAGCCGGCGGGTATCCTCAAGGAAGGAGTAATTGTGTCTGCCATCTCCCCTGATTTGCGGCGGGTGCTGCAAAAATTTCAGGCTAATAAACCTGATCGTTGTCCAGCGGAGAGACTGTTTGTCCCTGATAGGTGGACCAATAAAGTTATCTCTGAGGTTCATTGTTCGGTGTTGGCTGGTCATCCTGGAATCTTTGGTACCAGAGAGTTGGTGGCTAGATCCTTTTGGTGGCCGTCTCTGTCGCGGGATGTGCGTGTTTTTGTGCAGTCCTGTGGGATTTGTGCTCGGGCTAAGCCCTGCTGTTCTCGTGCCAGTGGGTTGCTTTTGCCCTTGCCAGTCCCGAAGAGGCCTTGGACACATATCTCTGGATTTTATTTCTGATCTTCCCGTTTCTCAAAAGATGTCAGTCATTTGGGTGGTCTGTGATCGCTTTTCTAAGATGGTCCATCTGGTACCCTTGTCTAAATTGCCTTCCTCCTCTGATTTGGTGCCATTGTTCTTCCAGCATGTGGTTCGTTTACATGGCATTCCAGAGAATATCGTTTCTGACAGAGGTTCCCAGTTTGTTTCAAGGTTTTGGCGAGCCTTTTGTGGTAGGATGGGCATTGACTTGTCTTTTTCCTCGGCTTTCCATCCTCAGACTAATGGCCAGACCGAACGAACCAATCAGACCTTGGAAACATATCTGAGATGCTTTGTTTCTGCCGATCAGGATGACTGGGTGTCCTTTTTGCCTTTGGCTGAGTTCGCCCTTAATAATCGGGCCAGCTCGGCTACCTTGGTTTCGCCATTTTTCTGCACTTCTGGGTTCCATCCTCGTTTCTCTTCAGGACAGGTTGAGTCTTCGGACTGTCCTGGTGTGGATACTGTGGTGGACAGGTTGCAGCAGATTTGGACTCATGTAGTGGACAATTTGACCTTGTCCCAGGAGAAGGCTCAACGTTTCGCTAATCGCAGACGCCGTGTGGGTCCCCGACTTCATGTTGGGGATCTGGTTTGGTTATCTTCTCGTCATATTCCTATGAAGGTTTCCTCTCCTAAGTTTAAACCTCGTTTCATTGGTCCGTATAGGATTTCTGAGGTTCTTAATCCTGTGTCTTTTCGCCTGACCCTTCCAGATTCTTTTTCCATACATAACGTATTCCATAGGTCATTGTTGCGGAGATACGTGGCACCTATGGTTCCATCTGTTGATCCTCCTGCCCCGGTTTTGGTGGAGGGGGAATTGGAGTATATTGTGGAGAAGATTTTGGATTCTCGTGTTTCTAGACGGAAACTCCAGTATCTGGTTAAATGGAAGGGTTATGCTCAGTAAAGATAATTCCTGGGTTTTTGCCTCTGATGTCCATGCTCCCGATCTTGTTTATGCCTTTCATGTGGCTCATCCTGGTCGGCCTGGGGGCTCTGGTGAGGGTTCGGTGACCCCTCCTCAAGGGGGGGGTACTGTTGTGAATTCTGTGGCAGAGCTCCCTCCTGTGGTCACAAGTGGTACTTCGACTGATTCTCTCTGTGAGCTTCTGTTGGTGGAGGGAAGTGGTACTGCGGCTTCTGAGTTTCCTCCCTCAGGTGATCTGGTGAGGTCGTTAGGTGCTTCTCTACTTAACTCCACCTAATGCTTTGATCCTGGCTTCCTGTCAATGTTCCAGTGTTGGACTTGCTTTTCCCTGGATCATTCCTGTGGCCTGCTGTTCTGCATAGCTAAGTTCTTCTTTGCTATTTGTTTGCTATTTTTTCTGTCCAGCTTGTCTAATTTGTTGCTGGAAGCTCTGGGACGCAACGGGTGTACCTCCGTGCCGTTAGTTCGGTACGGAGGGTCTTTTTGCCCCCTTTGCGTGGTTTTCTTTAGGGTTTTGTGTAGACCGCAAAGTTACCTTTTCTATCCTCGATCTGTTAAGAAAGTCGGGCCTCACTTTGCTGAATCTATTTCATCTCTACGTTTGTCTTTTCATCTTAACTCACAGTCATTATATGTGGGGGGCTGCCTTTTCCTTTGGGGTATTTCTCTGAGGCAAGGTAGGCTTATTTTCTATCTTCAGGCTAGTTAGTTTCTCAGGCTGTGCCGAGTTGCATAGGCAGAGTTAGGCGCAATCCACGGCTGCCTCTAGTGTTGTTTGGAGAGGATTAGGGATTGCGGTCTGCAGAGTTCCCACGTCTCAGAGCTCGTTCTTTGATTTTGGGTTATTGTCAGATCACTGTATGTGCTCTGACCGCTATGTCCATTGTAGTACTGAATTGCCTTTCATAACAGCCTTCATCTTCACTTGCAAATGGTTTCTGATCCAGATTTCTTATGACCAGCATATCAGATCTGTTTTCAAAGGTATAATTTTTATTTCATGGAAAAGCCATGCCAATACTATCATATGTACGAGCATGCTGACTGTGTTCACATGTGCTGTACACAAAATGGTGCTGTTTCCTGCTATAATCTGGTTTGTACATTGACTGAAACCATGACAGAAACCCTTCAAATGCCTTTATAAAAAAATACATTAGTCATCCAGTTCAGCCTATATTCCGTCAGACTAAATCTCCAGATCTACGTCTTTCTAAAGAACCTAATTACTGTAAGATACAATATTGTTATGCTCCAGGAAGACATCCAGACCTCTCTTGAACCCCTCGACCGAGTTCACCATCACCACCTCCTCCGGCAAGGAATTCCAAATTCTCACTACCCTAACAGTAAAGAATCCTCCTCTATGTTGTTGGAAAAACCATAATCTTGGGAGTAGGACTAGTGTGACATTCCCTTGTAAAGGCCATCTAGTCTTCATACTCATCTCCAGCTATCTTTGCGGTCTAGACAAAAGAGAACTCATTGCTGAAGAGGACAGACCTCCATTCCAGTCTCCATTGCTGTCCTCCATGATAACTTTGGCGTGAGGTCAATAGCTCATAGCACAATGTTGTGCAAACGCCTTCTGATGGTTTGTGTAGATACTGGTTGAAGCCTTAGGCTTGGTATGTGAAGTCCAATTTTTACATTTTCATACTGAATGGATCACTATGCGCCATTCTTCTAATCTCACTACACGATTGTGGAGAGGTTTAGCTCTTCATTGTTTTCCCAACCACTGGGACACGCAACATTCAACTATGTTGACATTTCGGCCTATGCATGTTGTGATCTGCCGGAGTAATAAACCAATGTCCCTCTCAATTTGCAACATGTCCACAAACAGGAGGCATCACACAATCACCCCCTAATACTTTATCCAAAATTTTTTTTAAGGTTTCATATGGCTAAAATAAATTTGCTTTTCAGGTGACTTTAAGGGTATGTGCACACGATGCAGATTTAGTGCAGAACTGCAGCAGATTTTTCTGCAGCAGAAACGCTGCAGAACTGCACTGTGATTTACAGTACAATGTAAATCAATGTGAAAAAAAAAAGCTGTGCACACGGTGCAGAAAAATCTGCGCAGAAACTCTGCAGATTTCAAAGAAGTACATGTCACTTCTTTTGTGCAGTTCTGCAGCGTTTCTGCACCCCTCCATACTAGAAATCCATTGGTAAAATCTGCACAAAAAAACGCATCAAAAACGCACCAGAAACGCATAAAAAACGCACCTGCGGATTCTGCCAGGAGATGCAGATTTAGTGCAGATTTTATGCAGAAAATTCTGCACCAAATCTGCATCGTGTGCACACAGCCTTATGCTCCTCCCGCATGCCACAGACTGGAGAAAGGGGTTTAAAAATTTGGTAATTTGCAGATTTTAGCGACACTTGCTACTTCTACAATTTGCATAACTTTTTGGTTTGTCCTTCTCAGTGTGGAATTTCAAAATGGGGCCATTACTTTCTGCAATATGTAGGTTTTCAGTTATGTGGGTTTTCAGCAGTGCCATTATTTTCACATTTCTGCTGCATCAGAAAGTATTAGTGCAGATGGGAGCTAATCTAAGCCTGAAATGATAACTTCATAGTAAAGATGTGCTCTGTGCTGAGCACTCAATCAGGAGTTATGTATTTTCAACAGAAAACAGTATTAAGATGCGACCTCTGACTTATCCATTTATTACAGTAGGGCAAGCGGAGTCCAAAGCAAGTTTTTGTATGACACAATAGTGTAGTCGATTAAAAAACTAAAACCACTGGAAAAGAGGTCAAGCGGCATCTAAATGTTCATTATCACTTTATTTGTCAGTGTAATATTTTCCAGCTAAAAGACATAAACCTCCTCCTGGGCAGAGCTCAACGCAAACCACATCTTAATATGAGCATAGCCTTAGGGTCCATTTATACTGCACGATTGTCGCAAACTTTCATTCATGATGATCATGCAGTTAAAACAAACTGATGATCACTCATTGAAGGAGCAAAACGTTCTTTCATCTGGTAAAATTATGTTTTGTGCCGCATTAACCCCTTCCCGACCTGTGACACAGCGTATGCGTCATGAAAGTCGGTGCCAATCCGACCTGAGACGCATATGCTGTGTCACAGAAAGATCGCGTCCCTGCAGATCGGGTGAAAGGGTTAACTCCCATTTCACCCGATCTGCAGGGACAGGGGGAGTGGTAGTTTAGCCCAGGGGGGGTGGCTTCACCCCCTCGTGGCTACGATCGCTCTGATTGGCTGTTGAAAGTGAAACTGCCAATCAGAGCGATTTGTAATATTTCACCTAAAAAAATGGTGAAATATTACAATCCAGCCATGGCCGATGCTGCAATATCATCGGCCATGGCTGGAAATACTAATGTGCCCCCACCCCACCCCACCGATCGCCCCCCCAGCCCCCCGATCTGTGGCCCGCTCCCCTCCGTCCTGTGCTCCGCTCCCCCGTCCTCCTGTCCGCTCCCCCCGTGCTCCAATCACACCCCCCCGTGCTCCAATCAAACCCTCCCGCACTCCGATCCCCCCCGTGCTCCGATCCACCCCCCCTGCACACCGATCCACCCCCCCTGCACACCGATCCACCCGCCCGCACACCGATCACTCTCCCCCATGCTCCGATCCCTCCCCCCCGTGCTCCGACGCCCCCCCGTGCCCTGATCTCCCCCCCCTGTGCCCTGATCTCCCCCCCTTATACTTACCGATCCTGGCGGGGTCCGTCCGTCTTCTTCCCCGGGCGCCGCCATGTTCCAAAATGGCGGGCGCATGCGCAGTGCGCCCGCCGAATCTGCCGGCCGGCAGATTCGTTCCAATGTGAATTTTGATCACTGTGATATAATCTATCACAGTGGTCAAAATAAAAAAACAGTAAATGACCCCCCCATTTGTCCCCCATAGATAGGGACAATAATAAAATAAAGAATTTTTTTTTTTTTTCACTAAGGTTGGAGTTAGAACTAGGGTTAGGGTTAGGGGTAGGGTTAGGGGTAAGGTTAGGGGTAGGGGTAGGGGTAGGGTTAGGGGTAGGGTTAGGGTTTCGGTATGTGCACACGTATTCTGGTCCTCTGCGGATTTTTCCGCAGCGGATTTGATAAATCCGCAGTGCTAAACCGCTGCGGATTTATGGCAGATTTACCGCGGTTTTTCTGCGCATTTCACTGCGGTTTTACAACTGCGATTTTCTATTGGAGCAGTTGTAAAACCGCTGTGGAATCCGCAGAAAGAAGTGACATGCTGCGGAATGTAAACCGCTGCGTTTCCGTGCAGTTTTTCCGCAGCATGTGTACAGCGATTTTTGTTTCCCATAGGTTTACATTGAAATGTAAACTCATGGGAAACTGCTGCGGATCCGCAGCGTTTTCCGAAGCGTGTGCACATACCTTTAGAATTAGGCTATGTGCACACGGTGCGGATTTGGCTGCGGATCCGCAGCGGATTGGCCGCTGCGGATCCGCAGCAGTGTTCCATCAGGTTTACAGTACCATGTAAACCTATGGAAAACCAAATCCGCTGTGCCCATGGTGCGGAAAATACCGCACGGAAACGCTGCGTTGTATTTTCCGCAGCATGTCAATTCTTTGTGCGGATTCCGCAGCGTTTTACACCTATTCCTCAATAGGAATCCGCAGGTGAAATCCGTAGTAAATCCGCAGGTAAAACGCAGTGCCTTTTACCCGCGGATTTTTCAAAAATGGTGCGGAAAAATCTCACACGAATCCGCAACGTGGGTACATAGCCTTAGGGTTAGGGTTGGGTTGGAATTAGGGTTGTGGTTAGGGTTAGGGGTGTGTTGGGGTTAGGGTTGTGGTTAGGGGTGTGTTGTGGTTAGGGTTACGGCTACAGTTGGGATAAGGGTTAGGGGTGTGTTGGCGTTAGAATTGAGGGGTTTCCACTGTTTAGGCACATCAGGGGGTCTCCAAACGCAACATGGCGCCACCATTGATTCCAGCCAATCTTTTATTCAAAAAGTCAAATGGTGCTCCTTCCCTTCCGAGCCCCGACGTGTGCCCAAACAGTGGTTTACCCCCACATATGGGGTATCAGTGTACTCAGGACAAACTGGGCAACAATTACTGGGGTCCAATTTCTCCTGTTACCCTTGAGAAAATAAAAAATTGCTTGCTAAAACATCATTTTTGAGGAAAGAAAAATTATTTTTTATTTTCACGGCTCTGCGTTGTAAACGTCTGTGAAGCACTTGGGGGTTCAAAGTGCTCACCACATATCTAGATAAGTTCCTTGGGGGGTCTAGTTTCCAAAATGGGGTCACTTGTGGGGGGTTTCTACTGTTTAGGCACACCAGGGGCTCTGCAAACGCAACGTGACGCCCGCAGACCATTCCATCAAAGTCTGCATTTCAAAACGTCACTACTTGACTTCCGAGCCCCGACATGTGCCCAAACAGTGGTTTACCCCCACATATGGGGTATCAGCGTACTCAGGACAAACTGGGCAACAATTACTGGGGTCCAATTTCTCCTGTTACCCTTGAGAAAATAATAAATTGCTTGCTAAAACATCATTTTTGAGGAAGGAAAAATGATTTTTTATTTTCACGGCTCTGCGTTGTAAACGTCTGTGAAGCACTTGGGGGTTCAAAGTGCTCACCACATATCTAGATAAGTTCCTTGGGGGGTCTAGTTTCCAAAATGGGGTCACTTGTGGGGGGTTTCTACTGTTTAGGCACACCAGGGGCTCTGCAAACGCAACGTGACGCCCGCAGACCATTCCATCAAAGTCTGCATTTCAAAAGTCACTACTTCCCTTCTGAGCCCCGACGTGTGCCCAAACAGTGGTTTACCCCCACATATGGGGTATCAGCGTACTCAGGAGAAACTGGACAACAACTTTTGGGGTCCAATTTCTCCTGTAACCCTTGGGAAAATAAAAAAATCTGGGCTAAAAAATTATTTTTGAGGAAAGAAAACGTATTTATTATTTTCACTGCTCTGTGTTATAAACTTCTGTGAAGCACTTGGGGGTTCAAAGTGCTCACCTCACATCTAGATAAGTTCCTTTCGGGGTCTAGTTTCTAAAATGGGGTCACTTGTGGGGGGTTTCTACTGTTTAGCCACATCAGGGGCTCTGCAAACGCAACGTAACGCCCGCAGAGCATTCCATCAAAGTCTGCATTTCAAAATGTCACTACTTGACTTCCGAGCCCCGACATGTGCCCAAACTGTGGTTTACCCCCACATATGGGGTATCAGCGTACTCAGGAGAAACTGTACAACAACTTTTGGGGTCAAATTTCTCCTGTTACCCTTGGGAAAATAATAAATTGCAGGCTAAAAAATCATTTTAGAGAAAATAAAATTTTTATTTTATTTTCATGGCTCTGCGTTATAAACTTCTGTGAAGCACTTGGAAGTTCAAAGTCCTCACCACACATCTAGATTAGTTCCTTTGGGGGTCTAGTTTCCAAAATGGGGTCATATGTGGGGGATCTCCAATGTTTAGGCACACAGGGGCTCTCCAAACGTGACATGGTGTCCGCTAATGATTGGAGCTAATTTTCCATTTAAAAAGCCAATTGGCGTGCCTTCCCTTCCGAGCCCTGCCGTGCGCCCAAACAGTGGTTTACCCCCACATATGGGGTATCAGCGTACTCAGGACAAACTGGACAACAACATTTGCGGTCCAATTTCTCCTATTACCCTTGGCAAAATAGGAAATTCCAGGCTAAAAATCATTTTTGAGGAAAGAAAAATTATTTTTTATTTTCATGGCTCTGCATTATAAACTTCTGTGAAGCACCTGGGGGTTTAAAGTGCTCAATATGCATCTAGATAAGTTCCTTGGGGGGTCTAGTTTCCAAAATGGGGTCACTTGTGGGGGAGCTCCAATGCATAGGCACACAGGGGCTCTCTAAACGCGACATGGTGTCCGCTAACAATTGGAGCTAATTTTCCATTCAAAAAGTCAAATGGCGCGCCTTCCCTTCCGAGCCCTGCCGTGTGCCCAAACAGTGGTTTACCCCCACATATGAGGTATCGGCGTACTCGGGAGAAATTGCCCAACAAATTTTAGGATTCATTTTATCCTATTGCCCATGTGAAAATGAAAAACTGAGGCGAAAAGAATTTTACATTTTTACATTTTTACAGATCAATTTGTGAAGCACCTGAGGGTTTAAAGTGCTCAATATGCATCTAGATAAGTTCCTTGGGGGGTCTAGTTTCCAAAATGGGGTCATTTGTGGGGGAGCTCCAATGTTTAGGCACACGGGGGCTCTCCAAACACGACATGGTGTCCGCTAACGATGGAGATAATTTTTCATTCAAAAAGTCAAATGGCGCTCCTTCCCTTCCGAACCTTACCATGTGCCCAAACAGTGGTTTACCCCCACATGTGAGGTATCGGTGTACTCATGAGAAATTGCCCAACAAATTTTAGGATCCATTTTATCCTGTTGCCCATGTGAAAATGAAAAAAATTGAGGCTAAAAGAATTTGGGTGCGCCTTATAGTCCGGTGCGTCTTATAGTCCGAAAAATACGGTATATAGTTATTTATATAACGTCACTGAGGGATTTGTGAAGTCACTGAAGTTTTTAATTAAGTCACATTGACTAAACATATCTCTAAAAAGGCAGGTGATTCTTACTGACTCAAGGGCAGGTTCAAACAGTTTCCATGATCTGTGTGGGACCTAAAGGTACATAGATGCTGAAGGCCAAGCTAACCATCTACCAACTTACCCCCAACTGAGGATTTGAGGGAAAGAAGAATAAGGCAAATTTCAACATGCATTTCTTTTGTTCTCTTAGGAGATAAGCTGCTGCGAGAGGTGTTTGGCATCAGTTTTCTTCCCTGAACTTATGAAAAAAAGATGCATGTTAGTCTGAAACAAGCATGCATGTATAAGGAGGAGAGAGATAGCTGTCAACTGAATGCTTGTTAACCCAACAGCTATCTAAGACGTATGGGCATGGTATCAACTATGAAATGTGTGTTGAAAAGTGTATGTGATAAATAGTGGATCACCGATATGTAAATAATCTTGGTTCTTTCACATCTGTGTTGAAACCTCCATGCACATTTCAGAAAGATTTGAATGGGACAAAGGTGTACAAATAAGGCAGAACCATAAGGAGCAAAGTTGGGGAGAGGGTGATGGTAACACCCACCTTTAGGGGTTATGTAAGGACACAACACCTGTAGAAGCCTGATGTGCTGAAACGCTAGCCCTGTTGCAGGTATTGGCAAAGCGGAGATTATCACGATGTGTGAGTTGGGTTCATGGAATGGTGAAGATCTGGGGAGTATAAGCAAGGTTTTTTATTCACACTAACACATTTTGGCACCTTTCTCAAGGTATAAAAACCAAATGTCCGATGGCAAAACGCACAGGTGTGAATAAAAAACCTTTCCGTGAGTTCAGCTCGAACATCGTGATAATCTTTTCCATGCAGATTTTGTCATTTTTACCAGAATTTTTCCTAATAAAATGATGGATGCCACAACAGAAACCCAATGGAATTCGTTATAGTCAGTGCTTGTGTCTGTCTATTAACAAATCTGCTCTTGCATACATTTAGTTTTGCTCCCATGACAGAACAGAAATAGGAATTCCCAACTGTGGATGTGAACAGAGACCTAGATATTCAGATCTCTTCTAGGTGGCCAACATGAAAGTAATCCTAGCAGTCTAAACAGGATCAGCCTGTGTGTGGCCAGCTTTATGAAGAATCTCTAGGCCGAGGTTTGTACCTATGGCTCTTAAGTTTACACTGACGTGGATGTTAAACCATAATCCGGCGATGGCAAGACTTCCAAGTTTAGTCTCACCTTGTTATCTGTATCATCTTCTTTGAAGAGATAATGCATGAAAGAAATGTATGTAAAAACAACAATGGCCATGTCTGAATGAAACTAAATTAGCTACATCTAAGTCACCCGACAGTGACCGCACACCGTCCATGGTGTCTGTAATACAAGACGGTTAGAGAGCCAAGGGTGAGACAGCTATCAGGAGCTGAATGACTCGCAGCAAAGAACCAGACATGGAAGCTGACAAATCCAAAAATGTTCTATGGCAGCAAATGAACTCTGAAAAAGAAAAAGAAAAGGATCATTGCTTTGGGACTGTTGGATAATGACGCTTGTGAGGAATGTGAAAAGGAAACATTCTTGGAGCTTTTACGGAAGATGGCAATTTAGAGAGCGGTTCCTCATCATGTTACAAGCTGAGCATGAGATGATCGGATTCCTGGAGTGTGTTGTATATATTGGAAGAAATGGAGAGACAAGAAAAACTTGCTAAACCAACAGCCAGCACTCTTCAGCTAATTTCCGATGACAGCCTCATCACAATTTTACATCAGTGTAAAAAAAGATGTTACATTATGCAAGGACGCCTTATATTGACTTTAATCATCTACCCTGTGATTGGTGACTAATGCTCATTATAGGATTACCTGTGTAAGGCTGGGTTCATACTGCGTTTTAGGCATCCGTTAGACGGACTACGTTACACTGCGGCATAACGCGGTGTAACGCAGTCCGTTAATGCCGCCATTAAGTCCAATGGAGTCACTGAGTGACGGACCCTGGGACGCGGACTGCAGCGTTTCCGGGTCCGTCACTGCTAGCGCAGATAGAGCATGTGCTAGTTCTATCTGCGCTAGCGCGATGTCATGTCGGCACTTGCATTAACAGCAACCCGTTAACGCATGTGTTGACGCATTATTGTCTGATCTTCCAAGACCCCAACCCATTACTAGAACGATTGTCTGGAGACCCCCTTCATTCTCACTACATGACCAGCGAAGAGGAGAATAACGCACTTTGTTCCCCCATTCAGTGCTGGGTAGGGATGAGGAACGAGAAGCTCAGGACATTCACTCTAGTGATCAATAAGGGTCCCAGTGGTGAGACCCCCAATGATCAGACCATATGTAATTGTCCCATGGACAGATAATAAAGGTCCATTGTGGGAAAATCCCTTTAATATTCGAACACCATGAACATTGTTGACAGGCAGTGGTTCACTGGCTTTCTGAGCCACCATGTAAGCTACATTGATGCACAAAAACAGCACACAATGACTCCAGATGCTACCTTGAAAATATGTAGTGATAGAAAATATTTCCGTAAGTATTGATGATGCCACCGATGCTCACTGATATTGCGCTCGCAGCAGCTCATTCATCAGTGGTTCTCAGCCTGTATGGTTGCATCTTGGCACCGTCCAGATTGAAAACTAATAATCCCCAGACATGGATTATGGCGTGGGACAGAACATCACACAAGTGAGGGATATGGTTGTTTTTTTATTTTTGTTTTATTACAGGAGACGAGGGCTTCAATGAAATGGGCATTAGGTAAGTATAACTGTTTGATATCTCTATATATATAAAGCTAAGTGTATGTGTGTGTGTGTGTGTATGTATGTATCAAGCCATGCCCACTCCACATAGCCCCACCCACTCCACATAGCCACACTCACTCCACATGCAAAGCCCCGTCCACACGGCCCACGTTGTTAGCGCTCACAGGCGGGGACACATTCACCTCGAAAGCCACCCTGCAAAACTCACCGGCTGCGACGTCCCAGCTGCTGCAAGCTACAATCAGGGCCGCCACCTTCCGATTATCAGTGCGAGGCAGGCACAGACCACATCTAGCTCTGTCGTGTCTAGAATGGAGTTGCTCCTGTGAGGCATGATGTCAAGGGAAAGGGAGGAGCCTCATGGATTACACCGCTGTGCTCATAACAGGAAGTTGCTGTGCACGTGTGAGGAGAAGAGAGGAGTGAGGGGAAAATGAGAGGAGTGAGGGAAAATGAGAGGAATGTGGGGAAAATAGTGGAGCGAGGGGAAAATAGTGGAGTGAGGGGAAAATAGTGGAGTGAGGGGAAAATGAGAGGTGTGAGGTTAAAATGAAAGGTCTGAGGTGAAAATGAAGAGGTTTGAGTGGAAAATGAGAAGAGTGAGGGAAAAATAGTGGAGTGATCGGAAAATGACAGGTGTAAGGTCAAAGTGACAGGTGTGAGGGTGAAAATGAGAAGAGTGAGGGGAAAATGACAGATGTGAGGGGGAAAATGAGAGAAGTGAGGTGCTGCTGCAGGTGGAGGCTGTGTACAAGGCCACATTCACACGTTCCGTATTTGGTCAGTATTTTACCTCAGTATTTATAAGCCAAAACCACGAGTGGGAGAAAAATACAGAAGTGGTGATGTGTTTCTAATATACTTTCATCTGATTGTTTTTCTCCAAGTTTTAGCTACAAATACTGAGGTAAAAATACTGACCAAATAACGTGTGAATGATGTTTAACCCCTTCCCGACCTTTGACGCACCGTATGCGTCATGAAAACCTGTGCCAATCCGACCTGTGACGCAGCATATGCGTCATGGCCGGATTGGGCTCCTGCAGGCCGGGTGAAAGGGTTAACTGTAATTTCACCCGACCTGCAGGGACAGGGGGAGTGGTTCTTTAGCCCAGGGGGGGTTCACCCCCCCCCCCGTGGCTACGATCGCTCTGATTGGCTGTTGAAAGTGACGTTTCACTTTGACTTTCAATCAGAGCGATAGTAATATTTCACCAATGAAAATTGGTGAAATATTACAATCCAGCCATGGCCGATGCTGCAATAGCATTAGCCATGGCTGGAGATCATGATCTGACCCCCCCACCGTCACTGATCGCCTCCCCTCCGGTCCTCCGTCCTGTCAAATGCTCTCCGCTCCCCTCCGTCCTCCTGTCCGCCACCCCCCCCGCTGTCCGCCTTCCCCCCCCCGCTGTCCGATCACACCCACCCTCATACCCCCACCTCATACTTACCGACCTGTGTCCCTCCCGGTGTCCGTCCGTCTGTTCGATGGGCGCCGCCATCTTCCATCTTCCGGCGGGCAGATTCGTTACAGGTACATTTTGATCGCTGTGATAGGTTCTATTACAGCGATCAAAATAAAAAAAATAATAAATAAACCCCCCCTTTATCACCCCCATAGGTAGGGACAAAAATAAAATAAAGAAAAATTATTTTTTTTCTTTGCCCCACTAGGGTGAGGGCTAGGGTTAGGGTTAGGGCTAGGGTTAGGGTTAGTTCACAGTGCGTCTAAGCAGTCTGTTAGACGGACTACGTTACACCACGGCATAAACTGTTATGATCTGGTGGTTTAGGAACAACATGAGACAAGCTCTGAAGGAGGTGGTATCTGTACTGACCGCAAACCCTGAACCTAGCAGTGCAACTAAAAATAGCCGTGGGGGGTACCTGACGCTCCCTAGACCCCTCGGCACAGCCTAAGATCTAACTTCCCCTAAAGATGGAAACAGGAAACCTATCTTGCCTCAGAGAAAATCCCCAAAGGAAAGATAGCCGGCCACAAATATTGACGGTTAGAGGAGGGGAAAATAACATACGCAGAAATGAAATCAGATTTTAGCATAGGAGGCAGTCTAGCTTGATAGATAGGACAGGAAAGGATACTGTGCGGTCAGTAGAAAAACTACAAAACAATCCACACAGAGTTTACAAAATCTCCACACCTGACTAAAGGTGTGGAGGGTAAATCTGCTTCCCAGAGCTTCCAGCTAACAGAAATAATCCATACTGACAAGCTGGACAAATATAGAATGCACAGAACAATAAGTCCACAACATGTGGACTGAAATGAGCAAAGCCAGAACTTATCTTTGCAGAACTGGTCAGGAAACCAGGAGAATCCAAGCAGAGATGTGAATCCAGCCAGGAAACATTGACAAGTGGCACAGGCTGAAGAAAGAGTCAGACTTAAATAGCGGAGCAGAAGAGATGATAAGTGGAGGCAGCTGATGACAGCTAACTCCAAGGAGCAGCCATACCACTAGAAACCACAAGAGGGAGCCCAAGAGCAGAACTCACAAAAGTGCCACTTACAACCACCGGAGCGGAATTCACAACAGTACTTCCCCCTTGAGGAGGGGTCACCAAACCCTCATCAGAGCCCCCAGGCCGATCAGGACGAGCCAAGTGAAAAGCATGGACCAAATCGGTAGCATGGACATCGGAGGCAACAACCCAAGAATTATCCTCCTGGCCATAACCCTTCCACTTCACAAGATACTGAAGCCTCCGCCTCGAAAAGCGAGATTCGAAAATCTTCTCAACCTCATATTCCAACTCTCCCTCAACCAACACCGGGGCAGGAGGGTCAACCGAGGGAACAACGGGCACCACATATCTCCGCAACAAAGATCTATGGAAAACATCATGAATGGCAAAAGAGGCAGGAAGAGCCAAACGAAAAGACACCGGATTAATAATTTCAGAAATTTTATAAGGACCAATAAACCGAGGCTTAAACTTAGGAGAAGAAACCTTCATAGGAACATGACGAGAAGACAACCAAACCAAATCCCCCACACGAAGCCAGGGACCAACACGCCGACGGCGGTTAGCAAAACGTTGAGCCCTTTCCTGAGACAACGTCAAATTGTCCACCACATGAGTCCAAATCTGCTGCAGCCTGTCCACCACAGAATTAACACCAGGACAATCAGAAGGCTCAACCTGCCCAAAAGAAAAACGAGGATGAAAACCAAAATTACAAAAGAAAGGTGAAACCAAAGTAGCCGAACTAACCCGATTATTAAGAGCAAACTCGGCCAACGGCAAGAAAGACACGCAATCATCCTGATCAGCAGACACAAAGCATCTCAAATAGGTCTCCAAGGTCTGATTAGTTCGCTCAGTTTGGCCATTAGTCTGAGGATGAAACGCCGAAGAAAAAGATAAATCAATGCCCATCCTAGCACAAAAGGCCCGCCAAAATCTAGAGACAAACTGAGAACCTCTGTCAGACACAATATTCTCCGGAATGCCATGCAAACGAACCACATGCTGAAAAAACAATGGAACCAGATCTGAGGAGGAAGGCAACTTAGGCAAAGGTACCAGATGGACCATTTTTGAGAACCGGTCACAAACAACCCAGATAACAGACATCTTCTGGGAAACAGGAAGATCCGAAATAAAATCCATGGAAATATGCGTCCAGGGCCTCTCAGGGACCGGCAAAGGCAAAAGCAACCCACTAGCGCGGGAACAGCAAGGCTTGGCCCGGGCGCAAGTCCCACAGGACTGCACAAAAGCACGCACATCGCGAGACAAGGAAGGCCACCAAAAGGACCTAGCAACCAAATCTCTGGTACCAAAAATCCCAGGATGACCAGCCAACACTGAACAATGAACCTCAGAAATTACCTTACTTGTCCATCTATCAGGAACAAACAGCTTCCCCACTGGACAGCGGTCAGGCCTATCAGCCTGAAATGCCTGAAGCACCCGCCGCAAATCAGGGGAGATAGCAGAAAGAATCACCCCCTCCTTAAGAATGCCAACCGGCTCAAGGACTCCAGGAGAATCAGGCGAAAAACTCCTAGAGAGGGCATCAGCCTTAACATTCTTAGATCCCGGAAGATACGAGACCACAAAATCAAAACGGGAGAAAAACAGGGACCATCGAGCCTGTCTAGGATTCAGCCGCTTGGCTGACTCGAAGTAAATCAGATTCTTATGATCGGTCAGGACCACAACACGGTGTTTAGCTCCCTCAAGCCAATGTTGCCACTCCTCAAACGCCCACTTCATAGCCAACAACTCCCGATTGCCGACATCATAATTGCGTTCCGCAGGCGAAAACTTTCTGGAAAAAAAGCACACGGTTTCATCAAAGAACCATCAGACTCCCTCTGAGACAAAACGGCCCCTGCCCCAATCTCAGAAGCATCGACCTCAACCTGAAAAGGAAGAGAAACATCCGGCTGACGCAACACAGGGGCAGAAGTAAATCGGCGTTTAAGCTCCTGAAAGGCCTCAACAGCCTCAGAGGACCAATTCGTCACATCAGCGCCTTTCTTCGTCAAATCAGTAAGGGGCTTAACCACACTGGAAAAGTTGGCAATGAAACGGCGATAGAAATTAGCAAAGCCCAAAAATTTTTGAAGACCCTTCACAGATGTGGGTTGGATCCAGTCATGAATAGCTTGGACCTTAACAGGATCCATTTCTATAGACGAGGGAGAAAAAATAAAACCCCAAAAAGAGACCTTCTGAACTCCGAATAGGCACTTAGACCCCTTCACAAATAAAGCATTATCACGAAGGATCTGGAACACCATCCTGACCTGCTTCACATGAGACTCCCAATCATTGGAAAAAATCAAAATATCATCCAAATATACGACCATGAATTTATCAAGATAATTGCGGAAAATATCATGTATGAAAGACTAGAACACAGATGGAGCATTAGAGAGCCCAAATGGCATCACAAGGTATTCAAAATGGCCTTCGGGCGTATTAAATGCAGTTTTCCATTCGTCACCCTGTTTAATACGAACAAGATTATATGCCCCTCGGAGGTCAATCTTAGTAAACCAACTAGCCCCCTTAATCTGAGCAAACAAATCAGTAAGCAAAGGCAAGGGGTATTGGAATTTGACCGTGATCTTATTAAGAAGACGATAATCAATACAGGGTCTCAA
Organism: Ranitomeya imitator; assembly: GCF_032444005.1. NCBI lineage: Eukaryota > Metazoa > Chordata > Amphibia > Anura > Dendrobatidae > Ranitomeya > Ranitomeya imitator. The sequence goes on along the minus strand of NC_091282.1, from coordinate 1,116,605,224 downwards.
GGAGCCATCCTTCTTAGCAACAAAAAAGAAACCCGCTCCCAATGGTGATGAAGAGGGCCGAATATGCCCTTTCTCCAAAGATTCCTTAACATAGCTCCGCATGGCGGCATGCTCTGGCACAGACAGATTGAAAAGTCGGCCCTTAGGGAACTTACAACCAGGAATCAAGTTAATAGCACAATCACAGTCCCTATGTGGAGGAAGGGAACTGGACTTGGGCTCATCAAATACATCCTGGAAATCTGACAAAAACTACCTCAGAAGAGGGGGAAGAGGAAATTGACATCAAAGGAACGTCACTATGTACTCCTCGACAACCCCAACTAGTCACCGACATAGTTTTCCAATCCAGCACCGGATTATGTTCCTGTAACCATGGATATCCCAGTACAACAACATCATGCAGGTTATGCAACACCAGAAAACGGCAATCTTCCTGATGTGCAGGAGCCATGTACATAGTCATCTGTGTCCAGTACTGAGGTTTATCCTTGACCAAGGGTGTAGCGTCAATGCCCCTCAAAGGAATAGGGCTCTGCAAAGGCTGCAAGGAAAAACCACAGCACCTGGCAAATTCTAAGTCCACTAAGTTCAGGGCAGCGCCTGAATCCACAAATGCCATGACAGAAAAGGACGACAATGAGCAAATCAGGGTCACAGATAAGAGAAATTTAGGCTGTATCGTACTAATGGTAACAGACCTAGCGACTCTCTTAGTACGCTTAGGGCAATCAGAGATAACATGAGCCGAATCACCACAGTAAAAACACAGCCTATTCTGACGTCTGAATTCCTGCCGTTCTATTCTAGTCAAAATCCTATCACATTGCATAGGTTCAGGACTATGCTCAGAGGATACTGCCATATAGTGCACAGCTTTGCGCTCGCGCAAACGCCGATCAATCTGAATGGCTAGAGACATAGATTCGCTCAAACCGGCAGGCGTAGGAAAGCCCACCAGAACATCTTTAAGGGTTTCAGAAAGACCTTTTCTGAAAATAGCAGCCAGAGCCTCTTCATTCCATTTAGTGAGCAGAGACCATTTTCTAAATTTCTGGCAGTATAACTCTGCCGCTTCCTGACCTTGACACCAGGCCAACAGGGTTTTTTCTGCATGATCCACAGAATTAGGTTCGTCATACAATAATCCGAGCGCTTGAAAAAATGCATCTACATTCAATAATGCCGGATCCCCTGTTTCAAGAGAAAAAGCCCAGTCTTGAGGGTCACCACGCAGCAAGGATATGATGATTTTCACCTGCTGAATGGGATCACCAGAAGAACGGGGTTTCAAAGCAAAAAACAATTTGCAGTTATTTTTAAAGTTCAAAAACTTGGATCTGTTTCCCCAAAAAACAAATCAGGAGTAGGAATTCTGGGCTCTAAAGGCGGAGTCTGGACAATATAGTCCTGGATACTCTGTACTCTTGCAGCAAGTTGATCCACACGAGAAAACAAACCCTGAACTTCCATGCCAAAACATATATCCTGAACCACCCAGATATCAAGAGGAAAAAAAAAGACAAACCAAAGCACAGAAAAAAAATGGTTCAGAACTTTCTTTTCCTTCTTTTGAGATACATTTAATTCATTTTTGGCCACTTGTACTGTTATGATCTGGTGGTTTAGGAACAACATGAGACAAGCTCTGAAGGAGGTGGTATCTGTACTGACCGCAAACCCTGAACCTAGCAGTGCAACTAAAAATAGCCGTGGGGGGTACCTGACGCTCCCTAGACCCCTCGGCACAGCCTAACATCTAACTTCCCCTAAAGATGGAAACAGGAAACCTATCTTGACTCAGAGAAAATCCCCAAAGGAAAGATAGCCCCCCACAAATATTGACGGTGAGAGGAGGGGAAAATAACATACGCAGAAATGAAATCAGATTTTAGCATAGGAGGCCAGTCTAGCTTGATAGATAGGACAGGAAAGGATACTGTGCGGTCAGTATAAAAACTACAAAACAATCCACACAGAGTTTACAAAATCTCCACACCTGACTAAAGGTGTGGAGGGTAAATCTGCTTCCCAGAGCTTCCAGCTAACAGAAATAATCCATACTGACAAGCTGGACAAATATAGAATGCACAGAACAATAAGTCCACAACATGTGGACTGAAATGAGCAAAGCCAGAACTTATCTTTGCAGAACTGGTCAGGAAGCCAGGAGAATCCAAGCAGAGATGTGAATCCAGCCAGGAAACATTGACAAGTGGCACAGGCTAAAGAAAGAGTCAGACTTAAATAGCGGAGCAGAAGAGATGATAAGTGGAGGCAGCTGATGACAGCTAACTCCAAGGAGCAGCCATACCACTAGAAACCACAAGAGGGAGCCCAAGAGCAGAACTCACAAGTGCCACTTACAACCACCGGAGGGAGCCCAAGAGCGGAATTCACAACAATAAACGCGGTGTAACGTAGTCCGTGGTGAAGGCAGATGCGAGTACATATGATAAACTCAATCAGTAAAATAATGGTGACACAAGGACCAGACCCTAGAACAACAGGAAGTTATGCATACAAAAGAGAGTACATGTAATAAACTCAACATAAAAATAATAACAATCCCGAGTGTCACATGGGCCAAATAGGGTCGTAAATACAAGTACACATTACCAGCGCCTGAAATTATGTTCTAAACGGGCTATGGAGAGAGAAATCCCCAGCCCAGTACAGAGCATGAGATAGCATGATATGCACAAAAGAGCATAGATGCTGCAAATATATAAAAGTATCTAAAGAAAAGAAAACCATGGTTTTCAACGGATAGAAACAAGTTCATCCGTATTGAAATAACTAGAACAAAATAAAAACTAAATCTCCGAGCACTAAAAATAATCGGAGGTCACTTGAGCGTGCTCGAGAAATCTCGAGTAACGAGTATATTCGCTCATCACTAGTTAGCACTTCAAATCCAACCAAGGACAACATATGTAAGGAGTTTGTATGTTCTCCTCATGTTAGTGAGAGTGTTTTCCGTTTTTTCCCCATACCCCAAAGACATATTCATAGAGAATCTAGATTGTGAAAACCAATGGGGACAGTGATGATAGCGCTGTGGAATTAATGGCGCTATATAAGTGAGTAAAATAAATATTACACTGTTGTATAATCCATTATTTTGGTTCTTGTATTGCTGATATTACACTGCTGTATGATTTGCTTTATAACTATTTATTGTTTATTAAAGCCCCTTTAAAAGTTGTATATCCATTAAATAATGATTTGTACAGCAACCACAAAGGAATCTTACGGACGTACAAAAAAATCTTAATCATTTAATTGAATTGTGCTGACAGTATGAAAACAGATCTGTAGGTCTGCTTGGTGCCTACTGTGCAGACATATGACTCGGTGTGGAGAGACGATACTCGAGTTGCTGCTTCTCAGTGGCGTATTCTCCCAGATTAACACAGCTTCCTCCAGAATACCAATTCTGACCCACTTGTCTTGTGTATGTGTAGATAAAAACAAGTCACGCCCGTACACAGCCCTGTACACAGATGTTGTGCGTGAGTGTAACGTAATGTTACCAGCGTGATCACTATAGGCTTCACAGGGTGTTACCCGGACAGTACAGGCATAAAACATGTATAATTATACGATTATAATACAGTCTGCTTCCAAAATCTGCCTGAAGTGTGTCAATTCCAGACCTGCAGTTAGTGGCCAGCATTGGTCCCAATATAATCAGAACGTACAGTATACGGTTGTAGAACTAACTTATTCTTTGTTCTGTTTATTTCCAGCTACAGGAAATATTTAGAAAGAAAAATGAAAAGAAAGAACGGAAAGGAGAAGAGGAAAAGTGTGCTCAGCTGGTAACGTATTTATTATTGCTCCTGCTCACATAGCAATTACTAGGCTGCCAGTGATGGAAAAGGGTATTCATATATTGGATTATTGGTTAATGTTGATTCACATGTATCCTATATTATTCAGTGTCGGTGGAGTAACCTCATATCACAACTGTTAATGACGCGGAGTGCCTTCGATCATTCGGGGTGGAAGGTCCAAGTAGACAGGGGCAGAACTGAACGAGTGTGTAAAATCGGTGGTCTAGCGCCACTCACAAGCAGACCCTTCCTGTTAGGCTACTTTCACACTTCCGTCGGTACGGGCCCGTCGCAATGCGTTGGGCCGACGTACCGACGGACGTTGTGAAATAACTGCAAGAAGTGGGCAGCGGATGCAGTTTTTCAACGCATCCGCTGCTCATTCTGCAGTCCGGGGAGGAGTGGGCGGAGTTCCGGCCACGCATGCGCAGTCGAAAATGGCGGACACGTCACACAAAAAAACGTTACATTGAACTTTTTTGTGTGTCGCATCTGCCAAAACGTGTGCCTATCCGTCGCGATCCATCGCTAATACAAGTGTATGGGCAAAAAACGCATCCTGCAAGCACATTTTCAGGATCCTTATTTTGCCCATAACGACGGATTGCGACAGAGGACAAAAGACGGAAGTGTGAAAGTAGCCTTATACGGTGCCGCTACTTATGGAAAAAGACTCAGGAGAGTTGACCCGTCCATTTATCGTCACCAGGAGCACGGCTGTTATTTACTGTCTGCGATATGTAGGGATTGTACCAGTAAATTGTACGCGATTGGTGAAACTCAAGTTGCCAAACTGATCATGAGGAACATCTGCAATGGATGTTGTTTGTCTCAAAGACAGAAGTGAATGTAAGGTGAAAGTCACCCTGCCAGAAAATTGAGTTTCGACACACCGTGATTTTGTGAAAAAATGTAGCAGGGAGGACAAATGATTTTGACACGTTTTGGCTAATTTTAGGGGCAACTAGATATTTTAGTGAAATATAACATGCACTATAAACATTGCTTTTTTGTAGTATTTTAGTGACATTTTCTAAGTATGCATTTTTTGGCATAATTCCCATAGACTTCTTTATAAATCATGGAAAACTGCATAAAAAAATGCATAATTCAGATGTAATAAATTGAAAAAAAAAATGCTCAAAAAAAATGCTCTTTTTTTTTACATACAAAAAAACTAATTCGGTAAAAAAGTGTCCATTAAGCAATCCAAATATGGCAAACTTTGTCTTCCTATTGAGTATCATGTACCGTATCTTTCCAGTTAGTAGATTTCTGCTACTAAAAACCAGTTCCATCATCCACAGGTTGTCTAGGTACAAAACAGGGATTTCCACAGTTTGAATGGGACAGTTGCAGAAATCTTTGCAGCCAATATGGTACATGTGAATATACCTTGAGACTTGTTATCACACATGCAGTTTTTGCACCAAACACAGGAGCGGATACAAAAGAGGGAAGTAATAGTCTTTTGTTCATGCTTCTTCTATTTGGATCCAATCCTGGCTAAAAAATAACATTAAAAAATGTGCCACCTAACTGAATGAAACAACGTCTGCTAGGTCAAGGCAGACTTCCTACTTCCGCCAGTTGCTTGTTGAGGTACCCGAGTTTGTTGAATCTCCAGACTTATCTATTGACTAAAATGCATTTTTTGTGCAGTGTTTTTAATTTCATTTTACAATTTCCTTTTGATAAATTCCACATATTAGGCAGCACAGCAGAGAGACTTCCATTGCATACATGGCTGCTGCTTCCTTAGCATTGTACGTCATCATTGCAATTATGTGGAAGCCTGCATTCATTAAGTAAACTTGGTCCTTTTGTTGCGCATTGTTTTTCTGAACCAATGTTTGCTTAATGTACAATAGGACAGATGTGTTATCTCAGATGCATTTATGCTCCAGTTATTTTGTACAGTAGAAAAAGCCAAATAAAAACTTTCCATTCGATGGATCAAACACTGAATGCCGGTTAAACTGAAGGAAAGCGGTTGTAGATTTTGTTTTGCTCTTCTTCCATTCTTAGAGTTAGAAATAAAATATTGACACGTCGTTAGAAGGTCTTTCTAGAGCAAATCCACTAGATACTTTAAAAATGTAGTAAATATTTCTGCTTGATGGGAATGCTGTTGGTAGAGCTTACAGAATTGTGGTGTAACTCCACCACAGAGAAAGGTGTTTAAGGTCAGTAGCATTATCTATAGATTCAAAGAAAGACAGAACCCACAGGATTTGCCATAAATGTCGGATACCTTCATGTCTGGTACCCAACTGTTATGAAGTTGAGGGTCACGTGAACCACGCTAACTGCTTGTGATCATTCTTTCCACTGAATCAATGGAGAGGTTGCAGTGCTAAATCTTTTTAGGATACGTTTGATTCCCATGTCTGGAATCCAAAATTGAGGAACACGTGAACCCCATTAACTGATGGGGAATGATCTTTGTTTTGCATCAATAGAGTGGTTGCATTTTTTGTGTGTATCTTTCTCCTTGATCTGATTTCAATGAGAAAACCGCTATTGACAACCGCCTTGATGTCACACAACCTCCATTCTTCCAAAAGATGAAGGACTTTGATATATGTTAGACCGTCCCCTATCAGATCCTGTGTATGAACCCTACATGCCTGTATATGTTTACCCTATCACCTATAAATGCTGATATCAGAGTGGTACACTACATATATATGTGTGTTACCTTATCACATAGGAATCTAGACAACTGACACTTGATATCAGCTATCCTGTATAGATTGCGTGTAAAACACAAAATAAGCCAAATTTCTATTGTAGAGGATTAAGTGCCTCACAAGTGCTCATGATGCACGCAAAAGTGTTACCTATGTCATGAAAAACCAGTCCATACACATGCTATTGGCTGTTGCCAAGTGGGTTTCTGTGGAGGTTTCTGTTTGGGACCACCCAGCATGTGTGAACCAGCTGAGCCCTACAACAATTAGCGGATGCTTAATAACTGCAGAAGACGTGTATCCATGGTATGTAGCACACAGGCAACACAACTTTGCCATAAGAACGAGAAACGGGCCAAGGACTGCTATGTGGGAAATCTGTTTCCCACTTTGCACCTATTCAGACGTCCCGTAGAAAGTCATTTTCATTGCAGATCTTTGCGGAGCTGGCAGTTTAGTTTTTTTGGAGGCTATTGTTTTCATTTTTAAAGATGTCCTACCATTTTTTTTCTTTCCACGGTTCTTATAGTACTATAGTAGGCTTGTTTTCCACAATAAGTTACCTGGTATAGTCTGACATTGCAGTAATATTCACTTTCATCTCTCCCCCACTTTTGCCTAAGCTAATTTCATGTTAGCAAGATGAAGAGTAAAGATGGACTGCAGGACCTGACTACACAGTGTGTGTTTGTAGTCTGTAACCATGGAGACACATAAAGTAGTACTCTCAATGGTAATGCGTTATGAACTCCACAATGGACAAGTGAAAAGTGCAAAGACATAATGTCAGTCAATGATTCACCCCCATGATTTTTTCTGTGGGGGAGAACGGGATAAGCTGCTATTAGACCACCCCCCTACATCAAATGGTCTGACATGTTGAAATGCAACATTCCAGGTTTGTCTTTCCATCAGGGACATCCAGGAAGCCTTCATTCATCATTGATCTAATTTGTATGCTTTGGAAGCAGAAAGCTTCATTTTTTAAAAGTCAAAGACCTTACTTGTTTTTTGGAAAAAGGCTGACCATTTTATGGAGGAAAGTGGCAATTTGTATTTGCCTTTTTTCATATTCATAGGTATTAGAAATATAGAATAATATGTTGATAGCTCAGATTATGATTTAATGGGCATCATAACGCTGTTGGGGGCTATGTATCACAATTATGTTGATTTCTACATCCTTGAAGAACTCCTGCGTGATAAGGTGAATGATACAGGACAATCAAGGTGAGGAAGCCTTGGAACATATTATTTAACATATTAGTGTGTTTGAAGTTATTTTATAGAAGGTAAGTTACGTTTAGTGGTTTTTTTTTGTATTACGGCTACTCTGAAATATTTGGAAAATTGTGACATGATCAGAATTTAAATTGTCTCTGCCCCTGTTCCTTGTAAATTGTGCTCCATTTGTCTGTTTTCTATGGCTTGTAAATACTGAAAGATGTGCATGCCTTAACCTATTCTGTTTGTCTTCTTCTCTTTTATCTTGCTGTTCACGACTTGACTCTGAAATGTGACACTTCACTTGGGCCTTGTTGGTGTATGTAAGCGTCTACAACTTTATGGATACCTTGCAACAACTAACGGTGTATGTACCTTAACATGCAATGTGTCACTGCTTACTAGAACCGCTGCTGTTCTTATGGTAGACTCACCTCGTTACCAATGCTACATGTCGTGTTCTATGATGACCCATAGGGTATGCTAGATTTAGTCACTTGCATGCATTAGGACTAATATCAATTTTTAGGTGACAGGCATATACATACAATGTACAAGTGAATCTAAAGGGCTGATTCCATAAAGCATTTTTTTATGTTCCTAGGCAGATGATTTTAAGCATTGGGTACATGAAGTTTGTCTCAAAAAGAAAATGAGAAAGAAATAAACAATATAAACTAAAGTGAGGAAAATAAGTATTTGATACACTGACGATTTTACAAGTTTTCCCACCTACAAATAATGGAGAGATCTGTAACTTTTTTTGTAGGTACTGTACATTTCAAATGTAAGAGACAGAATGTAAAACTGGAAAATTATATTGTATGATTTTTAAATAATTAAGTTGCATTTTATTGCAAGAAATAAGTATTTGGTACAATAGAAAAACAGAATTTAATATTTGGTACAGAAACCTTTGTTTGCAATTACAGAGATCAAACGTTTCCTGTGGTTCTTGACCAAGTTTGCACACACTGCAGCAGGGATTTTGGCCCACTCCTCCATACAGATCTTCTACAGGTCTCACGGAGGGAAGGAGGTTGTTGGCCAAAATTTTGCAATACATGACACCACCCATCCTCCCTTCAATACGGTACAGTTGTCCTGTACCCTTTGCAGAAAGCATCCCCAAAGTATGATGTATCCATGCTTCCCGGTTGGGACAGTGTTTTTGGGGTTGACTGAGTATTGTGTTACTAGTGGTAATGTTTGAGACTGTGGTCCCAGCTCTCTTCAGGTAATTGACCAGGTCTCCTGTATAGTTCTTGGCTGATTCCTGACCTTTCTCAGAATCTTCCTTACACCACGAGGCGAGATGTCGCATGCAGCCCCATACGGAGGAAGATTGACAGTCATTTTGTGTGTCCTCAATCTTATAATTGTGCCAACAGTTGTTTGTTGCCTTCTGACGCAGCTGCTTTGCCTATTGTCCTGTAGCCGATCTCAGCCTGGTGCGGGTCTACAATTTTGTCCATGGTGTCCTTAGACAGCTCTTTGGTCTTGACCATGGTGGAGAGGTTGGAGTGTGATTGATTGTGTAGACTGGTGGTTTTAATACAGATACAGTAATGAGTTCACCCAGGTGCAATTAATACCGTTATTGAGTATAGAGTAGGAGGGCTTCTTAAAGAAAAACTAACAGGTCTATGAGAGCCAGAATTCCTGCTGGTTGGGGGGCGTGGCTATGTAACTTAAAGAGAAGTCGCACCTCGTGGAGCTCCGGCCATCCTGACTCGTATCCTGCCATAAAAAAACCCTAAACCACTGATTGTACCGGCCGGAACGGTACTCTCAGGACCTCAGGAGCCCGGTGGTCTCTTTGACTGGCAGTTTTGGAGTCCTGGGGCGACAGACGTGGAGGCGGCCTGGAAGGGCGACAGAATCCCTGGGCTGCAGCGGCCATTTTTGTGCACATGCTCCGGCGGGCAGGACGCAGCACCAGCCGGGTGTCTCTTCCCCTGAGACACAGCAGATGCCTGCGCTGCAGTGAAGGAGCGCTGGGGAACGCCGGATAACAGGTGCGGGGTCTGGAGTGGTCGGCAGTGCCCGGGTAGGCAGCAGACCTTATCATAGCGCGCACTCCAGCAGCAAGGAGAGCGGTGCTTTACAGTTCATCAGCGGTGCAGCTTGAGGAGTGAGCTGATAACCTGAAATAGTAGGGGGGGGGGTGCGGTGTGTGCCCTGGAAGATTGGGCCCTGCATCCCCTTTACCAGATAAACCCCTGCTGGCGCCATAACTCTGGAGGGATTAACCCCCTCCCTGCTGCTCTGCCTGTGGGGGCTGTGAGGCTGCTTCAAGGCGCAGTGCCTGGACGAATCCTCAGTTGCTACTTCATTAACCCCTGACAATCTTTCTGCCTGGCCAGTAACCCTTCTAGGATCTGCTTGGATATTTAACTCTGCTGGGACTGTTGCTGTGGAATAGACTAGCCATAACTATAAAGGTGATCCTTTTGTGGGGCCCTTCTGCTGATCACTATGCATCATTCCAAAGGTGCTGGGGCTGCTGACAAATTAAGGAAATATGCCAGAGAAGATGCCCCTGATAATATACGCACTCTCAGAAATAATCCTACACAGAACCAACGGGGGAAAAATCGTCTCTCTGACAGTAATGAGGAGGGAGAGCAAGACGATCTGACTCTTAAACAAGCGTCTGAGCAATTAATGCAGGCCATATCCCTCACTAGATCTTCTCTTACTGAAAAGATAGAAGACGTACACACAGAAGTGGGCCGTCTGTGCCACGATATGCAAGCTATGAGAGGACGTATCTCGGAAATTGAAACAAGAGTGTCTCATATAGAAGACACCATTACCCCTATGGAAGCTAAGTTGTCAAAGGCTGCCGGTTCTGTAAATGCCTGGAAACAAAAAGCAGATGACCTGGAAAACAGACTGCGCCGCAATAATATTCGAATCATCGGCCTACCGGAACGTTCGGAGGGTCAGCAACCTGAGCAATTTCTAGAGGATTGGCTTAAAACCTCCCTGGGAGATGGATTCTCCTCAACATTTTCTGTGGAGAGGGCTCATAGGGTCCCAACCAGACCTCTTCCCCCCGGAACTCCGCCCCGGCCTTTTTTGGCGCGTCTCCTCAATTGCAGAGACAGAGATGCGATTCTTCGCTTGGCGCGACAGAAGGGCCCTATTAAGTTCAATAATGCTGCAATTTCAATCTTCCCTGATTTCTCCATGGAGCTCCAAAAGCAGCGGGTTCGGTTCATGGAAGTTAAGAAGCAGCTCAGGGATAAAAACATTGTCTACTCCATGCTTTATCCGGCTCGGCTCCGCGTTGTCCATGAGGGTTCTTCCCTGTTCTTTACAGATCCGGCGGAGGCAGCAGAATGGTTGCGGTCATACAAGGTGTCTGGTGTACCGGACTCCTGAGCTGTTATAATTGTTCAATGGCAACACAAATTGGAGCTCTCTGTATAGGTGCTGAGCTTATCAAAAAATACCGGACGCTGGTTTCAGTGAGGGTATCCCCTTTGCTATCTGACTGTAGGAGTGTAGGATTATACTCCTCTACTGTTCAAGTTTTGTTTTGTATGGGTTTTTATACCAGTTTTGATTGTTTGATAAGTTTGTTAGTCGCCATTGGTAATTTTGTGCTCTGCGGTATGTCCCTGATTCCTGTTCAGGTTATGGTGTATATTTTTCCTTTTTCTAAGTGTAGATATGGGGTCTGAGATTATATGCATGACGTGGAACATACGGGGTATTAAGACTCCCCGAAAGAAAATAAAGGTCTTTTCGCAGATTAAACGCTATCATCCCCATGTGGTAGCTCTTGTAGAAACACATCTGACCAGAGACACAGTTAAATGTACACAAAAGCCCTGGGTGCAATGGTCCCTTCACGCATTCCATACCAGTTATTCAAGAGGGGTCTCACTGCTGATACATAGGAATGTTAGATGGGAAGCTAGAGAGGCACGACGAGATCCAGAGGGTCGCTTTGTTTTTGTACACGCCTTTATTAACACACAGGAATATGTGATATTATGTGTCTATAATCCCCCCCCCCGGCTAATATATCGATTCTTCGCATGGCAATGGGTTTCTCCCTAAATTATCCTGATGCTAGCGTTATTTGTATGGGGGATTTTAATTTAGTCATGGATAATTCCATGGATAGATTGAGGCTTGACGACGTGATATCTGGAGGGCCTTCTCCCCAGTCCCCCTCACAATTGGCACTGTTTATGGATGGTAGTGGATGGTTGGACTTGTGGAGAATACGTCACCCTGAGGTAAAGGAATACACTTGCCATTCATCAACTAAGCGGTCTCTATCTCGTATAGACTACATATTTGGATCTTGCGGCCTGGCATTATGGGTGGATAGTAGGGTTGAGCGACCTTCACTTTTATAGGATCGGGTCGGGTTTCACGAAACCCGACTTTTGGAAAAGTCGGGTCGAGTGAAATCGGCCGATCCTATAAAAAAGTCGGGGTCGGCCGAAACTCGAAACCCAATGCAGTGCATTGGGTTTCCATGGTTCCCAGGGTCTGAAGGAGCGGAAACTCTCCTTCAGGCCCTGGGATCCATATTTAAGTGTAAAATATAGAATTAAAATAAAAAATATCCTTATACTTACCCTCTGACGCGCCCTGGTACTAACCGGGAACCTTCCTTCCTTAGAATCAGCCTTCCAGGACCTTCGGTGACGTCGCGGGTGACGTCGCGGCTTGTGATTGGCCGCGCGGCCGCCCATGTGACCGCTCGCGCGGCCAATCACAAGCCGCGACGTCACCCGCGACGTCACCGAAGGTCCTGGAAGGGTTGATTCTTAGGAAGGAAGGCTGTCGGAAGGAAGCAGGGCGCTTCCGAGGGTGAGTATATTCCTATTAGGTATATACTCACCCTCGGAAACGCCCTGCTTCCTTCCGACAGCCTTCCTTCCTAAGAATCAGCCCTTCCAGGACCTTCGGTGACGTCACGGCTTGTGATTGGCCGCGCGAGCGGTCACATGGGCGGCCGCGCGGCCAATCACAAGCCGCAACGTCACCGCGACGTCACGGCAAGGTCCTAGAAGCGCGGATTCGAAGGAGGAAGGCTGCCGGTTAGTACCAGGGCGCGTCAGAGGGTAAGTATTGCAATATTTTTTATTTTAATTCTATATTTTACACTTTAATCTGAATTCCGATACCAATTCCCGATATCTTAAACATATCGGGAATCGGGATCGGAATTCCGATTCCAGATTCAAAAGATCGCCGACTTCATGGCCGACCCCCCACTGGGGTCGGGTCGGGTTTCATGAAACCCGACCTTGCCAAAAGTCGGCGACTTTTGAACAATTTCGACCCGTTTCGCTCAACCCTAGTGGATAGTGTTGAACATGGCAATAGGGGGGTATCGGATCATAGTCCAGTGATTCTTAAACTTAAATACGGTAAATTAAATAATAATATACCCTGGAAATTGAACCCCTTTTGGTTGAAATTAATAGATTCTAGTGATAGAACGGTTGATCAGCTGAAATGCTTTATCTACACTCATCCAGACCCTCCAAATCTTGGTTTATTTTGGGATACTCTAAAAGCATACTTAAGGGGATGTCTATCCTCCACGATCTCTTATATCAAACGGATAACGGCGGGGGAAGATGGGGAGATGGAGCGACGGTTGAGAGACTCGGAGGCCGCCTATGTGGCTAACCAAACTAGTGGTAACAGGGCGGAATGGCTTACTTCCCAGAGGTTATATACTCAATATATAGACACTAAATCAAAACGCAAATTATTCTTTACCCGTCAATCCTACTTCGAATTGGGGAACCAGGCCAGTACATTTCTAGCTTTTTTAGTACGCCAACATAACACCTCTAATACAATATTACAAATCCGGGCACTTGACGGTACATTGGTATCCTCTACTGAAGGGATTCTCCGGTGTTTTCATGATTATTATAAATCATTATATAGGGCTAGTAGTGATCTTGGTGTCCCAGAATGTTTAGACTATCTATCGGATATAGCGTTCCCCTCACTGAGTCCAGCCCAGCAAGCCTTCATGGAGGCTGAGTTTACCTTAGAGGAAGTAGAGCAAGCTATCACGGATATGGCCACTGGGAAGGCCCCGGGACCTGACGGATTTCCCGTTGAGTTATATAAGAAATATCGAGGCCACTTGGCACCACTTTTACTGAAGGTACTTCGGAATATATGGGAGGGAGAACTCATGCCCGAAACATTTTACGATGCAAATATTATTGTACTTAAGAAGGAGGGAAAAGATCCTCTGGGTTGTGGATCGTATCGCCCCATATCTCTTGTAAATGTAGATTACAAAATCTTCACCAAAATTTTAGCTACTAGGCTGAACACAATCATACTGGACCTTGTACACCCAGACCAAACCGGCTTTATGCCTGGAAAAAGCACTTCCATCAATATCAGGCGGGTCCAATCGGTGATTCAATACAGTTCTCTGGAGTTAGATAATAATTGGGCATTAGCATCGCTAGACACGGCCAAGGCGTTTGACTCTCTTGAGTGGCCTTTCCTATCTGCATGCCTACGGAAATACGGTTTTGGGGATAAATTTATTAGAGGGATAGACACATTATATAAGAATCCCAAGGCGCGTATAATTGTGAATAACTCCATCTCTGATTCTTTTACCCTGCACAGAGGAACCCGCCAAGGATGTCCTCTGTCCCCGGCCCTTTTTGCCCTTGCAATAGAGGCCTTGGCAATACGCATAAGATCCTCTATGGATCTTAAGGGAATAAATATTGCGGACCGTGTGGACACTATAGGACTCTATGCCGATGATATGATAATATTTATGGATAAAATGGAAGAATCATTGCCACAAGTAATAGCGACCATAGATAAATTCAGTAAATTCTCTGGTCTTTATATAAATTGGGATAAATCTGCCCTGATGCCTCTATCTCACACTCCGATGCCCGATCTCGAGGCTCTATCGCCTCTGCCTATCGTTTCTAATTTCAAATATTTAGGTATCCATATGTCTCAATGTATACGGCTGGACCTTCAATTTAACATCTATCCGTTACTGGATATGGTCAAATCTAAATTCATAACTTGGAGCAAACTCCCTCTCTCTGTTGCAGGCCGCATTAATTTAATCAAAATGATATTGCTTCCCAAGCTTAATTACTGCTTTCAACATAGTGCTATGTCAATACCTAAGTCTTTCTTTACAAAATTAAATTCCTTAATCACATCCTTTATATGGGGGAAGACTAGGCCTAAACTTAAATTATCTACTCTGCAGAGACCGAAAAAAGGGGGTGGGGTGGCCTTACCAAATTTTTATTTGTACTATCTTGCTGGACAAGCTAAGGCGATAAATAAATGGATGCCCAATAACTCTCTGCCCAACTCTGAGAGTCATTTACTTCACTCTGCCCGGATTGATTGCCCACTGGGGTTCTTGGAGATAGAGAAAGTCAGTACTCCTCGTTTACTACCTTTACTCCGATTGGCAAGATTAATATGGAGACAAATTAAAAGAGTTATTAAATTTGTAGATATAGTAGCTGAAATGCCATTGTGGAATAATAGTTGTATCCCAGAGCTACTGAATCACCCATCTACTGATTTCTGGATCTCATGTGGTGTTCTCTCGGTAGGTGACGTACATGCCCAAGGGGTTTTTGTATCATTTGAACAACTGCAAAAAACTTATAACATCCCGAGATCTCAATTTTTCCGGTATCTACAGCTAAGGTCAGCTTTCCAGTCGCACATGCGAAGTGTTGGTACAGGTCGAGCGATTTCATCTTTACCTCTGATAGGCATTCTCAAATCACAGGGACCCCAAGGACTGATTTCCTCTTTGTATACATATCTATTATCTGTCGGAGATGGGTCCACCATCAATTCTATCAAAGGGAAATGGGAGGAACTTCTTCCTGATGTACTGGGGGAGGAATGGGAGGAAATTTTGGAATCTCCAACTAAAGTTTCTCCTTCAGTAAACAATAAGATGACCCAGTTATATATTATATACCAGACATATTTGACCCCGACACGACTTTTCAAAATGGGTCGCCTCCTCTCATCAGATTGTTTACGGTGTCGTACACATGATGCAGATTTTATTCACATGATTTGGAGGTGCCCGGTAGTTCTACATTACTGGAAAGAGGTGACGACACTACTAACATCTTTATTGTCGATTCCTGTCCCACTTGAGCCATTGACCTGTTTATTCGGGGTATGGGATGCGGAAACGTGGGATCACTATACTGGGATCTTCCTTCGTGAGACACTCTTCATGGCAGGGAAGGTGTTGGCATTAAGATGGATGGGTGGTTCCCCCCCGACTCTTAGAGCTTGGATGGATTTGGTGAATTCAATTATCCCGTATGAAAAAACACTATACCAAAATAGAGGATGTCCAGGTAAATTTGAAAAGATCTGGGGTAGATGGAACTCCTCTTATCATACTATATAATCTACACTGGCTAGATGTGTGTGCGGGGAGATGGATGGGTGGTTTTGGGGACATCGTTTGCAGAGCAGGATTTGCGTATGATTTTCCTTTTGGCGACTTACTATAGATGGTTAAAGTAGTTAAAGTTAATAATAGGTATTTCATAAGGTACTAGTGATTTAACATGCACAATGTATTACCCCTGTAAATTTTGGATAGGATATATCTCTGTAATTATCTGTATCCTGTGGTATAACTGACAATGACAAATGCAATCTGTGTAATGTTTGTTTTATTCTGAAATTAATAAACGAATTAAAAAAAAAGAATTCCTGCTGGTTGGTAGGTGATCAAATACTTATTTCTTGCAATAAAATGCAATTTAATTATTTAAAAATCATATAATGTGATTTTTTGGTTTTTATTTTAAGATTCTGACTTTCATTTGAAGTGTACCTACGATAAAAATTAAAGACCTCTCCATTCTTTGTAGGTGGAAAAACTTGCAAAATCAGCTGTGTATCAAATACTTATTTTCCCCACTGTACATAGTAACATAGTAACATAGTAACATAGTTAGTAAGGCCGAAAAAAGACATTTGTCCATCCAGTTCAGCCTATATTCCATCATAATAAATACCCAGATCTACGTCCTTCTACAGAACCTAATAATTGTATGATACAATATTGTTCTGCTCCAGGAAGACATCCAGGCCTCTCTTGAACCCCTCGACTGAGTTCGCCATCACCACCTCCTCAGGCAAGCAATTCCAGATTCTCACTGCCCTAACAGTAAAGAATCCTCTTCTGTGTTGGTGGAAAAACCTTCTCTCCTCCAGACGCAAAGAATGCCCCCTTGTGCCCGTCACCTTCCTTGGTATAAACAGATCCTCAGCGAGATATTTGTATTGTCCCCTTATATACTTATACATGGTTATTAGATCGCCCCTCAGTCGTCTTTTTTCTAGACTAAATAATCCTAATTTCGCTAATCTATCTGGGTATTGTAGTTCTCCCATCCCCTTTATTAATTTTGTTGCCCTCCTTTGTACTCTCTCTAGTTCCATTATATCCTTCCTGAGCACCGGTGCCCAAAACTGGACACAGTACTCCATGTGCGGTCTAACTAGGGATTTGTACAGAGGCAGTATAATGCTCTCATCATGTGTATCCAGACCTCTTTTAATGCACCCCATGATCCTGTTTGCCTTGGCAGCTGCTGCCTGGCACTGGCTGCTCCAGGTAAGTTTATCATTAACTAGGATCCCCAAGTCCTTCTCCCTGTCAGATTTACCCAGTGGTTTCCCGTTCAGTGTGTAATGGTGATATTGATTCCCTCTTCCCATGTGTATAACCTTACATTTATCATTGTTAAACCTCATCTGCCACCTTTCAGCCCAAGTTTCCAACTTATCCAGATCCATCTGTAGCAGAATACTATCTTCTCTTGTATTAACTGCTTTACATAGTTTTGTATCATCTGCAAATATCGATATTTTACTGTGTAAACCTTCTACCAGATCATTAATGAATATGTTGAAGAGAACAGGTCCCAATACTGACCCCTGCGGTACCCCACTGGTCACAGCGACCCAGTTAGAGACTATACCATTTATAACCACCCTCTGCTTTCTATCACTAAGCCAGTTACTAACCCATTTACACACATTTTCCCCCAGACCAAGCATTCTCATTTTGTGTACCAACCTCTTGTGCGGCACGGTATCAAACGCTTTGGAAAAATCGAGATATACCACGTCCAATGACTCACCGTGGTCCAGCCTATAGCTTACCTCTTCATAAAAACTGATTAGATTGGTATGACAGGAGCGATTTCTCATAAACCCATGCTGATATGGAGTTAAACAGTTATTCTCATTGAGATAATCCAGAATAACATCCCTCAGAAACCCTTCAAATATTTTACCAACAATAGAGGTTAGACTTACTGGCCTATAATTTCCAGGTTCACTTTTAGAGCCCTTTTTGAATATTGGCACCACATTTGCTATGCGCCAGTCCTGCGGAACAGACCCTGTCGCTATAGAGTCACTAAAAATAAGAAATAATGGTTTATCTATTACATTACTTAGTTCTCTTAGTACTCGTGGGTGTATGCCATCCGGACCCGGAGATTTATCTATTTTAATCTTATTTAGCCGGTTTCGCACCTCTTCTTGGGTTAGATTGGTGACCCTTAATATAGGGTTTTCATTGTTTCTTGGGATTTCACCTAGCATTTCATTTTCCACCGTGAATACCGTGGAGAAGAAGGTGTTTAATATGTTAGCTTTTTCCTCGTCATCTACAACCATTCTTTCCTCACTGTTTTTTAAGGGGCCTACATTTTCAGTTTTTATTCTTTTACTATTGATATAGTTGAAGAACAGTTTGGGATTAGTTTTACTCTCCTTAGCAATGTGCTTCTCTGTTTCCTTTTTGGCAGCTTTAATTAGTTTTTTAGATAAAGTATTTTTCTCCCTATAGTTTTTTAGAGCTTCAATGGTGCCATCCTGCTTTAGTAGTGCAAATGCTTTCTTTTTACTGTTAATTGCCTGTCTTACTTCTTTGTTTAGCCACATTGGGTTTTTCCTATTTCTAGTCCTTTTATTCCCACAAGGTATAAACCGCTTACACTGCCTATTTAGGATGTTCTTAAACATTTCCCATTTATTATCTGTATTCTTATTTCTGAGGATATTGTCCCAGTCTACCAGATTAAGGGCATCTCTAAGCTGTTCAAACTTTGCCTTCCTAAAGTTCAATGTTTTTGTGACTCCCTGACAAGTCCCCTTAGTGAAAGACAGGTGAAACTGCACAATATTGTGGTCGCTATTTCCTAAATGCCCGACCACCTGCAGATTTGTTATTCTGTCAGGTCTATTAGATAGTATTAGGTCTAAAAGTGCTGCTCCTCTGGTTGGATTCTGCACCAATTGTGAAAGATAATTTTTCTTGGTTATTAGCAGAAACCTGTTGCCTTTATGGGTTTCACAGGTTTCTGTTTCCCAGTTAATATCCGGGTAGTTAAAGTCCCCCATAACCAGGACCTCATTATGGGTTGCAGCTTCATCTATCTGCTTTAGAAGTAGACTTTCCATGCTTTCTGTTATATTTGGGGGTTTGTAACAGACCCCAATGAGAATTTTGTTACCATTTTTCCCTCCATGAATTTCAACCCATATGGACTCGACATCCTCATTCCCTTCGCTAATATCCTCCCTTAAAGTGGACTTTAGACAAGACTTTACATAGAGACAAACCCCTCCTCCTCTCCGATTTTTACGATCCTTTCTAAACAGACTGTAACCCTGTAAGTTAACTGCCCAGTCATAGCTTTCATCTAACCATGTCTCGGTTATTCCCACTATGTCAAAGTTACCTGTAGATATTTCTGCTTCTAGTTCTTCCATCTTGTTTGTCAGGCTTCTGGCGTTTGCGAGCATGCAGTTTAGAGGATTTTGTTTTGTTCCAATCTCCTCACTGTGGATTGTTTTAGAAATGTTCTTACCTCCCTTCAGAGTATGTTTTCCTGGGTCGTCTTTGTTCGAGTCTAATGTTTTTCTTCCCGTCCCCTCTTCTTCTAGTTTAACGCCCTCCTGATGAGTGTAGCGAGTCTTCTGGCGAATGTGTGTTTCCCAGGTTTGTTGAGGTGTAGTCCGTCTCTGGCGAGGAGTCCATCATACCAGTAATTCACACCGTGGTCCAGGAATCCAAATCCTTGTTGTCTGCACCATCGTCTTAGCCAGTTGTTTGCATCAAGGATCCTGTTCCATCTCCTGGTGCCATGCCCGTCTACTGGAAGGATAGAAGAAAAAACTACCTGTGCATCCAGTTCCTTTACTTTCTTCCCCAACTCTTCAAAGTCCTTGCAGATTGTCGGTAGGTCCTTCCTTGCCGTGTCATTGGTGCCAACATGTATCAGAAGAAATGGGTGGACGTCCTTGGAGCTGAAGAGCATTGGTATCCTATCGGTCACATCCTTGATCATCGCACCTGGAAGGCAGCATACTTCTCTTGCAGTTATGTCCGGTCTGCAGATGGCTGCTTCTGTGCCTCTCAGTAGTGAGTCTCCCACCACCACCACTCTTCGTTGCTTCTTGGCTGTACTTTTTGCTGTCACTTGTTGCTGTGTGCCCTTTT
The DNA here is from genome assembly GCF_032444005.1 of Ranitomeya imitator. NCBI lineage: Eukaryota > Metazoa > Chordata > Amphibia > Anura > Dendrobatidae > Ranitomeya > Ranitomeya imitator. The sequence continues at coordinate 1,116,584,906 of NC_091282.1, read as the reverse complement.
CTTTTTTGCTTGCTGGTATTGCTTCATTCTTAGGTGTGCCATCTTCATCCTCTACAAAGATTTGATATCGGTTCTTCAGTTGTGTGGTTGGTGATTTCTCCATGGTCTTCTTGCTTCTTTTGGTCACATGCTTCCACTCATCTGCTTTTGGAGGTTCTCTGACACTTTTTTCACCTTCTGTGACCAGTAGAGATGCTTCTGTTCTGTCTAGAAAGTCTTCATTCTCTTTGATGAGTTTCAAAGTTGCTATTCTTTCTTCCAGACCCCGCACCTTTTCTTCTAAAAGGGCCACTAGTCTACACTTCTGACAGGTGAAATTGGATTCTTCTTCTGGTCGATCTGTGAACATGTAGCACATGCTGCAGCTCACCATGTAGGTTGTCACATCTGCCATGTTGCTCCTAGATCCTGCTGACTTGCTGTGTGTTTGCCTTCTTGTGTAATCTAATCAGCCAAGCTCTCTTGCAATAATGTCCTACAGGCAAAAATTCTTGCTTGAATCCCTGGTTGAAGCTTGAATCCCTGGTTTGGTGATGCTTTCTAAGCAGCTGGTCCCGGCTGTACCCAACGATCTTCTAGCTTAGGGAGACTTCGCTTCTCCCAGAAGGCACCTGGAATATGCAAATTAGCCTCCTGAAGCTTGAATCCCTGGTTTGGTGATGCTTTCTAAGCAGCTGGTCCCGGCTGTACCCAACGATCTTCTAGCTTAGGGAGACTTCGCTTCTCCCAGAAGGCACCTGGAATATGCAAATTAGCCTCCTGAAGCTTGAATCCCTGGTTTGGTGATGCTTTCGAAGCAGCTGGTCCCGGCTGTACCCAACGATCTTCTAGCTTAGGGAGACTTCGCTTCTCCCAGAAGGCACCTGGAATATGCAAATTAGCCTCCTGAAGCTTGAATCCCTGGTTTGGTGATGCTTTCTAAGCAGCTGGTCCCGGCTGTACCCAACGATCTTCTAGCTTAGGGAGACTTCGCTTCTCCCAGAAGGCACCTGGAATATGCAAATTAGCCTCCTGAAGCTTGAATCCCTGGTTTGGTGATGCTTTCTAAGCAGCTGGTCCCGGCTGTACCCAACGATCTTCTAGCTTAGGGAGACTTCGCTTCTCCCAGAAGGCACCTGGAATATGCAAATTAGCCTCCTGAAGCTTGAATCCCTGGTTTGGTGATGCTTTCTAAGCAGCTGGTCCCGGCTGTACCCAACGATCTTCTAGCTTAGGGAGACTTCGCTTCTCCCAGAAGGCACCTGGAATATGCAAATTAGCCTCCTGAAGCTTGAATCCCTGGTACATGTCAGGCTTAATGGTGGTAAGTTCATCAGAAGCTATCAAACTGTTCCAGGTTGTGAGCCATAGAAGCTCGGTGGCCAGCAACTTGCAGTTCACCAGTATATACACCCAGGAGGCCCAAACCAAGAAATAGGATATCCCACCATTCATCAGCTCATTTCTCCCAGTCACTGGTATGGAAGTCACCATGGGTACAGGGCATCCTAGATCATGTCACATCGCCTCCTACATTTAGTTTTTTAAAATAATGAGAATAATATCACCACCAAAGCTGGAAAACCCCATCGTCTGACTGCTGCCGGGCTGACTTGGCACTCTAGGATTGTCAGATCTGACAGTCTGGTTGCTCTGGGTGCTCAGTACTATTCTGCATCTCCGATGATTTAATTGACATTAGTAAATAAATGTTTAGTTGTCCAATATCCAAGTTATTCAGCAAATTTATTTTTTTAAATATTTAAAGGGAACCTATCAGCATATTCATACCACCGAACGACCAGCAGCATGAATGCCAAGCAGCTGTGCCTGTTATACTACAAAATGCTGCAGCATTTCAGAGAAAATGTCTGAGCTCATCAAGACCAATGCAGCACATTGCTGCGCTGCGCCAGTCTTCCTGGGGTGAAAGGCGCCAAATTTACTCACTTAGTGAATTCAGTGGCTCTTCTGAGTGGCGAGCGGCTCCATGCGCCACGCGAGAAATGCTACTCCAGTCAACAACGGGTAGTCATACCCAAACCCTGGCTTCTTCTCAGTGTGAAACCAACAAATGTCACAACATTTTTCCGTAACTGGGAGATATGCAAAAACGTAGCAACTTTTCCAAGCTTTTACACCAGATTTCTGGAATAAAAGCTTTGATGGATCGGCCCCAATGTGTCTCGGATGACTCGAGCAAGGTGGGTCCTCGGCAGCTTCTCCTACACTGACTGGTCGCTCCTTATAAATAAACTCCATGGGGCTACACAGAGGCTTTAAAGAACTTCTTTTTAGTAAATCTTACTTCTTTTTCTGTTGTACTTCAGCTAGAACAGTTGGTCAGCCGCTCGCCATATATGTATATACAAAAGGTGGTTATATGAAGACATGAAAGCAACATGGTCATTTTCACACTTAATATTCAGGGACTCTCGGTTCAGGCCTTAATCTCTGGCTGATCAAACTATTCCGATTATTTTATTGATTTTGCTACAAATATTACTTATCCCTATTAAAGCCACACACTATCTATTCCAACAGAAATGTCCCCCAATCCCCTCTTATAACGCAGTAGTAACAATCCCCCTGAGATCGTGTGTAAATGCCCGCTGCCTGCCGCTGCACGTTTCCCCAGTGTCAAAAGTTAGTGTTGTTTTCTTTCCTTTTTCTCCTGTCACTGGAGCGTTCATTACAGTCCACTTTTAAGTGTTTTTGAGATCGGTATTTAATGACGATATGTCAATATTTTTACTGTTGCTAATTACTTGTTATTTTTGCTTTCCTTCATTCAGAATGACATTAGTAAAATAGGACTTGTCTGTCTCCTTGCTTTTTCCATAGGGATCTTTATTTATGTTGTGATTATGGTACAGTATCCACATTCCTACTGAATTACTACTTTATACCAGGCCAATGCAAAAAATAAGGGCGGTTTATATCCAAACTTAAAACACTTGTGCAGACATTCAGCGTGAAACTGAATGATAGTCAACATGTTGAAAAGAGTCGTGTCCCCAACTCCCCAAGATTAGTGGGGAGGTCGGGTCAGGCGGCGCGGATTGAGTTAAATACTTAAGCAATACCATCATATAAAGGCAGAAAAACCCTGCCAGCTTTCTACAAAGATGCCTCAGTCACCACATAAAGTGTAATTCAATGATATTTATTCTCCACCATTGTCAAGATCTCTGCTTTTTGCAATTCAACCTCTAGAAGCGTTACGTGTAATGATGAACTATGCACCCTGCAATCAGAACTGAAAGTTTCTATGGAACTGCAGAAACGAAAAATCATAAAGGAAATCTGTCACCATGACTTTACCCTCTAGACTACTTATATGCACATGTAGCTCTTTCAAAGACCAGTCCACCAATACCTTTACTTGGTTCCTCCGTTAGGGAGAAATCAGCGTTTGAATTGATATGCAAATGAGACTTAAGAGCTATTTGTAGATCTGAAGCTTCTGTCACTCCAGCTCTATTCTTCGCCCAGTGCCACCTCCTCCTGCTTGATTGACAGCTCCTTTTCCTGAAGTCACCCAACATAGAAGCTGTCAGTTTATTATTTACAAAACCCTCTTTTTGGTAAGCGCTGTGTTAATTCACCTTGTTCATAATTAACCACTTGGTTGTTGGACCTGTTTGTTAGATGGTATACTAGCGCTGTACCACTGAGTTTTTTTCTACAGCCGTGGTGGTTTTATTAGTTCCGGGGATCAGCCATACATCCTTGCCTTTTTTGGTTTTAGATATATTTTGTACTGTTTGTTATATTAGATTTGTTACAATAAAGTATTGTGCTTTTAACCCAGCACACTCGGTTTTTCTCCTATTTTCTTGTATTCATGGAGTGGGTTAATATGTGGCTCTCGCTGGAGAGTTATTTTCCTGTTTAATATATACGGGATTTAGTCAGTATGTGGTTTTCTAGCATTCTGATGTTATAGAAGCTGTCAGTTAAGCAGGAGAGGAGACGGAGCAGGGTGGGGAATAGAGCTGGAGTGGCAGAGGCATCAGATCTACATAGTCCTTCAGCCTCATTTGCATATCAGTTCTAAAGCTGATTTCTCAGAGCAATGGACTGGCCATATAAATGGCCATATAAAGATATTGCTGGACTTGTCTTTTAAAGAGCTATATGAGAATATAAATAGTTTTGGGGGGGTGACATCTGGTGGACAGATTCCCATTAAGAACTGAAAGTTATTTTAGAAAGTTCTATTACAGTAAATATTCTAAATTTACTGTAGCTGCACAGTTTGTCTTGGGCTTAGAAAACTTTGTCCAACTTGGATAGTTATTATGGATATAAAGAAACGGGAGAATATCACAGTGTAAGATACATTAGTTTAGCTACAAACAGAGAAAAGCATGAACCTGCCTCCCTCATAAGGAATCCTTTATATTAGCAATTGAATGGGCTTCTTTGTGATCAAAGATACATTGCACACTTCAACTTTCCCAGTGCTTGTAAGTAGCTACAAAGTGGTGTTCAATGCCACCGTATCATGTAGTTGTCAGAAAGCCAGAGCCGTAATGTGAATGCCTTTTGTTTCCATACCGCTCACTTCTGCCTTCTCTTTACTGATGTCATATAACTTTATCCCAGCCAAGACTTTAGCTCCGCGCACTATATTGCACTGTAATACTAGACAGAAGCTTCAGTTTCTGCAACTTGCATGTCTTCTTATTGTAATAAGTGCATAAACATACTTATTTCTTATAGTCATTGGAGACTTCACGAGTCACGGGCAGTGGTGTAACTCGAAGCTCATGGGCCCCAATGCAGAATCTCCAACAGAGCCACCGATTATTACAAGTCTTTAATAGTATTGGTCTTTTTATATAGGTCAAAATAACTTTTTGGGCCCCTTAGGCTCCAGGGCCCGGGTGCGATTGCAACCCCTGCACCTATTGTAGTTACGCCGCTGGTCACAAGACTGCTTTAAAAAAAAGTTTGTCACTCTTGCTACATTTAAGGTACCATATGATCCATAAGCCGAAGTTTGGGTTGTCTATTTTTCCAAACTCTGATCCTATCATCACACGATTACCCTGATCATTCCTGTGTTTTTGGAAAAATAGGCGCTTTAGCTTGAAGAACATAAAATAAACATATAAAATATATCTAAATGTGATAATTATTAAGTTTCTAAAGTTTTCTAAATTATACAATAGTAATAACAGATAATATTTTTTTCTATAAAGCTCGAATCAGAGTCGGTACCTTTCCACTTACTCTGACTTCAGCCAAAATTACCGTATCTCCGACTCCACAACTCTTGACTCCACAGCCCTAGCACCAAGAGCATGATATCCAGCACTTCTAGCATAGAATATTGATAGCCTGAGTTGATACATACACTAGCCTCTGACCACATCACAGTTCACCTGTACTTTTGCCATATTTATCAGAAAAGTTTCTAGTGCTTATGCCAAACTTATCCTCAAGGCCCTATTTACCCAAAGTGTGCCCCAAAAAAGTGTTTTAAATCTGATAGACCAATATAAAATTGAATTTATTTTTTTTTACTGGAAAGTGTTGACTTTTGTGCTTACTGAGGCATCCCACACTGCCCAATATATATTTTTTTAGTTCTGGTTGACATATACCACTGTATGCCTACACAGCGTGATATGTCAGAGCTTTCTGTCATGGGTAGTACTCCTAACATTTATACCCAAGCTCATATGTCATGTGAACCGAGCCCTCCCTAAAGCCTCCGTCCTTACACGTCAAACTAACGTAGTCTAAAGCCACCAATTTTGGTGGAACCAGCCAACATACAATGTGTTTGAGATCCCCAGGACTTCTGGTAGATGATCGAAGAGAGAAGGATTGATTGGGCAGTTTGAGTTCATGCCTAATCCTTTTATTCCAAGGTGTGTGGACTATCTAAAAACCTCTGGCCATATCAAGGGACCATCATGGTGATAGGAACACAAACTTACAAAGAGCATTTTTGTCTCTTCTGAATTAAAACTAGCAGGTGGTAGACTAACACCATAATAAACTGGTCACCTTAAGATTAGTGATGAGCGAATATACTCGTTACTCGAAATTTCTCGAGCACGCTGGGGGGTCCTCCGAGTATTTGTTAGTGCTCGGAGTTTTAGTTTTTATTGCCACAGCTGAATGATTTACATCTATTAACCAGCATAAGTACATGTGGGGATTCCTTAGCAACCAGGCAACCCCCACATGTACTTATGCTGGCTAACAGATGCACATCATTCAGCTGCGGCAATAAAAACTATATTCGCTCATCACTACCTAAGATCTTTTTTAACTCTGTTCACTTTGACCTAGTATGACAACATGGTCTACACAAAAGAAGTGCAGACATGAAGTCTTGGGGGATATGGCATACATAGCAGATAAAGAGCAATTATGAACAATCAAAATGAGACCCTAGTTCTAGTGGTGATTCACACCATCATGGCCTCATCTCAGCATAGGAAAGCCTTTCCCTTGTTTACCTTTCTTTCCTCCCAGACCTTTAATTGATTTCCAATTAGTAAAATCCCTCTACCCATAGAGTAGTGATAGGACCATCACGGGAACCCCCTCCACCATACTGTACATAGGCCGTGTCTGCTCAGACTTCAGTAATATTACGGTACATTCTCCTTTCCAGAAGTGGTAAAGTTTGTTTCTGGTAACCTTTTCATTTTCTTTTAACCCACTTTTGTTGTGAGATATTTTACCTGACCTAACAATTACGGCTACTAATCCCACTAACACAGGAATGACGGCAGCACATTCGCTATGTTTCCGCATACTTGTTTCCCAGGCTCCACTAATCTTTTAACATAACGTGCATGCTTTTCTCTCTCTTTTGTACGGGAGGGAATAAAGTACAATGCCGACTTTTCATACATTTTCATGGAGCTTCTCATGTTTGAGATACCTGAGGAAATAACCGATCAGACAAAAGACTATTTCATATGACTTTCCATCCATCATTACGGTTTTTACATACAGATCCATCGATAGGGGCCATTCCACTACTCAGGGTCGCATAATGTAATGCATTTACATAACATTGTTAAAAATATGAGTCATTCTTCCGGATTTGAAGTTGAGACCCTTTGCATTAAACATTTGGTGTAGAAAACTAGACACTTTATTACAATGAGGTTTTAGACAGCCATGTAAAGATTCTTGTAAAATAAGATGTGCCTGTGGCTAATGAAATGTTTCCTTGTACTAAAAGAGTAGTAGTAGAGTCTAGTAGACAAGATGAGTAGAGACCCTTTAGATACTACAGGATGACCTTATGGCATGTTGCTCTGCAGACTTCTTTGTTCTTCTCGTTTTTGTGTGGATTTTGTCCCACAGTCTAAACATTTAAAAATTTGGATTTCTAGAAAAAATACATTTTAAATAATGTTGGGATATCAGAAGACCCACAAATATGTCAAGGCAATGGGTGCTGACCATTTTGCCACCAATTACCATAGTTCTTTCATTCAGCAGCATATTCTCCCCAAGAAGCAAATCTTCATGGGAATATGATTACTGTAGCGCACAGCATACTGTGATCTCATAGCAGCCTGCTACAGATCTAAACTATGGCCAAGTTCATGGGCCCTACCTGTATGAACTACAAATGTTCATATAAAAAAATTGTAAACTAAAATTCAAGCAATTTTTGAATGACAGATAACCCTCTAAAGATGGTCTTTCAACATTTTTTACATGCTAAACTGTACATATCATGAAAATATGGCTGAAGATCTGAGCAAAACTTTTTTTATTTCAGAAATATTAGCTTTTAAAGTTTATATGCTAGTTTTATCAGATTATGTAATGACAAACAGCTCTGCTCCCCTCTCCAGGTCACACAGATCTCACTGTCAGAACCTATTGTGATTTCAAATGCAGGGGGAGAAGATCAGAGCTGACAGTGCTGTGAGATGAGAGCTGCAGTGTGTTACATGCACCGTTCTGCACCTATTCCTGGTACCAGGACATTATACCCTGATGCCTGGGGTAGATGCAGAATAAGTACAGTATTTAATAACATACAACTCTCCTCTCCTTCCCTAGCACTTCTACTGGCATTAATTGCCATCAGTGACATCTTTTTGTGACCTGGTTAGACACATCAGTCTCGTCATATCTCAATGAGAAAGCCTGTTCTAAGAGTCTCTGAAAACATTTTTCCCTGCATGACACTATCTTCTTATGATTGGGTGACATTATAAAGGGGTAAAGTAAACACCTTCAGAGCAAAATCTCTGCTAACACCCCCCGAGGTTGAAGGGGAAATAAGCATATAAACTTTACAAGCTAAGTTCTCTGCGACAGAGATGAAAAGTGATAAATACATTTTAAGATATTCAGCTGTTTTATCATGATGTGATCATATATTAACATGTAAAAAACCGAATGATAAATATTCTCTTTAAACAAGCAATTAAGTCCTTTGATCAGGACTACCCTAGCTGATATTTTCTATGGAGATAGCATATGGGCGTCATGTGGGGGGAACACCCATCTATGAGGTATAGTGAACTTGTTCCAGATCTGGCAAAAGATTGCCTTTGATGAGACAACCCCTTAAAACACTCCTTCTAAATCACTTTGCAGCATTGTACAGTATTGTTGTTCCGTGAGTGACCCATAAATAATATTATAGGCAGTTTATGCATATATTAGCACCACTTTTTGCATTGCTGCTTATATATAACACTAACATATCCCGCAGCACTTTAAAGAGAAGATCACCTATCCACAGTTTAGATTCCCTATCAGTATGTCTTTGGGGTTTGGAAGTTAAGTTGGACACTCAGAGAAACCCATGCAAACACGGGAACATACAAACTCCCTACGGATCTTGTCCTTGGTGGGATTTGAACCCAGGACAACAGTGCTGCAAAGCAACAGTGCTAACCACTGAGCCACCGTGCTACCCTTGTGTTATGCATACATTATATTATCCTGACAAATTTATAGCATTGCTATTACCGTATTATATATCCCACACTGGTCAATACAGAAATATGGTGTACATGTTTAATAACTTGGTACTAAATGTGAGGATAATTTAGTATTATTTAATTTTTAATCCTTAAAATGATTGTTCAGCCAAAGCAAATCATCGCCTATCCACAGGATCGGCGATAACTAGTTCATTGTTGGAGGTCCCAGCGCTGGGATCCGCACCAGTCGGCAGGACAGAGCACCTTTACCTCCATTGGAATGGAGCAGCAGTTTGCATACTCGACCTCTTCCCTATTCTCTCCCTATGGGGCTACCGAATGCTCCGCTCAGCTTCTTCCAGCCCCAAAGGGAAAACAACTCGCTGTGCCATTTTGTAATGGATGAAAATGTAACAGTCTGCCGAATGATGTGGGTCTCAGTAGTGGGACACCTGCCGATCAGCAAGGTTTCACTTATGCTGGTAGGCGATAATTTGTTTTAATGGGACAACCCAATTAAACATTGTACCGTTCCTGAAGTTGAATAAGTGTGTGTATTTCCAAGCATTTATCTTCTTGCAACCTCTGCAGGTATATAGAACAGATGCACAAGATCAGGCCTCCAGAAGCTATTGGGACACTCTGAGACGTGGCACAAGCCAAGCCCTCTTTTCAGACCTTGCAGAGGTACAAATAAACCTCTGGGCCAAGACACCTTACATCTCATTAGCCCTTCATTAACCTGCATCATCTGAGTTCTGCTTCATTGCTAGTTATGCATGTCACTGATGGCTCCTTCTCTTGCTTTTTCTTTTCTATTACATGTATATGTGATGTATTCATATGTGTTGTGTCTGAATATGCCATAATTATATACCAGGAGGTCAGAAGATGCGCCAGTACTAAGCTCTCTGAGTACAAGCTCAGGGGTTAGTGTACTCTGCACATTGATAGAAACCAGAGCGTATTGCCATTTAGACTCATGGTTATTCTTCCAGAATGTGATTCCTAATGTCCATATTATTACCTGGCATGTCCAAAAAATAGAGTAACTCTATGAATACATTCCTTTAGTCTTAATCTTGAAATATAAAACTGTAGCCCCAATTTTGATGGCTTCAGAGTTGAAACCACCTACCTTTCATCTCAGACTATTTCTGCACTGCTTCCTCTAGCAATTGCATATTGGAAAGTGTCGTATGGATTTCAGCTTCTTAAGTTGGCCATACATTTCAATAGATGTTGGCTGAGTACTTGTTTGGCCGACAGATATAGTCCTAACAATTTTCCTTTGCACCAGTATGTTTTATTTGGCCAAGCATGAATACAGTGTGTGCAGAATTATTAGGCAAGTTGTATTTTAGAGGATTATTTTTATTATTGATCAACAACTATGTTCTCAATCAACCCAAAAGACTCAAAAATATCTAAGCTTAATATTTTTGGAAGTTGGAGTGGGGTTTTTTAGATTTGGCTATCTTAGGAGGATATCTGTTTGTGCAGGTAACTATTACTGTGCAGAATTATTAGGCAACTTAATAAAAACCAAATATATTCCCATCTCACTTGTTTATTTTCACCAGGTAAACCAATGTAACTGCACAAAATTTAGAAATACCGTATATACTCGAGTATAAGCCGAGATTTTCAGCCCAAATTTTTGGGCTGAAAGTGCCCCTCTCGGCTTATACTCGAGTCAAGGTGGGTGGCAAGGTCGGCGGGTGAGGGCGCTGAGGTATACTTACCTAGTCCCAGCGATCCTGGCACTCCCCCTGCCGTCCCACGGTGTTCTGTGCTGCAGCTTCTTCCCCTCTTCAGCGGTCACGTGGGACCGCTGATTAGAGAAATGAATAGGCGGCTCCACCTCCCATAGGGGTGGAGCCGCGTATTCATTTCTCTAATCAGCGGTAACTGTGACTGCTGATAGAGAAAGAAGCTGCGGCACCGAAGACCGTGGGACAGGCAGAGGGAGCCGGACGTCGGGACCAGGTAAGTATCGCCTATTTACCTGTCCCCGTTCCAGCCGCCGGGCGCCGCTCCATCTTCCCGGCGCCGCTCCGTCTTCCCGGCGCCTCTGTGCTCTGACTGTTCAGGTCAGAGGGCGCGATGACGCATATAGTGTGCGCGGCGCCCTCTGCCTGATCAGTCAGCGCAGAGAGACGCCGGGACCGGACGCCGTAACGAGACGCCGGGAGCTGCAATCAAGAGAGGTGAGTATGGCTTTTTTTTTTTTTTTATTGCAGCAGCGGCACAGATTTATGTGGAGCATCTATGGGGCAGTATGAACGGTGCAGAGCACTATATGGGGCAGATATGGGGGCAGTATGAACGGTGCAGAGCACTATATGGGGCACAGATATGGGGGCAATATGAACGGTGCAGAGCATATATGGGGCACAGATATGGGGGCAGTATGAACGGTGCAGAGCACTATATGGGGCACAGATATGGGGGCAATATGAACGGTGCAGAGCATATATGGGGCACAGATATGGGGGCAATATGAACGGTGCAGAGCATATATGGGGCACAGATATGGGGGCAATATGAACGGTGCAGAGCATATATGGGGCACAGATATGGGGGCAATATGAACGGTGCAGAGCATATATGGGGCACAGATATGGGGGCAGTATGAACGCTGCAGAGCACTATATGGGGCACAGATATGGGGGCAGTATGAACGGTGCAGAGCACTATATGGGGCACAGATATGGGGGCAGTATGAACGGTGCAGAGCACTATATGGGGCACAGATATGGGGGCAGTATGAACGGTGCAGAGCACTATATGGGGCACAGATATGGGGGCAGTATGAACGGTGCAGAGCACTATATGGGGCACAGATATGGGGGCAGTATGAACGGTGCAGAGCATATATGGGGCACAGATATGGGGGCAGTATGAACGGTGCAGAGCACTATATGGGGCACAGATATGGGGGCAGTATGAACGGTGCAGAGCATATATGGGACACAGATATGGGGGCAGTATGAACGGTGCAGAGCATATATGGGGCACAGATATGGGGGCAGTATGAACGGTGCAGAGCATATATGGGGCACAGATATGGGGGCAGTATGAACGGTGCAGAGCACTATATGGGGCACAGATATGGGGGCAGTATGAATGGTGCAGAGCACTATATGGGGCACAGATATGGGGGCAGTATGAACGGTGCAGAGCACTGTATGGGGCACAGCTATAGGGGCAGTATGAACGGTGCAGAGCACTACATGGGGCACAGATATGGGGCAGTATGAACGGTGCAGAGCACTATATGGGGCACAGATATGGGGCAGTATGAACGGTGCAGAGCACTATATGGGGCACAGATATGGGGGCAGTATGAACGGTGCAGAGAATATATGGGGCACAGATATGGGGGCTGTATGAACGGTGCAGAGCACTATATGGGGCACAGATATAGGGGCAGTATGAACGGTGCAGAGCACTGGGGCACAGATATGGGGGCAATATGAACGGTGCAGAGCACTATATGGGGCACAGATATGGGGGCAGTATGAACGGTGCAGAGCACTATATGGGGGCAATATGAACGGTGCAGAGCATACAGGGCACAGATATGGGGCAATATGAACGGTGCAGAGCACTATATGGCACAGATATGGGGAAATATGAACGGTGCAGAGCACTATATGGCAGAGCTATGGGGAAATATGAACGGTGCAGAGCACTATATGGCACAGCTATGGGGAAATAATGAACGGTGCAGAGCACTATATGGCATAGCTATGGGGAAATAATGAACGGTGCAGAGCACTATATGGCACAGCTATGGGGAAATAATGATCTATTTTTATTTTTGAAATTCACCGGTAAATGCTGCATTTCCACCCTAGGCTTATACTCGAGTCAATAGGTTTTCCCAGTTTTTTGTGGCAAAATTAGGGGGGTCGGCTTATACTCGGGTCGGCTTATACTCGAGTATATACGGTAAACATTTCTGACATGCAAAAACAAAACCCCCCAAAATTAGTGACCAATATAGCCACCTTTCTTTATGATGACACTCAACAGCCTTCCATCCATAGATTCTGTCAGGTGCTTGATCTGTTTATGATCAACATTGCCACCACAGCCTCCCAGACACTGTTCCGAGAGGTGGACTCTTTTCCCTCCTCTAACGAAGGTGTTCCGAAACGCGCGTTGGGGCGGGCACTGGGACCCTCTACCTGCCAGCACTTGCCTGCATACTTTGGATGATGTATTCCTTATATTGATTTTACTGCGTTCATTATATGTCCATCTTTGCACTTTAGGCTCTATTATGAGCTGGGACGTGAGTGATTCATATGCGTCCTGTTTCTGTATTTATTTATGCAAGAAACTGTATATAGCCTTTTGGATACATCTATAACCCGTTATATTTATTGTTATTTCTAATACAGCATGTATGGTTGCCCAGTGCCCCTGTTGTGCTTTGTTTGGTGGCTATCCACTGCTGCCACCGTTTCTGTGCCTTCCACAATAAAGCATTTTACTGAAAGACCATAGGTTATTGTTTGGAATGTCTTTCCTCCCTGTTTGTTCTTGTAAGTGTTAATAACCGGTCTGACTCTTTGAATCCTGGGCAGATACTGTGTTTGGGCAAAAACTGGTAGCACTGTCTTGATATATTTATAAATTACCCCGATCATGAGTTTTTGTTCTCTGCCTCTTGTCACCTCTATTTTTATTCATTATTTTTATTCATGTTTTCCCTCCCTGTAGATCTCACATTTTATGAGGGACCAAAGGTTCTCTATGGGGTTCAGAATAGGTGAACAAGGGGGCCATGTCATTATTTTTTCTTCTTTGAGACCTTTACTGGCCAGCCACGCTGTGGAGTAGTTGGAGGCATGTGATGGAGCATTGTCCTGCATGAAAATCATGTTTTTCTTGAACGATACCGACTTCTTCCTGTACCACTGCTTGAAGAAGTTGTCTTCCAGAAACTGGCAGTAGGTCTGGGAGTTGAGCTTTACGCCATCCTCAACCTGAAAAGGTCCCACAAGTTCATCTTTGATGATACCAGCCCATACCAGTACCCCACCTCCACCCTGCTGGTGTCTGAGTCGGAGTGGAGCTCTCTGCCCTTTACTGATCCAGCCTCTGGCCCATCCATCTGGCCCATCAAGAGTCACTCTCTTCATCAGTCCATAAAACCTTTGAAAAGTCATTCTTAAGATATTTCTTGGCCCAGTCTTGACGTTTTATCTTATGTTTCTTGTTCAAAGGTGGTCATTTTTCAGCCTTCCTTACTTTGGCCATGTCCCTGACTATCGCACACCTTGTGCTTTTTGTTACTCCAGTAACGTTGCAGCTCTGAAATATGGCAAAACTAGTGGCAAATGGCATCTTGGCAGCTTCACTGTTGTGAATTCTGTGGCAGAGCTCCCTCCTGTGGTCACAAGTGGTACTTCGGCTGATTCTCTCTGTGAGCTTCCGTTGGTGGAGGAAAGTGGTACTGCGGCTTCTGAGTTTCCTTCCTGATGTGGTGAAGTCGTTAGGTGCTGCTCTATTTAACTCCACCTAGTGCTTTGATCCTGGCCTCCAGTCAATGTTCTAGTATTGGACCTGTTTCCTCCTGGATCGTTCCTGTGGCCTGCTGCTCTGCATAGCTAAGTTCCGCTTTGCTATTTTGTTTGCTGTTTTTCCTGTCCAGCTTGTCTATTTGTTTTTTTCTGCTTGCTGGAAGCTCTGGGACGCAGAGGGTGTACCTCCGTGCCGTTAGTTCGGTACGGAGGGTCTTTTTGCCCCCTTTGCGTGGTTTTTGTAGGGTTTTGTGTTGACCGCAAAGTTACCTTTCCTATCCTCGCTCTGTTCAGAAAGTCGGGCCTCACTTTGCTAAATCTATTTCATCTCTACGTTTGTCTTTTCATCTTAACTCACAGTCATTATATGTGGGGGCTGCCTTTTCCTTTGGGGTATTTCTCTGAGGCAAGGTAGGCTTATTTTCTATCTTCAGGCTAGCTAGTTTCTCAGGCTGTGCCGAGTTGCATAGGGAGCGTTAGGCGCAATCCACGGCTGCCTCTAGTGTGGTTGGAGAGGATTAGGGATTGCGGTCAGCAGAGTTCCCACGTCTCAGAGCTCGTTCTATGTTTTTGGGTTATTGTCAGGTCACTGTATGTGCTCTGACCTCTATGTCCATTGTGGTACTGAATTACCTTATCATAACAGTACTGGAGGCCCAAAGTACTAATGATTCTCAATAGAGGGAAAAAAGAAGTTCTGAGACCATTTTTTTTTCTCTGCACTGTGTTTTGCCTTTTTTTTCCCCTAGACATTTTGGTGGTTCAGGACACAGGTATAGCGATGGACATTAAAGGTCTGTCTTCATGTGTGGATCAGCTCACGGCAAGAGTACAAAATATTCAAGACTTTGTGGTTCAGAATTCTATTTTAGAACCGAGAATTCCTATTCCTGATTTGTTTTTTGGAGATAGAACTAAATTTCTGAGTTTCAAAAATAATTGTAAACTATTTCTAGCTTTGAAACCTCGCTCCTCTGGTGACCCAGTTCAACAAGTTAGGATCATTATTTCTTTTTTACGTGGCGACCCTCAGGACTGGGCATTTTCTCTTGCGTCAGGAGATCCTGCATCAAGTAATATCGATGCGTTTTTCCTGGCTCTCGGATTGCTGTACGATGAACCTAATTCAGTGGATCAGGCAGAGAAAAATTTGCTGGCTCTGTGTCAGGGTCAGGATGAGATAGAGGTATATTGTCAGAAATTTAGAAAGTGGTCCGTACTCACTCAATGGAATGAAGGTGCGCTCGCAGCTATTTTCAGAAAGGGTCTCTCTGAAGCCCTTAAGGATGTCATGGTGGGATTTCCTATGCCTGCTGGTCTGAATGAGTCTATGTCTTTGGCCATTCAGATCGGTCGACGCTTGCGTGAGCGTAAATCTGTGCACCATTTGGAGGTATTACCTGAGCTTAAACCTGAGCATATGCAGTGCAATAGGACTTTGACCAGAGTTGAACGGCAAGAACACAGACGTCTGAATGGGCTGTGTTTCTACTGTGGTGATTCCACTCATGCTATCTCTGATTGTCCTAAGCGCACTAAGCGGTTCGCTAGGTCTGCCACCATTGGTACGGTACAGTCAAAATTTCTTCTGTCCGTTATCTTGATCTGCTCTTTGTCATCGTATTCTGTCATGGCATTTGTGGATTCAGGCGCTGCCCTGAATTTGATGGACTTGGAGTATGCTAGGCGTTGTGGGTTTTTCTTGGAGCCCTTGCAGTGTCCTATTCCATTGAGAGGAATTGATGCTACGCCTTTGGCCAAGAATAGGCCTCAGTACTGGACCCAGCTGACCATGTGCATGGCTCCTGTACATCAGGAGGTTATTCGCTTTCTGGTGTTGCATAATCTGCATGATGTGGTCGTGTTGGGGTTGCCATGGCTACAAGTCCATAATCCAGTATTAGATTGGAAATCCATGTCTGTGTCCAGCTGGGGTTGTCAGGGGGTACATGGTGATGTCCCATTTCTGACTATTTCGTCATCCACCCCTTCTGAGGTTCCAGAGTTCTTGTCTGATTACCGGGATGTGTTTGATGAGCCCAAGTCCGATACCCTACCTCCGCATAGGGATTGTGATATCGATTTGATTCCTGGTAGTAAATTCCCAAATGGTCGACTGTTTAATTTGTCTGTGCCTGAGCACGCCGCTGTGCGGAGTTATGTGAAGGAGTCCTTGGAGAAGGGGCATATTCGCCCGTCATCGTCGCCATTAGGAGCAGGGTTCTTTTTTGTAGCCAAGAAGGATGGTTCGCTGAGACCTTGTATAGATTACCGCCTTCTAAATAAGATCACGGTTAAATTTCAGTACCCCTTGCCGTTGTTATCTGATTTGTTTGCTCGGATTAAGGGAGCTAGTTGGTTCACCAAGATAGATCTTCGTGGTGCGTATAATCTTGTGCGTATTAAGTGAGGCGATGAATGGAAAACTGCATTTAATACGCCCGAGGGCCATTTTGAGTATCTAGTAATGCCATTCGGACTTGCCAATGCTCCATCAGTGTTTCAGTCCTTTATGCATGACATCTTCCGAGAGTACCTGGATAAATTCCTGATTGTGTACTTGGATGACATTTTGATCTTCTCGGATGATTGGGAGTCTCATGTGAAGCAGGTCAGAACGGTGTTTCAGGTCCTGCGTGCTAATTCTTTGTTTGTGAAGGGATCAAAGTGTCTCTTTGGTGTTCAGAAGGTTTCATTTTTGGGGTTCATCTTTTCCCCTTCTACTATCGAGATGGACCCTGTTAAGGTCCAAGCCATCCATGATTGGACTCAGCCGACATCTCTGAAAAGTCTGCAAAAGTTCCTGGGCTTTGCTAATTTTTATCGTCGCTTCATCTGCAATTTTTCTAGTATTGCTAAACCATTGACCGATTTGACCAAGAAGGGTGCTGATGTGGTCAGTTGGTCTTCTGCTGCTGTGGAAGCTTTTCAAGAGTTGAAGCGTCGTTTTTCTTCTGCCCCTGTGTTGTGTCAACCAGATGTTTCGCTTCCATTCCAGGTCGAGGTTGATGCTTCTGAGATTGGAGCAGGGGCTGTTTTGTCGCAGAGAAGTTCTGATTGCTCGGTGATGAAACCATGCGCCTTCTTTTCCAGGAAGTTTTCGCCTGCTGAGCGAAATTATGATGTGGGCAATCGAGAGTTGCTGGCCATGAAGTGGGCATTCGAGGAGTGGCGTCATTGGCTTGAAGGAGCTAAGCATCGCGTGGTGGTCTTGACTGATCATAAGAACTTGACTTATCTCGAGTCTGCCAAGCGGTTGAATCCTAGACAGGCTCGTTGGTTGCTGTTTTTTGCCCGTTTTGACTTTGTGATTTCGTACCTTCCGGGCTCTAAAAATGTGAAGGCGGATGCTCTGTCTAGGAGTTTTGTGCCCGACTCTCCGGGTTTATCTGAGCCGGCGGGTATCCTCAAAGAGGGAGTAATTGTGTCTGCCATCTCCCCTGATTTGCGGCGGGTGCTGCAAAAATTTCAGGCTAATAAACCTGATCGTTGCCCAGCGGAGAAACTGTTTGTCCCTGATAGGTGGATGAATAAAGTTATCTCTGAGGTTCATTGTTCGGTGTTGGCTGGTCATCCTGGAATCTTTGGTACCAGAGAGTTAGTGGCTAGATCCTTTTGGTGGCCATCTCTGTCGCGGGGTGTGCGTTCTTTTGTGCAGTCCTGTGGGATTTGTGCTCGGGCTAAGCCCTGCTGTTCTCGTGCCAGTGGGTTGCTTTTGCCCTTGCCGGTCCCGAAGAGGCCTTGGACACGTATCTCTATGGATTTTATTTCAGATCTTCCCGTCTCTCAAAAGATGTCAGTCATTTGGGTGGTCTGTGATCGCTTCTCTAAGATGGTCCATTTGGTACCCTTGTCTAAATTACCTTCCTCCTCTGATTTGGTGCCATTGTTCTTCCAGCATGTGGTTCGTTTGCATGGCATTCCAGAGAATATCGTTTCTGACAGAGGTTCCCAGTTTGTTTCGAGGTTTTGGCGAGCCTTTTGTGGTAGGATGGGCATTGACTTGTCTTTTTCCTCGGCTTTCCATCCTCAGACTAATGGCCAGACCGAACGAACCAATCAGACCTTGGAAACATATCTGAGATGCTTTGTTTCTGCTGATCAGGATGACTGGGTGTCCTTTTGGCCTTTGGCTGAGTTCGCCCTTAATAATCGGGCCAGCTCGGCTACCTTGGTTTCGCCGTTTTTCTGCAACTCTGGGTTCCATCCTCGTTTCTCTTCAGGGCAGGTTGAGTCTTCGGACTGTCCTGGTGTGGATACTGTGGTGGACAGGTTGCAGCAGATTTGGACTCATGTAGTGGACAATTTGACCTTGTCCCAGGAGAAGGCTCAACGTTTCGCTAATCGCAGACGCTGTGTGGGTCCCCCACTTCGTGTTGGGGATTTGGTTTGGTTATCTTCTCGTCATATTCCTATGAAGGTTTCCTCTCCTAAGTTTAAACCTCGTTTCATTGGTCCGTATAGGATTTCTGAGGTTCTTAATCCTGTGTCTTTTCGTCTGACCCTTCCAGATTCTTTTTCCATACATAATGTATTCCATAGGTCATTGTTGCGGAGATACGTGGCACCTATGGTTCCATCTGTTGATCCTCCTGCCCCGGTTTTGGTGGAGGGGGAGTTGGAGTATATTGTGGAGAAGATTTTGGATTCTCGTGTTTCAAGACGGAAACTCCAGTATCTGGTTAAGTGGAAGGGTTATGCTCAGGAAAATAATTCCTGGGTCTTTGCCTCTGATGTCCATGCTCCCGATCTTGTTCGTGCCTTTCATATGGCTCATCCTGGTCGTCCTGGGGGCTCTGGTGAGGGTTCGGTGACCCCTCCTCAAGGGGGGGGTACTGTTGTGAATTCTGTGGCAGAGCTCCCTCCTGTGGTCACAAGTGGTACTTCGGCTGATTCTCTCTGTGAGCTTCCGTTGGTGGAGGAAAGTGGTAATAATAATAATAATAATCTTTATTTTTATATAGCGCTAACATATTCCGCAGCGCTTTACAGTTTTGCACACATTATCATCACTGTCCCCGATGGGGCTCACAATCTAGATTCCCTATCAGTATGTCTTTGGAATGTGGGAGGAAACCGGAGTGCCCGGAGGAAACCCACGCAAACACGGAGAGAACATACAAACTCTTTGCAGATGTTGTCCTGGATGGGATTAGAACCCAGGACCCCAGCGCTGCAAGGCTGCTGTGCTAACCACTGCGCCACCGTGCCGTGGTACTGCGGCTTCTGAGTTTCCTTCCTCAGGTGATGTGGTGAAGTCTTTAGGTGCTGCTCTATTTAACTCCACCTAGTGCTTTGATCCTGGCCTCAAGTCAATGTTCTAGTATTGGACCTGTTTCCTCCTGGATCGTTCCTGTGGCCTGCTGCTCTGCATAGCTAAGTTCCGCTTTGCTATTTTGTTTGCTGTTTTTTCTGTCCAGCTTGTCTATTTGTTTTTTTCTGCTTGCTGGAAGTTCTGGGACGCAGAGGGTGTACCTCCGTGCCGTTAGTTCGGTACGGAGGGTCTTTTTGCCCCCTTTGCGTGGTTTTTGTAGGGTTTTGTGTTGACCGCAAAGTTACCTTTCCTATCCTCGCTCTGTTCAGAAAGTCGGGCCTCACTTTGCTAAATCTGTTTCATCTCTACGTTTGTCTTTTCATCTTAACTCACAGTCATTATATGTGGGGGCTGCCTTTTCCTTTGGGGTATTTCTCTGAGGCAAGGTAGGCTTATTTTCTATCTTCAGGCTAGCTAGTTTCTCAGGCTGTGCCGAGTTGCATAGGGAGCGTTAGGCGCAATCCACGGCTGCCTCTAGTGTGGTTGGAGAGGATTAGGGATTGCGGTCAGCAGAGTTCCCACGTCTCAGAGCTCGTTCTATGTTTTTGGGTTATTGTCAGGTCACTGTATGTGCTCTGACCTCTATGTCCATTGTGGTACTGAATTACCTTATCATAACCCTTCACGCTTGATTTTCCTCAGTTCATCGGCAGTTATTTTGCGCCTTTTTTGCCCAACACGCTTCTTGCGAGCCTGTTGGCTATTTGCCATGAAACGCTTGATTGTTCGGTGACCACGCTTCAAAAGTTTGGAAATTTTAAGACTGCTGCATCCCTCTGCAAGACATCTCACAATTTTGGACTTTTCAGAGCCCGTCAAATCTCTCTTCTGACCCATTTTGCCAAAGAAAAGGAATTTGCCTAATAACTAATCACACCTTATATAGGGTTTTGATGTCATTAGACAACACCCCTCCTCATTACGGAGATGCAAATCACCAGATTTATTTAATTGGTAGTTCGCTCTCAAGCCTGAACAGCTTGGAGTAGGACAACATGTATAAAAAGTATCATGTGATCAAAATACAACTTGCCTAATAATTCTGCACACAGTGTATGTTATTAATGGAGAGAGGGGAGAAAGCCTCACACAGACACCTATGGTGGTGGCTTACCTCCCATGACAGCAAAGAATCAATCATGTCAGCATTCAACTGTCCTGACAGACCAACCATTGGCCGAGCAATTCATAAATATTAGTTGGTTGTCTGCTTTCAGCCCATGTCAAGGCCCCATAAACATTAAATTAACATCACCGGAACCCACCAATATCTAAGGGTTCAGCCACCAGTCTAATGTGTATGGGGTACCCTGACAGGTAGTTGCCTGGGACAAGAATTCGGCATGTCTGATTTTGGACTGCTGAACCTTTTGCAATTTATGATATAAACAGCTGCCTGATATTTCTGACAGAAGCTTTCTCATAGAGAACACAGAAGGTCTTGGCAAAGGAACTGCTCTCGTGTATTGAAAATAGTGATGGACAAGTGTGCTCGTTACTCGAGGTTTCCGAGCATGCTCGGGTGTTCTCCAAGTATTTTGGGCTGCTAGACAGCCTGAATACATGTGGGCATTCCCTAACAAACAGGCAATCCCTGCATGTGTTCAGGTTGTCTAACAGCCGCAAATCATGCAGCTGCGGCAACTCAAACATAACCTCCGAGCACGCCCAAAATACTCGGAGAACACCCGAGCATGCTCGAAAATCTCGAGTAATGAACACACTTGCTCATCACTAATTGGAAAGTCGGGCAAGGTATCTGCCTTCCAAACGATGGTTCGGCCAACAACGGTCTAGAAGGTGAATGGTGCCTTAATCCAATGGGTATGGCCACCTTTATGTTTGAAAAAACAATTTTTCCAATGCACTAAAAGATCTCATCTCAGCTGAATGTTAAATATTATATGTAGCTCAGGATCAGTGCAATATAAGTAACAAAGTGTATTTATAGAATTACTCAAGGATAGAATCCGTTTAATCACTGTGTGTTTGTTAAATGCATTTATCATTAATTTATTTTTTGTTTTTCTGTTCTATGTCCTCTCTTGGTAACTTCTGAAGTATTTTCACATTCTGTGACAAAAATCTCAAGATTTTCAAAAGTCAGACTTAATAATCTTTATATATTAATTGTAAGATGAAAATGGTTTTCCCATGAATAAAGTAAATTTTGATCAATAAATCTTGGAATAATTGTAAGTTACACAATTGGATGTGTTAAATGTTCCTGTGCTGAGATAATCTTAATAAATGGGACCCTCCTTTTTACTGTGTTATGACTGCTTATACAGAGTTGCCCAAGTTCATACAACAGCTCCTGTCCACGGGGGGAGCATAAGTCAAGTATAATAAGTGAGTATAAAGATGAAACAGAAGGTGCTTACATCTGCTGCTCTCTAAGGTAACACGTTTCCCTGTCTGAGAAAGCACATTTCCCTGCCTGTTTTGTCACAGGAGTGTTTCTGTCATGTCTCCAGACCCTCTAAGCTCATAAATCAAGTCAGTGATAAAGGAGCTCTAGTGGGCCGCTGAGCTTATATGTCACTGACTTAATTTTATGATGAGCTCACAGGACTGGTGGCGCTGCAGAAACCCTCACTCCTGTGATTAGAAACCTGCAATATTTTTGAGGCAGGGAAATGTGTTATTTTAGAAGGTAGCAGTTGTGAGCCTGTTCTGTTTTCTCTGTATACAAACTTATCATAAGAGACTTATGCTTCTTCCCCTGGCCAGGAACTGTAATATGTGCCAACCATGAACTGGAGCAGCTGTACATTATCGGACACAGCCATTACACAGTACATAGCAGGAGCACTTTTATGAGATTATCTCAGCACAGGAACGTATTTTATTAACGCATCCAATTTTGGAGCCTATTAATACTCCAAGAACTGTGAATTAATATGTAACTTGTAGGAAAACCCCTTTAAGTTTAGATCCTGGTGAGATAAAAAATGAATAGAATATTTGGCTGAAACCAAACGCATGAAAAACTGAATTAAAAATTAACCATGTGATCAAGGCATTAATAGAATAAATGGAAATAATAAGGAAATGGGGAAGAATTGCTAAACAAAATGCTCCAGAGTTTTGACAGTTTTCAAAAGTGTCTGGAAAGAAGGATATGCTAGAAATGTGGCAGCCTTATAAATAGCACACAACATTGCCAATGGACATAGTGTAAGGAGAGAACTGTCTACAGCAGACATCATTGTGATAAATTTGGAGCAGATTAAACTATAGACTTCTAAATTGTAACTTTAGGGACACATTAATCTGCCTCAGTGTGTGCAAAGTTACATGTGAGGATGAGACATGGACCGATTGAGCTACCTAATGTGCCAGTGCCTTAGCTAATAAAATCCAATTGTCACGTTTTTGCTTTGAACTACAAGCTTAGTAAAATAATTTACATTTGCCCAGGATATCTCAGTGCCAGGCAGATTGCTATTCAATCCCTCATTTGTTTGAGCAATTTGCTCTTCTTATGATCAGTCATATGAAATTTCTGGACATATAGGTAATTCTCATGTTTCTAAGTTATCCCCAGTGCATGGGATAGTGAGTAACTTCCCGATCCTTTGGGGTCTGAATGCTGGGTTCCCACCGATCCCATGAACCAGGGGTCTTCAGAGACCCTTGTGAATGGAGTGCAGGTTGATCATTTGCACTTCTGTTCCATTCATTTGTACAGGAGTGCCAAAGACCAGCGGCGTGCAACACTCGACTATCTCCGGCAGTATCATTAACAATGGATCGTCAATCTGCTTGATCAACCACCACTCCATTCAGACAGGGCTATTCAGAGCCCTGGTTCTTTGGCTTGATGGGGCACCTGGCAGTCTGACCGCCAACAACCGGAAAGTTATGCCCTACTACTGTGGCTTGCCAAAGTTTCCCCTCCCCCCTACCCTTGGCTTTTTACATTACAACCTGTGTTTAAATAATTTTTTTATTAGATTTGGGTGTGATGCATCAGCAGTAAATAGTCCTGGTTGTGAAGAGAAATTAGAAAAATATAGGCAAAAATTAAATACTAGATAAAATATGTGAAAATTGGCATGTGTAAATGTATTCAACCCTTTTGCTACGAAACCCCTACAAAATTCTGGTGCAAGTAATTACTTTCATAAGTCACATGTTTAGTGAAAGGATGTCCACCTGTGTGCAATGGTTGTCACATGGTTTGTTGGTATATACACACTTTTTTTGAAGGCCAACAGAGGCTGCAACACCATTGAGCAAGAGGCACAACAAACCAAATAACACCATGAAGACCAAGAAGCTCTCAAAATAAGTTATTGACAAAGTTGTGGAGAAGTACAAGTCAGGGTTGGGTTATAAAAAAAATAGCTCAATCTCTGATGATTTCCTAAAGCACCATCAAATCCATTATCATCAAATAGAAGGATCAAGGTACCACAACAAACCTGCCACGAGAGGGCCACCCAACAAAACTCTCAGCCCAGGGAAGGAGGGCATTAATCGGAACGGTAGCACAGAGATGAAAGGTAACTCTAAACAGAGGTGTATCTAGGGTTTCTGACACCTGGGGCAAGAGTTCATTTTGGTGCCCCTCCCAGCACACATGCGATCTGCACACTTTGCCATGTACCCACGAGCTCCTCTCCCTAATGCTCTCAATGTTCATTAAATCCCCCCATCTCCACTCCAAATCTCCCCACACACATTAAATCCCCCCATTCCCCACACAGTCCCTCATCATCCCCATCTCCTCATCCCCCCACAGCCCCTCATCAACCCCCTCAGCCCCTCATCAACCCCCCACAGCCCCTCATCAACCCCATCTCCCGCTCAGCACCTCATCACCTCCACACAGCCCCTCATCATCCCCTCATTCCCCACACAGCCCCTCATCATCCCCCCATTCACCACACAGCCCCTCATCACTCCCCCATTCCCCACACAGGCCCCCATCATCCCCCCAATTTTAGGCCACGCCTCTGACCACACCCATTTCACAATTAGTCATGCCCCAACCACACCCATTTAGCACTGCTGATCACAATGTTTCATAAACAATAATTATAAACAAAAAAATATGGCCACACAGTGCTCCATACTGTATAATGGCCACACATGATGCTCCATACTGTATAATGGCCCCAAATGATGCTGAGTACAATGTACTGGCCCTACGCGATGCTCCATACAGTATAATGGGCCCACATGATGCTGCATACTGAATTATGGCCACACATGATGCTCCATACTGTATAATGGCCCCATATGATGTTCCATACTTTATAATGGCCACACATGATGCTCCGCTCCGTACACCTCGTACACACACGACTCCGCTCCGTACATCTCATACACACGCGGCTCCACTCTGTACACCTTGTACACACACACAACTCTGCTCCATAGAGCTTTCACACGCTGCTCCGATCCGTACACCTCTTACACACACAGCTCCTCTCCGTACACCTCTTACACGCACGGCTCCGCTCCATACACCTTTCACACGCTGCTCCGATCCGTAGACTTCGTACACACACAGCTGCGCTCCATACACCTCATACACATGGCTCCGTACACTTCTTACACGACTCCGCTCCATACACCTTTCACACGGTGCTCCGATCCATACACCTCATACACACACGGCTCTGCTACATCCACACTGTAAACACCTCCTGACCTCATACATACGCTTACCCTCGTCCAGCGCCATGACAACCAGCAGGCAGTGTCAGGCTTAGCTTAATGTCAGGCTTTACAAGGCTGCAGCACCCAATGAGGCTCAATTGCATGTGAATTATTGGTGAGGCTGCCAGTGGGGAAAAATGACAAGCCACATTAATTAGCCCTCTCCCAGGGAGCTGCTGCTGCTCCTCCTCCTCCAGCATTCACTGGACTGTGACATCGACTACTGATGATAGTCCCTCTGCAATCACAGCACTGAGCAGCCGAGGCCAGTTACAGAGGAGGAAGCCTGTGATGAGTCTCCATCCCACCCTGCTCAGCCCCACTCATTCCACACAGGATTACCCAGGCATTAGCTCCACTGCTGCTTACACTGGCACCCGTTCGGCAGGTAAGCTGTTACTAACTACAGTTACGTACCTCAAATGCCCTCTGTCTCTGAGCTGTACTGCACTGCATGGGGAAGGGGCGTCGCCTAACACAAGGGGGCATGTCGGCAGCTTCTGCTGTCTGCGGGAAACAGAGCGTCCCGTGCGAGAGTGCGGGGCAAAGGCTCAAAACCGCAATGCAATGCAATGCAATTGAATACTAGGAGACGGCGTGCTGCAGCTTCTCTGTGCTGGCTATCAGCTTGATAGCACAGAGAACAGCCGACTCCCAGTCCGGGGGGTGGCAGAATGCAGCTGCTGGGGAGACAATGCGGACCCCCGCATTAGGCGGCCCGACTGCGCCCCCCTGCCAGCTGCAACCGGGGCACATGCCCCGGCTGACCCCCCCCCCATCCCTAGATACGCCACTGACTCTAAAGGAGCTGCAGAGTTCCCAAGCAGAGATTGGAGAATATGTACATATGACTATCATAAGCCATACACTCCATAGAGGTGACCTTTATGGAAGAATGGGTAGAAAAAGCCTTTTCTTACACACAAAAATTGTAACCCGCATTTTTAGTTTGCCCACAGACATGTAGAGAAAGGTGTTGTAGTCAGATGAGACCAAAATTTAACCTTTTAGCCACCTATCATGGCTCATCACCCCAAGAACACCATCCTCACAGTGAAACATGGTGATGGCAGCATCATGCTGTGGAGATGTTTTTCAGCAGCAGAGACAGGGAAAATAGTTACAGTCGAGGGGAAGATTGATGGTGTTAAAATACAGGGATATTCTTGGGCAAAACCTGTTCAGTCTGTCAGTGATTTGAGACTGGGACAGAGGTTACCCTTCCAAAAAGACAGTGACTCAAAGCATACTGCTAAGGCAACACTCGAGTGGTTTAAGGGGAAATGTGGAAATGTTTTGGCGGGGCCTAGTCAAAGACAAGACCTTAATTCAGTTGGGGAATCTATGGTCAGACTTGAAGATTGCTTTTCACCAGAGGAAACCATCTAACTTCTAGGATCTGGAGCAGTTTTAGGCAAAAATCCCATTGACTTGCAGCTGTAATTGGGCTCTGCAAAGTACTGACTTTAGGAGGGTGAACAGTTATGCTTCCTGAAGTTTTCAGTTATTTTGTCCTGTTTGTTGTTTGCTTCACAAAAAAAGAAAACCAGATGTTCAGTTGTAGACATATTCTTGACATGAACTGATGCAAACCCTAAAAAAAACAGTGAAATTCCTGATTGTGAGGTAGCAAAGCACAAAAAATGCCAATGATATGAATAATTTCACAAGCCACTGTACATGAATGGCGATAACTTACACACTTGAGAATACCCCATAAACACCTTATAAAGGCACGTTCTAATAATATATAAGCTTATATTTGCAGGTCACCTATTTGCATTTATTTTATTAGATGCTTTACATTATTGCAGTAGCATATAAAAGTTTGGGCACTCCTGTTCAAAATTACTGCTATTGTGAACAGTTAAACAAGTTGAAGATGAAATTATCTCTAAAAAGGCTAAATTTAAAAGGTGACACATATCCTTTGTATTTTAGTCAAAAACATATATATTGTCATTTTTTACATTTTAAAAATTACAAAAAGGAAAATATGCCAATGTAAAGGTTTGGGTAACCTTGGAGATTTGTGTGCTTAGATCACTTTGACCAAGCTTTCAGACCTTAATTAGCCTGGGAGAGTTATGGCTTCTTCACTATCATCGTTCGGAAAGGCCAGGTGATGTAAATTTCCTAGCTTTGTAAAAACCCAGCCTCCTCCATGTGCCAAAAAACAGCAGCCATGGGTTATTCTAATCAGTTGCCTAGCACTCTGAAAATAAAAATGGTGGAGCCCCACAAAGCAGGACAAGGCTATAAGAAAATAGCAAAGTATTTTCAATTTGCCCTGTCCTCAGTTGGAAATGTAATTAAAAAATGTCAGTTAAGAGGAACAGTGAAGGTCAAGATGATGTCTGGAAGGCCAAGCAAAATTTCAGTGAGAGCTGTTCGTAAGATTGCTAGAGAAGCAAATCAGAACCCCTGCTTGACTGCAAAAGACCTTTAAAAAAATTTGCATACTCTGGAGTTGTGGTACACTGTTCAACTATTAAGAGACACCTGCACACCTATGGCCTTCATAGAAGAGTCCTCAGAAGATAAACTCTCCTGCGTCCTCACCATAAAATTCAGTGTCAAAAGCATGCAAATCAACATCTAAACAAGCCTGATGAATTCTGGAATCAAGTCCTGTGTGGAGAAAAAAGGGCACAGAATTTCAAGGAAAGAACATCTCACCATCCATTTTGCATGGGAGTGGATCACTCATGCTTTGAAGTTGTGTTGCAGCTACTGGCAGAGGGAACATTTCACAGGTAGAGGGACGAATGGATTAAATGGAATTTTAAACAAATTCTGGATGCAGACATAACACCATCAAGAAGAAAGCAGAAGTTGAAAAGAGGATGGATTCTACAAATGGATAATGATCCTAATCACATGACAAAATCCACAATAGATTACCTCAGCTTTCAGGCGCAAGCTGAAAGTTTTACAATGGCCCTCACAGTCCCCTGATCTGAACATCATTGAAAATCTATGGCTAGACTTCAAAATAGCAGTGTATGCAAGATGACCCAGGAATCTCACAGAACTGGAAGAATATTCCAAAGAAGAATGGCTGAAAATCCTTCAAATAAGAACTGAAAGACTCTTGGCTGGCTACAAAAAGCATTTACAAGCTGTGATACTTGCAAAAGGGGTTGCTACTGGGTACTTATCATGCAGGGTGCCCAAACTTCTGCATTGGCGCATTTTCCTTTTTGTAATTTTTAAAATGTTAAAGATGAAAATATATTTTTTTTTGCCTAAGATGCAAAGGAAATGTGTCATCTTTAACTTTAGCCCTTTTAGAGATCATTTCATCTTCAAATTGCTTAACTGTTCGCAATAACAATAATTTTGACCAGGGGAGCCCAAACTTTTACATGCCAGAGTATAATCGATATATTTTACATTGCATGGTGCCTCTCGATCTGGCCATTTACA
Organism: Ranitomeya imitator; assembly: GCF_032444005.1. Classification (NCBI taxonomy): domain Eukaryota; kingdom Metazoa; phylum Chordata; class Amphibia; order Anura; family Dendrobatidae; genus Ranitomeya; species Ranitomeya imitator. The sequence goes on along the minus strand of NC_091282.1, from coordinate 1,116,556,044 downwards.
CAATGTAATGTATCTTCCCTATGAAGGGTGCTGATGAGCTTACCAGTTCCATGATACATACTACGCTGCTTGTGCACTTTTTTGGGAAGAAAGGAAAAATTGAACTTAACTTTGAAGACTTTTATCGGTAAGTCACTTTGATATTGATTATTATATGCAGTTAGTTAAATTATATGTTGATGTAACATAAGCTGTATTCTTCCTAAATAATAACCCCACCATTCAGTCACCTGTAATCATAATACAGTTTCTAAATATGATTATGACGAAAGATAAGACACATAACCTACAAACAGCAAGCTGCAGATCCCACAAGCATGTACCACAGAACATAAGAGCAATACATCATTATTGTATAACATTTCGTCATGGGACACAGAGCAAAGATAAAAAACAAAACATGTAAAAAAAAACATGGACCACACTACACCAACATAAAACCATGGAAAAGAAAATAAATACACAAAACAATGGAACACAACAAAAATAAATGATGCAGGAGTCCTTGACAGAACTAAAATGGAACACAACACCTAACTCTGGACAAGTGAACTTATTAATGCACAAAATATGGCACACAGGTCATACATACAACAAACATGGAAGCAGATACCAACAATGATGCTTCGAATTTATGAAGAGGTACATGCCTCCTAATGAATTAGGTGCATCTTATAAGTGCCGTACTTTCCCAGAAATGTTGCTCTTTCAGGGACTGGAGGACATTTCTGGCATAATTTATGCCACAACAATGGTGTAACTTTTGCCCTGTGGGTTTCACCACGCCCCGTTGAACCTTCGCCATGACCCATCTGGCCCCAGTTCCTTTTATTTTAACAAATCTGTCATGGATGGGTGTAATAAAGCAAAAAGTCATACAATGTTTATCTTCAAGTTGTCAATTTTGTGACATTTGAAGGCGTTTTATGCCGGAATTCTCACAAAAACACAGTCATGAATCGGCCCTTTATATTGATGTTTAGATCAGACATACAGTACTTTTGTAGCATGGAGATTGTTTCATTGGCAGGTCTGATTTTTCACTTGCCCTGCAATGGCTAAAATATGGATGAAAATTGCGATTGTGCAACCCATTCATCCCTTCGATTCTTTCAAGCTTTTTCAAAGCATGTAGAAAATGAAATGCACCCGTTTTCCCTTTTTTATATCTGTTATAGGTTTATGGATAACCTCCAGACTGAGGTACTTGAAATTGAGTTCCTTTCCTATTCTAAAGGCATGAGTACAATCAGTGAAGAAGATTTTGCCCGCATTCTCTTACGATACACAAATGTCGAAAACACATCAAGCTACTTGGAGAATGTGCGCTTCAGGATTCCAGAAGAAAAGGTAATTTTGTACAATGATCGGGTCCATTCATAAGTAAATGAAAAAAAAAAATTAAAAAATTCTAATTGTGACAGCAACATTTCTAAATTGTTAAGAAAAGTTCTATAATTTGTGTGTACTGACACGACCATTGCTTCTTTATTAGTTTGTTTTTTTTAAACTTTGGAAATTACAATTACAGTAAATGCAATTCTTATTATAACACAGGGGGGGTATTTATACCAGAAATCATAATATGTCGTAACTCGACAGTTTCACAAAAATATTAGGAGTTTTGGTGTTTACATGCCAATCCCGGCCAGCTACGCCCATATGGTCACTTCAAATCCATCGTAAGTTACTCCACCAAAGTGGCATAACTTATTTATCTCTTTAGATATACAGGTTAAAGTGGCTCTTGATGATACAGTTGTTTTTGCCATCAGGGATGGTGAAAGGAATACAGGCATACATTGGGGACAATTCTGTATCCGCTTTAGTCATAAACATGAAACAAGCTTGATGGTTAAAGAGTTTTACAAAAGGCCACAAGCTTGGTGGTTTAAGCAGTCTTACAAGAGGCAATCATTTGGTATAAACACTTGATATTTCTAAAAACATTAGGATTTGCACTAGCACTGTCCATGTGTCACTCTCAATGCAGCCCAGCGTACCTCAGAACTTCCCCCTCTAAATTACCTTTCTTCAGCCTAACGTGTCTGTCAGTCTTGGCACTCATATGGCCTACTGTTTTTGTTATCACGTATCAATCCCTCACACCCAGGCACCAGTGTACTTGGCCTTTTTGGGCAGATACTTTCACAATGTTGGCGGGTGCACTGTTCACTCACTCAGGAGTAAATGTCCCTCCATGTGGCCCTTTCTATAGCCATGGGGTAGCACACCATATACAGTGGATATAAAAAGTTTAGACCCTCCTGTTGAAATGCTAATGTTAAAAGGTTTTTGATATGTAAAAAAATTATACAGAGAAGAATAATTTCAGAACTTTTTCCATCTTTGCTTTCGCCCATAAAAAGACCATGGCATTACATATACCATGGAACACTTAACCCCTTAATCCCATATGACGTACTATCCCGTCGAGGTGCCCTGGGACTTAATTCCCAGTGACAGGATAGTACGTCATATGTGATCGGCCGCGCTCACGGGGGGAGCACGGCCGATCGCGGCCGGGTGTCAGCTGACTATCGCAGCTGACATCCGGCACTATGTGCCAGGAGCGGTCACGGACCGCCCCCGGCACATTAACTCCCGGCACACCGCGATCAAACATGATCGCGATGTGCCGGCGGTACAGGGAAGCATCGCACAGGGAGGGGGCTCCCTGCGTGCTTCCCTGAGACGAGCGGTACACGGTGATGTACTCACCGTGTACCGAGCGTCTTCTCCCTGCAGTCCCCGGATCCAAAATGGCCGCGGGGCTGCATCCGGGTCCTGCAGGGAGCACTTCCGGGTCGCCTGCAGGCACTTGGTAACGCTGCAGCGATGAATGAGATCGCCGATCTTACAGAGTGCTGTGCAAACTGTAAGATCGGCGATCTGTGATGTCCCCCCCCTGGGACAAAGTAAAAAAGTGAAGAAAAAAAATTTCCACATGTGTAAAAAAAAAAAAAAATTACTAAATAAATAAATAAAAAAATAAAAATTATTCCCATAAATACATTTCTTTATCTAAAAAAAAAAAAAAAAAAACAATAAATGTACACATATTTAGTATCGCCGCGTCCGTAACGACCCGACCTATAAAACTGTCCCACTAGTTAACCCCTTCAGTGAACACCGTAAGAAAAAAAAAGAGCCAAAAAACAACGCTTTATTATCGTACCGCCAAACAAAAAGTGGAATAACACGCGATCAAAAAGACGGATATAAATAACCATGATACCGCTGAAAACGTCATCTTGTCCCGCAAAAAACGAGCCGCCACAAAGCATAATAAGCAAAAAAATAAAAAAGTTATAGTCCTGAGAATAAAGCGATGCCAAAATAATTATTTTTTCTATAAAATAGCTTTTATCGTATAAAAGCGCCAAAACATTAAAAAAATGATATAAATGAGGTATCGCTGTAATCGTACTGACCCGACGAATAAAACTGCTTCATCCACTTTACCAAACGCAGAACGGTATAAACGCCTCCCCCAAAAGAAATTCATGAATAGCTGGTTTTTGGTCATTCTGCCTCACAAAAATCGGAATAAAAAGTGATCAAAAAATGTCACGTGTCCAAAAATGTTACCAATAAAAACGTCAACTCGTCCCGCAAAAAACAAGACCTCACATGACTCTGTGGACCAAAATATGGAAAAATTATAGGTCTCAAAATGTGGAGACGCAAAAACTTTTTTGCTATAAAAAAAGCGTATTTTAGTGTGTGACGGCTGCCAATCATAAAAATCCGATATAAAAAACGCTATAAAAGTAAATCAAACCCCCCTTCATCACCCCCTTAGTTAGGGAAAAATAATAACATTAAAAAAATGTATTTATTTCCATTTTCCCATCAGGGCTAGGGTTAGGGCTAGGGTTGGGGCTAGGGTTGGGGCTAGGGTTAGGGCTAGGGTTGGGGCTAGGATTGGGGTTGGGGCTAGGGTTGGGGCTAGGGTTGGGGCTAGGGTTGGCGCTAGGGTTGGGGTTAGGGTTGGGGCTAGGGTTAGGGCTAGGGTTAGGGCTAGGGTTAGGGTTGGGGCTAGGGTTGGGGTTAGTGTTGGAGCTAAAGTTAGGGTTAGGGTTGGGGCTAAAGTTAGGGTTAGGGTTGGGGCTAAAGTTAGGGTTAGGGTTTGGATTATATTTACGGTTGGGATTGGGTTGGGATTAGAATTAGGGGTGTGTCAGGGTTAGGGGTGTGATTAGGGTTACCGTTGGGATTAGGGTTAGGGGTGTGTTAGGGTTAGGGTTTCAGGTAGAATTGGGGAGTTTCCACTGTTCAGGCACATCAGGGGCTCTCCAAACGCGACATGGCGTCCGATCTCAATTCCAGCCAATTCTGCGTTGAAAAAGTAAAACAGTGCTCCTTCCCTTCCGAGCTCTCCGGTGCGCCCAAACAGGGGTTTACCCCAACATATGGGGTATCAGCGTACTCAGGACAAATTTGACAACAACTTTTTGGGTCCAAGTTCTCTTGTTATCCTTGGGAAAATAAAAATGTGGAGGGCTAAAAATCATTTTTGTGGGAAAAATAAGATTTTTTTTATTTTTGCGGCTCTGCGTTGTAAACTGCAGTGAAACACTTGGGGGTTCAAAGTTCTCACAACACATCTAGATAAGTTCCTTGGGGGGTCTAGTTTCCAATATGGGGTCACTTGTGGGGGGTTTCTACTGTTTGGGTACATCAGGGGCTCTGCAAATGCAACGTGACGCCTGCAGACCAATTCATCTAAGTCTGTATTCCAAATGGCGCTCCTTCCCTTCCAAGCTCTGCCATGCGCCCAAACAGTGCTTCACCCCCACATATGGGGTATCAGCGTACTCAGGACAAATGGGACAACAACTTTTGGGGTCCAATTTATCCTGTTACCCTTGTGAAAATACAAAACTGGGGACTAAAAAATCATTTTTGTGAAAAAAAAAATAATTTTTATTTTCACGGCTCTGCGTTATAAACTGTAGTGAAAAACTTGGGGGTTCAAAGTTCTCACAACACATCTAGATAAGTTCCTTGGGGGTCTAGTTTCCAATATGGGGTCACTTGTGGGGGGTTTCTACTGCTTGGGTACATCAGGGGCTCTGCAAATGCAACGTGACGCCTGCAGACCAATCCATCTAAGTCTGTATTCCAAATGGTGCTCCTTCCCTTCCGAGCTCTGCCATGCGCCCAAACTTTGCTTCCCCCCCACATATGGGGTATCAGCGTACTCAGGACAAATTGGACAACAACTTTTGGGGTCCAATTTATCCTGTTACCCTTTTGAAAATACAAAACTAGGGACTAAAAAATCATTTTTGTGAAAAAAAAAAAGAACTTTTATTTTCACGGCTCTGCGTTATAAACTGTAGTGAAAAACTTGGGGGTTCAAAGTTCTCACAACACATCTAGATAAGTTCCTTGGGGGTCTAGTTTCCAATATGGGGTCACTTGTGGGGGGTTTCTACTGTTTGGGTACATCAGGGGCTCTGCAAATGCAACGTGACGCCTGCAGACCAATCCATCTAAGTCTGTATTCCAAATGGCGCTCCTTCCCTTCCGAGCTCTGCCATGCGCCCAAACAGTGCTTCTCCCCCCCCCCCCCCACATATGGGGTATCAGCGTACTCAGGACAAATTGGACAACAACTTTTGGGGTCCAATTTATCCTGTTACCCTTGCGAAAATACAAAACTGGGGACTAAAAAATCATTTTTGTGAAAAAAAAAAGAATTTTTATTTTCACGGCTTTGCGTTATAAACTGTAGTGAAACACTTGGGGGCTCAAAGCTCTCAAAACACATCTAGATAAGTTCCATAGGGGGTCTACTTTCCAAAATGGTGTCACTTTTGGGTGGTTTCCATGTTTAGGCACATCAGGGGCTCTCCAAACGCAACATGGCGTCCCATCTCAATTCCAGTCAATTTTGCATTGAAAAGTCAAATGGCACTCCTTCCCTTCCGAGCTCTGCCATGCGCCCAAACAATGGTTTACACCCACATATGGGGTATCAGCGTACTCAGGACAAATTGCACAACAACTTTTGTGGTCTAATTTCTTCTCTTACCCTTGGGAAAATAAAAAATTGGGGGCAAAATATCATTTTTGTGAAAAAATATGATTTTTTATTTTTACGGCTCTGCATTATTAACTTCCATGAAGCACTTGGTGGGTCAAAGTGCTCACCACACATCTAGATAAGTTCCTTAAGGGGTCTACTTTCCAAAATGGTGTCACTTGTGGGGGGTTTCAATGTTTAGGCACATCAGGGGCTCTCCAAACGCAACATGGCGTCCCATCTCAATTCCAGTCAATTTTGCATTGAAAAGTCAAATGGCGCTCCTTTCCTTCCGAGCTCTGCCATGCGCCCAAACAGTGGTTTATCCCCACATATGGGGTATCAGCGTACTCAGGACAAATTGCACAACAACTTTTGTGGTCTAATTTCTTCTCTTACCCTTGGTAAAATAAAAAATTGGGGGCAAAAAGATCATTTTTGTGAAAAAATATGATTTTTTATTTTTACGGCTCTGCATTATAAACTTCTATGAAGCACTTGGTGGGTCAAAGTGCTCACCACACATCTAGATAAGTTCCTTAAGGGGTCTACTTTCCAAAATGGTGTCACTTGTGGGGGGTTTCAATGTTTAGGCACATCAGGGGCTCTCCAAACGCAACATGGCATCCCATCTCAATTCCAGTCAATTTTGCATTGAAAAGTCAAATGGCGCTCCTTTCCTTCCGAGCTCTGCCATGCGCCCAAACAGTGGTCTATCCCCACATATGGGGTATCAACGTACTCAGGACAAATTGTACAACAACTTTTGGGATCCATTTTCTCATGTTACCCTTGGTAAAATAAAACAAATTGGAGCTGAAATCAATTTTGTGTGAAAAAAAGTTAAATGTTTATTTTTATTTAAACATTCCAAAAATTCCTGTAAAACACCTGAAGGGTTAATAAACTTCTTGAATGTGGTTTTGAGCACCTTGAGGGGTGTAGTTTTTAGAATGGTGTCACACTTGGGTATTTTCTATCATATAGACCCCTCAAAATGACTTCAAATGAGATGTGGTCCCTAAAAAAAAATGGTGTTGCAAAAATGAGAAATTGCTGGTCAACTTTTAACCCTTATAACTCCCTAACAAAAATAAATTTTGGTTCCAAAATTGTGCTGATGTAAAGTAGACATGTGGGAAATGTTACTTATTAAGTATTTTTTTTTTTTAAATTCGTTTATTAATTTCAGAATAGACAAACATTGCACATATTACATTTATCATTATTAAACATACCATCAGATACAAATGATTACAAACATCATTGCATCCAAAGTTCAGAGGCAATAGACTGTGCATGTTGAATCACTAGTACCTACAAAATACCTACTATACAACTTAAACAACTTTAACCTTTAGTAATAAGTCGCCAAAAGAAAACAGATTCAAGTTTGCTCTGCAACGATGTCCCCAAACCCCATGCCCTCCTCCCCGTGCATATATCTAATCCACGCAGACTACAGAGTATGATGAGATGAGTTCCATCTACCCCAAATTTTTTCGAATTTACCTGGGCATCCTCTATTATGGTACAGTGTTCTTTCATATGGGATAACCGAGTTCACCAGGTCAATCCAAGCTCTGAGAGACGGGGAGGAGCTACCCATCCACCTTAATGCCAGTACCTTTCGTGCTAAGAAGAGCGTTTCTCGAAGGAAGATCCCAGTATGGTGATCCCAGGTCTCTGTATCCCACACCCCAAATAGGCAAGTCAATGGTTCAAGTGGGACAGGGATTAACAATAAAGACGTTAACAATGTCGTGACTTCTTTCCAATAATGAAGGATTACCGGGCACCGCCATATCATGTGGGTAAAATCCGCATCATGTGCGTGACACCGTAAGCAGTCTGACGTCTGAAGGCGGCCCATTTTAAAAAGTCGTGTCGGAGTCAGATAAGTCTGATATGTAATATATAGCTGGGTCATCCTATTGTTAACTGAGGGAGAAACTTTAGTTGGAGATTCCAAAATATCTTCCCACTCCTCTCCCAGTGTATCGGGAAGGAGTCCCTCCCATTTCTTTTTTAAGGTGTTAATAGTGAGCCCATCTCCCACGGATAATAGGTATGTGTATAAAGAGGAAATGAGCCCCTGAGGACCCTGTGATTTGAGAATGCCTATAAGGGGTAAAGATGAAATTGCTCGACCTGCACCTGCATTTCGCATATGTGACTGGAAAGCTGACCTCAGCTGTAAATAACGGAAGAATTGAGATCTTGGGATATTGCAGGTATCCCGCAATTGTTCAAAGGACACAAAAACATCTTGGTTATACAAATTACCTACCGAGAGAACACCACATGAGATCCAGAACTCAGTAGACGGGTGATTTAGTAATTCTGGAAAATAACTATTATACCACAGTGGCATTTCGGCTATTATATCTGTATATTTAATAACTTTTTTAATTTGTCTCCATATTAATCTCGCTTGTCGAAGCAATGGCAGCAAACGGGGAGCACTGACTTTCTCCATTTCCAAAAAACCCAGTGGACAGTCAATACGGGCAGAATGGATTATATGGCTTTCTGAATTAGGTAGGGAGTTGCTAGGCATCCATTTGCTTATCGCCCTAGCCTGCCCAGCAAGATAATATAGATAAAAGTCTGGTAAGGCTGCCCCTCCCCCCCTTGTCGGTCTCTGTAGAGTAGATAGCTTGAGTTTGGGTCTAGTCTTCCCCCATATAAAGGACGTGGTCAGGGAGTTTAAGTTTGCAAAGAAAGATTTGGGTATTGGCACAGCACTATGTTGGAGACAATAATTAAATTTGGGGAGCAATATCATCTTAACTAAATTAATGCGACCTGCAACGGAGAGAGGGAGTTTGCTCCAAGCTATGAATTTAGATTTGGCCAGGTCCAATAGTGGATAAATATTAAGTCGTAGGTCCAGCTGACTATATTGAGACATATGTATTCCTAGATATTTGAAATTGGAGACTACAGGTAGTGACGAGAGATTTTCGAGACGGGGCATCGGCTCATGAGACAGAGGCATCAGAGCAGACTTATCCCAATTGATATAGAGACCAGAGAATTTGCTAAAATTATCTATAGTCGTTATTACTCGCGGTAGTGTTTCTTCTGTTTTATCCATAAATATGATCATATCATCAGCATATAGACCGATGGTATCTACACGATCCGCAATACTTATTCCCTTGATATCCGTGGAAGACCTTATGCGTATTGCCAATGCTTCTATCGCGAGGGCAAAGAGGGCCGGGGACAGAGGACATCCCTGACGGGTTCCCCTATGTAAAGTAAAAGAATCAGAGATAGAATTATTCACAATTACCCGTGCCCTAGGATTCCTATATAGTGTATCTATCCCTCTAATAAATTTATCTCCAAAACCGTATTTCTGCAGACATGCAGAAAGAAAAGGCCATTCAAGGGAGTCAAACGCTTTAGCTGTGTCTAGGGATGCCAGAGCCCAGTTATTATCCAATTCTAGGGAGCTATATTGAATCACTGATTGGACCCGCCGAATATTAATAGAGGTACTTTTCCCAGGCATAAAGCCTGTTTGATCTGGGTGTATAAGATCTAATATGATTGTATTTAGTCTAGTGGCCAATATTTTAGTGAAGATTTTATAATCTACGTTCACCAATGATATGGGGCGATATGATCCACATTCCAAGGGGTCCTTTCCCTCCTTCTTAAGTACAATGATATTTGCATCATAAAATGTTTCAGGCATAATTTCTCCCTCCCATATATTCTGAAGCACCTTCAATAAGAGTGGTGCCAGGTGGTCCCGATATTTTTTATAGAACTCAACGGGAAACCCGTCAGGTCCAGGGGCCTTCCCGGTGGCCATATCCATTATAGCCTGTTCCACCTCCTCCAGAGTAAACTCGGCTTCCATAAAAGCCTGCTGGGTTGGGCTCAGTAAGGGGAATGCCATGTCTGATAGATAGTCTATACATTCAGGGACCCCAAGACCACTACCCGATTTGTACAGTGACTTATAGTAATTACAAAAACTTTGAAGAATTTCCTCGGTGGAGGATACCAACGAACCATCGAGTGTCCGAATCTGTAGTACCGTGTTGGAGGTGTTATGCTGACGTACCAAAAAAGCTAGGAGTTTACTGGCCTGATTCCCCATTTCAAAATAAGACTGACGGGTAAAAAATAATTTACGTTTTGATTTAGTGTCTATATTTTGGGTGTATAATCTTTGGGAAGTGAGCCACTCCACCCTGTTGCCGTTAGTTTGATTGGCCACATAGGCGGCTTCCGAGTCCTTCAGCCGTCGCTCAATCTCGTCATCTTCCCCCGCCGTCACCCTCTTTATATAGGAGATTGTAGAGGACAGACATCCCCTCAAATATGCCTTTAGAGTGTCCCAGAACAGATTGAGATTCGAGGGGTCTGGGTGAGTAGAGACAAAGCAGTTTAACTGATCAACCGTTCTATCACTAGCATCTATTAGTTTCAGCCAGAAGGGATTCAATTTCCAAGGTATATTATTATTTGACTGACCGTATTTAAGTTTGAGAACAATTGGGCTGTGATCTGATATCCCCCTGTTACCATGTTCGACACTATTCACCCACAGCGCTAGGTCGCTAGATCCAAATATGTAATCTATACGGGATAGAGACTGTCTAGTTGAAGAATGACAAGTATATTCCTTTATCTCAGGGTGACGTATTCTCCATAGGTCTAACCATCCGCTACCGTTCATAAATGATGCCAATTGAGAGGGAGATTGAGAAAGGGGCCCCCTTGACATCTCGCCGTCTAGTCTCAGTCTGTCTTTAAGATTATCCATGACTAAATTAAAGTCTCCCATACAGATAACACTAGCATTAGGATAATTTAGGGAGAAACCCAGTGCCATGCGGAGAACCGATATGCCGGCCGGGGGTGGGTTATAAACACATAATATCACATATTCCTTCATATTAATAAAGGCATGAACAAAAACAAAGCGACCCTCGGGATCGCGTCGTGACTCTCTAGCCTCCCACCTGACATTCCTATGTACCAACAGGGAGACCCCTCTGGAGTAACTGGTGTGAAATGCGTGAAGGGACCACTGCACCCACGGCTTTTGCGTACATTTAGCTGTGTCTCTGGTCAAATGCGTCTCCACAAGTGCTACAATATGTGGATGATACCTTTTAATTTGTGAAAATACCTTAATTTTCTTTCGAGGAGTCTTAATACCCCGTATGTTCCACGTCATACATACAATCTCAGATCCCATATCTACGTTCGGGAAAAGGCATAACATACACCACAGCCTGGGCGGGAATCAGGAACATCATACAGAGCATAAGGTTATCACTGGCGACTAATAAACATAACAAACAATTGAAACTGGTGTAAAATACCAAACCAAACAACATTTGAACAGTGGAGGAGTGTAATCCTACACTCCTATAGTTGAGTAGAATAGGGGATACCCTCACTGGAATCAGCGTCCGGTATAGTTGACAAACTCAGCACCCACATAGAGAGCTCTAGATTGTGTTGCCATCAGATAGAAAGAGCTACTCAAGAGTCCGGGGTACTAGGCCCCTTGTATGACCGTAACCATTCGACCGCCTCCGCCGGGTCAGTGAAGAACAGGGAGGAGCCTTCATGAACAATACGGAGTCGAGCTGGATAAAGCATGGAGTAAATGATGTTTTTATCCCTGAGCTGCTTTTTGACTTCCATAAATCGAACTTGCTGCTTTTGAAGTTCCATAGAGAAGTCCGGGAAGATTGATATAGTGGCGTTATTGAATTTAATAGGGGCCTTCTGCCTTGCCAAGCGAAGAATTGCATCCCTGTCTCTGCAGTTAAGGAGACGTGCCAGAAAGGGTCGGGGCGGAGTTCCAGGAGGAAGAGGTCTCGTTGGGACCCTATGGGCCCTTTCCACAGAAAATGTTGAGGAGAATCCGTCTCCCAGGGAGGTTTTAAGCCAGTCCTCTAGAAATTGCTCAGGTTGCTGACCCTCCGAGCGTTCTGGTAGGCCAATAATTCGGATATTATTACGGCGCAGCCTGTTTTCCAGGTCATCTGCCTTTTGCTTCCAGGCATTCACAGAGCCAGTGGCCTTTGATAACTTAGCCTCCATTGGGGCAATGGTGTCCTCTATCTGAGACACCCTTGTTTCAACCTCTGAAATACGCCCTCTCATAGTTTGTATATCTTGTCGCAGACGGCCCACTTCAGTATGCACGTCTTCTATTTTCTCAGTGAGAGAGGACCTGGTGAGAGATATAGCCTGCATCAACTGCTCAGATGCTTGTTTAAGAGTCAGTTCGTCTTGTTCTCCCTCCTCATTGCTGTCAGAAAGACGATTTTTGCGTTGACTCTGCGTGGGATTATTTCTGAGAGAGCGTGTATTATCTGGGGCATCTTCTCTGGCATATTTCCTCAACTTGTCAGCAGCCCCCGCTCCTTTAGGATGATGCATGGTGATTGGCAGAAGATCCCCACCAAATGACCAAATTTATTATTATGGCAGTCTATTCTCCACTAGCAGACCGGACAGGGCCAAACACCGGGATGCACCCCCGAGAGGCAGCAAACCAAGCAAAGAGTCTCAGATATCTGCAAATGTATCAACTTAGGAGTTTGCCCAGGCACTGTGTCCCAGAGCAGCCACAGTTCCCCAGGAAGAACAGCAGGGAGGGGGGAACGATCCCTCCAAAGTAATGGTGCAAGCAGGGGTTTTGATAAGGGGAGTGCAGGGCCCAATTTTCCAGGGCGCACACCGCTCTGCCCCTTTTAGTGTTTCAGGCCGGTAGCTCACCTCCTGAATGCACCGCAGTCTTGCTATATAGCGCCTCTCTCCTTGCTGCTGGAGAGTGCGCTGTGGTAATGGCCGCCGTCTCCCAGGGCCCGCCCGCCGCTCCAGACCCGGCACCTGTCTCCTGCTCCTCGATGTTCCACAGCGTCCCCGCTGTATGTAAGTGCCTGCCGTGCTCCCCGGGGGATCCACCCGGACTTATTAAGTATTTTGCATGACATATCTCTGTGATTTAACGGTATAAAAATTCAAAGTTGGAAAATTGCGAAATTTTCAACATTTTCGCCAAATTTCCGTTTTTTTCACAAATAAACGCAAGTTATATCGAATAAATTTTACCACTAACATGAAGTACAATACGTCACGAGAAAACAATGTCAGAATCGCCAAGATCCGTTGAAGCGTTCCAGAGTTATAACCTCATAAAGGGACAGTGGTCAGAATTGTAAAAATTGGCCCGGTCATTAACGTGCAAACCACCCTCGGGGCTTAAGGGGTTAAAGTCATCAAGAAGTGGATTCAATTTGGCACAACAGTGTTAGAGAACTGGTTGTCCTCAAAAATTGATAGAAAAAAAAAAAAAAAAAAAAACAAGAAGAAAATTGGTCTGGAAAGCTGCCAAAAAAAAAAGGCTTATAACAACATTAAAGGAGCTGCAGGAATTTCTGGCAACTACTGGTTGTGTACTGCATGTAACAGCAAGTTCTCGTATTCTTCATAGGTTTGAAGTCTACCAAAAGCATATGAAAAAACTTCTTATGGTCTGATGAGACCAAGGGTGAACACTTTGGCTTAATTTGAAAAGGTATGTTTGGCACAAAGCCAACATTGCACACCACCAACATAATACCATACCACAGTAAACTACGGTAAAAGTAGCATTATGCTTTGGAGCTGATTTTTGGTTTCTGAAACAGGGGCTTTAGTCAAGCTGGAGGGAATTAGGAACAGCTCCAAATATCAGTTGATTTTGCAAAAAAAAACCTTCAGGTCTTTGCTAAAAAGCTGAAGATGAAGAGGAATTTTATCTTTCAGTACAAAGACCCTAAGCATTCCTCCAAATCGAGAAAAACAATGACTTCTCCAGAATAAGATAACAGTTTTGAAATGGCCCAGTCAAAGCCCAGACGTAAATCCAATTGAAAATCTGTGGAGTGACCAGAAGAGGGCGCTGTACACAGTAGATGCCCTCGTAGTATGACAGATTTGGAGCTACTACAAGGAAGAGTTGACAAAGATCGCCAATTACGGATGTGCCATGATGATAGACTCCTACCAAAAAAGACTGAATGTTGCCATAAATTCAAAGGGTACTGCAACAAAGTATTCATGCAACCACATTATTTTAGTTCTTTAGTTCAGATTATTCAGTTGAATTGTACAGATTATGGATGACATAAACATGGAGAAAGTTCTGAAATGATTCTTCTTGGTATAATTTTTTTACATGACAAAAATCTGCCGTTTATACAAGGGCATGCATACTTTTTATATTTACTGTATAATTTATATACATATATATAATAGGTTTACATACATAGAAACATAAATCCCACACAAAAGTACCGTTATATTATTATTTCCTACAGGAAAATGCCGACTACATTTATTAATTCTTTGGGACAGAATTATTTTGGGTAAATTTCCCTAGAAATATAAGGAAATCCGAAGCTTTGAGCTCTAGTCCACAGACAAACACTATACTCGGCTTTCCTACTACAACAGAGAATTTCAAAGGGATCCCAGAGAATGAACGATTGCCGAGACGCTTGTGTGTCCGACTGCTTGACTTCTTGTGTAAGATGAATTGTGAGCCTGGTGCCCAGCTAATAGAAAGGGCTGTTGGCATGAAAATGCCTGAGTGGAAACCAATAGAGCTGATGTTACAAGTAGTCCTTGAGGCGTGGGATGTTTTGGATGTATTCTTCTGTTTGTATTTGTGGTGGGATCAGGTTAATCCTTCCTAAGGAAAACTTGCAAACAGCTTGTCTTTGCCTGAAATGGCTACACTTTGGCAGTGTTGACAGTGGAGCTTGAGGAACCAGAAAACCTAAAGTGTACTTAGTGCAAGACCTATTGTTAGGGCGACTTTCATCTTGCCTCTTGGTCAGAAGCTGAATGGCCCATAATTGAGTAGTGTGTAAATGGTTTCTCATCTCTTCTCACCATATAAAAGCAAGGATTGTTGAATAATTTAGGAAAGTATGTGAAACATAGTATTTATTGGCTTTCACCTCCAGTTTAACACCTCATTGTCTTACTTGATTGTTGTCATGTAAGCAGAAGAGTTGTGTTTGAAATGTCAATGACTGAGGGTTGAACGTTGACCACTTGTATATGTGGCAGACTATGTCCTTGCCTGGTATTGTATTTATCTTGTGATGTTGCTTACTTTACAGATGTCTACACAGTGACGAGTGTTAGTCTCGGTCTAAAAAATAATGGCTAAGCTGAACACTTTAAGGCGTTAGTGCCACATTTAGAAGTCATCCCCCATCCATAGGGGTTCCGACTGCTGGGAGTCACTTCAATCCCGAGAATGGGGCTCTGAAGAGCACTGTCTGGATGGAACAGGAGTTGAGCACCCAAACCATGTATTCTCAGTGGGACTGTGCTTGGTTATCTCCAGCAGTCCCGTAGAGAATGTATGAAACTGAGGTGTGCATGATCTCAGGATCGCTGAGAGTACCAGCAGTTGGACACCCACTGTGGAATAGGTGCGAGCTTCTATACTTGGTACAATTTTTAATCCTCTGAAATAGTGAGTCCATTAAAAGAGACATTCCCATCTCATATACTGTATTTGTGGCACATCCCTAGAATATGCCATAAATCTATAGTAGGTGCATATCCCACCAATGGGAAGAGATAATGTAGGCACTACTTATTAGTGGTGCTCAAGTAGGTGCCCAAACCGAGCTAGTTTGACAGATAGACTTGGCACACACAAAACGTAGATGCAGTGAAATTTAATGAGGTAAAGTACATACAGTGTTGTGAATTCTGCTCTTGGGCTCCCTCCGGTGGTTATGAGTGGTAGTGCTGCTGTCTTGGATCGCAGCATTTATCAGGTGTGTTCACTTTTTGCAATTTGGACTCAGCTATTTAGTCCTGCTTGATCCTTTAGTCAGTGCCATGTTGTCCATTGTTTTTGGAGGATTCACATCTCTTTCTGGTCTCTCCTGTTTGCTGTGCTTTTCAACAAAGATAAGTCCTGGCTTTGTTTTTGCTGTCTACATGATGTGGGCCTTATAGTTCAGTGCATTTTCATATTTTGTCTTGTCCAGCTTGTCTATGTAAGGATTTTTTGCAGCCGAGCGGTATCTCTGGAGATGCAGATATACCCTCCATGTCTTTAGTCAGATGTGGAGTTTTGTATTTTCTGTGGTGGATATTTTCTAGTGTTTTAATACTGACCGCATAGTTCTCTGTTCTATTCTTTCTTTTTAGCTAGTAAGGCCTCCTTTGCTAATCCTGATTTCAGTCTGCGTTTGTCATTTCCCTCTCCTCTCACAGTCAATATTTGTGGGGGGCTGTCTATCCTTTGGGGATTTTCTCTGAGGCAAGATAGTTTTCCCGATTCTATCTTTAGGGGAAGTTAGTCCTTAGGCTGTGTCGAAGGTGTCTAGGGAGTGTTAGGTACATCCCACGGCTATTTCTAGTTGCGCTGCTAAGTTCAGGGTTTGCAGTCAGTACAGGTACCACCTTCTCCAGAGTACGTCACATGCTGCTCCAAAGCCACCAGATCATAACAGTACAACTGGCCAACAATGAGTTAATTGCATCTCAGAAGAAGGGAGGAAAGGTTTTGAGCCATTTTTTTTTTCCTTAGCCTGTTTTGTCTTTTCCTCCCTCTTAATCTCTGGGTGGCTGCGGAACCTAGTAATAACATGAATGTTCAGGAGTTAGTTTCTCGTGTGGATCAGCTTGCTGCTAGGGTGACGGGTATTTCAGATTATATTGTTCAGACTCCTGCCTTAAAACCTAAGATTCCCACTCCTGATTTATTCTCTGGTGACACATCCAAATTTTTGAGTTTCAAAAATAACTGTAAACTGTTTTTTGCATTGAGACCCCGGTCCTCTGGTGATCCCATTCAGCACGTTAAAATCACCATATCCCTGCTGCGTGGTGACCCACAGGATTGGGCATTTTCCCTGGAAACTTGCAATCCTGCTTTGCTTAATGTTGATTCTTTCTTTCAAGCATTGGGGTTATTGTATGATGAGCCTAATTCTGTGGATCAAGCTGAGAAGATCTTGTTGGCCCTGTGTCAGGGTCAAGAAGCGGCAGAATCGTATTGCCAGAAATTTAGAAAATGGTCTGTACTGACTAAATGGAATGAGGTTGCCTTGGCGGCAATTTTCAGAAAGGGTCTTTCTGAATCCGTTAAAGATGTTATGGTGGGGTTCCCCACGCCTGCTGGTCTGAGTGATTCTATGTCTCTGGCCATTCAGATTGATCGGCGCTTGCGCGAGCGCAGAGTTGTGCACACTGTGGCGTTGTCCTCTGAGCGGAGCCCTGAGCCTATGCAGTGTGATAGGATTTTGTCTAGAGCTGAACGTCAAAGATTCAGGCGCCAGAATAGGTTGTGTTTTTACTGCGGTGATTCTGCGCATGTTATTTCTGATTGCCCTAAGCGTACAAAGAGAATCGCTAGTTCTGTTACCATCAGTACTGTACAACCTAAATTTCTGTTATCTGTGACCTTGATCTGCTCATTATCATAATTTTCCGTCATGGCATTTGTGGATTCAGGCGCCGCTCTGAACTTAATGGACTTAGAATTTGCCAGATGTCGTGGTTTCCCCTTGCAGCCTTTGCAGAACCCTATTCCTTTAAGGGGCATTGATGCTACACCGTTGGCTAAAAATAAACCTCAGTTTTGGACGCAGCTGACCATGCGCACGGCGCCAGCCCATCAGGAAGATTGTCGTTTTCTGGTGTTGCATAATTTGCATGATGATATTGTGCTGGGTTTTCCATGGTTACAGGTACATAATCCGGTGTTAGATTGGAGATCTATGTCTGTGACTAGTTGGGGTTGTCAGGGGGTTCATGGTCACGTTCCTTTGATGTCAATTTCCTCTTCCCCCTCTTCTGAAATTCCTGAGTTTTTGTCAGATTTCCAGGATGTATTCGATGAGCCCAAATCCAGTTCCCTTCCACCGCATAGGGACTGTGATTGTGCTATTGAAAAACACCAAAAAAGGACACATTCAAGAAAAAACACCAAAAAACAGGCAAAGATGCTTACCTGTCTAAATAGGCCTCAATACAAATGCACAAGCAGGGTGCAGCGGACCCAAACAAAATAGCAAATGCACAGGTGCAATACCTAATGAAACAGCCAGCCTTCAATAAGGGTTTGGCCGTGTGGTACACCAATGCACTAAGATAAAATACTCTGTATGTGGCGTGTTCACACAAGGAATACAAAGCATCTGGCTGCAGCCTATTTATAACGCCCTATGGCGGGCTGCCCAGTGCTAAAATGCATCCTGTGTGAACAGAGGCCACAGTGTACAGAACAATTTGGGCCCAGCTGCACCCTGCAAAAAATATACGTGCAAAAAAAAAACATATAAATATATGTAAGGTATTAGTTGATATTAGGGCCATAATATGGAAGCTGGCAACCCACGCCAAATAGGTACTTGTTGTATCCTTGAAAAACGGATACAACACGTAGATTGGCAAGTAAAAGTTCGGGCACCCCTGGTCAAAATTACTGTTATTGTGAACAGGTAGGCAAGTTGAAGATGAAATGATCTCTTAAAAGGCCTAAAGTTAAAGATGACACATTTCCTTTGTATTGTAGGCAAAAATATATATCTCTATTCTCATCTTTTACATTTTAAAAATTACAAAAGGGAAAATGGGCTGATGCAAAAGTTTGGGCACCCTGCATGGTTAGTAACTAGTAGCATCCCCTTTTGAAAGTATCACAGCTTGTAAGCGCTTTTTGTAGGGAATCAAGAGTCTTTCAATTCTTGTTTGAGGGATTTTCATCCATTCTTCCTTGGAAAAATTCTTCCAGTTCTGTGAGATTCCTGGGTCGTCTTGCATGCACTGTTATTTTGAGGTCAAGCGACATATTTTCAATGATGTTCAGATCAGGGGACTGTGAAGGCCATTGTAAAACTTTCAGCCTGCACTTTTTGAGGTAGTTCATTGTAGATTTTGTTGCGTGTTTAGGATAATTATTAATCCATCCTCTTTTCAACTTTTTTTACAGATGGTGTTATGTTTGCATCCAGAATTTGTTGAAATTTCATTGAATTCTTTCTGTGAAATGTTCTATGTGCCATTAGCTGTAACACAACCCAAAAACATGATAGATCCACTGTCATGCTTAATGGTTGGCAAGATGTGCTTTCCCTGAAATTTTGTGCCCTTTTTTCTCCACACATACCTTTGATCATTGTGGCCAAAGAGTTCTGTTTTAATTACATTGGTCCACAGGACTTGTTTCCAAAATGCATCAGACTTGTTTAGATGTTCTTTTGCATACTTCTGACATTGAATTTTATTTTGAGGATGCAGGAGAGGTGTTCTTCTGATGACCCTTTCATGAATGTCATAATTGTGCAGGGGTCTTAAAACAGTAAAACAATGTACCACATCTCCAGAATCTGCTAAATTTTTCTGAAGGTCTTTTGCAGTCAAGTGTGGGGTTCTGATTTGTCTCTCTAGCAATCCTATGAGCAGCTCTCACTGAATTGTTGCTTGGTCTTCCAGATCTTATCTTGACCTCCACTGTTCCTGTTAATTGCCATTTCTTAATTACATCTCGAACTCTGGAAAGGGCAACTTAAAAGCTCTTTGCTATTTTCTTATAGCCTTTTGCTGCTTTCTTGGCTTCTACCATTTTCATTTTCAGAGTTCTAGGCAGCTGCTTAGAAGAACACATGCCTGCTGATTTTTGACACAAGGTTAGCAAAAGCTGGGTTTTTATAAAGCTAGGAAATTTGCATAATCTGGCCTTTCCTAACATGACAGTGAAAAAGTCATAACCCTAATAGGCTAATTAAGGTCTGAAACCTTGGTCAAAGTTATCAGAGTACTCAAATCTCCAGGGTGCCTAAACTTTAACATTGTCCCATTTTCTTGTTTGTAATTTTTAAAATGGAAAAAAAAATGTACGGTATATATTATTTTTTGTTCCTAAAATATGAACAAAATGTGTCATCCTTAATTTTATTCCTTTTAGCGATCATTTAATCTTCATCTTGGTTAACTGTTCACAATAACACCAGGGGTGAACAAACCTTTACTTGCCACTATATGTGCAACGCAGACGTGTGAATTAGGCCTTATTCTGTAACATTTCGGAGGATAAGTAGTGAGCTCAAAATAGGTGTCTTCTGGTTCCTTCCTGGCTTCTTTCCATCTGGCTCAGCTTGATTGATAGGATTTTCCACATCTGCAAATAGGAAGGGTCCTATGAAGATGAACAATGCCGATCAAGTCCCTAATTTATCAGAAGGTCCTGAGAGTTCATTGTCAGCGACAAAGATTGTGAACCTCTCCCCAACCCAGTACTAACAAATGTCCAGAACTCAGCCAGACAGTCATGGTCACTTGTGCCCGATGAACTTTTTGGGTCTTTGAGTGTAGATTGGCATTAGAAGAAGTAGGTGAATTCGAGACCTGCTGATTGTCTACATATGTATGCTCCTGTAACAGGAGAAGACATCAGTGCAAAACTATGGTGGAACCATGTGGTACAATTGTAGTAGTTCTGTTATTAGAGGCACAGTTTACATGATTGTTAGTAGCCATATTCATCTGTACTTCGTCCTGAACTGACCACTAGGCTTGTGACCCAACTAATAGTATCCGTGGGCATGAAGTTGGGCAAACTACAGTATGGATGTGGCTTAAAACTTCAGTTTTGCTTCAAGTAGACAATTTAGTTAAGGATGTTAGGAGTGTGTATCTTCTCCTTTAACATGGAATATGCTTTTAAAAAATATATCAAGGTCGTGGCACCATTGTCCCTTGCTCGTAGTCTTTAGATGACAGTGTGAGGCCGGTATAGATAAAACAACCGTATTTGCAGAATTCTATAAATGTCCTTTGTTGATCTAGAAGGCATCTCATTTAGTTATGTCTTTAGAGGATTACTATGTAATTTTATAAAATAAATATTGCTTTATTTTTAATGGATAATTATTACATGTTATAACGAATGAAGTAAAGCTGTCCTTTGCCCCAAATTATAAAAAAAAAAAACTGAAAAAGTAAAAATGAAACAATTGAGATGAACATTACAATTAATGATAAATGAATCACACATAGCGCAATGCTAAATCTTGACCGGTCACCAAGGGGCTTCATAGATAGGAGGTCTTGCATGATAGTGATAATGGAGTCATAGTTGGTCCCTCCTTTTGTTTAGAAGCCATTGTCTTTACTCTTGGACCCAGTGGTTAGTGGGTTAGTACAAGTTGACGCTCTCCTGTCGGCATTTTGATGTAGAATTAAGCTGATGTTTTGGCAGCACTGCCCCTTAGTTCTAGATTTCCTTTTTGTCCATGACTTTGGACTCGATCTCCTTGGTCAGACCAGTTTGCCAGTGCTGGGATGTGAAGGTGTTTGCTTGTATGTTTAACCCAGTGTGTCTTTCATGTCAGTAAACTGAAGCTTCCTTTCAAGTTTTATTCTTCTTTCTCCCTGGCTCGTAAATGATGAAAATACCTGCTCAGTCAAACATCCGTTCTTTTCTTACCCCATTAACCCCTTTTTTGGACACTTAGATAATGCACTTTGTGGGGGGAAAAAGTCCCATGATGTATCTAGAGCACTCACTATTATGGTAATAATATAAAAAAACGGTCAACCTAATAGGATGACACCTTTGAGGTTTTCATATGTTTTGTTGAGGTATATGGATACGGGCATAGAGGGAGGTCCCGAGCTCCGAAGCTTCGGAGTCAGGATCCTCTAACCAGAGATAGAGCTCAGGCCGCCATGTAATATTACATTTCCTTCGGAGAGGTCATCACCACATCTGACTGGCTGCAGCTTTGCCCAGAAATATGTTTGATTTAACGTTAAATGGATGTAGTGTTAATCAGTTGTGTTTTTTGTTTGAAGAAGTTACAAATCTTTTAATTATAGAAAACTAAATAACAATTCATTGGAACAAAGGGAGGTGTGTAATGAAACAACCCCATTATATGTTACTCTGATATTGATAGTCTATCCTTGGTGTAGACCGTTAATATATGATCCGGTTCTAATCAGCTGATTAAAGGGACTGTTCTGCGTGAATGAGACTGAGAATGATTGCAGTGAGCTGCAATACCAGACCAAGCCACTCTGTAATATATGGCGCTATGCCACGCTCACTGATCGGCGGGTATATTGGGAGTCGGACCCCTGACACTGATGACCTATTCCTCCTGTTTCCAAAGGTTCAGATTATTGGAATTTACTAGAAACTAGAAGCTTGGGCTGATAAATGGCAAATGAGCTTTAATGGGGATAAATGTAAGGTCATGCACTTGGGTAGAAGTAATAAGATGTATAATTATGTGCTTAATTCTAAAACTCTGGGCAAAACCGTCAATGAAAAAGACCTGGGTGTATGGGTGGATGACAAACTCATATTCAGTGGCCAGTGTCAGGCAGCTGCTACAAAGGCAAATAAAATAATGGGATGCATTAAAAGAGGCATAGATGCTCATGAGGAGAACATAATTTTACCTCTATACAAGTCACTAGTTCGACCACACTTAGAATACTTTGCACAGTTCTGGTCTCCGGTGTATAAGAAAGACATAGCTGAACTAGAGCGGGGGCAGAGAAGAGCGACCAAGGTTATTAGAGGACTGGGGGGTCTGCAATACCAAGATAGGTTATTACACTTGGGGCTATTTAGTTTGGAAAAACGAAGACTAAGGGGTGATCTTATTTTAATGTATAAATATATGAGGGGACAGTACAAAGACCTTTCTGATGATCTTTTAAATCATAGACCTGAAACAGGGACAAGGGGGCATCCTCTACGTTTGGAGGAAAAAAGGTTTAAGCATAATAACAGACGCGGATTCTTTACTGTAAGAGCAGTGAGACTATGGAACTCTCTGCCGTATGATGTTGTAATGAGTGATTCATTACTTAAATTTAAGAGGGGACTGGATACCTTTCTGGAAAAGTATAATGTTACAGGGTATATACACTAGATTCCTTGATAGAGCGTTGATCCAGGGAACTAGTCTGATTGCCGTATGTGGAGTCGGGAAGGAATTTTTTTCCCCAATGTGGAGCTTACTCTTTGCCACATGGGTTTTTTTTGCCTTCCTCTGGATCAACATGTTAGGGCATGTTAGGTTAGGCTATGGGTTGAACTAGATGGACTTATAGTCTTCCTTCAACCTTAATAACTATGTAACTATGTAATAACTATGTAATAAATGACACAGATTGCAATAACAATGCCCCACAAGGACAAGCACTTACTGGCTAGTAGCCAGACCCATCTTCTGCAGCTCCTGAATGTAGCATTACATGGTGGAGATATAATGTACAGGTAGGGAGGGCCCATGACGCCAGAGGCGGCTCTGTGTTCTGGCACATCTAGAGGGTCCAATCCCTGTAATCTATCATATATTAGGGTAACGGGGCACTTTGGGTTATTGTTTAGTCACAGCCCCATGGTTTAAGGTAGACCAGGATCAGGACCTGTAGGGCAGTCTGATAAATTGGCTGAAGGCGTCCTGTGCAGCCCATCTTTTCCCGATTATTACATAAATGTGGCACGACCCCTGCCCGGACGGCTGTGGATGGTCTCGGGGGCTTCATATTCCCGTGTCTCTGGTGCGGCCGCAGCACTCACTTCAGAAGGGTCTGACTGGTAAAGGAAGTATCACGTTCCATATTGTAACCTTCTAAATGACTTTATTCATCGCCTGCTGATACTTTCATCTACTTATCTAGTTAAAATCGTAGAGGAACTAACTCTGCCTTTCTGCTCTGCTTCTCAGGGAATCTCGTTTGATGAATTTAGGTCTTTCTTCCAGTTTTTGAACAATTTAGAAGATTTTGCCATTGCAATGCAAATGTACAACTTTGCCAATCGATCTATTGGCCAAGGTAGGACATCCCAGTAAGAAAACTTGTGCATTTCCCAGTTGTACCAGGCTGTTTGGCTTCTGAATAGTTGCCAGACTATAGTTTCCCTCCAGTGGCCTTTTGGCCAGTAGTCCTCGTGTCCTCCAGTACCGATACCTGTGATAGGGGCCGGCACAGTCTAAGGCTAAGTGCACACGTTGCAGAATTGCCGCGGAAATTTCCGTGGCACTTCTGCGCCTCCTGCCGCGGGTATATCGTATGCGGAATTGGCATGCATATTCCCGCAGAAAACTAGCGTTTTGCAAGCATAATTAGCTTGCAGAATGCTAGCGTTTTCCAAGCGATCTGTAGCATCGCTTGGAAAACTGACAGGTCGGTCACACTTGTCAAACAGTGTTTGACAAGTGTGACCAACTTTTTACTATTGATGCAGCCTGTGCCGCATCAATAGTAAAAGATAGAATGTTAAAAATAATTTTAAAAAAATGGTTATACTCACCTACCGCAAACAGCCGATCTCCTCAGCGGCTTCCGTTCCTATAGATGGTGTGTGTGTGCAGGACCTTTGATGACGTCGCGGTCACGTGACCGCGACGTCATCACGGTCATGTGACCGCGATGTCATCGCAGGTCCTCAACACACCATCTATAGAAACAGAAGCGACCGCGTGCAGCGCTGAGGGGCAGGAAGACTCCGGGGCCATCGAAGGTGAGTATATCACGATTTTTTTATTTTAATTCTTTTTTTCTTTTTTTTAACAATTATATGGTGCCCAGTCCGTGGAGGAGAGTCTCCTCTCCTCCACCCTGGGTACCAACCGCACATAATCTGCTTACTTCCCGCATGGTGTGCACAGCCCCAT
The DNA here is from genome assembly GCF_032444005.1 of Ranitomeya imitator. Classification (NCBI taxonomy): domain Eukaryota; kingdom Metazoa; phylum Chordata; class Amphibia; order Anura; family Dendrobatidae; genus Ranitomeya; species Ranitomeya imitator. The sequence goes on along the minus strand of NC_091282.1, from coordinate 1,116,531,303 downwards.
GCGGGAAGTAAGCGGATCAATGCATTCCTAGGTGTGCGGAATCCCCGCGATTCCGCAAATATAATGAACATGGTGCATTTTTTTCTGGAATGCGAATCCGCTCAGGAAAAAAATGCAGCATGTGCACAAAAAATGCGGATTGCATTCTATTAAATAGGATGCTTAATGTGAGCGTTTTTTCGCGGTTTTATTGCATTTTTATAGCGAAAAAACGCGAAAAATCTGCTATGTGTGCACACAGTCTTAAGTAATTGAGAGGACCAGAAGAGCTGGCGCCATGAACAGCAGCTTGGGTCAACATAAAGATAGCCGATGAGTTCATGAAGTTAGAAAAGTTGTGTTTTTCTATAAAATCGATGACGTCCTCATGGACAAAACTCAGGGTTAGCACACATCCCACCACATTAAAGACAAGCCTGGAGTTTTCTCCACCCTGAAGCATCTCCTCGTTTCTCCATGACCAATTCCCACTAAAGAACAGGCAATGACAAAACAAGATGGGAGATTTCCCTCTTATCATAATGATTGGTTTGACTCTTTTGATGTCTTGTTTCTCCACAGATGAGTTCAAGCGTGCCGTGTATGTCGCTACAGGCCTGAAGTTGTCTCCACATCTAGTGAACACTGTGTTCAAGATCTTTGATGTCGACAGAGACGATCAATTAAGTTATAAAGAATTTATTGGTATTATGAAAGACCGGCTACATCGAGGGTTCAGGGTAAGAAGCTCCGATTTACAATCTGCTAATCTTTCACTGCTACTAACATCACAGCAAGGTTCTCCGTTAACCTCTTCAGTACTGAACCTAGTAAAATATATGCAATATATACTGCATGCATAGTATACAGCATGTTATAGAAAGGCAGTACTGGAGATCATACATTGAGTACATACAGTTCTGCACCTCTGTGGCTATTTTACCTCCTCACAACAGTCACTAATGACTAGAGCTGTACTTGAGTTCTTGGCTGCATTTTGCTGCCACCTGCTGACCAATCTGGGGCCATTGCACCTCAGTGCTGGAAATGATAATGATTGATAGCAAGGGTGGGCAATTCATTTTCATAAGGGGCTACATAACTGACCGTGACTGTTGTGCAGGGCCAAACCAACAGGACAAACTTAATTGTTCACAATATTATTATTCTTATAACTAATTTCTATCACTTAATAATCAGCAGACTTAAGTATGCTAACCCTCTGCTGCTACTACTAAGATATTTTGGGATAGGGCTTATTGTAATGTGTGTTTTTACAATTAGCAGCGAATCAGAACCATATAACTTACTGCCTTTTATAAACTTTATACATAACACTGCTCCTCATATTCAACATTATATATAACAAGTATAAATGTACCTTGATCATCAGCTCCCCACACACACCAAATTATCCCCCCCCCCCCCGCAGTTTTCTCCATTCAGTGTGATGCTCTCACACACAATAATATTGCCCCGAGTCATCCCCACACAGAATGATACCACCACAGCATTCTACACACAATAATATTGCCCCCAGACACCCCCCCCCCCCAGAGTATGATACCACTACAGCCTTCTACACACAGATATATTGCCCCAGCCACCCCCAACAAGTATGATACCACTACAGCCTTCAACACACAGTAATATTGCCCCAGCCACCCCCAACAAGTATGATAACACTACAGCCTTCTACACACAGTAATATTGCCCCCAGCCACCCCCCAGAGTATGATACCACTACAGCCTTCTACACACAGTAATATTGCCCCAGCCACCCCCAACAAGTATGATACCACTACAGCCTTCTACACACAGTAATATTGCCCCCAGCCACCCCCCAGAGTATGATACCACTACAGCCTTCTACACACAGTAATATTGCCCCAGCCACCCCCAACAAGTATGATACCACTACAGCCTTCTACACACAATAATATTGCACCAGCCACCCCCAAGTATGATACCACTACAGCCTTCTACACACAGTAATATTGCCCCCAGCCACCCCCCAGAGTATGATACCACTACAGCCTTCTACACACAATAATATTGCCCCCAGCCACCCCCCCAGAGTATGATACGACTACAGCCTTCTACACACAGTAATATTGCCCCAGCCACCCCCAACAAGTATGATACCACTACAGCCTTCAACACACAGTAATATTGCCCCAGCCACCCCCAACAAGTATGATACCACTACAGCCTTCTACACACAGTAATATTGCCCCCAGCCACCCCCCAGAGTATGATACCACTACAGCCTTCTACACACAGTAATATTGCCCTAGCCACCCCCAACAAGTATGATACCACTACAGCCTTCTACACACAATAATATTGCCCCCAGCCACCGCCCAGAGTATGCTACTACTACAGCCTTCTATACACAGTAATATTGCCCCCAGCCAGCCCCCAGAGTATGATACCACTACAGCCTTCTACACACAGTAATATTGCCCCAGCCACCCCCAACAAGTATGATACCACTACAGCCTTCTACACACAATAATATTACCCCGAGTCATCCCCACACAGAATGATACCACCACAGCATTCTACACACAATAATATTGCCCCCAGACACCCCCCCCCTCCCAGAGTATGATACCACAACAGCCTTCTACACACAGTAATATTGCCCCAGCCACCCCCAACAAGTATGATACCACTACAGCCTTCAACACACAGTAATATTGCCCCAGCCACCCCCAACAAGTATGATAACACTACAGCCTTCTACACACAGTAATATTGCCCCCAGCCACCCCCCAGAGTATGATACCACTACAGCCTTCTACACACAGTAATATTGCCCCAGCCACCCCCAACAAGTATGATACCACTACAGCCTTCTACACACAGTAATATTGCCCCCAGCCACCCCCCAGAGTATGATACCACTACAGCCTTCTACACACAATAATATTGCACCAGCCACCCCCAAGTATGATACCACTACAGCCTTCTACACACAATAATATTGCCCCCAGCCACCCCCCCAGAGTATGATACGACTACAGCCTTCTACACACAGTAATATTGCCCCAGCCACCCCCAACAAGTATGATACCACTACAGCCTTCAACACACAGTAATATTGCCCCAGCCACCCCCAACAAGTACGATACCACTACAGCCTTCTACACACAGTAATATTGCCCCCAGCCACCCCCCAGAGTATGATACCACTACAGCCTTCTACACACAATAATATTGCCCCCAGCCACCGCCCAGAGTATGATACCACTACAGCCTTCTACACACAATAATATTGCCCCCAGCCACCGCCCAGAGTATGATACCACTACAGCCTTCTACACACAATAATATTGCCCCCAGCCACCCCCAGAGTATGATACCACTACAGCCTTCTACACACAGTAATATTGCCCCCAGCCAGCCCCCAGCCACCGCCCAGAGTATGATACCACTACAGCCTTCTACACACAGTAATATTGCCCCCAGCCACCCCCCCAGAGTATGCTACTACTACAGCCTTCTATACACAGTAATATTGCCCCCAGCCAGTCCCCAGAGTATGATACCACTACAGCCTTCTACACACAGTAATATTGCCCCAGCCACCCCGATCAAGTATGATACCACTACAGCCTTCTACACACAATAATATTGCCCCCAGCCACCCCCCAGAGTATGATACCACTACAGCCTTCTACACACAGTAATATTGCCCCAGCCACCCCCAACAAGTATGATACCACTACAGCCTTCTACACACAGTAATATTGCCCCAAGCCACCCCCCAAGAGTATGATACCACTACAGCCTTCTACACACAGTAATATTGCCCCAGCCACCCCCAACAAGTATGATACCACTACAGCCTTCTACACACAATAATATTGCCCCCAGCCACCCCCCAGAGTATGATACCACTACAGCCTTCTACACACAGTAATATTGCCCCCAGCCACCCCCCAGAGTATGATACTACTACAGCCTTCTATACACAGTAGTATTGCCCCCAGCCACCCCCCAGAGTATGATACCACTACAGCCTTCTACACACAGTAATATTGCCCCCAGCCACCCCCCCCAGAGTATGATACTACTACAGCCTTCTATACACAGTAAAATTGCCCCCAGCCACCCCCCAGAGTATGATACCACTACAGCCTTCTACACACAATAATATTGCCCCCAGCCACCCCCCAGAGTATGATACCACTACAGCCTTCTACACACAGTAATATTGCCCCCAGCCACCCCCCAGAGTATGGTACCACTACAGCCTTCTACACACAGTAATATTGCCCCCAGCCACCCCCCCCCCCCCCCGAATATGATACTACTACAGCCTTCTATACACAGTAATATTGCCCCCAGCCACCCCCCCAGAGTATGATACCACTACAGCCTTCTACACACAGTAATATTGTCCCAGCCTCCCCCAACAAGTATGATACCACTACAGCCTTCTATACACAGTAATATTGCCCCAGCCACCCCCAACAAGTATGATACCACTACAGCCTTCTACACACAATAATATTGCCACAGCCACCCCCCAGAGTATGATACCACTACAGCCTTCTACACACAGTAATATTGCCCCCAGCCACCCCCCAGAGTATGATACTACTACAGCCTTCTATACACAGTAGTATTGCCCCCAGCCACCCCCCAGAGTATGATACCACTACAGCCTTCTACACACAGTAATATTGCCCCAGCCACCCCCAACAAGTATGATACCACTACAGCCTTCTATACACAGTAATATTGCCCCAGCCACCCCCAACAAGTATGATATCACTACAGCCTTCTACACACAGTAATATTGCCCCAGCCACCCCCAACAAGTATGATACCATCACAGCCTTCTACACACAATAATTTTGCCCCAGCCACCCCCAACAAGTATACCACTACAGCCTTCTATACACAGTAATATTGCCCCAGCCTCCCCCAACAAGTATGATACCACTACAGCCTTCTACACACAGTAATATTGCCCCAGCCACCCCCAACAAGTATGATACCACTACAGCCTTCTACACACAGTAATATTGCCCCCAGCCACCCCCCAGAGTATGATACTACTACAGCCTTCTATACACAGTAGTATTGCCCCCAGCCACCCCCCAGAGTATGATACCACTACAGCCTTCTACACACAGTAATATTGCCCCCAGCCACCCCCCCCAGAGTATGATACTACTACAGCCTTCTATACACAGTAAAATTGCCCCCAGCCACCCCCCAGAGTATGATACCACTACAGCCTTCTACACACAATAATATTGCCCCCAGCCACCCCCCAGAGTATGATACCACTACAGCCTTCTACACACAGTAATATTGCCCCCAGCCACCCCCCAGAGTATGGTACCACTACAGCCTTCTACACACAGTAATATTGCCCCCAGCCACCCCCCCCCCCGAATATGATACTACTACAGCCTTCTATACACAGTAATATTGCCCCCAGCCACCCCCCCAGAGTATGATACCACTACAGCCTTCTACACACAGTAATATTGTCCCAGCCTCCCCCAACAAGTATGATACCACTACAGCCTTCTATACACAGTAATATTGCCCCAGCCACCCCCAACAAGTATGATACCACTACAGCCTTCTACACACAATAATATTGCCACAGCCACCCCCCAGAGTATGATACCACTACAGCCTTCTACACACAGTAATATTGCCCCCAGCCACCCCCCAGAGTATGATACTACTACAGCCTTCTATACACAGTAGTATTGCCCCCAGCCACCCCCCAGAGTATGATACCACTACAGCCTTCTACACACAGTAATATTGCCCCAGCCACCCCCAACAAGTATGATACCACTACAGCCTTCTATACACAGTAATATTGCCCCAGCCACCCCCAACAAGTATGATATCACTACAGCCTTCTACACACAGTAATATTGCCCCAGCCACCCCCAACAAGTATGATACCATCACAGCCTTCTACACACAATAATTTTGCCCCAGCCACCCCCAACAAGTATACCACTACAGCCTTCTATACACAGTAATATTGCCCCAGCCTCCCCCAACAAGTATGATACCACTACAGCCTTCTATACACAGTAATATTGCCCCAGCCACCCCCAACAAGTATGATACCATCACAGCCTTCTACACACAATAATATTGCCACAGCCACCCCCCAGAGTATGATACCACTACAGCCTTCTACACACAATAATATTGCCCCAGCCACCCCCAACAAGTATGATACCACTACAGCCTTCTATACACAGTAATATTGCCCCCAGCCAACCCTGCACTGTATGATACCTACACAGCCTTCTACACACAATATGATGACCCCAGTCACCCCCGCACAGTATGATACCCCTAGAAAAATTATTGAATAAATCCCTCACCATGCAATGAATTATGAAATTTGTCCTTTTTATGCGTTTCAAATACTGGTGACCAAAAGAAAATATGTCCAAGAAAAATAAAGTAAATCAGCATGTTAACAAAATAGATAGAATCTTCAAATTTTATTATTTCACCAATTAAAATCCACATATTGGTGATAAAAAAACAACACTCTTAAGGGTTTCTGGTGCTGTGTGGGCCCTGTGATAAGGTCACTGGTAAATTGCTGGAGGGGAGATACGTTTCACTAAGGCTATTTACTACAGTGAATTGAAACCCAGAAGTTTGCTTCAGCACATTATGTGTTAATCGGCCATTTTAAGGGCTGAGTTTGAGTGGACAGCCATAGAGCGGGTGGGAGGTTGTCCACCTTATCTCCACCTTAGGGTGTGGTCTGGGGTTTAAATAGTTAGCCTCCTGAGGCATTCAGTGTTCAGTGGGTCTGGAGCTGGCAGCTCCGGAGAAGTAGTTTATGTTTATGTTAACTATACTGAACTTGGTTGTGAAATCCTGAGCGAGCGGATCCCCGCAGCTACAGAGATTGTATACCATTTTGTCTTTTTCCTGTTTTGCCCAGAGGGCCGTGTTTATTTTCACTTCACGTTGGTTTATGTTACGTGTCTAATAAACCAGCAGAAGATTTAAAGAGAAAGTGTATCTGTCTCTACGTCCGTGTGCAGCTGAGTGAGCCGATGTGCATTAAGCACAGAAAAATGGATTTTAATTATTTGGCAGACATGGAGTAAAAATGTAAGATTTTATCTATTTTTTTTATGTGCCGATCAACTTTATTTTCCTTGGACATATGATACCCCCACTGTATTCCACACACAGTATGATACCGCACAGCTCTTGCATCACATATGATGCCTCCATAGCCTTCCACACAAAGTATGACATCTTCCTCAACATCCCCACACACACATAGTATGATGCCCCCAACACACACCGTATGAGAGTCCCCCAGCTCCCCACATGTTATGGTGGGCGCAACAGCCCCACAAAGTATGATACCCTCATAGCCCATGAGCCAAGATTAAGAATTTGTCAAGAGATTATTAAATAATGATCTATGATAGTTAATGGAAATAATTTACCAAGGATAAATACTTGAATTATTCAACATCCTACCGAGATTTACAAATCTGCCAGGAAATGCCCCTTTACAATACCACATTATTATAGGATTTACCAAACAAGCAAAACTCCTCTTGATTCAGTTAAAAAAGATCATCCATTGAAGTAGAATATACGTATTATGTTGGCCTCCACAGGTCCCCACACAGTATGATGTCTACACAGCCCCCCACACAATAACTTAGCCCCAAGTCAAGAACTGATTGACAAGAAAAATGTAAAATAAAACTATTCACTTTGCCCCCAATCTCCGATGCTCTGTGCACTGAGACTAGAGGCTCAGCAGGGGCAGTTTAATGAGGTCATCACGCCTGATTATCGGACGCACACACTGGATGATGGAGCGGGAACTGACCAATCCCTGTTCCACCATTGTATTCTACAGTGTCTGCATTCGGAGGTTGCAGAGACCATTGACATTGAGAGGCTGCGCGGGGGTGGTTGCTATTATGTGCTGTATCCCACTATTTTCAGCTCTTTGGCTATTCTGGACTACCATTATCAGTGGTTGCTGGTCTTCTAGGCAAGGAGCACGCACTTGCAAGCTTTTTGCTCTAGAGCTTGTAAGTGCTGCTCTGAAGCTGGCCGGAACACTGGATCTAGCCAGCGTCAGTGCTCCATCATTGCTCTGATGCTGTAGTGGCTAAGCTGTTTGGACCCCTGGTCTGAAATGTTAGTCTTCAGGAGCGCATTGTCCCTGGCAACTAGGGAGCTGGGAGGCAGGCGAGTGGGGAGCTCCTGAAGACTCAAGGTGAAACAAACCCTTTAACCCATCACATATTCAATGGAGAGCTCCTGGGAGGTGTGCATGTAGTCACTGGGAGTTAGTTGCGTTCTGTATTGCTCTAAAAAGACAACCTAATAGGATGCCCCTTAGTTGCCATCTGACAAAGCAATGTGCCAGGTCTGTGATCAGTGCATAGACTTTCCTCCACCTTAGGTAAAGATTCAGTATGCCATCTGATGGACATGCCATGATTAGAACACCGTTGGGACCTTTCGAAGCTCTCTTGCCCCTGTTGCTGGATTAAAAAATCTAAATCTGTTATAAAAATCAATATATGTAATGGGTTACAAGAAATACAAGGAGTTTCTCTACTCTTGCTTATCACCTGAAGCCTGGCCCCCTCTAGCCATGGATGGCACCAGCTTTGTGCACTATGGTATGTGACCCCCCATTGTAGTGAGCACTGTTTTTCACCTTAAAGCTAGCTAACGTCACTTTTCTTTTGGCTTTACACACTCTGCGCCTGCTCCACCATCTGCACACGTCTGTCTTCTGCTTCACAGGGCTACAGTACTGTCCAGAAATATACCACCTTCCGAGCCTGTCTGAAGAAGCAGCTTTATAACAGATAAGTACGTCTCCACTATCTCAGCATGTGTCTGCCAGTCATTCTTCTGTCACCAATATGTAGAATAGAATTTCTATAGAGCAGGGAAATGTGCTCTGTGACCTCCCTAGAAGGATCTATATGTGATCAGCATTCTCTCCGCATGGATGGTGGTAGAGTGGATTACTAGGATGGGTCGCTGTGTGCGGTGGGACACAGGTCTCGGTCCCTCTGTATGCCCTGTGTATGTCTAAGGGCTCATTCAGATGTCACTGATTTTTCTCACATGCATAAATCGCTAAGAGTTTCATCAGTGTTGTTGATCCGATTTTCATTAACGTTTGGTCAGTTTTTACCTTCAAATTTTTTAGTCTCATATGAAAAAAAAAACTGTAGTTTTCTCATGTTTCCCAAATCAAACAAGCCATGGAAAAAGGACAGAACATGGATGGCATCTGAGTGCTGTCTGATTTTGTCACTGGTCCATAGACTTGTGCTGACGAAATTCATCCGCGACTCGGATAAAAATCGGACATGTCTCCGTGACCTTGTGTGGACCACTCAGTCCAAATGCATTGACACGTGAACAGCCTCATAGACCATCATAGGTACGGGTTCTATCTGTGGAAAGCATCGATAGGGCTTGTACGAGAAAAACTGATGTCTGGAAAGAGAATGTGGCAGTAAGTACACAACACCGACAGAGCCGCCATAGTGTTAGACTTCGAGATAATAACTTCTAAAGATCTTACCCTCTGAAAAAGATCTTGAAAAATAAAGTAAACATTAGAGCAACAAAGTGGTATGTGACTGATGAAGAGTCTCGAGGCGTTCACTGTCTCTTCTATGTGCACAGGCCCCGGAATCCGCTGGAGCTGGCTAGTAGTGCCAGGGCTAGTAATGCCAGGACGGCAGGGCTCCATCCATCCAAGGGAGGCCGTTCCATTTTTACTACATATATTTTTGACACTAACCTATGTGTCTTTCTCACCAGGATAAACCAAAGCATGGCTTGAAGGACTACTACGCGTGTGTGACCTCTGTCACCAGGAAACACTTCCGAGAATTATTCCGGAGCTTCCGCGGCAGAGATACGCTGAGATAAAATGCCGCTGTTACATCAATATTCATTTTGGGTCTGCGCTAGACATGACCACAGACACGGCGGCGCCCCCATCGGGATATTGTTAGGATTTTGCACTGATTATAATCTTTATTTGGGAATTTCACACACGGCATGTTTTATTACAATCTATTTTTTACATATTTATTGAATTAAAAGTTGATTCACACACGTTAAGTTATTATCAAGAAGATTTACCTGATGTGCTGAACGTTACAGGCGCTATATAATAACATGATAATACTATTGAAATTTTCGTTTTTTGCTTTAGGACACTATAAGGGGTGCAGTTGCCATAATAGAGCACATTTATTTCTACCTAGACAGATGAGATGTGTGACGTACCTAGTTTTATGCATGCGATTTCTGGCGTGTGATGACTTCTAGTGACCCTGGCAGGTTTCATGAGGGACAGTGGAAGTTGGCAGACAAGCACTTCTGGTCACAAATAGTCATGTCCTCAAGGACTGTAGTGAGACAAGTGCAACTTTTGTTTTCCACTAGTTTTAGTAAATCTACTCCAATATATCGCCTTTCCTTGGCTATGTGGTGCAGGCACAATAGTGCTAGATTCAATGGAAAAGTTAGTGGAAAAAACCTCACCATGTAATATGAAGTATGGTTGTGTCCTTGGGTTTGCGTAGATCCAATAACCGTTGACCACTGGTAATCGGTAAAGAAAAGGATCTGCCTGGTAAGAATGGAAAAATCATAATCTTTATTCCATCTGATGAAAAAATTAGGATATCCATAGCCCAACTAAAATAGTGTTCATTCTCTGACGCGTTTCTGGCCGAAGCCCTTAGTATATTATTTATTGTTATTAATTCTATGACTGAGAGCTTCGGCCAGAAACGCGTCAGAGAATGAACACGGCTTAATTGGGCTACGGATATCTTAATTTTATCAGATGGAATAAAGATTGTGATTTTTCCATTCTTATCATACGGATCCTTTTTTATTTCAGTACCAGTGTCACTATATTTAGTCTTTCTCCTTAAAGCATAATTGCGCTTGGACACAGAAATTTCTCAGTAATCCATTGTTGGATGCCACATGCCTATATTATGGCACAATTTCTAGATGTCAACGTCAGTCATGGAACCCGGCAGATCCACCTCCGGCTTCTGTTATACCCAGTTATCCTGTTATATGCAGAGAGAGTTTCCTGTGCCATGTGTGTGAAGGGGGCTGTCTATCCTGCTTATTTCAACAGCTAGGCCATCCCCTTTTTTCCCATAGACGATGCATTGAGAGAGGGGGCTGGCTTAGCTATTGAAATCTGCAGTCAACCAGCCCCTTCACACACATCTCTGACATGTTAACACTGTAAATGCTCTGCTACGTTGAACACAAGCCAGAAATGGAGCTGCTGTGACGGGCACTGATATCTGAAGATTGGGACAATATAAAAGATAGTATTAAGTTTATGTCAAACAAATCTAAAAACTATTTTTTCAAGTAAACAGCCCCTTTATGTGTGTAGACATAGGGCTCACAGATACGGGAAGTCACTAGCAGCTGGATGGAGGGTGCAGAACATGGAGAATGCACAACCACAGGGAGTAAGAGTTAATACTAGTATTAAATTATAGGACATGGGTTTTACAGTGAAATTATGCTGTAACGAGAGACCATTTCTCCATAAATGACATTTTAACTTGAACTGGGAATGTTGTCCCCATGTTTGACAGCCTGTACATGTTATTTGTTTTCTCTAGATTTACTTAAAGGGAGTCTGGCGCCAAAACCGCTTTCACATTCATACAGGGGACTTCGCCCTATAAATATCATACCTGCAGTACAGATTTCACTACTGCTGATTTATATGGAAACTGATTTATTTCATATATAGGTGAGTGGTCCTTCGTGCACCATTGACGTGGCCAGGAGCTCTGCACGCACTGACCCTGCAGGAGCTGAGAGCACAAACAGTGTCGGTGCCGGAGCGCTCTCATCACGCTCTCCTGTCTGCAGCAAATGTCAGTAGCAGGCTGCCGATGCTGACAGGAGCAGGGAATGAGAGGTCACCTGCACAGACAATGCAGGAGCTGAGAGCACAAACAGTGTCGGTGCGGGAGCCCTCTCATCACGCTCTCCTGTCTGCAGCAAATGTCAGTAGCAGGCTGCCGATGCTGACAGGAGCAGGGAATGAGAGGTCACCTGCACAGACAATGCAGGAGCTGAGAGCACAAACAGTGTCGGTGCGGGAGCCCTCTCATCACGCTCTCCTGTCTGCAGCAAATGTCAGTAGCAGGCTGCCGATGCGGACAGGAGCAGGGAATGAGAGGTCACCTGCACGGACAATGCAGGAGCTGAGTACACACATAATGTCAGTGCTGGGGCGCTTTCATCCCCCACTCAGGTCACCATCGGCTGCCCCCTACTCTGTGATACAGTGGGCTTCATGCGGCTGCTGCAGACAGGAGAGACGGAGGAGAGCATGCCCACCATGACACTGTCTGCATGCACTCGGCTTATGCAGTGTCAGTACGGACGCAGGGCCAAGAAATGAATTAAGCAGGGGCCTGATCGTTGGTCGCTGTCACACATAACGATTTCATTAACGATATCGTTGCTACGTCACAAAAAGCAACGATATCGTTAACAATATCGTTATGTGTGAAGGTACCTTAAGGCTCCACAAGTGTGGAAGATGCTAGTTAGGTGAGTGGAACAGTGGACCCCAAAGGTGCATGGAGGAGTCTTCATTTACATATGTCATATAACGTTTTGGCCCTTTTCCTCCATGCTGGCTGGAAAAAAAGTAGACATATGAATAGCACCTGTATCTGTGAGTTTTGTACAGATACGTTGTCCATGAAAAAAATGTGAAACGCCCCATAGCTTTTTATAGGTTTGTGTTGTTTCCATGAAGAAAAACGTATGCAACACGGATGTGTGGATGAGGCCTTGGCTCGCCACCACCGATGACACTTAATAAAACTTCTCCTGAAATATTCAGATTATAAAAGGCTATCATACACATCTGAATTATTGGATTGGCTATCATTTCACACATACAGACTCATGTATTGATCTCCCTGGAATAGCGAGCTCGAGCTCTGACTGCACAGGCCGGCCGCATTATATCATCACTGATGGGAACACAAGCCCAGAGTATGGGAACTGAACGCGGTTACTGCCTCACCTCCGGACTCAACATGTTGGAATTCATTTATGCTTTTGCTGTTCATTTGTTCTACAGCACTACAGTGTCAGACGGTACAAACACTGCAATGCTGGATCACTAAAATACTCACTCTTGTTTTAATTAATTGCATGTTGCACTTTTATTACAAGAAATGCTGTAAATAAATGTATTACGGTAATTCTAAATGCGAGTTTAATGTTTTTTTCTCTGCATCAATGGCCAAATTACAAAATGTTTGGAAATAAGGGAGACATTAGGAGTTTTACTTGGCTGTAGAAAAGTATATGTGCAGCCAACTTTCATGATAAAATTTAGATTTTTTTTAGATACCGTAAATTGTATAAAAATCTGGACAAGGGGCTGGTGACAAAAGAGGCACAGATGGGACAAGAACTGTCCAAGGACTCGGCAGGGAAAGGAAGCGGAAGGAGAGATTAGGGCCTGTCAGGACGGCAGGGAAAGATATGTAGATGACTGTGTTTGCTTTGTGCTGCCAATGTGATGAGAGTACTGCTGTCCAGTAAAGTTGTGTTGTTTGAAAAGACTTGTGACTCTGAACCGTTTGTGAAGCCAGAGTGACAGCACCTGAGAAGAACCTGGCAGTAACCGTAAGTGTTCTGCTGCACACATTGCACACACAGCAAGAGAGACATTACATTTCATCTGTGGGGCACCAGGGTGTGGGAACCATACAGCCAGTAGCCACGACTACCACCCTGGCTGCCTTAGGCTAGTTTCACACTAGCATTTTGCTGAGCTGCGGAGGGCTGACATCCGTCGGTGAAGCCCCGCCCATGGCCGCACTTCTGCCGCTCAGCTCCGCCTACGTCCGCATGCGGCCTGCGTACCTATGTTTAACATTAGGTACACAGGTCGTACAGATGTATGTGGATTCCTCCGCATGCGTCGTTTTGACGATGCAGAGAAAAAAAGAAATTCCAACCAGCTGCGTTCAACACGGGCCGCCGTATTGTCAAAACGACGCATGCGGAGGCATCCGCACGACCTGAGTATCTAATGATAAAGATAGGTACGCAGGCCGCATGCGAACGTATGCGGAGCTAAGCGGCGGAGGTTCGGGCATGGGCGCAGCTTCACAGAGGAAGTCCGCAGCTCAGCAAAACGCTAGTGTGAAACTAACCTTAAGGTACCGTCACACTTAGCGACGCTGCAGCGATACCGACAACGATCCGGATCGCTGCAGCGTCGCTGTTTGGTCGCTGGAGAGCTGTCACACAGACAGCTCTCCAGCGACCAAGGATGCCGGTAACCAGGGTAAACATCGGGTAACTAAGCGCAGGGCCGCGCTTAGTAACCCGATGTTTACCCTGGTTACCATCCTAAAAGTAAAAAAAAACAAACACTACATACTTACCTACAGCCGTCTGTCCTCCAGCGCTGTGCTCTGCACTCCTCCTGTACTGGCTGTGTGAGCACAGCGGCCGGAAAGCAGAGCGGTGACGTCACCGCTCTGCTTTCCGGCTGACCGACGCTCACAGCCAGTACAGGAGGAGTGCAGAGCACAGCGCTGGAGGACAGACAGCGGTAGGTAAGTATGTACTGTTTGGTTTTTTTTACTTTTAGGATGGTAACCAGGTAAACATCGGGTTACTAAGCGCGGCCCTGCGCTTAGTTACCCGATGTTTACCCTGGTTACCAGTGAAGACATCGCTGAATCGGTGTCACACACGCCGATTCAGCGATGTCTGCGGGGAGTCCAGCGACGAAATAAAGTTCTGGACTTTCTTCCCCGACCAGCGACAGCACAGCAGGGGCCTGATCGCTGCTGCCTGTCACACTGGACGATATCGCTAGCGAGGACGCTGCAACGTCACGGATCGCTAGCGATATCGTCTAGTGTGACGGTACCTTTACAGATGCATTATAACTACCATGTGTCTTGTTGCTATGCTCAGACATGCTATGGTGTATAGCCTGTGACATGAAAAAAGAACAAAGTCCTGGAAGTGATAATATGCATGCCACAGAGCCCTGATCAACAATATCAATCTGGGAATGCATAAAGAGACAGAAGTGCTTATACAAGCCTACCACAGAAGATCTGTAGTAAATTCTCCAAGATGTTTGGAACAACTTCCCTGCAGAGCTCCTTCACAAAATGGTGTGCAAGTGAACCTAAAACAATTGATGATGTTTTGAAAGCAAAAGGTGATTTGATTTAGATCCCCTTTTACTGATTCACTTTGGACTTTAATTGATAAATTTATACCATTAACACTTCTATTCTTTAAAGCAATTTTACTTCTCAGCATTCCTTTTACACCTGCCTAAACGTTTGCACAGTAGAGTATGTACTACTCTCCTCAACATTGAAACTGCAACACAAAGAAGGAAAAGTCATGACATTATGGACATGTTAATAATATGCAAATGCTGAAAAAATGGAAACAAAATTTTAAAAAACATCTCAATTCATTCAATGTCGAGATGTGCAGAATTACATGCACTTACACATCTTGGCTGCTATCAGTGAGGTCATTCATGGTTGTCTGAGAAGTGTATATGCACGCTTGGACATGCGCTTGGACAAATCCACTATTGGCTGCTTCCTTTGCAGTTGCCGACCAATGGCGCATCAGATGTGCTCGAACGAAGATGAGTCCAGACACCTTGCAGATTATGGTAGCACGTTTAGGTCACACAGGCTGCTCACAGAAGCACGAGCCACATGCGGCCTGGTGTTATGTTGAAAAAGGGTTCCTGGGACACCTTGGAGAAATGCACATACCCTTACAGCAGTGTTTCTCAACTCCAGTCCTCAAGACCCCACAACAGGTCATGTTTTCAGGATTTCCTTAGTATTGCATAGGCGATGGAATTAATGCTTGAGCAGGTGATAATTTCATCACCTGCTCAAGCATTAATTCCATCACCTATACAATACTAAGGAAATCCTGAAAACATGACCTGTTGTGGGGTCTTGAGGACTGGAGTTGAGAAACACTGCCTTACGGCATCTTGTATCCATCCTGTTAACCCCTTTCTGCCATTGGACGTACTATTCCGTCTATGTGGGGTGGGCCCTACTTCCCAAGGACGGAATAGTACGTCCAGCGCGATCAGCTGCGCTCATGGGGAGAGTGCGGCTGATCGCGGCCAGGTGTCAGCTGACTATCGCAGCTGACATCCGGCACTATGTGCCAGGAGCAGTCACGGACCGCCCCTGGCACATTAACCCCCGGCACACTGTGATCAAACATGAAGGAATAGGGAAGCATCGTGCAGGGAGGGGGGCTCCTGTTATGATGCAGTGGTCTAGGAGCAACATGGAACGAGCTCTGAAGGAAGTGATAACTGTACTGACCGCACTCCTTAAGCTCAACACAACACTAGAAGTAGCCGTGGAATGCTCCTAACTCTCCCTAGGCATCTCGTCACAGCCTAAGAGCTAACTACCCCTAAAGACAGAAGCAGGAAAACTATCTTGCCTCAGAGAAAATCCCCAAAGGATAGATTAGCCCCCCACAAATAATGACTGTGAGTGGAGAGGGAAAACACATACACAGAATGAAACCAGGATGAGCACAGGAGGCCAGTCTAGTTTGATAGATAGGACAGGATGGAATACTGTGCGGTCAGTATAAAACACTACAAAAATCCAGGCAGAGTTTACAAAAAAATCTCCACACCTGACTAAAGGCGTGGAGGGTAAATCTGCTTCCCAGAGCTTCCAGCAAGACAGAATCAATTCATACTGATAACGCTGGACAAACATAGAAAGCACGATAAGTCCACAATCTGTGAACAGAAAAGCGCAAGCAAAAACTTAGCTTTGCTGAACTGGTCAGGATAACCGGGAAATCCAAAGAGATGTGAATCCAACCAGGAACCATTTACAAGTGGCACTGGCTGAAGAAAGAGCCAGGCCTAAATAGCCGAGCAGAAGAGACGATAAGTGGAGGCAGCTGATGACAGCTAACTCCAAGGAGCAGCCATACCACTAGAAACCACAAGAGGGAGCCCAAGAGCAGAACTCAACTCACAAAAGTGCCACTTACAACCACCGGAGGGAGCCCAAGAGCGTAATTCACAACAGGCTCCCTGCGTGCTTCCCTGAGACCCCTGAAGCAATGCAATGTGATCGCGTTGCTCCGAGGGTCTCTTACCTCCTTCCTGCAGACCCGGATCCAAAATGGCCGCGGGGTTGCATCCGGGTCCTGCAGGGAGGTGGCTTACCAGCACCTGCTCAGAGGGGGGCCTTTTTTTCAGTTTGCCAATCCCCCCCCCGCCCCCCCCCCCCTCGGGGCAAAGTAAAAAAGTAAAAAAAAATATTGTTCCAATAAATACATTCCTTTATCTGAATTAAAAAAAAACAAAAGTGCACATGTCGTAACGACCCGACCTATAAAACTGTCCCACTAGTTAACCCCTTCAGTGAACACCATAAAAAAAGGCAAAAAACAACGCTTTATTATCATACCGCAGAACAAAAAGTGGAATAACACGCGATCAAAAAGACTAATATAAATAAACATGGTACCGCTGAAAACGTCATCTTGTTCCGCAAAAAACGAGACGCCATACAGCATCATCAGCGAAAACATAAAAAAGTTATAGTCCTGAGAATAAAGCGATGCAAAAATAACTATTTTTTCTATAAAATAGTTTATATCGTATAAAAGCGCTAAAACATAAAAAAATGATATAAATGAGGTATCGCTGTAATCGTACTGACCCAAAGAATAAAACTGCTTTATCCATTTTACCAAACGCAGAATGGTATAATCGCCCCCCCCCCCCCCCCCAAAAAGAAATTCATGAATAGCTCGTTTTTGGTCATTCTGCTTCACAAAAATTGGAATAAAAAGCGATCAAAAACTGTCACATGCCCAAAAATGTTATCAATAAAAACGTCAACTCATCCCGCAAAAAACAAGACCTTACATGACTCTGTGGACCAAAATATGGAAAAATTATAGCTCTCTAAATGTGGCAACGCAAAAACTATTTTTTGCAATAAAAAGCGTCTTTTAGTGTGTGATGGCTGCCAGTCATAAAAATCCGATAAAATCCCGCTATAAATAGTAAATCAAACCTCCCTTCATCACCCCCTTAGTTAGGGAAAAATTAAACAATTAAAAAAATGTATTTATTTCCATTTTAACATTAGGGTTAGGGTTAAGGCTACAGTTAGGGTTGGGGCTAAAGTTAGGGTTGGGGCTAAAGTTAGGGTTTGGATTACATTTACAGTTGGGAATAGGGTTGGGATTAGGGTTAGGGGTGTGTCAGGGTTAGGGGTGTGATTAGGGTTACCGTTGAGATTAGGGTTAGGGGTGTGTTTGGATTAGGGTTTCAGTTATAATTGGGGGGTTTCCACTGTTTAGGCACATCAGGGGCTCTCCAAACGCGACATGACGTCCGATCTCAATTCCAGCCAATTCTGCGTTGAAAAAGTAAAACAGTGCTTCTTCCCTTCCAAGCTCTCCCGTGCGCCCAAACAGGGGTTTACCCCAACATATGGGGAATCAGCGTACTCAGGACACATTGGACAACAACTTTTGGGGTCCAATTTCTCCTGTTATCCTTGGAAAAATACAAAACTGGGGGTAAAAAAAAATTTTGTGGAAAAAAAGATTATTTTCACGGCTCTGCGTTATAAACTGTAGTGAAACACTTGGGGGTTCAAGGTTCTCACAACACATCTAGATGAGTTCCTTATGGGGTCTACTTTCCAAAATGGTTTCACTTGTGTGGGGTTTCAATGTTTAGGCACATCAGGGGCTCTCCAAACGCAACATGGCGTCCCATCTCAATTCCTGTCAATTTTGCATTGAAAAGTCAAACGGCGCTCCTTCCCTTCCGAGCTCTCCCATGCGCCAAAACAGTGGTTTACCCCCACATATGGGGTATCGGCGTACTCAGGACAAATTGTACAACAACTTTTGAAGCCCCGCCCATGGCCGCACTTCTGCCGCTCAGCTCCGCCTACGTCCGCATGCGGCCTGCGTACCTATGTTTAACATTAGGTACACAGGTCGTACAGATGTATGTGGATTCCTCCGCATGCGTTGTTTTGACGATGCAGAGAAAAAAAGAAATTCCAACCAGCTGCGTTCAACACGGGCCGCCGTATTGTCAAAACGACGCATGCGGAGGCATCCGCACGACCTGAGTATCTAATGATAAAGATAGGTACGCAGGCCGCATGCGAACGTATGCAGAGCTAAGCGGCGGAGGTTCGGGCATGGGCGCAGCTTCACAGAGGAAGTCCGCAGCTCAGCAAAACGCTAGTGTGAAACTAACCTTAAGGTACCGTCACACTTAGCGACGCTGCAGCGATACCGACAACGATCCGGATCGCTGCGTCGCTGTTTGGTCGCTGGAGAGCTGTCAGACAGCTCTCCAGCGACCAAGGATGCCGGTAACCAGGGTAAACATCGGGTAACTAAGCGCAGGGCCGCGCTTAGTAACCCGATGTTTACCCTGGTTACCATCCTAAAAGTAAAGAAAAACAAACACTACATACTTACCTACAGCCGTCTGTCCTCCAGCGCTGTGCTCTGCACTCCTCCTGTACTGGCTGTGTGAGCACAGCGGCCGGAAAGCAGAGCAGTGACGTCACCGCTCTGCTTTCCGGCTGACCGACGCTCACAGCCAGTACAGGAGGAGTGCAGAGCACAGCGCTGGAGGACAGACAGCGGTAGGTAAGTATGTACTGTTTGGTTTTTTTTACTTTTAGGATGGTAACCAGGTAAACATCGGGTTACTAAGCGCGGCCCTGCGCTTAGTTACCCGATGTTTACCCTGGTTACCAGTGAAGACATCGCTGAATCGGTGTCACACACGCCGATTCAGCGATGTCTGCGGGGAGTCCAGCGATGAAATAAAGTTCTGGACTTTCTTCCCCGACCAGCGACAGCACAGCAGGGGCCTGATCGCTGCTGCCTGTCACACTGGACGATATCGCTAGCGAGGACGCTGCAACATCACGGATCGCTAGCGATATCGTCTAGTGTGACGGTACCTTTACAGATGCATTATAACTACCATGTGTCTTGTTGCTATGCTCAGACATGCTATGGTGTATAGCCTGTGACATGAAAAAAGAACAAAGTCCTGGAAGTGATAATATGCATGCCACAGAGCCCTGATCAACAATATCAATCTGGGAATGCATAAAGAGACAGAAGTGCTTATACAAGCCTACCACAGAAGATCTGTAGTTAATTCTCCAAGATGTTTGGAACAACTTCCCTGCAGAGCTCCTTCACAAAATGGTGTGCAAGTGAACCTAAAACAATTGATGATGTTTTGAAAGCAAAAGGTGATTTGATTTAGATCCCCTTTTACTGATTCACTTTGGACTTTAATTGATAAATTTATACCATTAACACTTCTATTCTTTAAAGCAATTTTACTTCTCAGCATTCCTTTTACACCTGCCTAAACGTTTGCACAGTAGAGTATGTACTACTCTCCTCAACATTGAAACTGCAACACAAAGAAGGAAAAGTCATGACATTATGGACATGTTAATAATATGCAAATGCTGAAAAAATGGAAACAAAATTTTAAAAAACATCTCAATTCATTCAGTGTCGAGATGTGCAGAATTACATGCACTTACACATCTTGGCTGCTATCAGTGAGGTCATTCATGGTTGTCTGAGAAGTGTATATGCACGCTTGGACATGCGCTTGGACAAATCCACTATTGGCTGCTTCCTTTGCAGTTGCCGACCAATGGCGCATCAGATGTGCTCGAACGAAGATGAGTCCAGACACCTTGCAGATTATGGTAGCACGTTTAGGTCACACAGGCTGCTCACAGAAGCACGAGCCACATGCGGCCTGGTGTTGTGTTGAAAAAGGGTTCCTGGGACACCTTGGAGAAATGCACATACCCTTACAGCAGTGTTTCTCAACTCCAGTCCTCAAGACCCCACAACAGGTCATGTTTTCAGGATTTCCTTAGTATTGCATAGGCGATGGAATTAATGCTTGAGCAGGTGATAATTTCATCACCTGCTCAAGCATTAATTCCATCACCTATACAATACTAAGGAAATCCTGAAAACATGACCTGTTGTGGGGTCTTGAGGACTGGAGTTGAGAAACACTGCCTTACGGCATCTTGTATCCATCCTGTTAACCCCTTTCTGCCATTGGACGTACTATTCCGTTGCGCCCAAACAGTGGTTCCTTCCCCCCCCCCCCCCCCCCGCCACATATTGGGTTTCAACGTACTCAGGACAAATTGGACAACAACTTTTGGGGTCCAATTTCTCTTACCCTTGGGAAAACACAAAACTGGGGGCTAAAAATAATTTTTGTGGAAAAAAAAGATTTTTTATATTCACGGCTCTGCGTTATAAACCTGTGAAACACTTAGGGGTTCAAAGTTCTCACAACACATCTAGATAAGTTCCTTGAGAGGTCTAGTTTCCAGTATGGGGTCACTTGTGGGGGGTTTCTACTGTTTAGGTATATTAGGGGCTCTGCAAACGCATTGTGACGCCTGCAGACCATTCCATCTAAGTCTGCATTCCAAATGGCGCTCCTTCCTTTCCGAGCTCTCCCATGCGCCCAAACGGTGGTTCCCCCCACATATTGGGCAACAACTTTTAGGGTCATCTGCTCAAACATTAATTCCATCACCTATACAATACTAAGGAAATCCTGAAAACATGACCTGTTGTGGGGTCTTGAGGACTGGAGTTGAGAAACACTGCCTTACGGCATCTTGTATCCATCCTGTTAACCCCTTTCTGCCATTGGACGTACTATTCCGTTGCGCCCAAACAGTGGTTCCTTCCCCCCCCCCCCCCCCGCCCCATATTGGGTTTCAACGTACTCAGGACAAATTGGACAACAACTTTTGGGGTCCAATTTCTCTTACCCTTGGGAAAATACAAAACTGGGGGCTAAAAATAATTTTTGTGGAAAAAAAAGATTTTTTATATTCACGGCTCTGCGTTATAAACCTGTGAAACACTTAGGGGTTCAAAGTTCTCACAACACATCTAGATAAGTTCCTTGAGAGGTCTAGTTTCCAGTATGGGGTCACTTGTGGGGGGTTTCTACTGTTTAGGTATATTAGGGGCTCTGCAAACGCATTGTGACGCCTGCAGACCATTCCATCTAAGTCTGCATTCCAAATGGCGCTCCTTCCCTTCCGAGCTCTCCCATGCGCCCAAACGGTGGTTCCCCCCACATATTGGGCAACAACTTTTAGGGTCCAATTTCTCCTGCTACCCTTGGGAAAATACAAAACTGGAGGCTAAAAAATAATTTTTGTGAGAATTTTTTTTTAATTTTCACACCTCTGCGTTATAAACTGTAGTGAAACACTTGGGGGTTCAAAGCTCTCACAACACATTTAGATGAGTTCCTTAGGGGGTCTACTTTCCAAAATGGTGTCACTTGTGGGTCGTTTCAATGTTTAGGCACATCAGTGGCTCTCCAAACGCAACATGGTGTCCCATCTCAATTCCAGTCAATTTTGCATTGAAAAGTCAAATGGCGCTCCTTCCCTTCCGAGCTCTGCCATGCACCCAAACAGTGGTTTACCCCCACATACGAGGTATCGGCATATTCAGAACAATCTGTACAACAACTCTTGGGGTCCAATTTCTTCTCTTACCCTTGGGAAAATAAAAAATTGGGAGCGAAAAGATCATTTTTGTGAAAAAATATGATTTTTTATTTTTACGGCTCAAATTATAATCTTCTGTGAAGCACTTCGTGGGTCAATGTGCTCACCACACACATCTAGATAAGTTCCTTAGGGAGTCTACTTTCCAAAATGGTGTCACTTGTGGGGGGTTTCAATGTTTAGGCACATCAGTGGCTCTCCAAACGCAATATGGCGTCCCATCTCAATTCCTGTCAATTTTGTATTGAAAAGTCAAATGGCGCTCCTTCCCTTCCGGGCTCTCCCTTGCGCCCAAACAGTGGTTTACCCCCACATATGGAGTATCAGCGTACTCAGCACAAATTGTACAACTTTTGGGGTCCAATTTCTTCTCTTACCCTTGGGAATATAAAAAATTGGGGGTGAAAAGATCATTTTTGTGAAAAAATATGATTTTTTATTTTTACGGCTCTGCATTATAAACTTCTGTGAATAACTTAATGGGTCAAAGTGCTCACCACACCTCTAGATAAGTTCCTTAGGGGGTCTACTTTCCAAAATGGTGTCACTTGTGGGGGGTTTCAATGTTTAGGCACATCTTTGGATCTCCAAACGCAACATGGCTTCCCATCTCAATTCCTGTCAATTTTGCATTGAAAAGACAAATGGCGCTCCTTCCCTTCCGAGCTCTCCCTTGCGCCCAAACAGTGGTTTACCCCCACATATGGGGTATCAGCGTACTCAGGACAAAACTTCTTGAACGTGGTTTTGAGCACCTCGAGGGGTGCAGTTTTTAAAATGGTGTCACACTTGGTTATTTTCTATCACATAGACCCCTAAAAAATGACTTCAAATGAGATGTGGTCCCTAAAAAAAATGGTGTAAAAATGAGAAATTGCTGGTCAACTTTTAACCCTTATAACTCCTTAACAAAAAAAAATGTTGGTTCCAAAATTGTGCTGATGTAAAGTAGACATGTGGGAAATGTTACTTATTAAGTATTTTGTGTGACATATCTCTGTGATTTAATTGCATAAAAATTCAAAGTTGGAAAATTGCGAAATTTTCTAAATTTACACCAAATTTCCATTTTTTTTTTAAATTTTTACCACTGTCATGAAGTACAATATGTCACGAGAAAACGTTGTCAGAATCACCGGGATCCGTTGGAGAGTTACAGAGTTATAACCTCAAAGGGACAGTGGTCAGAATTGTAAAAATTGGCCCGGTCATTAACGTGCAAACCACCCTTCGGGGTAAAGGGATTAATATACCGCTCTTTGGTGGGGGCATGGCTTGGACAGCAAGGGAGCCAGACGTGGTATGTGTGAGCTCCATGAAGAAAACTCCAAAATCCACAATAATCTACCAGGAAGATTTATTTATCTTCGATTTTGGCCAGAGGATATCAATCCTACAGATCACAGGAATCCATAGAGACCAAGATTGCTTGTACTAAGCCAGAAAGCGAAGCTATAGCCCAGGATTTTGCGGACCGCATGGCGGAGGCCCTGCACTAGGCCTCGCCCCGCGGCCTTCCTGGCTCTGACACACAGGCATCACAAGATCACAGCATCTGCGCTGGATAATGCTGACATCTCTGGCGTGGTGAGAGACCTCCCCACACGGTTCGGCGGGTGAAGTGCGGAGCCCCCTGCTTGCTGCCTGCCCGACGGGGGAGACTAAGAACTGCAGCCCTCTCCTGCTACGGAGCACAACACTGCTCACTCAGAACCGGAACACGGCACTCAGACAGAGGAGCCTTCGACACCTACAGCCACTTCGCTGAGGACGGCGCGGATAGAGACGGAGGAAGAGAGGCTCTCCCTGCAGTGACGAACAGTGAGTCCCCCCTCGTCGCTGATTGCGGCGCCTCCCTGCACGCTGACCCGGCGCCTGTCTGGGGTTCAGCCGAGAGACGCTGCCTGCTCGCCGTGGCGGGGGACTGCCCGAGGACCGAGAGCGCTGCGGTACCACTACACCGCCGTTCTGGACCGCGGCGCTGGAGCTTACTGAGCCGCATCTGAAGAGCTGCTCGGGGCTGCGGTGGAGGCCGAGCGGCTGGGAGTGCGGACTCACCACCTATCGCAATTCCTAGGAGACGTCGCTGCTTCCTGATCTGTCGGCATCAGACGGGGAGAGAGCGGATCAGCCGTCAGGGGAGGCGGCGGTAGTCCTGGGGTTGCCTGTGCCGCCGCTCAGGGGGGCGATACTGAGGGAGCTCACCCTCAATAGTGGCGCTTCGCTCCCCCTTCTGTTTTTGCCTGGATAAATCTCTGACTACGGAGAGAGGGAGCTGGAAACTTCCCGCCAGCCAAGGCGCCATTGTGAAATCACCGCAAGACGGGGAGTACCCCTGTGGGCTGGAGAGGAGGTTTGTGCCTTATAGGGATCGCTCCCCATCTGTAGCATAAAACTACATACTGTATCCTGCTGCCCCATACCCACTTGCTTGCTATCGAGGAATTTGCTTTAACTGTTTGGGGGCAGCGTACACTGTGTTACAGGTGTGGTCCAGTGCAGAGCGCTACACCTTCTGTCGGGTCCACCTCACAGCTGCAACCCATAAGCACACTACACTCCCTACAAAAACTGTGATGGACGTGTGTATTAGCACCTGTGTACACCCAGCAAAAAGCTGAAATAGTTTTTGATGCTCTACTAAACCTCTAGCACGGGGATACTGGAGATCATTATTTTCCAACAAGACATTATATTTCTTTTCTGGTCTTGGGGTGACACCTAGTGGTCATTCTAAACATGTGCTTTAAATCCATTGCAATGTATAAATAAGATTTCTCCTCTTTTGTCCAAGTTGTGATTGCAGCACTTCACGTTATCAAAAGCTATCAAAATGGTTAAATCACAAAAAGAACGTGAAAAACTAACAAACAAAGCCATGGCAGACGAACAGAAAAAGGGGGCTCATGGTGCTCTTGACTCATACTTAAAAAAAAAACGATGTTTCTCAGACTCCTACTAGACGGTCTCTCAAAAAAGCGATCTCCTCCGAAAACATAGATGAATCGGACCTCAGTGATGCTGACTCTGACAGTGATTCCGCCACAGGAGATATAGCCCCTATTTCCAGAGCCTTTATGAAGAAGTTGATGGCCCAAAACATGAAGCCACTTTTGGAGGAAGTCTCGGGCATGCGAGCCGACCTTCAACACCTAGGTCACAGAGTCGAGTCACTAGAAACTGCAAACGCCGACATAGTGGAAGCTGTCACCTGCCTAAATGATCAAGCCCTCAAACAGCAACAACATCTAAACGTAGCGCTATTAGCTGTAGAGGATCAAGAGAACAGAAGTAGAAGGAAAAATATCCGGATAAGAGGGGTTCCAGAGTCCTTCGCTCGAGAAGCATTAGACAAGGTGGCGAAAGAAATCTTCGTTAATCTTCTAGACACAGAGAGAGCCTCAAGAATTATTATTGAAAGAATTCATCGTGCTCTAAGGCCTAAACCAAAAGCTGAAGATCCACCCAGAGACATTATTTGTGGCCTTCTTAGCTATGTTGACACAGCAGTCATCCTGGCAAGCGCTAGGGAACAAGACAAAATTATATATGACAAGTCACAAATTCAACTTTTTCAAGATTTGGCCACGTCCACATTGGCAAAAAGACGGATACTCAGACCCCTTCTGGCCGCCCTGAAAGCCAAGAATCTGACATACAAGTGGCTATTCCCATTCGGCCTTGCAGTGAACACCGCTAGCTGTCAACTTACAATTCGTACCCCAGAGGATCTTCACAAAGCCTGGGAGACTCTAAACATCACACCAATTGATATACCTTCCTGGATGCCAGTCGGCTCCAATTGGAGCTTACCCTCAATGAAGAAGCCCTTGGAATGGTCGCAAAAGAAGAAACACACTTCTCCTAAGGTCAAGAAACAAGATCCTAAGAAACACCCACCATGAACACCCTATTCTTCCTCATGCCCTTTATTGGGTAAAATAGAGTAGTTGTTTGGACTGTTTAGTTTTTTTCAGATAGCTACCTCTGCCTTTCTAAAGTTTTTATCTTTTAATCACTATAATGTATTTTCTCATTGCTAAAGACCAGATCACAACTTGGACTACCCCTCGCCTATGTCTGGGTATTCTTCCCCCCCCCCCTGCGATGGGCGAGGATTTAAATGTATATAATTTAAATGTATATATCTTGTTGTTTACGTTTTTTCCCTCTTCTCCCAGGTACCGAGATGGGATAATCTTCTCTTCAGACATGATGAGTGCGAATAGTAAGGTGAGCTCCGGGTCCATCACAGTTGCCTCCTTTAACGTAAAAGGCCTTAACACGCCCGCAAAAAGAAACCAAATTCTCAATCTCCTAAAAAAAAAAAAAACTCAAGTAGCTTTCCTCCAGGAAACTCACTTTAAAAGCGGTAGGGTACCTAACACCTCTTTCTCCCCATATCCAACGTGGTTCAATAGTTGCAACTCTTCTGCGTCCAAGGGTGTTAGTATAGCACTAAAAAAAGGTGTACCGTTCTCGGCCAAGGATATACTGAGTGACCATGAGGGGAGATATATCTTTGTTAAGGGGCATTTAGCCAATACCCTAGTCACATTCGCCAACCTCTATGCACCCAATAAACACCAGGTTCAGTGGATATCGAAAACACTAGAGGTACTACAACTTTTCACCGAGGGATTATTAATTGTAGGAGGGGACCTCAACATCACCCTAAATCCCGAGATTGACTCCTCTAGTGGTCTGTCCTTTGTTTCTAAAAAATTAAGGCATAACCTCCTGAACAAACTATCCACCCTACATCTCATTGACCCATGGCGTATTATTCATCCTACCACTAAAGACTTCACTTTTTTTTCCCCCCCTCACTCATCCTACCATCGTATTGACCTCCTTTTGATACAATCGCGATCCTTAAGTCTAATTAAATCCGCCAGCATAGGCTCCATCACAATCTCAGATCACGCACCGATTTTCATAGACATTGCTATTGACACCTTGCCCCGTCCTGCAACATCCTGGAGACTAAACGAATCCTTATTGGATAACCCACAAAACCTAGAGAAAATAAAGTACGCGCTTTCGCGATATTTTATAGAAAATGTTGCAGATGGCTCACTAACACCTAATATATGGGAGGCTCACAAAGCGGTACTCCGGGGAGAACTCATCTCAATCGGAGCACACGCAAAAAAACAAAGAGATAAAGAGATGATGTCTCTTCTACATCAAATCGCAATCACAGAACGTCTCCATAAAAAAACTGGCACGCAAAATCTCCAACGGGAACTAGTCGACCTTCGCGTCAAATTAAAGGACTTGCTCAATATCAAATCTGCTAAGATCTTCATGCATTGTAGACATCGATTCTATATGCATGGGAACAAAAATAGCAAACTGACCTCCCACCTTCTCAAGAAACAGAAGGATAGTAAATTTATGAAGCAAGTATACAAAGATCCAAACGCGAGGGTCGACAGATCCGA
Source organism: Ranitomeya imitator (assembly GCF_032444005.1). NCBI lineage: Eukaryota > Metazoa > Chordata > Amphibia > Anura > Dendrobatidae > Ranitomeya > Ranitomeya imitator. The sequence goes on along the minus strand of NC_091282.1, from coordinate 1,116,503,132 downwards.
AGATATCGCTAAGGCGTTCAGACGCTACTACCAATCCCTCTATAACTTAGTACCCCCCCAATCAATGAAAGACTGTGTGGAGGTGACAGAAAGAATCCAGGAATTCTTAGCCCCCCTTTCCCTCCCAAAGATTCAACCCAAAGACCATGCGGCCCTCCTGTCTCAAATCACCAGTCAAGAAATTAGCGACACTTTACAAAATATGGCAACTAATAAAACTCCTGGTCCAGATGGCTTCCCAGTGTCATACTACAAAAAATTCTCGGACCTACTCCTCCCACATCTGACTTCCCTGTTTAATTCCTTTCTTGCAGGAAATCCCCCAACCAAACAGACTTTAGAAGCTCACATATCTGTTATCCCCAAAGAAGGGAGAGATGGCAGCCAATGCAGCAACTACCGCCCAATATCTTTATTGAACTCTGATCTTAAACTTTGGGCTAAAATTCTTGCATCTAGGATTAACAGTGTTCTTGAGTCCCTGATACACCCTGACCAAGTTGGTTTTGTCAGAGGTCGTGAAGGGAAGGACAACACTTTAAAAATTCTGTTAGCCATCTCACATGCCAGACGCTCCAGAACCCCGTTGGCTCTCTTATCAACTGACGCCGAGAAGGCCTTTGACAGAGTCAGTTGGCACTACATGGTATGCACTCTACGGAAGTTTGACTTCCCACAACCTCTTATTGATGCCATCATGACTCTGTATTCAGCTCCAACCGCTAGAGTTAGAGTCAACGGGCTACTTTCGGATCCTTTTGGGATAGGAAATGGGACCAGGCAAGGCTGCCCTCTCTCCCCAACTCTTTTTGTGTTAGTTATGGAGACGTTAATACAGAGAATAAGACAGGAGGAGTCGATAAGGGGACTAACCGTAGAACACACAGAATTTAAAACAGCTGCTTTCGCAGACGATCTTATGATTTTGATCTCAAACCCTAAGACTGCATTCCCCTCTATTTCAAAACTTCTTGACGAATTTGGGGTTCTGTCCAACTTCAAAGTAAATATGCACAAATCAGAAGTCATGAACGTTTCATTACCAGATGAGATAGTCCTATATCTCAAAAAGTCTACCCCCTTCAAATGGCTAACAGACAAATTGAAATACCTAGGTGTCTTTCTTACTGCAGACCCCTCTACTCTTTACAAACACAATTTTGAACCCCTTATGGACAATCTTCAAGCACTCCTTAAAACCTATGACCTACCATTCCTCTCATGGATTGGGAGGATAAACATAATCAAATCATACATCCTACCAAAAATATTCTACTACATGAACATGGTTCCTATACCCCTTCCCAAGACCTTTTTCACCTCAATTAATAAAATAGTCAAAGGATATGTTTGGAGGGGCAGAAGACCTAGACTCCCATTCAAAATCCTCTCACTCCCGAAAAAGAAAGGAGGCCTTGGACTCCATCATTTTGAGACTTACTATCGGGCAATCCATTTGGCCAGATGGATATATCTGGTCAAACCTAGACTTTCCCCAAAAACCCCTAACCTTGAACTCTTATTACTGGGAGGTGGGGCTGGAAAATACCTTTGGACCTCGGCCGTCCCCCCGCAAAATTCCCTAGAAGGAATAACCAGCAGCACACTGTCTATCAGGAGGAAGCTGATCCCAAACAACTGGTCACATTGTCTCTTTTTAGACAACATGCCTTTGGGGGTCGTGCCCTGGCTCATCGAACCAAAATACATAGACGCATTTGACCTCTGGGATTCCTTGCCGAACCTCCCAATTTCTCACTTACTTACCAATCAAATCAACTGTACAAATAGCTGGCCTAGTGACGCCAGAAAGCGACCCCGAGACTTTATACAAATACACCATGTACAACACATTATGTCTAATCTCAAGACAAACATCCAAAACAACCCAGACTGGCTTTGGTTGGAACTTATACTCAAACTCAATCCCACACCCCCCAAATTAATATCTAAACTATATCACAACTTAATCTCCCTTAAAACTAAATTTAAACCCCTATATATTTCCTCTTGGGAGTCTGAGTTGAACATATCTCTCTCCAGTAGGGAAACAGAGCTAGTACTAGGACACTCACACGGGTTCTCAAGATGTGTCCTGTTACAGGAGAATGCTTTTAAAGTCCTCTCCAGATGGTATAGAACCCCTGAGTCGCTCCATCACCTGGGCCTCTCAGGCTCTCCTCTTTGTTGGAGATGTATGAGGTCAAAGGGCTCGTTATCACACATATTCTGGTCATGCCCAATTATCACTAAATTCTGGAAAGATGTCTTCGACCGACTCCGCCATATTGGATTAATAACACAGAACCTAACACCCCAATAAGTATTACTGTCGCTTCCCACGAAGTCATACAAGCCGAAAAAACATGACCTTCTCCCTCTTCTAATAGCCGCAGCCAAACACTTGATCTCCTTACACTGGAGACATACAACCCCCCCTCACATTGATGAATGGACGAAAAAAGTCCAGGACATCTGTAGGATGGAAGAGTTGTCCAGCTGGGACTCTCATTCACACGATAAATTCTTTCGGACATGGTTGCCATGGCAAATATCATCTAACTCCACCTCATCGCCTTCCACTAGCTATTCTTCTTAGCTATACAAGTTGTTCTCCTGCAATTTCCCCATGTTTATTAACATTACACTGTGATGGACCCGGGCACTGCTCATTCACCTGGTTGTCTTAGTATTATTTGATATTCTCTCTAGCACTCTTTCCCAATTAGTTGAAACTACCTGATCATTTTTTGCTGGTTTATGATCTTTTTATGCCCGTCTTCTTCAGACGAGAGATTTGCGACTCAGGAAGTTCTACTTGACAGCTACATCCCCTCCGGTACACCCCCCTCCCCCTTTTATGGTTTTTGTTCTCTGGTGTTTTAGTATGTTTCTTTTTAATTTTCTCTTTTTTGTGTTCTTGGGTTGCATGACTCGGACTTTGTGACCTAAATTCCCCTCCGGAACTTTATGCAATTACCCAAAGCTATGGACATCTCCGGTGAATAACATGCTCAGTTTGATACATCTGTATGGTACAATTCATCCCATTCAGCAGTTGTAACAGTATGTCTCAGATTCATGCGTCCTACTGTATTGTTCATGTATTTTGAAAAGTTGAAAATAAAAAATTAAAAAAAAAAAAAAAATATATATATATATATATATATATACCGCTCTTTGGTTCCCCACTTTTCTCAATTGTATATAGATTGAGTGTACAATAATAAAATGTGTTACTGCATTGTATTGTGCGTTTTATTACTTGGCAGACACAAAGTTTACTAGTTTAGTAATCTCCCTTGATGTATCATTTCCAAATGTTATTTTCTGAATTTCCCCGCCCTGAGCAGAGCTTAATAAGTTGACTGATGTTCGACTACTGTATATAACGCTCCACACTAAACACAGTCATGTTAAGGTACTGTATATACAGCCATATTCTTGCACAAGCATAATAAAGATAGTGATGTCATAGTGCAGAGATAATGTGGAGGAGTGATTGTCCAAAGACATGTCACAGTATGGGCATAATGTATAGTGGGGTCTGCAAAATGGCCGCATATACATCAGACTAAAGCCAGACGAACCTGTCGATATCGGATGGCTCAGCAGATAGTCTAATACATATGGAGGCCTTTGGACTTTCCCCTGACAGATCATGGCAGGGGAGTGCAGGATCCAGCATGCCCAATTTTGGACTGCCAATACTTTTGATCACAGGTAAATAAACTGCTGCCACCAGAGCCTGGCAGCGGCTCTGTCATAGAAAACAGGAACCGGAGTACGAAGGAGTGGGGAGAGATGGCTGTCAGCTGAACGATCGGATGAACCTTCTTTCAGCTAACTGGTATCTTTTGCACACGGATAGGCACAAGGACCACAGAGATGTCATAACAGCATCATTATACAAGGATAATACACAGTGATGTCATAACAAAAGGATAACACAGTGATGTCATAATACAAGGATAATGCATACAGTGATGTAATACAAGGAGAGCACACAGTGATGTCATAATACAAGGATATTGCATAGAGTGATGTCATAATACAAGGATAATGCACAGTGATGTCATAATACAAGGATAACGCAAAATGATGACAATACAAGATAGCACACAGTGATGTCATAATACAAGGATAATGCAAAATGATGACATAATACAAGGAAAACACAGTGATGCCATAATACAAGGATAATGCATACAGTGATATCATAATACAAGGATAGCACACAGTGATGTCATAATACAAGGATAATGCATACAGTGATATAATACAAGGATAGCTGTTGTGAATTCCGCTCTTGGGCTCCCTCCGGTGGTTTTAAGTGGCACTTTTGTGAGTTCTGCTCTTGGGCTCCCTCTTGTGGTTTCAAGTGGTATGGCTGCTCCCTGGAGTTAGCTGTCATCAGCTGCCTCCACTTATTGTCTCTTTTGCTCTGCTATTTAGGCCTGGCTCTTTCCTTCAGCCAGTGCCACTTGTAAATGGTTCCTGGTTGGATTCACATCTCTTTGGATTTCCCTGTTATCCTGACTAGTTCAGCAAAGCTAAGTTTTTGCTTGCTCTTTTCTGTCCATAGTTTGTGGACTTTTCCGTTCTGTGCTTTCTTTGTTTGTCCAGCTTATCAGTATGCATTAATTCTGTCTTGCTGGAAGCTCTGGGAAGCAGATTTACCCTCCACACCTTTAGTCAGGTGTGGAGATTTTTGTAAACTCTGCGTGGATTTTTTGTAGTGTTTAATACTGACCGCACAGTATTCCATCCTGTCCTATCTATTTAGCTAGACTGGCCTCCTGTGCTCATCCTGGTTTCATTCTGTGTATGTCTTTTCCCTCTCCACTCACAGTCATTATTTGTGGGGGGCTAATCTATCCATTGGGGATTTTCTCTGAGGCAAGATAGCTTTCCTGCTTCTATCTTTAGGGGTAGTTAGCTCTTAGGCTGTGACGAGATGCCTAGGGAGAGTTAGGAGCATTCCACGGCTACTTCTAGTGTTGTGTTGAGCTTAGGGACTGCGGTCAGTACAGTTACCACGTCCTTCAGAGCTTGTTCCATGTTGCTCCTAAACCACCAGATCATAACAGATAGCACACAGTGATGTCATAATACAAGGTTATTGCATACAGTGATGTCACAATACAAGGATAACACACAGTGATGACATAATACAAGGATAATGTACAGTGATGACACAAGGATAACGCACAGTGATGTCATAATACAAGGATATTGCATACAGTGATGTCACAATACAAGGATAACATGCAGTGATGTCATAATACAAGGATAACGCACAGTGATGACATAACTCAAGGATAATGCAGTGATGTCATAATACAAGGATAACGCACAGTGATGTCATAATACAAGGATAGCATACAAAGAAGTACTGTAATAATACAAGGCTAATACACAGTGATGTCATAATACAAGGATAACACACTGTGAGGTCATGATACAAGGATAACACACACCATGTTGTAACAGTACAAAGGTTTTAAACACTTCCTTTAGTGGTATATCTCCGGCCTAATCAGCAAAGACAATATCAGACTTATCCACTGTATGCCTTTGGACACCAGAAACAAGCCCTGGAGAGTAAAACAATCTCCAGAATCAGAATTTAATTGGCCATCTAAAATTGCAGCGAAGACTTCAGCAGAACACAGACATAAAGACATAACTAAGGCTGGGTTCTCATTGCGTTCCCCCAGTCTGTTAGACAGACTACATTACACCATGGCATAGCGCGGTGTAACGTAGTCCACTAGCGCCGCCATTGACTCCAATGTCGGACGCATCGCTAGCGCACGCCCACAATGGGCGTGCGCTAGACATGTGCCGTCATTGAGTGACGGACCCTGAGACGCGGGCTGCAGCGTTTCCGGGTCCGTCACAGCGCAGATTGAGCTAGCAGATGCTCTATCTGTGCTAGCGATGTGCCAAAGTCGGCACTTGCATTACAGCAGCCCGTTTAACGTATGTGTTGAACGGGCTACTGTAACGCAGTGTGAACCTAGCCTAAGATCCCGCCATTTCTTCACCAGTTGCCTCAGCTGGTCCCTACTCCATGGCATGATGTCTGGTCACATCAGGCTCTTTCACAGATATAAAGTTTGCTGTGAGGAGTCGCTCTGGCAGCCAGTCACAATTCATACAATTCACCCATTCTTTTTTAGGTCAAGAGACATAAATCCATGTGCAAAACCAGTCCTGCTCCCATATACAGGTGTATCTCACTAAATTAGAATATCGTCAAAAAGTTAATTTCAGTTATTCAATACAAAAAATAAATCTCATATAGAGTCATTACAAACAGAGGGATCTATTTCAAGTGTTTATTTCTGTTAATGTTGATGATAATGGCTTACAGCCAATACAAACCCAGAAATAATTATCTCAGTAAATTAGAATACTTTATAACACCAGCTTGAAAAATGATTTTAAAATCCAAAATGTTGGCCTACTGAAATGTATGTTCAGTAAATGCACTAAATATTTGGTCGGGACTCCTTTTGCATCAATTACTGCATCAATGCGGCGTGGCATGGAGGCGATCAGCCTGTGGCACTGCTGAGGTGTTATAGAAGCCCAAGTTGCTTTGATAGCAGCCTTCAGCTCGTCTGCATTGTTGGGTCTGGTGTCTCTCATCTTCCTCTTGACACTACCGCATAGATTCTCTATGGGGTTAAGGTCAGGCAAGTTTGCTGGCCAATCAAACACAAGGTACTTTTGGCAGTGTGGACAGGTGCCAAGTCCTGCTGGAGAATGAAATTCCCATCTCCAAAAACCTTGTCACCAGAGGGAAGCATGAAGTGCTCTAAAATTTCCTGGTAGATGGCTGCGCTGACTTTGGTCTTGATAAAACACGTTGGACCTACACCAGCAGATGACATGGCTCCCCAAACCATCACTGATTGTGCAAACTTCACACTAGACCTCAAGCAGCTTGGATTATGGCCTCTCTCTCCACTCTTCCTCCAGACTGTGTGACCTAGATTTCCAGATGAAATGCAAAATTTACTTTCATCTGAGAACAACACCTTGGAGCACTCAGCAACAGTCCAGTTCTTTTTCTCCTTGGCCCAGGTAAGACGCTTCTGGCATTGTCTATTGGTCATGAGTGGTTTCATACATTAATGTGACACTTGTAGCCCATGTCCTGGATACATCTGTATGTGGTGGCTCTTGAAGCAACGACTCCAGCGCAGTCCACTTCTAGTGAATTTCCCCAAAAATTTTGCATGGCCTTTTCTTAACAATCTTGTCAATGCTGCCGTTATCCCGGTTGCTTGTGCACCTTCTTCAACCATGCTTTTTCTTTCTACTCAACTTTCCATTAATATGCTTGAATACAGCACTCTGTGAACAGTTGGCTTCTTTAGCAATGACCTTTTGTGGCTTACCCTCCTTGTGAAGTGTGTCAATGACTGCCTTCTGGACATCTGTCAAATCAGCAGTCTTCCCCATGATTGTGGAGCCTACCGAAACAGACCAAGGGACCTTTTTAAACGCTTAGGAAGCCTTTCCAGGTTTTTTTGTTAATTATTCTAATTTACTGAGATAATGACTTTTGGGTTTTCATTGGATGTAATAGCCATAGTCATCAACATTAACAAAAATAAACTTGGCCAGGATTTCTCAGGATCTTTCTAAGCACTCTTATAAATTATCACTGTGCACACACAATATGTTGCTAGTAGTGATGAGCGAGTGTACTCGTTGCTCGGGTTTTCTCGAGCACGCTCGGGTGACCTCCGAGTATTTATGACTGCTCGGAGATTTAGTTTTCATCGCGGCAGCTGAATGATTTACAGCTACAAGCCAGCCTGAGTACATGTGGGGGTTGCCTGGTTGCTAGGGAATCCCCACATGCAGGCTAGTAGCTGTAAATCATTCAGCTGACGCGATGAAAACTAACTCTCCGAACACTAACAAATACTCGGAGACCACCCGAGCAACTAGTACACTCGCTCATCACTAGTTCCTAGTATACTTTTCCTCAGTTTTACCATTTTCCTAAGGCTGCTTTCACACATCAGGTTTTTTGTTTCAGGCGAATTCCGGCTCTTCCGATAAAAAACGGAATAGAAAATCGGATCCGGCATTTCCCCCATTGAATATTATTGGTGCCGGATGGCGCCGGATGGCCCAGCGTTCCTTCCGGTCTGATGCCGGATCCGGCGTCAAGTCGATTCCGGCGTCTGGAAAAAACGTCTACTGTAACGTTTTTTGTCTCCGGCGAAGAAGCCGGAAAGGCCGGATCCGGCCTTTCCGGCTTTTTACAACAATGCATGTCTATGGACGCCGGAAAGCGCCGGATCCAGAAAAAGTCGGATCCGGCGGCCGTATCCGGCTTTTTACACTGAGCATGCTCAAAAAACTTTGATCAGCCCCCTGGACTATATATAAAGCAGGGCCATGAGGCCTTCAGCGATTTTCAGCCCAAAAGCAGAAGAGCCAACACCCTGCCAAGACAGAAGAAGCCAGAAACCTGCCCGAGAGCCTGCCACAGAGCCGAGAGCCTGCCACAGAGCCGAGAGCCTGCCACAGAGCCGAGAGCCAGCCACAGAGCCGAGAGCCAGCCACAGAGCCGAGAGCCTGCCACAGAGCCGAGAGCCTGCCACAGAGCCGAGAGCCAGCCACAGAGCTGAGAGCCAGCCACAGAGCCGAGAGCCAGCCACAGAGCCGAGAGCCTGCAGCCATGTCTTCGGGGAGCCCTCCTCCTCCTCGCCGTCCTCGCCGTCAACGCACAGAGGTTAGCATGAACCTAAGGTGTGTGTGTGTGTATCATGTATTTTTTTATCTTTCACCGTAGGAAGCTGATGAGGCTGAGTCCCCAGGAGAAGAGGTGGTCCCCGAAGATGAGGGAAGGGGTGGAGAAACCCACGGAGAGGGCTCACAATTGGTATGTATCTGTGATGTATTGCGGAAACACACCCTACACTACCCACAAAACATAACACTAGATTCTTACATCAAAATACATAGAAACTGATACTTTCAAACCTCACACAACACATACAAAACATATATATCACATGGCACACAACACATAGAATGGCTACCAACAAGCACATAATTTTTTATTTTTCTCTTCTAGAGTTCTGAATCTGGTGCCCAAGCAATAGGTCCTTCCAGTGGCTCCCAGGGTCGTCGGCGACATTCACATGGCGGCCGTCGTCGTGTAGGTTTTTTGTTATTTTTTCGGTGGAGGTTAGCAATGTTTCAAATTTGTTGTTAATTTTTTTCCCCCTTTTCAAACAGGTTTCACAGCGTGCTCCAGATTCGGACGGTGAGGAGGTCGGCCTTGATATTGACCTCCTCATCGATCTTGTCAGAGACAGGGAGCCGTTGTGGAATATGGGTGACCGCCGCCATGCTGATCTCTCAGTGACCCGTCGACTCTGGGATCAAATCTGCTGTGAACTGATTCCGAGGTGGGAGGACCTAGATGTTCAGGCCCAGATTCAAGAACGTAAGTATCCTCAGTTCAGTTTTGGTGATGCATTCTAAAATGCTGTTTCTAACCAAGTTGTCTTTCTCCTATTTTACCAGGTGAGCGGATTGTGAAAAGGTGGCGGTCGATCAGGGATCGCTTTAAGAAGGAGTTCAATAAAGAGATGCGGGCCCCGAGTGGATCTGGAGGATGCAGGAGCACGTACAAATACGCAAGGGCCCTGTCGTTCCTCAGGTCAACAATGGTCACCCGAAGGTAAATATTACCCACCACATGCACTAATGTTTTACATGTCTAACCTCTTTTGCTCTTTCAGCCAGGGCCATGCAATGACAGTATATTAATTGTTTGTTTCTCTCTTTTTCCACAGTACCGTTGGGAGCACTCGGGAGCCTGCAGCACAATTGAACACTTCTGGGGCGATCCCTCAGGAGGCCGCCACCGAGGGACACTTTGACAGTGAGGAACCCTCTGCACCTTCCCACTCTGCACCTTCCCACTCTGCACCTTCCCACTCTGAACCTTCCCACTCTACTGATCCCTCTTTCCCATCCACGAGCGCTGGAGCATCCTGGCCGGTTCCATTGTATGTAGCTGCTGGTGAGAACATAGCGTTTCCTGTACCCCACCCCTCTGCTGCAGCCACCTCTAGTACACCTGTAGCATCGGGGCGGTTTCGCCAGAGGGGTCAGGTACATAGTTATGCTCCCGAGTTCTTGCACCTGAACGCATCGTTCCAGAACTGTCTGAAAGTTTTGTCCGAGCAAATGGCTGCAGGATTCAATTTCATAAATAAAAGTATGCTCGAGATGCATACACTTCTGGTAACGATGCGTTCAGAGGCAAAACAGTCACCGAACAACACTTTTTTTCAGTCGGTGCTTGAGCAAATGGAGACGCTATCTACTTCTCAGCAGATGCAAGTAATGGAATCCTGCCAGTCTACTCTAGCGCTAATTGCCTCTAGAGCAGATAGTCTTTCCAACCATCCTCCAACTGGCCCCCCTTCCTCCACTGTCCACCACTACAGCCAGTACCATCCTCCTGACCCGTATCGCCAAACAGACATTGCCCCATCACGCCCAACTCGCCATCATCCACATCGTGCCCCGTCCCAACAGCCACAACACTTTCAGCGTTCCCGTGCCCCTTCCCACCAGCCACACCACCAGCCCCGTGCCCCTTCCCACCATCCACACTACCAGCCTCCCGCCCGTGCCACTTCCCACCCATATGATGATCCCGACCCATATAACTTCACATCTACTTCATCCTCGCCTCCTCTCCCTGCCCACTTCCAACAGACTCTATCACCCTCTTCCCAAACATCTTCTACACACATCACTCATTCTGCCACCCAATCCTCACAAAACATTTCCTACACCCCTCCATCCTACCAAATTTTTAACCCCAATCCCACTTTCTTGTCCACCCGCTCAATAGCTTTCTCCACTCCTTCACCCCTAACCGTTGAACATTCTCCACCACCATCACATTCCTCTCTCCACACTCCCACTGTCAAAGTGTCCCTATCAGACAGTGCCTTCGATAGTATCTCCACCCCGACGTATGAAAACATTTAGTATCCCATTTTTTTGCGTGTTGTTACATTATGTTAATAAAACTTTTTGGTTGAAAACTCTCTTGTATTTATTCATTAGGCACAAATAACACTTTTGTTAAAAAAGGTTTATTGGTAACAGTAGTACTTTGGGTAAAACCAAAAAAGATGCACATCTTGGTTTAAAAATAAACTCAAACAGGTACCCAACATGGGTAAAAGGTAAACACAAACAGGTACGCAACATGAGGGTAAAAACCAAACTTGTACACAACATGGGTAAGGTAAAAACAACAGGTACGCAACATGGGTAAAAGGTAAACCCAAACAGGTACGCAACATGAGGGTAAAAACCAAACTGGTACACAACATGGGTAAGGTAAAAACAACAGGTACACAACATGGGTAAAGGTTAAAGTTATTACTAGGTACATACAATGTGTTTAAACTCTATCATCCTGCCAGTGTATTCTTCCTTGGGGTGAAATAAAATATTCTGCAAAGTGATCCCGTATTCTGGAAATTGTGGCAGAACTTCTGTATGTCTGGTTGCTATAATCCATCAAGGTGGTTTCGGCAGAGTGGTCCTCAATGGAAAGCTGTTCCTTGGATATAACATAATTGTGTAGGACAACACATGCTTTCACCACCTCATCCACAGTGTCTGTCTTTAAGTTTATGGATGTCAAGAGAACTCTCCATTTGGCGGTTAGGATCCCAAACGCACACTCCACCATTCTCCCTGCACGTGTGAGTCTGTAGTTTAAAATTCTTTTAGTATTGGTTAAACCACGGCTGGAGTAGGGTTTCAAAAGATGCTCTGAAAGCTGAAAAGCTTCATCCCCAACACATACAAATGGCATTAGTGGCTCAGAAGTTTGAGGCAGTGGTCTTGGGGGGGGAAATTGAAAGGTTTGTCCATATAAATGCCGCCCCATAGAAGACAGTTTGAAAACTTGCGAATCATTAGAACGGCCATACGCCCCAATGTCCACCGCTACAAATTTGTAATCCGCATCGGCGATGGCCATCAGCACGATGGAAAAGTACTTCTTGTAGTTGAAATACTGAGATCCAGAACCAGCCGGTTTCACGATATGGATGTGTTTCCCGTCCACCGCACCCAAGCAATTGGGAAACTGGCACACTTCCAGGAATCTGTCAGCTACTTCCAACCATGTCTGCATTGTGGGATGTGGAATGTATTCTTCATGCAGACAGTCCCACAGTGCACGGCAAGTGTGCCTCACTATTCCTGATATTGTGGAAATGCCCAGTCTGAATTGAAAATGTAGGGAAGACAGGGATTCACCGGTTGCTAGGAATCTGTGAAGAAAAGGAAGGCAGAAATTACTACAAAATCAAAATATCAAATAAAGAGTCCACAACAAAAGTGGATCCAAAAAGAATGCTTACCGAAGAGTGACCATCAGACGCTCAGCCGGGGTAATGGAGAATCGGCAATAGGTATCACTCCTTCTTATCAGATGTTGAACCCGCTCCACCAATTTATCAAAGTTCTTCGCTTTCATCCGAACATAGCTGAAAAACTTTTCAGGGTCACCTCGAAGCTCCATATACAACGTTGAAAAGACTCCCCGGGTCATTCTCTGTGCCGTGATGGGGTGGATCCACAAACGGCGGCGTCGCAGATGCATGACACGCTGTCTCTCTTCCTCAATCACAATAGCTTTTAATCGATTCGCCTCTGTGATGAAATCCACGTTGTTCTGCAGAATCTTTGCAATAATGCCATCCATCTTGCTCTGTATCTTGCTCCTCTCCAACCCGTCACAGATGTTAAGAACACTGTATATATAGTTTTCAGCCGGCCAATCACCTTTTTAGCCTTTCAGGAGGTGTTTTTTAAAGCCGGATCCGTAAAAAACTGGAAAGAAAACTGGACGAACCGGAGGCAACCGGATGAGCCGGATCCGGTTTTTCGCCGGATCCGGACACCTGATCCGGCAAAAAAAACGGATCTGGCTCATCCGGTTGCCTCCGGTTTCTTTTAAAAAAAACCGGATCCAGCGATGCGGCGCGACGCCGCATCCGGCATCCGGCAAAAAACCTGATATGTGAAAGCAGCCTAATATGGCTGGTCTGTGTAATAAAGAACTGCTGCAGTATGTGAATATTCCACTAGGAGGCGACAATGGATAAGCTTCAGTATCATATTTAAAGGCAATAACCATAATAGTTTGCTTTTTGATTCCACAAGTAGACCACCTCATCATTATTCTATTTTACTTTATGTAATGTAATGTCTCTTATAATTGCATATATGTCATCGCAGAGCATCGTCAGCAGCAATAACCAAATCCTTCTTTTTGACGCCTGTTCATTTTTACTTTTTAGTAGGTCATGTGTATGTTTGATTAATGGTCATTACAGCCTGACCACTGTGCGTATGAGTGGCTACAGAGGCCTGCCAGGGTATCTGCCCATGTACTGGATGCCAGAGAGGTAAGGAATAAATCTGAAGCTTCTTCCTCATATTTTACTACATAAAGTGTCTCTCTAGTTCTAAATAAAGGATCAGAACCTGTGTATATGAAGTGCTGCTATACAATGCTAACATACAGACACATATGGTTGTAATGGACTCAGGCAAAATGCACAAAATTCTTGCCCTGAAAAATCCTCTTGGGACCGCCAGCGTCATTGTGTCCAACCCGCTGCTCAATGCAGGATTCACTCAGCCATCTCAGACAGATGTCTCTCCAGCCTCTGAAGACTACCATTGAAGGAGAACTCGCCACCTCTTGTGGCAGCCTGTTCCAACCATGGACCACTCCCACTGTCAAAAAGTTATTTCTAATATCTAATCTGTATCTTCTTCCTTTCAGTTTCATCCTATTGCTTCTTGTGTTTCCATGTGCAAATGAGAATAATGATGATCTCTCTACACTATGACATCCCTACAGATGTTTGTACTATTAAGTCTCCTCTTAGTCTTCTTTTTTGCAAGCTAAACATTCCCAGATCCTTTAGAAGTTCCTCATAGGACATACTTTGCAGTTCGCTCACCATCTTGCTAGATCTCTGAACTTGATCAAGTTTTTCAATGTCTTTGTTAATATGTGGTGACCAGAACTGGACACAGTATTCCAGATGAAAAAAAGACAGCTGACAGCACATCAGAAAAAAAGATGCACGCTCCAAGTTCACAGACCCAATTGGACATAGTAAATCCAAAATAAAATATGGAACAGCATCCAGTCCAGATGAAGTCTGACCAAGCAGGAGTAGAGGGGGATAATTACTAATGTTTACTTAGTCCAGTGTCGTTGTGATGTATAGACCATACTCATGTCACAATGACCACCAGCTCTCTTGATCTAAGCAGCTAATTGCATAATATTTGCCTATGAGACCTGGAGGTTGGAACGGGTGTTGTGATGCGAGCATAGTCCATGTGAATGTGATGCCCAAGGTTCCTGGTTGTCACAGTGGCATTGCTTTCCTCACGGGGAGAGTGATGTCACGCTTGGAAGCGAGGAAGGATCTCTCTTATCAGGTAACCAAAAGCATGCAACATGTTCACACTCCAGGCCAGAAGGGGGAGCTCTGATCCAGCTTGTGGGTGGCTCCCCTATAAATATATTCTGGTCTGGAGGGAAAGTGGTCAGTCAGTCAGTGAATGCCAGACAGTAGACTGGAGCAGTCTGAGGCAGAAAGAAAAGTGAGGGGCCGTGCAGCCACGAGGGTGCTGCAGCTCCTGGAAGGAGATAGTACGGAAGAACAAGCTGTAGAGAGCGTGGAGGGGAAGTGGAAAGCAGGAGAGTGAAGAGCTGGAAGGTTAGCTGCTACTGAGCTACCTCCCTACGGAGCGCAGATACCGATAGCCAGAAGACCAAGGTTGTGACTGACTCCACGTCTCACAGCAGAAACCGGAAGGACAGCTGGATTACAAGTCACCTGTCCGATATAGAAACTTGAGGACACAGTAGCGCATAGAGCCCGGGTCTTGATAGAGACCCTGTAAAAAGGCTCGAGCTACCTGTTGTATGGGTAGTGTCCTACCTGCAAGGAGGACAGAGAGAACACGTGAGGACCTTGTGAGAAGCCTAAGGCAGCAAGGGACTACACCACAGTGCTAGAAGGAAGGCTTCTAACCCCACCTGTACCCCGGTGATCTGGTACCCTGGACTGTGGTTGCCTGAATTCATCAGTAAACCAGGTAAAGAGACTGCAAACCTGTGTCCTCCGTTTCTTGCTACACCACCCACCATCCTTATCCATACACCAGGAGCCCTGGGGACCAGCTTCACCTGTTGGAAGCCATACCATCCCAGCTGCCATAACATCACTCCAGAGGACCCCTTTAAGCAGCATCAGTCATCCCTGACCGAATACCACAGGTGGCGTCACAAACTTTATTCACAAAACCCCTTTAAAGACTTTTCCCTTAACATGGGTGCCCAGGGCCACGGACGGGTCACCGCCATGTGACACATCCCTTTAAGTACTGGACCCGGTTCCCCACGGCCCTGGCGGGCGTTCCATGAACATGGCCTTACAATTATTAATTGATGCTTATTCAATTGTCACTTATATTGAATAACGTATTGTGAATACATTGTTATATTGTGTTAACTTGCATTTTTTTGCACTGCTAAAATGCTGGAGTATTACCACATCACAGCCACAAGATGAGAACACAGCCTTGTAATATATAGTTTCCAGAATCATGAGTTATGAATGGGCTAAAAGCCAGACTCAAGTCTTTGTTGTGATCTGCTGTACCATTTCTAGCTCTGGAAGTTCAAAATATGCTGTCACATAACATTAGATCTGTCTTTCTGCAAGTGTGCAGAACTCAAGGAGCCTTCCTGCAGCACATCAGTTTGTTACAAGTCTTCTGGTGTGTGCCCTCTCCTTGTCATCAGAAGGAGCAGTTCTTATCATCAGTCAATGTGTGCTGTATTATAGGTAATATCAATCTACTGCACTGCCATGTAGGAATTGTATAACCCACACCTCCAAACTTTCAAAAAAAGATGAAAAAAAGGACAGACTATACAACCCCTGGCAAAAATTATGGAATCACCGGCTTTGGAGGATGTTCATTCAGTTGTTTAATTTTGTAGTAAAAAAAGCAGATCACAGACATGGCACAAAACTAAAGTCATTTCAAATGGCAACTTTCTGGCTTTAAGAAACACTAAAAGAAATCAAGAACAATAAATTTAGTACAAATGGTTACTTTTTTAACCAAGCATAGGGGAAAAATTCTGGGGGAAAAATTATGGAATCATGAAAAACAAACAAAAAACCCTCCAACACATCACTAGTATTTTGTTGCACCACCTCTGGTTTTCAACAGCTTGCAGTCTCTGAGGCATGGACTTAATGAGTGTCAGACAGTACTCTTCATCAATCTGGCTCCAACTTTCTCTGATTGCTGTTGCCAGATCAGCTTTGCAGGTTGGAGCCTTGTCATGGACCATTTTCTTCAACTTCCACCAAAGATTTTCAGTTGGATAGAGATCCAGAGTATTTGCAGGCCATGACATTGACCTTATGTGTCTTTTTTCAAGGAATGTTTGCACAGTTTTTGCTCTATGGCAGGATGCATTATCATGTTGAAAAATGATTTCATCATCCCCAAACATCCTTTCAATTGATGGGATAAGAAAAGTGTCCAAAATATCAACATAAACTTGTGCATTTATTGAAGATGTAATGACAGCCATCTCCCCAGTGCCTTTACCTGACATGCAGCCCCATATCATCAATGACTGTGGAAATTTGCATGTTCTCTTCATTTTGATACAGGAAAGAAATATATCTTGGTACCGTGTTAGCCAGTGGATAGAAAAATATTTAAAATTGAGAGTCCTCAGTGGTTGATACCTTTTAATGGCTAACTGAAAAGATGGTAACAAATTGCAAGCTTTCGAGACTACACAGGTCTCTTCATCAGGCAAAGACTAAAACAAATTCTGAAGAATCACATATTTATGCACAACATACAGTTAAGTCCATATATATTTGGACAGAGACAACATTTTTCTAATTTTGGCTATAGACATTACCACAATGAATTTTAAACAAAACAATTCAGATGCATTTGAAGTTCAGACTTTCAGCTTTCATTTGAGGGTATCCACATTAAAATTGGATGAAGGGTTTAGGAGTTTCAGCTCCTTAACATGTGCCACCCTGTTTTTAAAGGTACCAAAAGTAATTGGACAGATTAAATAATTTTAAATAAAATGTTGATTTCTAGTACTTGGTTGAAAACCCTTTGTTGGCAATGACTGCCTGAAGTCTTGAACTCATGGACTTTACCAGACGCTGTGTTTCCTCCTTTTTGATGCTCTGCCAGGCCTTCACTGCGGTGGTTTTCAGTTGCTGTTTGTTTGTGGCCTCTCTGTCTGAAGTTTAGTCTTTAACAAGTAAAATGCATGCTCAATTGGGTTGAGATCAGGTGACTGACTTGGCCATTCAAGAATATTCCACTTCTTTGCTTTAATAAACTCCTGGGTTGCTTTGGCTTTATGTTTTGGGTCATTGTCCATCTGTAGTATGAAATGATGTCCAATCAGTTTTGCTGCATTTGGCTGGATCTGAGCACACAGTATGGCTCTGAATACCTCAGAATTCATTTGGCTGCTTCTGTCCTGTGTCACATCATCAATAAACACTAGTGACCCAGTGCCACTGGCAGCCATGCATGCCCAGGCCATCACACTGCCTCCGCTGTGTTTTACAGATGATGTGGTATGCTTTGGATCATGAGCTGTACCACGCCTTCACCATACTTTTCTATTTCCACCATTCTGGTAGAGGTTGATCTTGGTTTCATCTGTCCGAAGAATGTTCTTCCAGAACTGTGCTGGCTTTTTTAGATGTTTTTAGCAAAGTCCAGTCTAGCCTTTTTGTTCTTGATTCTTATGAGTGGCTTGCACCGTGCAGTGAACCCTCTGTATTTACTTTCATGCAGTCTTCTCTTTATGGTAGATTTGGATATTGATACGCCGACCTCCTGGAGAGTGTTGTTCACTTGGTTGGCTGTTGTGAAGGGGTTACTCTTCACCATGGAGATTATTCTGCGATCATCCACCACTGTTCATCAGTGCTTTCTTTCTTTCTCAGGATGTACCGAACTGTAGATTTTGCCACTCCTAATATTGTAGCAATTTCTCAGATATTTTTTTTCTGTTTTTGCAGCTTAAGGATGGCTTGTTTCATCTGCATGGAGAGCTCCTTTGAGCGCATGTTGACTTTACAGCAAAACCTTCCAAATGCAAGCACCACACCTCAAATCAACTCCAGGCCTTGTATCTGCTTAATTGAGAATGACATAATGAAGGGATTGTCCACACCTGTCCATGAAATAGCCTTGGAGTCAATTGTCCAATTACTTTTAGTCCCTTTAAAAACAGGGTGGCACATGTTAAGGAGCTGAAACTCCTAAATCCTTCATCCAATTTTAATGTGGATACCCTCAAATGAAAGCTGAAAGTCTGAAATTCAACTGCATCTGAATTGTTTTGTTTAAAATTCATTGTGGTAATGTCTATAACCGAAATTAGAAAAATGTTGTCTCTGTCCAAATATATATGGACTTAACTGTAGTATAGGAAAAAAAAAAAAAGAGGGGAAAAAAACCATGGATAAGCCAGGTGACATGAAGCAGAATTATCACCCATGGTAATTCTGCTTCATGTCACCTGTCTTATCCATGTTTTTTTTCTGTGCTATGTTGTGCATAAATATGTGATTCTTCAGAATTTGTTTTAGTTTTTGCCTGATGAAGAGACCTGTGTAGTCTTGAAAGCTTGCAATTTGTTACCATCTTTTCAGTTAGCCATTAAAAGGTATCAACCACTGAGGACTCTCAATTCTAAATATTTTTCATGTTCTCTTCAGGCAGTCATCTTTATAAATCTCTTTGGAACGGCACCAAACAAAAGTGCCAGCATCATCACCTTGCCCAATGCAGATTCGCGATTCATCTCTGAATATGACTTTCATCCAGTCATCCACAGTCCACGATTGCTTTTCCTTAGCCCATTGTAACCTTGTTTTTTTCTGTTTAGGTGTTAATGATGGCTTTCGTTTAGCTTTTCTGTATGTAAATCCCATTTCCTTTAGGCGGTTTCTTACAGTTTGGTCACAAATGTTGACTCCAGTTTCCACCCATTTGTTGCTCATTTGTTTTGTTGTGCATTTCCTGTTTTGGAGACATATTGCTTTAAGTTTCTTGCTCTGAGGGTGATTCCATAATTTTTTCCTCAGAATTGAGTGATTCCATAATTTTTCCATATGATTGGTTAAAAAAGTAACCATTACTGACTACCACATTTTTTGTTCTTGATTTCTTTCAGTGTTTCTTAAAGCCAGAAAGTTGCCATTTGAAATTACTTTAGTTTTGTGCCATGTCCGATCTTTTTTTTTTTACAAACTTAAACAACTGACTGAACATCCTCCAAGGCCGGTGATTCCATAATTTTTGCCAGGGGTTGTATATTCAAAGTTTTAGGTCATGCCCTTAACCATGCTGCATAGCCATACTCATTTGCATCTCATTCTACCGTGCCTATATAAAGAGAATGCTACAAATTGATGGACTACCCCTTTAAGGCTGTGTTTACACAACCGTTAAACCCTCCAGAAGTCCTGTCCCATTACAGGAATTAAGCAATGGAAAACAGCTGGAGATGAATTCATAGGAAGATACAGAGCCCAACTCCTAAGCACTCCTCTCTGCTCTCAGGCCTTCTATTCATTGCTCTTCTCTGCCCTCAGGCTGTTTCTTCAGTGCTCCTCTCTGCTCTGAGACCATCTCCTCAGCACTGCTCTCTGTCCTTAGGCCGTCTCTTCAGTGTTCCTCTCTGCTCTCAGAGACCATCTCATCACCACTCCTCTCTGCTCTCAGGCCCTCTTCAGTGTTCCTCTGCTCTTAGACCATCTGCTCATCACTCATCTCTGCCCTCAGGCAGTCTCTTCAGTGTTCCTCTCTGCTCTGAGATCTTCTCCTCAGCACTCCTCTCTGCCCTCAGGCAGTCTGTTCAGCATTCTTTTCTGCTCTCAGACCATCTCCACAGCACTCCTCTCTGCCCTCAGGCAGTCTCTTCAGTGTTCCTCTCTGCTCTTAGACCATCTCCTCAGCACTCCTCTCTGCCCCTAGGCAGTCTGTTCAGCGTTCCTCTCTGCTCTCAGATCATCTCAGTACTGAGGTCCACACCATCAGACTCTTCCGTCCCCTCTCCCTCAGAGTAGCGGTCATATACAGGCCCCCAGGCTCACCCACCCACTTCCTTGACCATTTCTCTGCCTGGCTGCGGCACTTTATGTCCTCAGAACTCCCAACCCTTATCCTGGGAGACTTCAACATCCCTATTAACAGCCCTACTTCCACACCTGCATCCCAGCTTCTATCACTAACCACTTCTCTCGGCCTTTCACAGCTCTCAACCTCTGAAACACACAAAGACGGTAACACCCTTGATCCAGTTTTTGTCCGGCTCTGTTCACTTTCCTACCTAGATAACTTCCGTCTCTGACCACAACATTCTTTCCTTCATGCTCACAAATCCTTGCCCACCACAGCACACTCCTACCTACCGCACATTGGGAAATCTACAAGCCATTAAACCTCATACATTTTCACACTTCCTACACTCATCACTGTCCCCAATCTCCTAGCTTTCCTGTCTTGATCTGGCTGTACATCACTACAATGACACTCCCAGAAGCACCCTTGACCAAGTAGTGTCCCTCACCCTCAGAACCTCCAAGCACAGAGTAAAACAGCCCTGATTTACTTTAGTTGGTAGTTGGCTCTCAAGCCTGAACAGCTTGGAGTAGGACAACATGTATAAAAAGTATCATGTGATCAAAATACAACTTGCCTAATAATTCTGCACACAGTGTACAGACCAGTCTCCAATCTCCCCTTCATCTCTAAACTCTTGGAGCGCCTGGTCTACTCCCACCTTTCACGTTACCTCTCCACTCAGAGGAAACTGCATTCATCAAAGTGACCAATGACCTTCTGACAGCAAAATGTAACAGTGACCACTCTCTGCTCATTCTTCTCGACCTTTCTGCAGCTTTCAACTCTGTTGACCACCATCTCCTACTCTCTAGGCTCCAGTCAGTAGACATTAACCCCTTAACCCCCAAGGGTGGTTTGCACGTTAATGACCAGGCCAATTTTTGCAATTCTGACCACTGTCCCTTTATGAGGTTATAACTCTGGAACGCTTCAACGGATCCTGATGATTCTGGCATTGTTTTCTCGTGACATATTGTACTTCATGATAGTGGTAAAATTTCTTTGATGTTACCTGCGTTTATTTGTGAAAAAAAAAAACAAAATTTTGAAAATTTCGCAATTTTCCAACTTTGAATTTTTATGCCCTTGAATCACAGAGATATATCACATAAAATACTTAATAAATAACATTTCCCACATGTCTACTTTACATCAGCACAATTTTGGAACCAAATTTTTTTTTGTTAGGGAGTTATAAGGGTTAAAAGTTGACCAGCAATTTCTCATTTTTACAACACCATTTTTTTTTTAGGGACTACATCACATTTGAAGTCACTTTGAGGCAGGGGCGGATTATAAGAGGGTCAATATGGGCGGTAGCCCAGGGCCCAGTGGTGTGGGGGGCCCTGGGCTACCACACAGATTGACCCTCTTATAATCCGCCCCTGGCTGAAGCTGACGATTGGCCGCAGGCTGCCTGCAAGTGAAACAACTCTCCAGGAATGGCGGCGGAGCCCTGAGTGTGGTGGTGCCCCCGGACCCGGTGGGCAGAGAGAAGGGGCCCGCATCGGGCCCCGTCTCGTCTGCTCACCAGGCCCCTTCCGGCGCTGCGGTGGTTTCCTATTGACGTGCGGCCGCGCGCCCGCACGTCAATAGTTAACAACAACAGCCGCCAGCCAATTGGAGGCTGGCGGCTGATGTAGGCCGCAGTGCACACGTCGCCAGCGTCTGACGTCATTGTCAGTCGCCGGCGAGTGTGCGCTGCTGCAGGGAGCTCGCCGCTGGAGCTCCTGGTCAGGTGAGGAGACTCGTTTTTTTTTTTTTTGTAAGCTAACGGTGGGACACACTGGGGGCAATGCTGGAGGACACACTGGGGGCAATGCTGGAGGACACTGGGGTAGATTGCTGGACACATTGGGGGCAATACTGGAGGACACACTGGGGCAGATTGCTGGACACACTGGGGCAGATGATTGCTGATCACACTGGGGCAATGCTGGAGACACTGGGGCAGATTGCTGGACATACTGGGGCAATGCTGGAGACTCTGGGGGCAATGCTGGAGGACACACTGGGGGCAATGCTGGAGGACACACTGGGGCAATGCTGGAGACACTGGGGCAGATTGCTGGACACATTGGGGGCAATACTGGAGGACACACTGGGGCAGATTGCTGGACACACTGGGGCAGATGATTGCTGATCACACTGGGGCAATGCTGGAGACACTGGGGCAGATTGCTGGACATACTGGGACAATGCTGGAGACATTGGGGGCAATGCTGGAGGACACACTGAGGGCAATGCTGGAGGACACACTGGGGGCAATGCTGGAGGACACACTGGGGGCAATGCTGGAGGACACAATGGGGGCAATGCTGGAGGACACACTGGGAGCAATGCTGAAGGACACACTGAGGGCAATGCTGGAGGACACACTGGGGGCAATGCTGGAGGACACACTGGGGACAATGCTGGAGGACACACTGGGGGCAATGCTGGAGGACACACTGGGGGCAATGCTGGAGGACACACTGGGGGCAATGCTGGAGGACACAATGGGGGCAATGCTGGAGGATACACTGGGAGCAATGCTGGAGGACACACTGAGGGCAATGCTGGAGGACACACTGGGGGCAATGCTGGAGGACACACTGGGGGCAATGCTGGAAGACACACTGGGGGCAATGCTGGAGGACACACTGGGGGCAATGCTGGAGGACACACTGAGGGCAATGCTGGAGGACACACTGGGGGCAATGCTGGAGGACACACTGGGGGCAATGCTGGAGGACACACTGGGGGCAATGCTGGAGGACACACTGGGGGCAATGCTGGAGGACACACTGGGGGCAATGCTGGAGGACACAATGGGGGCAATGCTGGAGGATACACTGGGAGCAATGCTGGAGGACACACTGAGGGCAATGCTGGAGGACACACTGGGGGCAATGCTGGAGGACACACTGGGGGCAATGCTGGAGGACACACTGGGGGCAATGCTGGAAGACACACTGGGGGCAATGCTGGAGGACACACTGGGGCAATGCTGGAGGACACACTGAGGGCAATGCTGGAGGACACACTGGGGCAGATGATTGCTGGAGACACTGGGGCAGATTGCTGGAGACACTGGGGCAGATTGCTGGACACTGGGGTAATATGCTGGACACACTGTCTGGGGGCAATGCTGGACACACAGGGGCAATATGCTTGACATACTGGGGAAGATTGCTGGACACACTGGGGGCAATGCTGGACACACTGGGGCAATATGCTTGACACACTGGGGAAGATTGCTGGACACACTGGGGGCAATGCTGGACACACTGGGGCAATATGCTGGAGTCGGACACACTGGGGGCAATGCTGGACACATTGGGGCAGATTGCTGGACACACTGGGGGCAGGACTGGAGGCATGGGCAGAATGTAGATGCGGGTCATGATTGGAGACACGGGGCAAAATGAAAGACATGGGGCAGGATTGGATCATGGGGCAGGATGGAGACAATTGGGGCAGGATGAGATCATATGGGGTAGAAATGTAGAATGGATACTCATGAGGGCAGGATGCGAGAACATATGGCTGGAGCCAGGAATGAGATAAACGGGGCCAGGATGGGGAATATTATTACCATAGGGGCTAATTAAGGGATATTATTACTGCAGTGATGTATTTATTTTATTTTTTGAGGACACTGTTTTAAATGGGGGGGCGGTCCAGTTACTGTGCAGAGTGACACTATAGTGCCTTTTTTTCTTCATGTGGTGTAATGTAGAAGTTGTGAAAAATTAAGTAATGTATTCTGCAAGCGGAGCTCGAGATAACTGTTATTTCCTGCAGAAACGAGTCCTGGCTGGAAGAAATGATGGCGGTCTGTGCTGGATGAAAGATTAAGAACTTCACCTAGAGACGTCACTGGTGAGTTAGTGTTACCTATACACTGACACTATACACTGTATACTATATACAGAGGTCCTGTGTACAATGTCACCAGTGATCACTGTATTACCTATACTTTATATACAGAGCTCCTGTGTATAATACCACCAGTGATCTCTGTATTACCTCTACACTGACACTGCATACTAAGTACAGATCTCCTGTGAATACTGGCACTTATGGTGATAGTATTGTGTTTTTTGTTTTTTTTTTATTACTGATCGGTATTGTAGTATTCAGTCACTATGTGGTCTGGAAATGGTGTTGTGGTATTTGTCCCTTGTATGTGCTATTTGGTCACCAAGTGGTGGTAATATGTGGTCTTGACATGGTGAGGTGGTATTTGTTCCTTGTATGTGATATTATTTGATCACTGTGGTTGTAATTTGTGGTCTGGTCATGGTGCGGTGGTATTTGTTCCTTGTATGTGATATTATTGGTCAAAATATACCTAAATCGTATTGCAGCTGATTTTAACAAATATTTAATAGGTTACAGTAGAGTAGGGCCCGTGTTGTGAATTCTGTGATCAAGCTCCCTCCTGTGGTCATGAGTGGTACTGCGGCTTCTGAGTTTCCTTCCTCAGGTGATGAGGTTAAGTCGTTAGGTGCTGCTCTATTTAACTCCACCTAGTGCTTTGATCCTGGCCTCCAGTCAATGTTCTAGTATTGGTCTTGCTTCCTCCTGGATCGTTCCTGTGGCCTGTCTGCTCAGCATAAGCTAAGTTCTGCTTGTGTTACTTTTGTTGCTATATTTTCTGTCCAGCTTGCTTTTTTGGTTCTGCTTGCTTGCTGGAAGCTCTGAGACGCAGAGGGAGCACCTCCGTACCGTTAGTCGGTGCGGAGGGTCTTTTTGCCCCTCTGCGTGGTTGTTTGTAGGTTTTTGTGTTGACCGCAAAGCTATCTTTCCTATCCTCGGTCTATTCAGTAAGTCGGGCCTCACTTTGCTAAACCTATTTCATCTCTGAGTTTGTATTTTCATCTTTACTCACAGTCATTATATGTGGGGGGCTGCCTTTTCCTTTGGGGAATTTCTCTGAGGCAAGGTAGGCTTATTTTTCTATCTTCAGGACTAGCTAGTTTCTCAGGCTGTGCCGAGTTGCATAGGGAGCGTTAGGCGCAATCCACGGCTACCTCTAGTGTGGTTTGATAGGTTTAGGGATTGCGGTCAGCAGAGTTTCCACGTCTCAGAGCTCGTCCTATGTTTTGTGGTTTTTGTCAGGTCACTTGTGTGCTCTGAACTTCAAGGTCCATTGTGGTTCTGAATTACCTATTCATAACAGTACTGGAGGCCCAAAGTACTATGCTTCTCAATAGAGGGAAAAAAGAAGTTCTGAGACCATTTTTTTTTCTTTGCACTGTGTTTTGCCTTTTTTTTCCCCTAGACATTTGGGTGGTTCACGACACAGGTGAGGTGATGGACATTAAAGGTCTGTCTTCATGTGTGGATCTTCTCACTGCAAGAGTACAAAATATTCAAGACTTTGTGGCTCAGAATTCTATGTTAGAACCAAGAATTCCTATTCCTGATTTGTTTTCTGGAGATAGAGCTAAATTTCTGAGTTTCAAAAATAATTGCAAACTGTTTCTGGCGTTGAAACCTCGCTCCTCTGGTGACCCAGTTCAACAAGTTAAGATTATTATTTCTTTATTACGTGGCGACCCTCAAGACTGGGCATTTTCCCTTGCGCCAGGAGATCCTGCATTATGTAATATTGATGCGTTTTTTCTGGCGCTCGGATTACTGTACGATGAACCTAATTCAGTGGATCAGGCAGAGAAAAATTTGCTGGCTCTGTGTCAGGGTCAGGATGAGATAGAGATTTATTGTCAGAAGTTTAGAAAGTGGTCTGTGCTCACTCAATGGAATGAATGTGCTTTGGCAGCAATCTTCAGAAAGGGTCTCTCTGAAGCCCTTAAGGATGTCATGGTGGGATTTCCTATGCCTGCTGGTCTGAATGAGTCTATGTCTTTGGCCATTCAGATCGGTCGACGCTTGCGTGAGCGTAAATCTGTGCACCATTTGGCGGTATTATCTGAGCATAAACCTGAGCCTATGCAGTGCGATAGGACTTTGACCAGAGCTGAAAGGCAAGAACACAGATGTCAGAATGGGCTGTGTTTCTACTGTGGTGATTCCACTCATGCTATCTCCGATTGTCCTAAGCGCACTAAGCGGTTCGCTAAGTCTGCCACCATTGCTACGGTACAGTCGAAATTTCTTTTGTCCGTTACTTTGATCTGCTCTTTGTCTTCCTATTCTGTCATGGCATTTGTGGATTCAGGCGCTGCCCTGAATTTGATGGACTTAGAGTTTGCTAGGCGCTGTGGGTTTGTCTTGGAGCCCTTGCAGTGTCTTATTCCATTGAGAGGAATTGATGCTACGCCTTTGGCCAAGAATAAGCCTCAGTATTGGACCCAGCTGACCATGTGCATGGCTCCTGCGCACCAGGAGGATATTCGCTTTCTGGTGTTGCAAAATCTGCATGATGTGGTCGTGTTGGGGTTGCCATGGCTACAAGTCCATAACCCAGTATTAGATTGGAAATCTATGTCTGTGTCCAGCTGGGGTTGTCAGGGGGTACATGGTGATGTTCCATTTCTGTCTATCTCATCATCCACTCCTTCTGAGGTCCCAGAGTTCTTGTCTGATTACCGGGATGTATTCGATGAGCCCAAGTCCAATGCCCTACCTCCGCATAGGGATTGTGATTGTGCTATCGAGTTGATTCCTGGTAGTAAGTTTCCTAAGGGTCGACTGTTTAATTTATCTGTACCTGAGCACGCCGCTATGCGGAGTTACCGTATATACTCGAGTATAAGCCGACCCGAGTATAAACCGACCCCCCTAATTTTGCCACAAAAAACTGGGAAAACTTATTGACTCGAGTATAAGCCTAGGGTGGAAATGCAGCATTTACCGGTGAATTTCAAAAATAAAAATAGATCATTATTTCCCCATAGCTGTGCCATATAGTGCTCTGCACCGTTCATATTGCCCCATAGATGCTGCACAGATGCCCCATACAGTGCTCTGCACCGTTCATATTGCCCCATAGATGCTGCACAGATGCCCCACAGTGCTCTGTACCCTTCATATTGCCCCATAGATGCTGCACAGATGCCCCATACAGTGCTCTGCACCGTTCATATTGCCCCATAGATGCTGCACAGATGCCCCATATAGTGCTCTGCACCGTTCATATTGCCCCATAGATGCTGCACAGATGCCCCATATAGTGCTGTGTGCCGTTCATACTGCCCCATAGATGCTGCACAGATGCCCCATATAGTGCTGTGTGCCGTTCATACTGCCCCATAGATGCTGCACAGATGCCCCATATAGTGCTGTGTGCCGTTCATATTGCCCCATAGATGCTGCACAGATGCCCCATATAGTGCTGTGTGCCGTTCATACTGCCCCATAGATGCTACACAGATGCCCCATATAGTGCTGTGTGCCGTTCATACTGCCCCATAGATGCTGCACAGATGCCCCATATAGTGCTGTGTGCCGTTCATATTGCCCCATAGATGCTGCACAGATGCCCCATATAGTGCTGTGTGCCGTTCATACTGCCCCATAGATGCTGCACATAAATCTGTGCCATGGCCGCTGCTGCTGCTGCTGCAATAAAAAAAAAAAACCACATACTCACCTCTCTTGATTGCAGCTCCCAGCGTCCGGTCCCGGCGCCTCCATCTTCCCGGCGTCTCTGCTCTGACTGCTCAAGCAGAGGGCGCCACGCACACTATATGCGTCATCGCGCCCTCTGCCTGAACAGTCAGAGCGCAGACGCCGGGAAGATGGAGGCGCTGGGGAGATAGAGCGGCGCCCGGCGGCTGGAACGGGGACAGGTAAGTATGATATACTTACCTAGTCCCAGCGATCCTGACGCTCCCCGCCTTCCTCCCCGTCTTCTGTGCTGCAGCCTCTTCCTGTCAGCGGTCATTGGCACCGCTGATTAGAGAAATGAATAGGCGGCTCCACCCCTATGGGAGGTGGAGCCGCATATTCATTTCTGTAATGAGCGGTCCCACGTGACCGCTGAAGAGGGGAAGAAGCTGCAGCACAGAAGCCCGTGGGACGGCAGGGACAGCGCGAGGATCGCTGGGACTAGGTAAGTATACCTCAGCGACCTCTCCCCCTCACCCGCCGACCCCACCGCTACCGTGACTCGAGTATAAGCCGAGAGGGGCACTTTCAGCCCAAAAATTTGGGCTGAAAATCTCGGCTTATACTCGAGTATATACGGTACGTAAAAGAATCCTTGGAGAAGGGTCATATTCGGCCGTCGTCGTCGCCATTGGGAGCAGGGTTCTTTTTTGTGGCCAAGAAGGATGGTTCGCTGAGACCTTGTGTTGATTATCGCCTTCTAAATAAAATCACGGTCAAATTTCAGTACCCCTTGCCGCTGCTATCTGATTTGTTCGCTCAGATTAAGGGGGCTAGTTGGTTCACCAAGATAGATCTTCGTGGTGCATATAATCTTGTGCGTATTAAACGGGGCGATGAATGGAAAACTGCATTTAATACGCCCGAGGGCCATTTTGAGTACCTAGTTATGCCATTCGGACTTGCCAATGCTCCATCAGTATTTCAGTCCTTTAGGCATGACATCTTCCGAGAGTACCTGGATAAATTCCTGATTGTATACTTGGATGATATTTTGGTCTTCTCGGATGATTGGGAGTCTCATGTGAAGCAGGTCAGAATGGTGTTCCCAGGTCCTGCGTGCTAATTCTTTGTTTGTGAAGGGATCAAAATGTCTCTTTGGTGTTCAGAAGGTTTCATTTTTGGGGTTCATTTTTTCCCCTTCTACCATCGAGATGGACCCTGTTAAGGTCCAGGCCATTTATGATTGGACTCAGCCGACATCTCTGAAGAGTCTGCAAAAGTTCCTTGGCTTTGCTAATTATTATCGTCGCTTCATCTGTAATTTTTCTAGTATTGCTAAACCATTGACCGATTTGACCAAGAAGGGTGCTGATGTGGTCAATTGGTCTTCTGCTGCTGTGGAAGCTTTTCAAGAGTTAAAGCGTCGTTTTTCTTCTGCCCCTGTGTTGTGTCAACCAGATGTTTCGCTTCCGTTCCAGGTTGAGGTTGATGCTTCTGAAATTGGAGCGGGGGCTGTTCTGTCGCAAAGAGGTGCTGATTGCTCGGTGATGAAGCCATGCGCCTTCTTTTCCAGGAAGTTTTCGCCTGCTGAGCGAAATTATGATGTTGGCAATCGAGAGTTGCTGGCCATGAAGTGGGCATTCGAGGAGTGGCGTCATTGGCTTGAAGGAGCTAAGCATCGCGTGGTGGTCTTGACTGATCACAAGAACTTGACTTATCTCGAGTCTGCCAAACGGTTGAATCCTAGACAGGCTCGTTGGTCGCTGTTTTTCTCCCGTTTTGACTTTGTGGTTTCGTACCTTCCGGGCTCTAAAAATGTGAAGGCGGATGCCCTGTCTAGGAGTTTTGTGCCCGACTCTCCGGGTTTGCCTGCGCCGGCGGGTATTCTCAAAGAGGGAGTAATTGTGTCTGCCATCTCCCCTGATTTGCGGCGGGTGCTGCAAAAATTTCAGGCTACTAAACCTGATCGTTGCCCAGCAGAGAAACTGTTTGTCCCTGATAGGTGGACGAATAAAGTTATCTCTGAGGTTCATTGTTTGGTGTTGACTGGTCATCCTGGAATCTTTGGTACCAGAGATTTGGTGGCTAGATCCTTTTGGTGGCCGTCTCTGTCACGGGATGTGCGTTCTTTTGTGCAGTCCTGTGGGATTTGTGCTCGGGCTAAGCCCTGCTGTTCTCGTGCCAGTGGGTTGCTTTTGCCCTTGCCGATCCCGAAGAGGCCTTGGACACATATCTCTATGGATTTTATTTCAGATCTTCCCGTCTCTCAAAAGATGTCAGTCATTTGGGTAGTTTGTGATCGCTTCTCTAAGATGATCCATTTGGTACCCTTGTCTAAATTACCTTCCTCCTCTGATTTGGTGCCATTGTTCTTCCAGCATGTGGTTCGTTTACATGGCATTCCAGAGAACATCGTTTCTGACAGAGGTTCCCAGTTTGTTTCGAGGTTTTGGCGAGCCTTTTGTGCTAGGATGGGCATTGATTTGTCTTTTTCCTCAGCTTTCCATCCTCAGACAAATGGCCAGACTGAAAGAACCAATCAGACCTTGGAAACATATCTGAGATGTTTTGTTTCTGCTGATCAGGATGATTGGGTGTCCTTTTTGCCGTTGGCTGAGTTCGCTCTTAATAATCGGGCCAGCTCGGCTACCTTGGTTTCACCGTTTTTCTGCAATTCTGGGTTCCATCTGTTATGTTTGCTAATGACAGGTGTTATGAAGGCAATCCAGAAACACAGTGTGCTTAGCGATCAGAGCGCACACAGTGATCTGACAAATACCCAAAAATACAAGAATGAGCTCTGAGACGTGGAAACTCTGTAGACTGCACACCTGATCCTATCCTAAACACAACTAAAAGCGGCTGTGAATTGCGCCTAACAACTACCTAGGCAACTCGGCACAGCCTAAGAAACTAGCTAGCCTGAAGATAGAAAAATAGGCCTGACTTGCCCCAGAGAAATTCCCCAAAGGAAAAGGCAGCCCCCCACATATAATGACTGTGAGTAAGATGAAAAGACAAAACGTAGGGATGAAATAGATTCAGCAAAGTGGGGCCCGATATTCTAGGACAGAGCGAGGACAGTAAAGCGAACTTTGCAGTCTACAAAAAACCCTAAAGCAAAACCACGCAAAGGGGGCAAAAAAAAACCCACCGTGCCGAACTAACGGCACGGCGGTACACCCTTTGCGTCTCAGAGCTTCCAGCAAAACAAAAGACAAGCTGGACAGAAAAAAAGCAACAAAAAAGCAAAAGGCACTTAGCTATACAGAGCAGCAGGACACAGGAACAATCAGGAGAAGCTCAGATCCAACACTGAAACATTGACAAGGAGCAAGGATAGCAGCATCAGGCGGAGTTAAGTAATGAAGCAGTTAACGAGCTCACCAGAACACCTGAGGGAGGAAGCTCAGAAGCTGCAGTACCACTTGTGACCACAGGAGTGAATTCAGCCACAGAATTCACAACAGTACCCCCCCCTTGAGGAGGGGTCACCGAACCCTCACCAGAGCCCCCAGGCCGACCAGGATGAGCCGCATGAAAGGCACGAACAAGATCGGAAGCATGAACATCAGAGGCAAAAACCCAGGAATTATCTTCCTGAGCATAACCCTTCCATTTAACCAGATACTGGAGTTTCCGTCTAGAAACACGAGAATCCAAAATCTTCTCCACAATATACTCCAATTCCCCCTCCACCAAAACCGGGGCAGGAGGCTCAACAGATGGAACCATAGGTGCCACGTATCTCCGCAACAACGACCTATGGAATACATTATGTATGGAAAAGGAGTCTGGGAGGGTCAAACGAAAAGACACAGGATTGAGAACCTCAGAAATCCTATACGGACCAATAAAACGAGGTTTAAATTTAGGAGAGGAAACCTTCATAGGAATATGACGAGAAGATAACCAAACCAGATCCCCAACACGAAGTCGGAGACCCACACGGCGTCTGCGATTAGCGAAAAGTTGAGTTTTCTCCTGGGACAAGATCAAATTGTCCACTACCTGAGTCCAGATCTGCTGCAACCTATCCACCACAGAATCCACACCAGGACAGTCCGAAGACTCAACCTGACCTGAAGAGAAACGAGGATGGAACCCAGAATTGCAAAAAAATGGAGAAACCAAGGTAGCCGAGCTGGCCCGATTATTAAGGGCGAACTCAGCCAACGGCAAAAAGGACACCCAATCATCCTGGTCTGCAGAAACAAAACATCTCAGATATGTTTCCAAGGTCTGATTGGTTCGTTCGGTCTGGCCATTAGTCTGAGGATGGAAAGCCGAGGAAAAGGATAGGTCAATGCCCATCCTACCACAAAAGGCTCGCCAAAACCTTGAAACAAACTGGGAACCTCTGTCAGAAACAATATTCTCAGGAATGCCATGCAACCGAACCACATGCTGAAAGAACAAAGGTACCAAATCAGAGGAGGAAGGCAATTTAGCCAAGGGCACCAGATGGACCATTTTAGAAAAGCGATCACAGACCACCCAAATGACTGACATCTTTTGAGAAACGGGAAGGTCAGAAATGAAATCCATCGAAATATGTGTCCAAGGCCTCTTTGGGACCGGCAAGGGCAAAAGCAACCCACTGGCACGAGAACAGCAGGGCTTAGCCCTAGCACAAATCCCACAGGACTGCACAAAATTACGTACATCCCGTGACAGAGATGGCCACCAGAAGGATCTAGCCACTAACTCTCTGGTACCAAAGATTCCAGGATGACCAGTCAACACCGAACAATGAAGTTCAGAGATAAGTTTATTAGTCCACCTATCAGGGACGAACAGTTTCTCTGCTGGACAACGATCAGGTTTATTCGCCTGAAATTTTTGCAGCACCCGCCGCAAATCAGGGGAGATGGCAGACACAATGACTCCTTCCTTGAGGATACCCGCTGGCTCAGATAAACCCGGAGAGTCGGGCACAAAACTCCTAGACAGAGCATCCGCCTTCACATTTTTAGAGCCCGGAAGGTACGAAATCACAAAGTCGAAGCGGGCAAAAAATAACGACCAACGGGCCTGTCTAGGATTCAAGCGCTTGGCAGACTCGAGATAAGTCAAGTTCTTATGATCAGTCAATACCACCACGCGATGCTTAGCTCCTTCAAGCCAATGACGCCACTCCTCGAATGCCCACTTCATGGCCAGCAACTCTCGATTGCCCACATCATAATTACGCTCAGCGGGCGAAAACTTCCTGGAAAAGAAAGCACATGGTTTCATCACTGAGCAATCAGAACCTCTCTGTGACAAAACCGCCCCTGCTCCAATCTCAGAAGCATCAACCTCGACCTGGAACGGAAGAGAAACATCTGGCTGACACAACACAGGGGCAGAACAAAAACGACGCTTCAACTCCTGAAAAGCTTCCACAGCAGCAGAAGACCAATTAACCAAATCAGCACCCTTCTTGGTCAAATCGGTCAATGGTTTGGCAAAGCTAGAAAAATTACAGATGAAGCGACGATAAAAATTAGCAAAGCCCAGGAACTTTTGCAGACTTTTCAGAGATGTCGGCTGAATCCAATCCTGGATGGCTTGGACCTTAACTGGATCCATCTCGATAGTAGAAGGCGTATTGAATGCAGTTTTCCATTCATCTCCTTGCCTGATTCTCACCAGATTATACGCACCACGAAGATCTATCTTAGTGAACCAACTAGCCCCCTTAATCCGAGCAAACAAGTCAGATAACAATGGCAAGGGATACTGAAATTTAACAGTGATCTTATTAAGAAGGCGGTAATCAATACACGGTCTCAGCGAACCATCCTTCTTGGCTACAAAGAAGAACCCTGCTCCCAGTGGTGATGACGATGGGCGAATATGTCCCTTCTCCAGGGATTCCTTCACATAACTGCGCATAGCGGCGTGTTCGGGCACGGATAAATTAAATAATCGACCTTTAGGGAATTTACTACCAGGAATCAAATTGATAGCACAATCACAATCCCTATGCGGAGGTAGAGCATCGGACTTGGGCTCTTCAAATACATCCTGATAATCAGACAAGAACTCTGGGACCTCAGAAGGGGTGGATGACGAAATCGACAAAAATGGAACGTCACCATGTACCCCCTGACAACCCCAGCTGGATACCGACATGGAATTCCAATCCAATACTGGATTATGGGTTTGTAGCCATGGCAACCCCAACACGACCACATCATGCAGATTATGCAACACCAGAAAGCGAATAACTTCCTGATGTGCAGGAGCCATGCACATGGTCAGCTGGGCCCAGTATTGAGGTTTATTCTTGGCCAAAGGTGTAGCATCAATTCCTCTCAATGGAATAGGACACCGCAAAGGCTCCAAGAAAAACCCACAACGTTTAGCATAATCCAAATCCATCAGATTCAGGGCAGCGCCCGAATCCACAAACACCATGACAGAAAACGACGACAAAGAGCATATCAAGGTAATGGACAGAAGGAATTTGGACTGTACAGTACCAATGACGGCAGACCTAGCGGACCGCTTAGTGCGCTTAGGACAATCAGAAATAGCATGAGTGGAATCACCACAGTAGAAACACAGACCATTCAGACGTCTGTATTCCTGCCGTTCAACTCTAGTCATAGTCCTATCGCACTGCATAGGCTCAGGTTTAACCTCAGGCAGTACCGCCAAATGGTGCACAGATTTACGCTCGCGCAAGCGTCGACCGATCTGAATGGCCAAAGACAAAGACTCATTCAAACCAGCAGGCATAGGAAATCCCACCATGACATCCTTAACAGCCTCAGAGAGACCCTTTCTGAACAAAGCTGCCAGCGCAGATTCATTCCACTGAGTGAGTACTGACCATTTCCTAAATTTCTGACAATATACTTCTATATCATCCTGACCCTGGCACAAAGCCAGCAAATTTTTCTCAGCCTGATCCACTGAATTAGGCTCATCGTACAGCAATCCGAGCGCCAGGAAAAACGCATCGACACTACTCAATGCAGGGTCTCCTGGCGCAAGAGAAAATGCCCAGTCTTGAGGGTCGCCGCGCAAAAAAGAAATAATAATCAAAACCTGTTGAATAGGATTACCAGAAGAATGAGGTTTCAAGGCCAGAAATAGCTTACAATTATTTTTGAAACTTAGAAACTTAGTTCTATCTCCAAAAAACAAATCAGGAATAGGAATTCTTGGTTCTAACATAGATTTCTGATCAATAGTATCTTGAATCTTTTGTACATTTATAACGAGATTATTCATTGAAGAGCACAGACCCTGAATATCCATGTCCACACCTGTGTCCAGAATCACCCAAATGTCTAGGGGAAAAAAAAAAAGTGAACACAGAGCAGAAAAAAAAAAAAATGATGTCAGAACTTTTTCTTTCCCTCTATTGAGAATCATTAGTTAGGCTCCTTGTACTGTTATGTTTGCTAATGACAGGTGTTATGAAGGCAATCCAGAAACACAGTGTGCTTAGCGATCAGAGCGCACACAGTGATCTGACAAATACCCAAAAATACAAGAACGAGCTCTGAGACGTGGAAACTCTGTAGACTGCACACCTGATCCTATCCTAAACACAACTAAAAGCGGCTGTGGATTGCGCCTAACAACTACCTAGGCAACTCGGCACAGCCTAAGAAACTAGCTAGCCTGAAGATAGAAAAATAGGCCTGACTTGCCCCAGAGAAATTCCCCAAAGGAAAAGGCAGCCCCCCACATATAATGACTGTGAGTAAGATGAAAAGACAAAACGTAGGGGTGAAATAGATTCAGCAAAGTGGGGCCCGATATTCTAGGACAGAGCGAGGACAGTAAAGCGAACTTTGCAGTCTACAAAAAACCCTAAAGCAAAACCACGCAAAGGGGGCAAAAAAAAACCCACCGTGCCGAACTAACGGCACGGCGGTACACCCTTTGCGTCTCAGAGCTTCCAGCAAAACAAAAGACAAGCTGGACAGAAAAAAAGCAACAAAAAAGCAAAAGGCACTTAGCTATACAGAGCAGCAGGACACAGGAACAATCAGGAGAAGCTCAGATCCAACACTGAAACATTGACAAGGAGCAAGGATAGCAGCATCAGGCGGAGTTAAGTAATGAAGCAGTTAACGAGCTCACCAGAACACCTGAGGGAGGAAGCTCAGAAGCTGCAGTACCACTTGTGACCACAGGAGTGAATTCAGCCACAGAATTCACAACATCCATCCTCGTTTCTCTTCAGGGCAGGTTGAGTCTTCGGACTGTCCTGGTGTGGATACTGTGGTGGACAGGTTGCAGTGGATTTGGACTCATGTAGTGGACAATTTGACCTTGTCCCAGGAGAAGGCTCAACGTTTCGCTAATCGCAGACGCTGTGTGGGTCCCCGACTTCGTGTTGGGGATTTGGTTTGGTTGTCATCTCGTTATATTCCTATGAAGGTTTCCTCTCCTAAGTTTAAGCCTCGTTTCATTGGCCCGTATAGGATTTCTGAGGTTCTTAATCCTGTGTCTT
This sequence comes from Ranitomeya imitator, assembly GCF_032444005.1. Classification (NCBI taxonomy): domain Eukaryota; kingdom Metazoa; phylum Chordata; class Amphibia; order Anura; family Dendrobatidae; genus Ranitomeya; species Ranitomeya imitator. The sequence continues at coordinate 1,116,466,849 of NC_091282.1, read as the reverse complement.
TCCGTTTGACCCTTCCAGATTCTTTTTCCATCCATAACGTATTCCATAGGTCATTGTTGCGGAGATACGTGGCGCCTGTGGTTCCTTCTGTTGATCCTCCTGCCCCGGTTTTGGTGGAGTGGGAGTTGGAGTATATAGTGGAGAAGATTTTGGATTCTCGTGTTTCGAGACGGAAACTCCAGTATCTGGTTAAGTGGAAGGGTTATGGTCAGGAAGATAATTCCTGGGTCTTTGCCTCTGATGTCAATGCTGCCGATCTTGTTCGTGCCTTTCATATGGCTCATCCTGGTCGGCCTGGGGGCTCTGGTGAGGGTTCGGTGACCCCTCCTCAAGGGGGGGTACTGTTGTGAATTCTGTGATCAAGCTCCCTCCTGTGGTCATGAGTGGTACTGCGGCTTCTGAGTTTCCTTCCTCAGGTGATGAGGTTAAGTCGTTAGGTGCTGCTCTATTTAACTCCACCTAGTGCTTTGATCCTGGCCTCCAGTCAATGTTCTAGTATTGGTCTTGCTTCCTCCTGGATCGTTCCTGTGGCCTGTCTGCTCAGCATAAGCTAAGTTCTGCTTGTGTTACTTTTGTTGCTATATTTTCTGTCCAGCTTGCTTTTTTGGTTCTGCTTGCTTGCTGGAAGCTCTGAGACGCAGAGGGAGCACCTCCGTACCGTTAGTCGGTGCGGAGGGTCTTTTTGCCCCTCTGCGTGGTTGTTTGTAGGTTTTTGTGTTGACCGCAAAGCTATCTTTCCTATCCTCGGTCTATTCAGTAAGTCGGGCCTCACTTTGCTAAACCTATTTCATCTTTGAGTTTGTATTTTTATCTTTACTCACAGTCATTATATGTGGGGGGCTGCCTTTTCCTTTGGGGAATTTCTCTGAGGCAAGGTAGGCTTATTTTTCTATCTTCAGGACTAGCTAGTTTCTCAGGCTGTGCCGAGTTGCATAGGGAGCGTTAGGTGCAATCCACGGCTACCTCTAGTGTGGTTTGATAGGTTTAGGGATTGCGGTCAGCAGAGTTTCCACGTCTCAGAGCTCGTCCTATGTTTTGTGGTTTTTGTCAGGTCACTTGTGTGCTCTGAACTTCAAGGTCCATTGTGGTTCTGAATTACCTATTCATAACAGGCCCGGCCATTTTTCTGGAATAATCTGGTTCGGGTATATCATGACCCCCGTCACATGACCCCCGTCACATGACCCCCGTCACATGACCGGGGGGGCCCACAGTGTCTGAACAGCCCGGGGCCCTGGCTACCCTTAATCCACCCCTGCTTTGAGGGGTCTATATGATAGAAAATAACCAAGAATGACACGATTCTAAAAACTGCACATCTCAAGGTGCGCAAAACCACATTCAAGAAGATTATTAACCCTTCAGGTGTTTCACAGGAATTTTTGCAATGTTTAAAAAAAATGAACATTTAACTTTTTTTTCACAAAAAATTTACTTCAGCTCCAATTTGTTTTATTTTACCAAGGGTAACAGGAAAAATTGGACCTTAAAAAGTTGTTGTAAAATTTGTCCTGAGTACGCTGATACTCCATATGTGGGGGTAAAATCATATTTTTTTACAAAAATTATATTTCGCCCCCCAATTTTTTATTTTCCCAAGGGTAACAGAAGAAACTGGACCTCAAAAGTTGTTGTCCAAATTGTCCTGAGTACGCTGATACCCCATATGTGGGGGGGGAACCACCGTTTGGGTGCATGGCAGAGCTCGGAATGGAAGGAGCGCCGTTTGGAATGCAGACTTAGATGGATTGATCTGCAGGCATCACGTTGCATTTGCAGAGCCCCTGATGTACCTAAACAGTAGAAACCCCCAAGTGACCCCATATTGGAAGCTAGACCCCCAAGGAACTTATCTAGATGTGTTGTGAGAACTTTGAACCCCCAAGTGTTTCACTACAGTTTATAACGCAGAGCCGTGAAAATAAAAAAAATCATTTTTTCCACACAAATTATATTTTAGCCCCCGGTTTTGTATTTTCCCAAGGGTAACAGGAGAAATTAGACCACAAAAGTTGTTGTCCAATTTGTCCTGAGTACGCTGATACCCCATATGTTGGGGTAAACCCGTTTGGGCGCATGTGAGAGCTCGGAAGGAAAGGAGCACTGTTTTACTTTTTCAACGCAGAATTGGCTGGAATGGAGATCGGACACCATGTCGTGTTTGGAGAGCCCCTGATGTGCCTAAACAGTGGAAACCCCCCCAGTTCTAACTGAAACACTAACCCAAGCACACCCCTAACCCTAATCCCAACCGTAAATGTAATCCAAACCCTATCTTTAGCCCCAACCCTAACCCTAATGGGAAAATGGAAATAAATACATTTTTTAAAATGTTATTATTTTTCCCTAACTAAGGGGCTGATGAAGGGGGGTTTGATTTACTTTTATAGCAGGTATTTTAGCGGATTTTTATGATTGGCAGCCGTCACACTTTTTATTGCAAAAAAATAGTTTTTGCTTCCCCACATTTTGAGAGCTATAATTTTTCCATATTTTGGTCCACAGAGTCATGTGAGGTCTTGTTTTTTGTGGGACGAGTTGACATTTTTATTGGTACCATTTTCAGGCACGTGACATTTTGTGATCGCTTTTTATTCCGATTTTTGTGAGGTAGAATGAACAAAAACCAGCTATTCATGAATTTCTTTTGGAGGGGGTGCTTATACCGTTCCACGTTTGATAATATTGGTAAAGCAGTTTTATTCTTCTGGTCAGAACGATTACAGCGATACCTCATTTATATTTTTTTTATGTTTTGGCGCTTTTATACGATAAAAACTATTTTATATAAAAAATAATTATTTTTGCATCACTATATTCTGAGGACTATAACTTTTTTATTTTTTTGTTGATGATGCTGTATGGCGGCTCGTTTTTTGCGGGACAAGATGACGTTTTCAGCGGTACCATGGTTATTTATATCTGTCTTTTTGATCGCGTGTTATTCCACTTTTTGTTTGGCAGTATGATAATAAAGCGTTGTTTTTTTTTACGGTGTTCACTGAAGGGGTTAAATAGTGGGACAGTTTTATCAGTCGGGTTGTTACGGACGCGGCAATACTAAATATGTGCACTTTTATTGGTTTTTTTTTTATTTAGATAAAGAAATGTATTTATTGGAACAATATATATATTTTTTTCTTTATGTAGGAATATTTTTTTTTTACACATGTAAATATTTTTTTTTTATTACTATTTTACATTGCCCCAAGGGGGAACATTACTAACACTTTGCAATGCACTGTGTCAGATCAGCGATCTGACAGGCAGTGCAGGGAGGCTTCCCGATACCTGCTCTGAGCAGGCGCTTGAAAGTCACCTCCCTGCAGGACCCGGAAGGCCCTCCGCGGCCATTTTGGATCTGGGCCTGCAGAGAGAAGGGGGTAGGAGACCCTCGGAGCAACGCAATCACATCGCGTTGCTCCGAGAGTCTCAGGGAAGCACGCAGGGAGACCCCTCCCTGCGCGATGCTTTCCTATGCCGCTGGAACGCTGCGATCATCTTTGATCGCAGTGTGCCGGGGGTTAATGTGTCGGGAGCGGTCCGTGACCACAACTGGCACATAGTGCCCAATGTCAGCTGCGATAGTCAGCTGACACCCGGCCGCGATTGGCTCCCCCCGTGAGCTCGGCCGATCCACTATGACGTACTATCCCGTAACTGGGAATTAAGTCCCAGGTCACCTCGACAGGATAGTACGTCATACGGGATAAAGGGGTTAAGGACACTGCTATATCCTGGTTCTCTTCCTATCTTTTTAACCACTCCTTCAGTGCATTGTTCGCTGGCTCCATTTCATCTCCTCTTCAAGGGACGGACTGGTACTGAAATTCAGCCCTGGCATTTGAAATCACACAGGCCCAAGGTGTCTTCACCCCCGGGCACCAGATAGGGATATATTACTAATATTACCCTGACTGAAATGTTAAGTCCTTCTCAGTCCCTGGCTTACTAGAGGTAGGGATCCTAAGTAAATGACACGCAAACAAGGTATTGTGTGATCATGTACAGGGGAAGCCCAGGAGCACATCTCTCTCTCTGGGCTTTGCCCTCCCTTTATATAGAAAAGAATTATTCTTTTACAGACATGCGCACAAGCGCTCATATTTCACTATCTCTTACATAAACAATCTATACCAGTCTTTATCAGTAGAAAGTTACATCATCTGGAAGGTGAATGAAAGGCTGCTATTGAAAGAAGGAATGCACACATGATTACTTCCATAAAAGGAAATGTCAAGTCAGCAGAAATGTATCTTGTTGTAAGCGAGATTTCTCAGGAAGAAGATAAGATGGATTCCTTTAGTTCAGTCTGATCTCCACAATTCCCCCCTTTGACATTTTCTTTTATTTATTTTATTACCACAGGGCCAAAGACAAAGCCTTTATTTGGTATTACACATGTACATGCTTGTATTCAATAAGAGAATCAAATCTAGTATTAATTCTTCCGTTTAACTCTCGCAACCTTTTCTTTGTTTTGCAATAAGTACAGATATTACAAAGGGATAGCAAAATAAGCGCAATAATCAGTATTAGCAAAGGATAACATAAGAGAAGAAGGAAAAAAACTTTATACTCTTGCATCTATTACACAAAGTTTATCTGTGCATACTGAGATACTCTTGAGCACAATCTGGAATAGTACGTATATGACTACAATAATCATAACTATATGTATTATGCTCTGCATAATCCCAGCAACCCACCCACCGATTCCTCTGAACCAGTTGGCTGGGTTAAGAAAAGAAAAGGTATCTGACCACCAGATATCCTTCTTCTGGTCATTGTCTTTGTCATACTGATCTCTGAGTCGTTGTACGTCCTTTAATTTAAATGTCATACTCATAGTACTATTCGGGTCTATATAATGACAGCAGGTGGGTCCGATGATTTGACACATACCCCCTTGTGAGGCAGTTAGGTAATCCAATACCAGGGTATGTTGGTTAGTGACTATTATAAGCTGATTCTGTACAGCTATACTAGTGTTTAGTATATCCAATATATCCCAGATCTGATCATCTAGATAATCCGTGGCTCTAACTAATTTATCCCACATCTGTGTTAACATAGGATAAATAAAAATGGTACTAGCAATTTTGTTAGGAATTCCCATTTGTACTATATGTGGCCTCCCCGAGGGACGTGGTGAGTTATCTGCAGCTCTTTTATACAGTGTGTGCTTGGGCACGGCTTGCATATTCACTTGTTTATTTGAAATTATGAATGTAGCCGGGGTTAGGCGTCCTAATGTACAAGTACCCTTTATACCTACGGGAAGCCATTTATATGCTCCTTCTCCGCATATCCAAAATGTACCTTCAGGCAGATCCCATAGAGCTGAGTGCTGCAATACCAATCTGTGAGCCAAGTCCACAAATCTAGATACATTCTGAAGCATACACCAAGAGGGTTTTTGTCCCAAGGGGCTACAGTACCCGGCTGCGGGATTCCCACATACAGGCATTCCTTTGATATACTCATCGGATTTATTACAAACCAGGTTCCCCAGCTTACTTGTACAACTGTCTGCATCACCTTGGGGGAACAATTTAGAATGTTTCCATTTTCTATTATGTATGTATCTTTCCAATACTACAGGTTTGAAAGCATCAGAGGGGGGGACAGTTGTACTGAAACTAAGCTGTAGATTTTCTGTGGGGACCTGTCCTAAATTAGTTAATCCAGTCTTATTTCTAGGTACCCATTTTCCTCCCCTAAATGCTAAATATTGTAGATGTGTGTTACTCCCTGAGAGATTACCCTGCCACCAAGGAAATTCTACCCATCCCACAATTGGTATGGCGATTGTAGTATTCCACAGCCTAGCATTACCAATTTGGTTGTTGGCCAGGTTGTCTGAACAATTAGGCCAAGCGAATATTTCTTCTGCTAATACGGGAACTGCTAGAAAAGGTATACTTGTGGCTGATACCGGCGAATGGGTACAGATCCAACAATCTGTCAGGGTTTGTGTATTGTTTAACAAGTCATGCACTAATTTTCTATGATGTTGTACGAATCTATTGTTCAAAGGGGCTAGAGAATTCAGTCTATCCCACGCCTCCGTTGAGGTTATCATTATTAACATCAATATCATGAGTTTATACTGCTTTTCTTGCAATGGCTTGCATGTATCCATGATGCCTTTCCTTCAAGCTTGACTGATGTAGGTGTTGTCAACAGGACTTGGAAGGGTCCGTCAAACCTTGGTTCTAGAGCCTTTCTGGTGTGTCTTTTTACATAGACTTGATCACCTGGTTCCAACTTGTGACTTCCTTCTGTGTTGTCAGGATCTGGAAGGGAAGCAAAAACTTGTGCATGCACCTTAGTTAATTGTTTCTGAAGATTTTGCACATAAGAAGTCAATGACTCAATATTTAACACAAGTTGCTGTGGAAAATAACATCCTAAATTGGCAGTCCTGCCAAACAAAATTTCATATGGAGACAGTTTAGTCTTACCCCTTGGGGTATTGCGTATTGAATAAAGGGCCAGTGGAAGGCATTCTGTCCAAGGCTTTCCTGTTTCAGCCATGGCTTTCTGTATTTTTAATTTTAAAGTTCCATTCATGCGTTCTACCTTACCAGAACTTTGAGGATGGTACGGAGTGTGTAACTGACTTTCAACACCCAACATTTTCAGTACATTTTGAAATATTTCTCCAGTGAAATGAGTACCCCTATCTGACTCGATCACTTCAGGGAGACCGTAACGGGGTATCAGTTCGGCAACTAGCTTTACAGCAGTGTTTTTAGCTGAAGCCTTCCGAACTGGATAGGCCTCTGGCCACCCCGAGAACATGTCCACACATACCAACACATACTCATACCCATTACTTTTTGGCAGCTGGATAAAGTCTATTTGTAATCGCTGAAACGGGTAGAGAGGTCGGACGTGGTGCTTCATAGGGGTCTTTGCTGTCTGTCCGGGATTATGTGTCAGGCATATAGCGCATGCAGCACAATAGTCTCTTGCATAGTTGCCAAAACCTGGAGCCAACCAGACTTGCTTTGCCAGTAGTGTCATTGCATTTGCAGACACATGAGTAGGGTGGTGCAGTCCACCAACTACAATCGGATACCAGGCTCTAGGTAGACATATTAGTCCATCTTTCTTCCAAATTCCCGCTTGTTCTTCTGCCCCTTCCTTTTTCCACCTGTCCCTCTCCTCTTCTCCTGCATCTTCCTGTGCTTGTCTCAGTCTATCTTCAGTATTTTCCGTGGGATTTACAGTATGGACCTGTTGTAAGGGTTTGACTGCTGCTGCTTTGGCTGCTTTATCAGCCCTATCATTTCCCCTAGATTCCCTAGTGTCGAGTCTCACATGTGCAGCTACCTTGATTACTGCTACTTCTTTTGTTTCTTGTGCAGCCTCTAAGATCTGTTTGATCAGAGAAGCATGTTTTACAGGTTGTCCTGACGCTGTCATGTAACCTCTAGCTCTCCAGATTACTCCAAAATCAAACACAATACCATGTGCATACCTAGAATCAGTGTATATATTAGCTGTCTGGTTCTCAGCTATTTTAAGAGCTTCAATCAATGCTGTTAGTTCTGCTTCTTGTGCAGACTGTTTCGGTGGAAGTGGTTCTGCTTTGAGAGTTTCAGATTCTGACACAACTGCATACCCTGTATGGAAGTTACCTGTGTCATCTGCAAACCTACTACCATCTATAAACAGCTCTAAATCTGGATTTTGAAGTGGTGTTTCGGATACATTGGGTAAGCCTACCGTTTCTTGTAAAATGAGCTCTGTACAATCATGTGTGTCTGTAGGGAAAAAATTTGCGTGTGGATCAGTGTCCTTATTCCCCCCTTCAGACTCGAGAGGTAGCAGTGTAGCTATATTGAGAGTCTGAAGCCTAGCAAATGTGATAGTAGAGGGGAGCAACAAAGAACACTGTAGCCGCAAATGTCTGGCCATGGAGATGTGTTTTGGTTGGACCTGGTTTAATATCCCATAAACATCATGTGTAGTTTGAACTGTGAGTGGATACTCTAGGACAATTTCTGATGCTTTGTCCAACAATAGTGAGACAGCAACAACTACACGTACACAGGTTGGCGCTGCTCTAGCTACGGGATCTAACCTTGCTGAAAGATATGCAATTGGTCTTTGTTTCCCTGCATGCTTCTGGGTAAGAACTCCTGTAGCATGGGAATCAACTTCTGCAGCCATAAGCTGAAACGGTTTGGTGTAGTCTGGTAGCCCTAACGCTGGAGCTGAAACAAGGGCATCTTTTAATTGTTGGAACGAAATCTGACCTTCTTTTGTCAACAAATAAGGTTCACTTTTTACACAGTCATACAGTGGTTGCATTAGTTGACTGGCATGTATAATCCATTGTCTACAATGAGACACTATTCCTAAAAATGCTCGTAGCTGTTTATGATTTCTAGGCTCATTCATCTGTCTTATTGCTTCAGTTCTTTGTGGTGTAAGATGCTTTTTACCTTGAGAAATGCAATGACCTAGAAAGACCACTTTGGTCTGACAAACTTGTAGCTTTTGTCTATTCACTTTACACCCTTCTTTTTCTAAAAAACATAGTAAACTCACAGTGGACCTTTCTGCAGTTTCTAGATCTGGGCAGCAAAGTAGTAGGTCATCCACATACTGCAAAATTACTACCTGTGGTTCGGGTTCAAACCTCTGAAGGACTGTTTGTAGGGCATTTGAATAAAGAGTAGGGGAGTGTATCATTCCCTGTGGAAGGCGTGTCCACGCCAACTGTTTGCCCTTAAATGTAAATGCAAACAAATGCCAACTATCTTGGTGTAAAGGAACCGAGAAAAATGCATTTGAAAGATCTATTACAGTAAATACTTGAGAACTGGCTGGTATCTGTGATAGTAACGTATGAGGATTGGGTACAACTGGGGTGATTGGATCTAGAACTTTGTTTATTTCTCTTAAATCATGTACCATACGATATTTGGGCATAGAACCTTTATCAAGAGTTCTCTTCTTGACTGGATACAGAGGAGTGTTAGCAGGTGATTGTATCTCTACCAAAACTCCTTTCTCTTTATATCCCTCTATCTGTTTTGTAATCGCTAGTTCCTGCTGGGCACTCACAGGGTATTGTCTGAGCTGTGGGAGAACAGTTCCTGGTTGCACAGATAGTTTTACAGGAGAGATATGCAATAGTCCCACATCGGTGTCACCCTGTGCCCACAGTGTTTCTGGGACCATTGAGAGGTCTAGATCTGTGGTGTACTCTTTTTCTTCAGCATAATCCTCAAAAGCCTGAATTCTAACATATTGTTCTAATGTTTTTGCATCATCAGGGATAGTCAGTATAACTGTGCCATCTTCCCTAAAATTGATGTTAGCTTCTAATTTCTTCAAGACATCAGTTCCTAACAAACATGTTGGGGCACCTCTGGCATACAAAAATCTGGATGCAAAACATTTAGGTCCTAATGAGACCTCTAGGGGCACAGTATATGGCAGTGTTCGAATTACCCCATCATAACCCTCAGCAAAAGTTGTTTGTTCTGAAATATCTTCCGGATTCGGAAGAAAATCTTGATTCAAAATTGAGGAAGTTGCACCTGTATCTATCAAAAATGGAATCTCTCTCCCCCCCACATTCACCTGTATCATAGGTCTTCTAGCTGGTAGGGAAGTTTGTAACACATCGAGTCAATCTGAATCTGGTATGGGACCATCTATGATGGTAGATTTCTGCTGGTTGTCCGTTTGGGGAGGGTTATTTCTGGGAACAAATTTGCCTGACTTTATATCTGCCAACTTCTTCCTGCACTCTCTTTGGAAATGACCTGGCTTTTTACAGTAGTGGCAAGGAAAGTTGTGTCTCACTCTTCCTCCTGTATTAGCTTGTGCTATTCTAACAGGCTTACGATTCTCTCTCATATCCATGACTATTCCTAAACATCGTTGTTTCACAATATTTGGTTGTTCAATTGTTCTCCAATCTGGAGTAGAGGATTTAAATTTTTCTCTGATTTTCGGATCTAGCCCCTCTATTAATTGTTTTGTAAAAAGTCTCCTTACTGAAGCATCAGTCAAATCCAATCCTTCATCCCTAAAGCTATTTTCTAATTCTTGACTATATTCTTCAATACTTTGCCCAAATTTCTGCATAATCACACCCGTAGATCCCCTTTCCCTCTGTTTTTCTCTCATGAAAATTATTAATGCCTCTGTGAACTGGGTACCTGATGCTTCTGTCTGTAAGGCACCCCCTTCTGCCACTGGTCTATTGGGCTGTAGGTGTGTCAATAATTCCTGAAAAAGTCCGGGGGACATTTTCATTCTACATAATTCTTCCCCGTCCGCCCAGACCCCAGCATGAGTCTGCATGATTTGTTGTATGTATTGTGCAAATCGGATGGGATATTGAGTGGGATCAGGCGCATTATGCAGGAGGGACATACCTTCAGCAGGGGACCAAGGAAAATACTGTCGGGTCTGGTGATATCTAGTTCCCATTACCCCGTCAGCACCAGGTTCCCTAAAGGGTCTTGGTACTACCCTAACAGGGGCAAGTACAGCGCCATGTCTAGGTGTACCACAGACTAGGCAATCATTTCTCCAATCTGGATTTTGTTGTCCACAGTGTGAACATACCCATCCTCCTACCCCACCAAGATTGGGATACAAGGCTGGAAATTGTTTTCCTCCTTCTGCTCCTCCAGATGGTACAAATGATTGGGCTTTTGGATCTAGGTAAGGTGGTGGGATTATGTCACAACTTTTTCCCTTCCCCATAATCCATTTGGAAGTGTCTGGATCATACTTCCAATTCTCCTCTTTAGCTGTTTTTGAGACCTCTATCATACAGTGTATGATTTCTTCCCACCCATTGTCTTTGATAATTCCACCTCGTTCTTTACTCAGTTTTTCCCATTCTGTACTGAACATAAGTGCTTCTGAAATTCCCAATTTTTCTCTTACCCTTCTAATCTGACTTCTGACTGTCTTCCCTGAGACCTCTATCATACAGTGTATGATTTCTTCCCACCCATTGTCTTTGATAATTCCACCTCGTTCTTTACTCAGTTTTTCCCATTCTGTACTGAACATAAGTGCTTCTGAAATTCCCAATTTTTCTCTTACCCTTCTAATCTGACTTCTGACTGTCTTCCCACATCTTTCCTGTATGATATCTGCTGCTTCCACTTGTCCTAAGACGGTTTTTGTCTGTTTATTTCCCATTTTTCTTTTTTTTTTTCTTTCAATATTAGCTATTTCTACCCCAGGTGACGTTTGGACAATCACTTATCCTAGGTGATGTCTCGTTGCCTTCTCTCCTAGGGAGCTAAAATATTGAAGGGCTGATCTGCTCCATTCTTTCTAATGTGCAGAATGTACTTAAGTGCTATTATGCACGCAAACAGACCCAGCAACACCATACAGATCACAAAACTTTCTGTGTCAGTTAGCATACTTGTCCCAGGCTCATGGACCCGCGTCCTGGGCTCATTCTATCAAACCTTATCCAGAAATGAAGGAGGTTAAGCACTTAAATGAGAGTCAAGCATGGGCGGAGGTCTCCCCGAAAGGACGCAACCACATGACCCAGTTAGGCTGACTTCCGTGTATAAGGCTTATACCCCAACTATTTCGGCTTATTTTTCTACGCACTTTTGCTCTTCTTTCACAACATACCACAACCTTCACACTTGTTCACACACTGCCAGGGACAGGACTCATAAATCTATACAATATAGTAACCCGAGTTTTATAGGTATCTACTCACTACTAGACTAACCCAGCGTGACACGGCTCATAGAGATCTTTCGGATAATACAAGGCAGATAAAAGAGAACTAATAATGTCTCTTACCTGGCCAGGTTTTTCAGTTCATTTGCCGTCCATTATCCCAGATCTCCGTTGTCCGTATCTGCAGGTGAATCTCGAGCAAATACTCTCATCTCGGGTCCCTGTTCGGTGCGCCAAAGAAATGTTAAGTCCTTCTCAGTCCCTGGCTTACTAGAGGTAGGGATCCTAAGTAAATGACACGCAAACAAGGTATTGTGTGATCATGTACAGGGGAAGCCCAGGAGCACATCTCTCTCTCTGGGCTTTGCCCTCCCTTTATATAGAAAAGAATTATTCTTTTACAGACATGCGCACAAGCGCTCATATTTCACTATCTCTTACATAAACAATCTATACCAGTCTTTATCAGTAGAAAGTTACATCATCTGGAAGGTGAATGAAAGGCTGCTATTGAAAGAAGGAATGCACACATGATTACTTCCATAAAAGGAAATGTCAAGTCAGCAGAAATGTATCTTGTTGTAAGCGAGATTTCTCAGGAAGAAGATAAGATGGATTCCTTTAGTTCAGTCTGATCTCCACAGAAGGAAATCAAGATTTAGTGCAAGACCAACATTTCTAATAATACCAATAATATTTCTATAGAAGATTAAATAATTATAATATCAAAATAATAATATTGCGGTATTACAGACAAATACCAACAAACCATAACCAAATATTACCAGCAGATACAGTATTGATAATGCCACCATACTGATCATTAAAGGGGTTGAGGTTAAAGCCTATTTAACTTCACACTTCTGAATCCTCATAGCGCACACTTTGAGGATTCTCCGGTGTCGTCATTGGGTGACGGCCATCATGTGCCCCCAAGAATGCAATTTTCACACCTCCGGCCACATTCTGACTAATTGTACTCGGCTTTGCTCATTTCACTTGCATTGAGCGAGGCCATGCACGTCTATTTGGCATGTGAGTGCATGTATGCAAATCTCATACTTGCGGCAACATGAACAGGGGCGTAACTACAATAGGTGTGAGGGTTGCAATTGCACCCGTGCCCTTGAGCCTAGGGGGTCCCAAATGTCCTTTTGGCCAATATGGAATTGCCAATCCTATTAAAGACTTGCAATAATTGGCCCCATTAGAGCTTTTTCTTTTTAGGCTCATGCTGTTCAAGTTACGCTACTGCATATGATCACCAGCTCCGACACTAGAGATTCCTCCCAGCGCGCGACCTCTGTGAGGATTCAGAAGTCGGTAGTCACATAGAGTCATTGCAGACTTTAACTTCAAGCTTGGACAACTACTTTAACCAAAAACACTGTACCAAGACTGATAATACCACCATATAGTGACCATATAGCAGTAATATCAGTCTGACACTAGTGCTTTGTAGACCATATACTGTATGTGTATGTTGTGCAGGTTCTCCCCAGTGACGTATTACTGATTGTTCTCATTTGTTTTCCCTTTGCATTCGGCCCAGACCGCCATGACCTTCTTCCATCCATAACTCATCCCTGCAAAATGTAACACACAAACATCTTCACTTTACTGATTTTCCAGGACCCTCCTCACATTCTACCCCCTCTACACAAACCACAGCTTGTTATAATAATTCCCCTATGCCTCCTTTAATAATACTTCCTCTTGACCTCTTATATTAATGACCCTGTACCTCCTTATAATAATAAAAATATCACTTGTCCTTTCTTATATTAGTAATAATAATGACTCCTCGCTTCACCTAAAATGCTAACAATCCCCCCATTGTGCCTTCTTATAATAATGACCCTCAGTGCCTCTTCATTGTAATAATGCTCCTGAGCAGGGGCGTACATAGAAATAACAGTCGCCCCATAGAAAAAGTCCTATCACATCACAGTCAAAGAATAGCATTTTTCCCAAGAAATGAAGAAGGAAATGTATTGCAGCACTTAGACAATTATTTTGCCCCTACTGAAGCCCCTTCATGGATTCTCGCTCCACTAGCGCTTGATCATCAGTCTCCAACCTAGCAGTTGTCACGGACGTGGTTTGTGGAATCACTGTGCCACGGACCACGGAGAGCCTGGAGGGGCGTGACTAAGCGAGCACCTGACTGTTCACTAGAGCCTATGATGGTGAGGTTAGCCTTGGCTCCCGATGAACGCCAGGTGCCACTCCAGGACAGACCAATGGACGCGCAGCAGCTGGACCCAGAGGACAGACTGGATGGAGCAACAGGCAGAGTGCAGTAGGCAGAGTTCACATCAGAGTGCAGCAGACAGAGTTCACACCAGAGTGGAGCAGCCAGTTTTTATCAGGGTGCAGCAGGCAGAGTTTGTATCAGAGTACAGCAGACAGGATCAGAGTGCAGCAAGCAGGATTTGCACCAAAGTGCAGCAGACAGAATTTGCACCAGAGTGCAGCAGGCAGGATTTGCACCAAAGTGCAGCAGGCAGGATTTGCACCAGAGTGCAGCAGGGACAGGTATGCAACCTTACACAACATAGACTGCAAAAGAGGACGGTTGCTCAGGCACCTACCCAGTGGGGGGAAAGCAATATATACATACTGCCCCACAGCCATTGGCTGGGGAGGAAATAGCAAGTGCACGCGATGGCCCTATAAGAGGGCGGGAGCGCACGCACACATGCTCTAATGACATGGCTAGAGGCCTGGCTGGAAGTTCTGGAAGCATGCAGAACATGGGGAAGTGAAGAACCGACCACAGCACGGATGAGTGAAGTGACACGCCGGAGACCCTGCCTGTCAGAGCAGGGCTCTGGCGTGGTGCTAATGTAAGATGATAGACCGGGCTGCGGGTACCTGTACTGGGCCAGGTCCAGAACTGTCGAGGCTGCGTCTCATGTTTTCCGAGAGAAGGAATAGGGGACAGCAGAGGCCCCATAACCCAGGCAGTAGGGGCATGGGATTAGATAGGGAATCCAGCAGGAAGCTGAGGCAAAAGCGCGTGAAGGGTCAGAGAAGGTCCCGCCATCAGTGTGCGAGCAGCAAGGTTAGAGAGCGCTCCGCACTTGAAGCGCCAGCCCTGCTACGGACCGCAGCAGACAGCTTCTGGTACCACCAGCAAGACAACTAGAGTGAGAAGTGCTGCGCACCCAGTGACAGTAAATTCGGTGCACATGCAGAGAGCCGAGGGCCTTTTACAGGACAGTACCATGTGGTCTTTACTGCCGGACAGTGTACTCTCGCTTAACCCCAGGATTGCAGCAGCCATTGTTGCGTTGGCTGCACAGGGTCATGGACTAGGGGCTCAACAGGCAAAACTGGAGACCGTCCATTGCTGCCAGAAGATATACCGTGAACTGTGGAATCCCCTGTAAAGACTTTGGACCGGTGGGTACGGAGAATACGACCCTCACCAGATCATCTGCCGCCAGGGAAAACCACAGACACGATAAGTTTATTAAGAGAACTACTTTCACATTACGATCCTTTGTTTCCTTGCATTTGCAATTTAACTGTTTATCTCCCTGTAGGAAGTACTGTTTTTGTTCAGTTAAATTGTTAACCTTTGTTCTGCCTCTCATGCATCACTGCATCCCACAACCTGCTTACACTAACAGTACCTCCCCTTTACACCCCCTCTTCTTCAGGCCATCGAAGAAGTTCCGGAAGAGAATCGGAGCGTGGATGTTTTCTTTAGGCTCCCAGGACCTCTCTTCGTGGCCAAATCCCTTCCAGTCAACAAGTAAAAAGGTCTTGCCTCTCACCTTCTTCATGGCCAAGATATTTTCCACTTCAAAAACATCTTCCGAGGCAGTTGGCATGGGCGTGGTACTGGGATCCTTGAAGAAGGGACTCAGGATGACCGGCTTCAGAAGAGATATATGGAAGGAATTCGGAATCCATAATGAAGGATGCAACTTGAGTTTATAGGAGACCTTGTTGATCTGCTTCAGCACTTCGAAAGGACCGATAAAACGAGGACCCAACGTGTAAGAGGGAACCTTCAGCCGGACATACCTGGATGAGAGGCAGACCTTGTCGTCGGGGCAGAAGCACAGAGAATCCAAGTGCCTTTTGTCTGCATGTCTCTTCATAGGATGCTATTAAAGTGGCTTTGGTGTCCTCCCACAACTTTACAAAATTCTTGGAGAGGACATCTGCCGCAGGGACATCAGAAAGGACCGTCACTGGGCGGGGAACCTCGGGTTGCCGACCGAAAACAATGTAGAAAGGAGACTCTCCCAAGGCTTCACCAATTTCACCCAATCATTATGGTGGGCATTGACGAAGTGTCGCAGGTAGTTGGCCATGACCTGGTTTACAAGCTTCACTTGCCCATTGGACTGAGGGTGATAGGCCGAGGAGAAATCCAAGACAATATCCAGATGTTTACAGAAAGCTTGCCAGAATCTGGAAGTGAACTGAGAACCTCAATCGGACACAATGTGGGGGGAAATCCGTGCAGGCGGAAAATATGTTTGATGAAGCTGTCAGCCAGTTCAGGAGCGGACAGAAGAGCAGACAACGAGGTAAAATACGCCATTTTTGAGAAGCGATCCACGCCTACCCAGATGACGGTGCAACCCTCAGATACTGGCAAATCCATAATGAAGTCCATTGTTATGTGCTGCCATGGACCAGATGGTATGGGTAATGGCAGGAGAGAACCGGCAGGAAGTCGTCTAGGGACTTTATTGCAGGCACAAATCGGACAGGCAACCATGCAAGCATAGATCTCCCTCCTCCTAAAGTGGCGGGAGCAGTTCATGCCGGTTGTCAGCTGTGATAATCAGCTGACACCCGGCCACAATCGGCCGCGCTCCCAGTGGGAGCACGGCTGATCGCATATGATGTACTATCCCGTCAATGGTCATATCGGCCCAGGTCACCTCGACGGGATAGTACGTCTGATGTCAGAAAGGGGTTAACTTTACAAAGGCCTCCTCTATCTGATTCCAGTGAACCATCACAGACTTCCTCCCTTTCAAGCAGTCTGTTAAAGGCGCAGACAAAGTTGCAAAGTTGGGAATAAATCACCTGTAATATCCCACTAAGCCCAAAAAGGCTTTTACCTGCTTTGTTGTGAGAGGACGGGGCCAGTCCTGAATTGCCTCTACTTTGTTTACTTGGGGTTTGAGGACTCCTCTCGCAATGACATAACCCAAGTACCGAGCTTCCTCAAACCCTATGAGTTCGGCACTATCTTCAATGGAGCACGGTGACCCTCTCCACTGCGCAGGCGCCAGATTCCCAGCCCCGCAGTGTGGATACATCATAGCACACTGCAGGGCGGGATCTGGGGCCTCGGCTACACGAAGGCGCCAGTGACGTCACCACAGAGAGGAGACGGCACAAAGTGGGATGATGGACGGCTGCGAGGCGCTTGAGTCAGGGAGAAATCATACCCCTCCAGACTCAATAGAGTTATGGCGCCAAATTTATAAAAGTGATTATTTCAGCATTCCTAGGGATGCTAAACATAAGAGCCACCTTCACAGAATGCAGCCTTAGTGCTGCTGACGGTGGCTCTTTTACTTAAAAACGCTCAGGGGAGGGGTGACAGGTTCCCTTTAAAGGGTTATTCACCAAATAATCAAATTATCTCTGATCCATAGGATCCAACCACTGCCCTCCCTCCGAGTTTCTGAGTACAGGGATGTGCAGTCACGCCCTGGATGGAGCAGAGTTGTCCATGCTCGGCCTCTGCTCTCTCCATTATCTATAGAGCTACTGAGTGTTGCGCTCGGATGTTTCCATCAGTTCCATAGACAATGAATAGAACAGAAGTCAAGCATGTGCCCCCCAATCCATTCATGGCTGAGCTGCAGTCCTGTTCTCAGGATTGCTGGGGGTCAGTCCCCCAAAAGTAAGTAAGTAATCCCTTATCATTGGGACTGGGGATAACTTGTTTTATTTGGGGAATAACCCTTTATCAGATACCAGATGGTGTACATACCAGACATCTACTATATAATTGTCTAAGGGTCACTTCCGTCTGTCTGTCCTGGAAATCCCGCGTCGCTGATTGGTTGCGGCAAAACAGCCACGACCAAGCAAAATGGCCGCTCCTTACTCCCCGCAGTCAGTGCCCGCTCCATACTCCCCTCCAGTCAGCCATCACACAGGGTTAATGCCAGCGTTACCGGAGCACGGTGTAACGCACTCCGTTAACGCTGCTATTAACCCTGTGTGACCAACTTTTTACTATTGATGCTGCCTATGCAGCATCAATAGTAAAAAGATCTAATGTTAAAAATAATAAAAAAAATTAAAAATAGTTATATACTCACCGTCCGTCGCCTCCCCGGATCCAGAACAGGCTTTTCCCACTCCTTGCGATGCTCCGGTGACCGCTCCATGCATTGCGATCTCGCGAGATGATGACGTAGTGTTCTCGCGAGACTGCTACGTCATCATCTCGCGAGACTGCAATGCACTCTTGGGACCGGAGCGCGTGAGGAGCATTGGTAAACGCTTCGCCTGTATCCAGGGGCCGACGGAAGGTGAGTATATAACTATTTTTTATTTTAATTCTTTTTTTTTAACAGGGATATGATGCCCACATTGCTATATACTACGTGGGCTGTGCAATATACTACGTGGGCTGTGCAATATACTACGTGGCTCTGCAATATGCTACGTGGCTGTGCTATATACTACGTGGACTGTGCTATATACTACGTGGCTGTGTTAAACACTACATGGGCTGTTATATGCTTCGTGGGCTGTGCTATATACTACGTGGGCTGTGTTATACAGTGTGCGGGCAGTTATATATTACGTGGGCTGTGTTATACACTACGTGGGCTGTGTTATACACTACGTGGGCTGTGTTATATACTGCATGCGTGGGCTGTTATATACTACGTGAGCTGTGTTGTATGCTACGTGGGCTGTTATAAACTACGTGGCTGTGTTATATGCTATGTGGGCTGTTATACACTCCTTGGGCTGTGCTATATACTCCGTGGGCTATGTTATATACTACGTGGCTGTGCTATATACTACGTGGCTGTGCAACATACTACGTGGCTGGGCTATATACTCCTTTGGCTGTGCTATATACTCCGTGGGCTGTGCTATGTACTACGTGGCTGTGCTATATACTCCGTTGGCTGTGCTATATACTCCGTGGGCTGTGTTATATACTACATGGCTGTGCTATATACTCAGTGGGTTGTGCTATATACTCTGTGGGCTGTGCTATATACTACGTAGCTGTGCTATATACTACGTGGCTGTGCAATATACTACGTGGCTGTGCTATGTACTACGTGGCTGTGCTATTTACTACGTGGGCTGTTATATACTATGTGGCTGTGCTATATACTACGTGTCCGGCCGTGAACAATCAGCGACAGGTGCAGTCCGGCCACGAATTGGCGCAGGATTTGAACCACACTTCGCTAATTGGTCACGGTTGACCGAATCCTGTGTATTCAATGTATTATTCTAAAATCTTCATAAATAAACTACATACATATTCTAGAATACCCGATGCGTTAGAATCGGGCCACCATCTAGTCTATATATATAATCGTCTAAGGGGCACTTCCATCTGTTTGTCTGTCTGTCACGGAAATCCCAAGTCGCTGGGACCAATCAGCGACGGGCACAGTCCGGCCGCGAATTGGCCGCTCCCTACTCCCCTGCCGTCAGTGCCCGTTCCATACTCCCCTCCCAGTCAGAGCCCGCCGCCCACACAGCATTTTAGCAGTCCGTTAAACCGACTGCGTTACACCGTGGCATAACGCGGTGTAACTCAGTCTGTTAATGCTGCTATTAACACTGTGTGACAAACTTTTTACTATTGATGCTGCCTATGCATCCACTACGTGGCTGTGCTATATACTGTGTGGCTGTGCTATATACTACGTGGCTGCTATATACTACGTGGCTGTGCTATATACTACGTGGCTGTGCTATATACTACGTGGCTGTGCTATATACCACGGGCTATGCTATATATTACGTGGCTGCTATATACTACGTGGCTGTGCTATATACTACGTGGCTGTGCTATATACTACGTGGCTGCTATTTACTACATGGCTATGCTATATACTTCGTGGCTGTGCTATATACTACGTGGCTGCTATATACTACGTGGCTGTGCTATATACTACGGGGCTGTGCTATATACTACGGGGCTGTGCTATATACTATGGGCTGTTCTATACACTATGTGGCTGCTATATACTACGTGGCTGTGCTATATACTACATACTACGTGGCTGTGCTATATACTACATGGCTGTGTTATATACTATGTGGCTGTACTATATCCTGCACCCCAAACCTCTGACATCCAGCGCCCCGAACCCCCGACATCCTGCGACCAATCAGTGACAGACGCAGTCCAGCCGCGAATTGACGCGGGATTTAAACCACGCTTCGCTGATTGGTCAAACCCGGCCGGCCGCGACCAATCAGCGATATTAGCGCGGTATTTAAACACCGCTTCGGTCATTGGTCGTGCCCGACCGGCAGCGACCAAACAGCGATATTGGCGCAGGATTTAAACACCGCTTCAGTGATTGGTAGCTCACGGGCGGCCGCGACCAATCAGCGATATTGGCGTGGTATTTAAACACCGATTCGGTCATTGGTCGTGCCCGACTGGCCGCAATCAATCAGCGACAGGCGCAGTCCGGCCGCGAATTGGCGCCAGATTTGAGCCACGCTTCGCTGATCGGCCAGCCGGGCGCGACCAATCAGCGATATTGGCGTGGAATTTAACCCCCACTCACAGCGCGACATACATACCTACATATTCTAGAATACCTGATGCGATAGAATCGGGCCACCATCTAGTATAATATATACATGGTTGGACACAGCAGAACCAAATACTAATGGAGATACAGTAAATGTTTCCATCTCAGTAACAAAATATAAATATATTTCTTTTTTCAGGTGTGGGGGTCTCAAATAGAACTTTTGCTATGGTGCCGTGTGAACTCTAAGTATGTCCCTGATTGCAGGGCAGCAATAATGAGGGAACCTGGCCTGTTGCTCCGAGCCTGAAGCTCCAGGGGGTTCCATAGCCAGATTGCCCTCATCACAAGTGACATGCCGGGCAGGGAGGGGGCCGATTCTTGCACAAGGGCCCCAAGCTGTCAGTGTCCGCCCTGCGTGCCCGGAAGGTGACTGTTACCGGGACTGAGGCGCAGTGGCCCCTAGGACACACATTACTGGGACTCGCAGTCGCAGAGCAGTAAGTAAATATCTCCCGCCCGCCAACGCTGCTGCTGCACGGCTCAACGGAGAATGGAGACACAGGGGCAAGATGGGAGACACAGGGGCAGGATGGGAGACACGGGGGCAGGATGGGAGACACGGGGGCAGGATGGAGACAGATGGGAGAGGATCATGGGGCAGGATGGATACGATGGAGACAAATAGGGCAGGATGGGGGGGATCATATGGGGCAGGATGGGACATCACATGGGGGCAGAATGGACACTCATGAGGGCAGGATGGGAGAACATATGGCTGGAGCCATAAATGAGACACACGGGGGCCAGGATAGGGGATATTATTACAATAGGGGCTAATTTAACGATATTATTATTGCAGTGATGTATTTATTTTATTTTTTGAGGATACTGTTTTAAATGGAGGAGGCGGTCCTGTTACTGTGTAGAGCGAAACTCTTTTTCTTCATCTGATGTAGTTTAGAATTTGGGAAAAAATTAAGTAATGTGTTCTGCAAGCGATGCTCTAGATAACTGTGTTATTTCTCACAGAGACGAGCCCTGGCTGGAAGAAGTGTTGGCGGTCTCTGCAGGATGATTGTGAAAAGCAAAGATGAAGGACTTCAACTAGATACGTCACTGGTGAGTCACTGTGTTACCTGTATACTGACACTATACACTGCATAATATATACAGCAGTCCTGTGTGCAATGTCACCAGTGATCACTGTATTACCTTTACACTATATACACAGCTCCTGTGTATAATGTCACCGGTGATCACTGTATTACCTGTACACAGACACTGCATACTAAGTACAGGTGTCCTGTGTATAATGGCACTTATGGTGATATTAGTATTGTTTTTTTTTTAATTAATGATCAGTATTGTAGTATTGTCACTATGTGGTGGTAATATGTTGTCCAGCCATGATGTGGCAGTATTTGTTCCTTGTATGTGGTATTATTTGGTCACTATGTGGTGGTAATATGTGATCTAGACATGATGTGGCATTATTTGTTCCTTGTATGTGGTATTAAAGGTCACTATGTGGTGGTAATATGGGGTCTGGTCATGGTGTGGTGATATTTGTTTCTTGTGTGTGGTATTATACATCACTATGTGGTGGTAATATGTGTGTCTGGTCATGGTGTGGTGATATTTGTTTCTTGTGTGTGGTATTATACATCACTATGTGGTGGTAATATGTCGTCTGGTCATGGTGTGATATTTGTTCCTTGTGTGTGGTATTATATGTCACTATGTGGTGGTAATATCTGGTCTGGTCATGGTGTGGTGATATTTGTCTCTTGTATGTGGTATTATTGATAGTAGTGTATAACTCATAGGTTTCGTCAAACTCAATCTGACAGGTGCCCCGCCCCTATCAAAGTGTATCAAAGTGTGTAACCCCTCCCCTCCTCCTGTCAGCCAGCTGTCCCTGAGGCTGGCTGATTTCCCCTTTTGATATCGTTTGATATACTTTAATTTGTTGTAGTTTTGATATTATTCCTCGTATTTTGTTTTTATACGTAGTCCGAGTTTGATTCTGTAAGCTGTGTTTTGAGAACTTATATAACACATGTTTATAATTATAGCCTAGTCGTGTATTTATTTTACACGTGGTTTATAACACCTTTCTCATTTGTTTTATATTAGATTTTATACGTAGCCCGAGTTTGATTCTGCAAGCTGTGTTTTATTCAGTGTATTCATATAGTGGAGAACTTAAAGCTGTCTATTTGTTTTTGTAAATGGTGAACACTAACTAAATGGTGAACATTACCTAAATGTTTAGGTTAACTGCGGTTCAGAGGTTTATAACACCTAGGTCAATTGTTGTTGTATTTGCGTACCCAATAAATGTTTATTTTCACAAGCAGAAGAGGCAGCTTTTCTGTTTGTACATGTATTGTACCTGAAGGTTATTGCGGGTCATGTGCCCAGGCATTGGTTTTTATAACGCCGAATGTTTGATATTTGCTTTCTCTTTTTTGTGTCCTGAAGAGGGCATCTGAGAAGTTATTTAGCTGTTATCTGTGGGGCATTGTAAGCTGTGTTTATTCACAGTGTAGCAGATTTTCTCCTTGTGGCTGCCTTATATACACAAACAGAAGAGTTACTGGACAACTTATTTCTGTATATATATAATATGCACCAATGTTACAACACAAGTAAGAAGCGGCGTGTTTTATACGAATAAAAACCAAAGACACGATATTGTAAAAATGTAAAAAAATTTATTTCTCACAATAAAGCAACATCTCAAAGACATTTCAATACTATAAAAAATTCTTACAGAATATAAAAAGTAAAAAACATTAAATAGTACAATGAACAATTACACTTCTTACAAAATAATTAATATAGCGTTACAAGGCGTGTACAGCATTTATCCAGTACATTCTTTACATCGTGAGCCACATGGTTTGTAGCATCGGTAGAGACCTTTTTTTAGGTAGCAAAGTCCCACGTGTGGTACCTAATGACGGGGAATGTAAAGATTGAATTGTACGGGGAGCCGCCGCTAACTTCAGCGGTGTAGATACAGAGCGTGTCTCACTGTTGATAATTTTTAATTCATCTAAAAGCTTCCTAGTAGCGGGGTTACCCACAACTGTAGACGGCATATTTAGCTCGGCCATAGCCTGCATAAATGAATCCCAACCCGGCGGTAAATTTCTACTGTTCAGAGCATGACTCTGCGTTGTACTACGTACCAAATCCAGTAAGTTAGACCCGGGTATTACGGATCCTTTGAAAATAAATTCAGCATTATTATTCCATGCTGTGACATTTTTATTCTGCAGCAGCCTGTTTAGTAAAAATTCAGCATTCTTTTTATATCTTTGGTTTATATGTCCGACAATTTCAGCGATCTCATGATTTTTATCAGAGTCGGTATTTGGCAATTGCTGCTGATCAGGATCAGGAGGGCTAACGAGATTTAAAGCCGTTACTTCTTTTGAGCTGTGCCTCGTATGTACCAAGTAGCGTTGTAGCACAGAGCTATACATTTTAATTTTCACATCATCGGGAATGTCACGACGCTGTAAAATGTCGCTAATCTCACCATCAAGGCGCCGAATAACACTGTCGCGTATGTTATCTGTAGTACCGGGTCTTAGTTTGTCTAGCTCCTGTTTGGGGACTAGATACATTTTCGCTGCATGCTCCATTATCTTCCGGCGATAGAGGTCTAAAATGTAATCGCACTATACACTTGCCGTATCTGAATTTAACCGGCGTGCCCTGGTCCGACATGACTGTAATGTTTATGGAGTCAAAGTGTTGCTTGCACAGCGGTATGTAATCGGGCCGTGAGTAGCGCACCGTGACAATATCATTATCATCGCCGCTAACTTCTACGGTTCGTAGCAGTTGAACTTAACTGTCGCCTACAAGTTGATGTTGAATTATATCAGTGTATACAAAAAGCGAATAAAAACCAGCTTTTGAATCGGGGTAAAAGCGGCGATTCCATGGCATTAAAGCAACGGGGGAGTCATCGACGGTCTGCAGTCCGAAATTGAATTTTAACTTAGTACCCAGAGCAAACTGTATAGGGGATGGGTCGGTCAGGATCACCTCGCGGCGTAGCTCATCATACCGTATTCTGTAGGCAGGCGTAGATAAATACAGCGCTTCTATTCGGGCATTGACCGCGCCAACTAGCTTAGGAATGGACGAGTAAAATCCTGATTTTATGTGATACTGTACTAAAGGTTCGCCGTGTTTAGCCGCGTAGAAGCTCCCTTCAAAAGCATCAAACGTGTTCCACGTATGGGGGTACTGTATTTCCGTTAACGCCACCTCATAATCTGCCGAAAGATGAACGGCCCACGCTAACTTGGTATTGTACTCCGATATTGTGTTTTCAGGGTAGATTTTAATTGACGAATTACTGGGTAATGTCACGAAAAATGAGCCCGCTTCCATGGTTATATATCTGTCAACTCCGAGGCCGGGATCCAACTATTGAATTTTTCGGGGTAGCCCAGCCATTTGACAAAGCAGTGACTCACACCCCTGACACGTTTTTTTCTCAAAATTTTTTCTACTCTGTAGACACGATCCTCATCCATAGGTATTTTTTGCAGCTCTTCCTTATAAAATGACCCCTCTACAGGCTCCCCGGCTAAATCACTGATTTTATAAAGGGGTTTATGAAATTTATTGGAGACGCCGGTGATTAAAAAAATCTCATCGCTGTACGTCTTCTCATAGCCCTTACAGAAGGTCGATTTATAGCGCGATATTCTCACATGAGAGCCAACCGTTAAAGACGGTTTAATCGGTTTATTAGTAATAGTAGAACTGTAAATATTGCGCCAGATTTGCATCACGTTTCTCTCTGACACAGACGCGGGACTACAGCGGATCGTTGAGTGGTACGTATGGTTGGTTGTAGCTATACAGCAAATCCGGTAAAATATCAATATACCTAAAGGTATTATGATGCGTAAGATAGCGCCACATACGGGTTTTTAATGTGCGATTAAAACGCTCGACCATCGCGGCTTTTACATCATTGTTTGTAAAAAAGTGATGAATATTGTGCGTATTACATAGCTGCTTGAGTGATGAATTTATAAATTCTTTGCCGCGATCCGTCTGCAGTTTCTTCGGTATGCGCTTATCATTTTGAAATATTAATTCGAACGATCTGGCGACACTAGCGCCTGTCTTGTTTGTCAAGGCCACGCACCATGCGTATCTCGATAGAACATCAATCACCGTCAGGATGTATTTGACATTATCATTTTCCCTTGAATAGTCAATTAAACTTACGAGATCCGCCTGCCACTGCGCATCAATGGCCGAGACGTAAATTTTATTTGTCAAAAAGCGTTTTCTAGCAGGCTTGTGTAGCGTGTAGGTGTCTTGCTTATTCAACCAAGCAATAACATCAGATTTCTTTATTCCGCGCGCTCTTGCAGATCTAAATAATTTGTCAATACCCGAGAATGATCCGGGTGCATGGCATGTAAAATATTGTTTTTCTAATATGGCATCATACGATTTAGACGTCATGATTGATTAAAATGATTGTGGCTCGTTAATCAACAGCCTGCTTCTTTCAGAAATTCAGCTGTATAAAAATTCCTGTTTTAATCCGGCTATATCATGCGTGAGTTAATGTATGCATTAATTGCATGTATGGTTGTGTTCTGTGTGTTAACAGAAGGCGTGTGATGGGGCGTAACTGGGTGTGTTTCTGGGTGTTAACAGGTGAGCTGCTTTCTGACACTCAGAATAAATACAGCTGGCTGGCCCACTAAGTACATCAGACATTCACCAGAAGTCCGACTAGACTAAAAAGCAGAGCTATTCTAAATGTAAGTATATATGACAGTTGTCTTATTATTCGCAAATGCTTAATTATATTTAACTATGCATCTCTAAACCATAATTAAGGGTGTTATTTGTTTAATAAGTTAGTGTTATACTGGAGGCTAACTGCATATTTAGTATCGTTGTATAATATAGTTTTACTGCATAAACATATTCTGTGGTCCATAATTAATATAGAAAGACTTATCCGCGGACAACTATTATAACATAATTTATGTAATACAGTAGTTAATAACTGTTAATACGCCCTAACTAGCGCATGCAGCGCTTACTTACTACATGTGTTTTGTTTAACATAGACATATTTATAGTCATATTTATACAGTAGCGGTATATTTAGTGGGGCTGTGTAATATAGTTTTACCGCATAAATCATATTTGTGGCGCATAATTAATATAGAAAGACTTAGCCGTATTACCCATGATTTGCTTAGTATAAGAATATTTATACACCGGCGCAGTTTATTTGTTGGGGTATATAAATGAGTTTGACGAGTGGTGGTGTGTGGTTAATATAGATTGCGCAAAAAATTTACACAGATAATTTATTTTAGATGGAATCCCAAAATTTTTCGGC
Organism: Ranitomeya imitator; assembly: GCF_032444005.1. NCBI lineage: Eukaryota > Metazoa > Chordata > Amphibia > Anura > Dendrobatidae > Ranitomeya > Ranitomeya imitator. The sequence continues at coordinate 1,116,440,002 of NC_091282.1, read as the reverse complement.
TTTTTCCAGCCAAGTTGCGGATTCTGTACTCGGTATGTTTCAAGATTTATATACATGTATCTGTTAGTGGCCCATTCTAAGTAAGGATTGTTTTATATATTATCTTTATATTGTTTATTCTTTCTTGTTTAAGATGAATTAATCAGGACCATCCCCGATAATCTAGATGAATTTACCAGGAACACCCCCGATGCTGTAGATGAATTTATCAGCAACTACAGCGATGATTTTTTAAACGGCTTCAGCGTGCCTACTCTGGAGTGTGGCGCTGCTGTGGGGGCTTTGACTCAGGCCATCATAGGTGCGTTGTGTGACTGCTGTGTATGTGTGTGTGTGTGTGCGTATATAGCTTTTAAGTATTTAGACGTGTAAATATATATATTAATTCTTTACAGATGTCGACATGCTTCCAGAACCAACCACCACGGAACACAATCAGCTGCCTGTTGAGGAACTGATGTACCAGACCCCCACGCCGAGAAACAGCCCTGATTCTAGAGCACCTAAAAAACAGCTCGGACCGGGGTGCCGGAAAGGAAAAGGTGAGAATCGTATGAAAAGTTTTTGCACAACCGCTCTGCGAAAATCCACCACGCCTCTACTAAGGCCTGTATCTTTATTTATAGCTTGTAAACTGAAGCCTAGAAGAATTTTCACAAAAGAGAATATACCGGAGCTAATGGAGAGCCTCGCAGAAGCTACAGAAGACGCCACGGCAATCATTCATCACACATCGCTAGCCCGTAAGTGTATATTTTGGTATACATGCACAGTCTCTGTACAATCAATGATACACGTGCTTCACCATTGAGATCCAGGGCACACACATATCTGACACATGTATAATCTTTCCTACAGCTAAGCGCAGCGGCCTGCGACGGTCTCGCACATATCTGACACACGTATAATCTTTCCTGCAGCTAAGCGCAGCGGCCTGCGACGGTCGCGCACATATCTGACACATGTATAATCTTTCCTACAGCTAAGCGCAGCGGCCTGCGACGGTCTCGCACATATCTGACACACGTATAATCTTTCCTGCAGCTAAGCGCAGCGGCCTGCGACGGTCGCGCACATATCTGACACATGTATAATCTTTCCTACAGCTAAGCGCAAAGTCATGAGAAAAACACCTCCAGCACCTCTACAGCCGCTAAAGATCATCGAGAATGGCGCAGCACCAGCGTGGCCGGCGATACAGACGGCTAATGGAGCTGTTAGAGCATATCCGCTATCACCGATCTGCGTGGTGCAGGACGCAGGAAACCCTGTACCGTCGGACCATCGTGAAATACCCCATTCAAGCACCGGACAGCCATCGACAATCCGTGTGAATGACCCCGCGCTACTATATCCAGAAGTGGTCGAGGCACCCCGAAAACATAAGCGAAAAACAAAACATGTTACAGAGCCACCAACCGCATACTGCGCCGTGGGTGCAACAGCCACGATGACTCGTGAAGAGTATGATCGCGAGATTGATCAGCTCGCTGATGGTAAGCAACCATCCGTAGAACCGCTCATTATACGTATGTCCCACACTATGCATCCGAAAGCGACATGTCTAACTGTACCTACTAATGCCTCTGGGGTCGGACCCTCAGGAGCCTCTAATTTGGGTGACATATCTCATGTCTGTGTATCTAACTCTGTTAATGTTAAGAAATGGTCAAAGAGGTCGCGACCGGCTGATGCTAAGGTGTGTAAAGAGCTTAAGGTGTGTAAAAAGCCAAGGATTCATGCGCCAGCTACAGATCTGCCGCATGAATCCCGCAGCTGGGGCCCCGTTGAAATGCTTGTGTTTCAGGAACACTTCGTCCGCTACTTACGCTACAAACGCTGGGTCCCCAAAATAATGTTTTTTTGCGATACTTTTGAAAAATTATTATCAACACAAAGCCCAACACAGGCTAATAAGTCCAAACTATACGCACTCCGGAGCCTGCTGCTGGATGGCGAGATAACAACTACAGCGACACCATTATGACTAGATATGGTCGGCTACGGCATGCATAAACCACCTAAACTAACACTACCCAGGTATAATAGGGCTAGAGTTATAAAGAGGGCTCTAAAATTGTTGGTCAGCGCTAGACGGGCGCTATGCTCTAGGGGGCGTCGTGGTGACATGTGTACTGCAGGGCCTCTACAGACACCACAGACGTCGTCACAAGAGTCAGAACAGCACTCACATAGCCCAGGCAGCTCTGCAGATGCCGCACATGCATCTACACAAAATTCACAAGCCACAGACGCTGACGCTGCTGGTAATGTGCGGCGCCCCGATCATACAGTATTTTTGCAACACATCCATCATCATGAAAGAGCCCTCAGCAATTTCAATGGCCATATACATACAGATCATTTTAGATTTGTAAATTTGGAGCGTGTACGATCATTTGAAGAGGGCTTGAATATTGTTCATGAAGGCATTCAGGCATTACTGGATAGAATCATCAGGGACATTGAACCTGGCGACTTTGTACAGTTAAGGTTTGATGTCGGCGATACTTTAGACCCTATTTTCACTACAAAACAAACCCGTGAAGATTTTAATTCCGAATCTTTTTTAAATGCTGTTGCCAGTGCACTTCAAAGATACAGTGAATGCATATCATCCAATTCGCTAAAGCTAGTCGTCACCATCATTAAAAACCGACGCGGTGGTGTAAAACAAAAAAGGCGCTTGAAATCTATAGCGAGCAGTCAGATCATTAAACAAAAGAGACAATGGCTGTATGATTTTAACAATTACACGACAAATCTGTGTTTGGCTGCTAGTGTGTGCGCCCTGATGGACGACACGGATGTCACTGATGGTGTTTTACTGAGCCGCTCTAAAAACATACACGCAGCACTGGGCATCCCTGATGATCAATTAGTGAGTTTTAGCGACATCCCTGCATTTGAAAAATATTTGGGGGTAACCATTAAAGTACTGTACTATAGTCAGGGCGATTGGCGTTACTTTCAGAGCGGTAATACACCTAATGGCAAAACAGTATTCATATTGTTCCATGATAATCACTACTACGGTATCAAAAATATGAAGGGTTTTATCGGTGCTAATTACTTTTGTGAGCTCTGCAATTCAGTGTTTCACCACAAAAACAACCACTCCTGCCAGTATTTTTGTAAAACCTGTCAGAGAGAGAATTGCGTAGAAAGCGGTCCCGACCAACAGCCCAGATGTCCTGTTTGCAGAGTTTATTGCCGCTCGAGCGTGTGCTTAGATTATCACAAACAATTGGGATTAGGCGACCCGGCATTCTGCAGACTTAAAACATTTTGTGATAAATGCAACCTTTTTGTCCCCAGAAATAGCGAAACAGAGCATAAATGTAATGGTTTGCGCTGTCCTGTATGTCGCAGACATATAAATAAATTCGATGCCCATCTTTGTTACATGCGGAAGTATGTAGCACAGGATGAGTCAGATTGCTATATCTTTTATGATTTTGAATGTATGCAGGAGACAGGCACGCACGTCCCGAATTACATTTATGCTACAACGCTGTATGGCCACCCCTCCTGGGAGTTTGAGGGTGATACCTGTACGCATGACTTTGTACAGTTCATTACAAGCGGTAAATTTTCAGATCATACATTTATTGCACACAATGGTAGAAGATACGACACATACTTTATTGTTAAGGAAGTGATTTCTGAAAAACTACAAGTACAGTTGATAACCCAAGGTGGCCGTCTCTTGTGTGTGTCGCTACCCGATTTGTCTATAAGGTTCATAGACTCTCTAAATTTTATCCCCATGAAACTCAGTAAATTACCACAGGCCATGGGCTTTTCAGGAGGCAAAGGGCATTTTCCACACTTTTTCAATACCCGAGAAAACCAAAACTATGTAGGTCCCATACCTGATGTAAAATATTATGGGGTGGAGTACATGTCACCTGGTGAGAAGGTAGAATTCCTGGAGTGGTATGAGACACAGGTAAATACAACTTTTGACTTCAAGGCCGAGCTAAAATCTTATTGCAAACAAGATGTTGAAATTTTGAGACACGCCTGCGCGATCTATAGAGAGCGTATTATGCAGATGACGCAGAAAAATGTTAAAAAATACTGTAAGCGTCAAAAGCAAAGCATTGTAGTGAGCAGATGTGTTGATCCTTTTCAGCTCATCACCCTGGCCTCGGTGTGTATGACAATGTACCGGTTTAAATTTCTTCCAAAAAAGACAATCGCCATTTTACCTGGTGATAATTATCACAAGGCAAAAAAGCGCTACTCGACACCCGCTATACAGTGGCTCATGTATGTAGCCCACTCTGAGAACATCGACATACAGCACGCTTTGAGAGGCGGTGAAAAACAGGTCGGGAAGTATTTTCTAGATGGTTATGCCTATGTTAGCGGCCAGCACTTAGCCTTTGAATTTCAGGGGTGTTTTTACCACGGATGTCCCGTGTGCTATAATGAAAATGACACAAATAAGGTCACAAGCACGTCCTACGGCCAGTTATATTACACCTTTTTAGCTAAAAAGCGTTACTTACAGTGTTGCGGGTACACAGTAAGACTGATGTGGGAACATGAGTGGAATGAAATGGTTGAAAATGATTCTAACCTTCAAACATTTCTTCGCCAGATGGAATTCCCCGTTCCTTTAGACCCCCGTGATGCGCTTTATGGCGGGCGAACTAACGCCATTAAGCTCTATCACCATCTGGAAGAAGGGGAGACTTTACACTACTACGATTTCACCAGTCTGTACCCCTTTGTAAACAAAACTAAAACATACCCTGTAGGCCATCCAGACATCATCTACGACAATTTTGGATTCATTAAAAAATACTTTGGCATTGCTAGAGTCAAGGTCTACCCGCCGAGAGATTTATTTTTTCCAGTTCTACCGGTAAAACTCAACAAAAAATTAATGTTTCCCCTTTGCTACACATGCGCTGCAAATTCCCAGGCAGATATTTATGCCCACAGTGATGAAGAACGGGCGCTGACAGGGACCTGGTGCACTATAGAGCTCGAGATGGCGATAGAAAAAGGGTATCGGATCGCCCACATCTATGAAATATGGCATTTTCCTAAAACCACTGATGATCTGTTTGCGCCTTACATTAAATTACATCTTAGGGATTAGCAGGAAGCCTCTGGTTATCCTAGCTGGTGCACTGATGACGCCAAGAAACGGCAGTACATTGACTCTTTTCTTGAAAAAGAAGGTGTCCAATTACAGCCTGAAAATATAGCTGTCAATCCTGCTAAGCGACAGATCTCCAAGCTTTTCTTAAATTCTTTATGGGGAAAGTTTGCTCAGAGATCTAATCTATCATGTACCAGCATTGTTAGGGATCCAGATGAGCTTTTTAAGTATTTGTTCCTGCCTTACTATGACATTTCGATGTTACATTTCCTTGATGATGACACCGCAACCATTAACTGGAAATATGCAAAAGGCCACCACACACTCAACAAAAACACAAACATTTTTATAGCGTGTTTTACTACTGCGTATGCTCGGTTAGAGCTCTATTCGCTGCTGGACCGACTGCAGGAGAGGTGCCTTTATCACGACACAGACTCAGTTATTTTTGTACAGAGAGATGGTGAGTGGCAGCCGCCTTTAGGCGATTACCTGGGGGAGCTGACCAGTGAAATACCCGATGGTACCCACATCACAGAATTTGTATCCGCGGGCCCCAAAACTTACGGCTACAAACTCAACACCGGTAAAACTGTCTTAAAAGTTAAGGGGATAACACTAAATGTTGGTAACTCTCAATCTATTAATTTCAACAGTCTGAAAGATCTAGTTCTGGACTACCCGCGCAATTCTGCCGCAGAAACTCAGAAACGTATTGTCGTACAGCAGTCGTCCATTGTGAGAAATAAAAAGTACTGGGATATTGAAACAAGGCCATTACGCAAAACACAAAAGTGCGTTTATACAAAGCGGCGACTATTAGACGATTTCACAACATTACCTTTTGGGTATTAGTCGAGTATTGTGATGGATACGCGTCTGCAACACCCGTTCTCGTGCATTCTAGCAGGACCGTCTAATTCTGGAAAGAGCTATTTTGTAAAACAGCTGCTATATAATATTGAAGCTAATTTTTCTCAGAAACCTGATAATATTGTATGGTTTTATTCGTGTTGGCAAAAACTATATGATGAAATCTCTCTCTCTTTTCCCCACGCCAGATTTGTGGAGGGTCTGCCGAATACATTCGTAGATGACGAATTATTCCCACCGGAGAAGGTGAATTTGGCGATTGTTGATGATCTCATGGAGAGTGCTAGTGAGAATTGTGAGATAGAAAAAGCCTTTACCAAGTATGTGCACCACAGAAATCTCAGCATTTTCTACCTGGTGCAAAACATATTTTGTCAGGGTAAGAAAAGCCGTACGATAAATTTAAACACAAAGTACATGGTGCTTTTTAATAACCCCCGAGATAAATTACAAATTTTAACTCTAGCTCGTCAGATGTATCCCGGAAAAACACGTTTTTTCCTAGAAGCTTTTGAGGATGCCACGCGGGAGCCTTACGGGTATTTGCTTGTAGATTTGAGAGCTAATACTCCTGAGGATCTGCGTTTAAGGACTGGGTTGTTTCCACCCGCGTTGCCCGCTGTCTATGTTCAGAAGAAAAACACTTCTAAAAAGTGAATTTTACCCGGTATCAGGCATTCTACGCTGTGGGCGTTGTGATGTAAAGATGTCTGAGAGGCTCCGGCGTAACTGGGCTCTCTTAAAAACCCTAGTGAAAGCAACCCCCGCTGTCAGAAAGTCTATTTTGCGCGATGCAAGCAATGATTTAATTACAGCCATAGGCGAGATTGCTTTAAATATCTTAAAAGGCAGGATTCCGCTGAAAGAGCGCCAAAAAGGTATATTAAAGAAGTGGCGTAAAGCTATAAGAACACTGAGCGACAGATCTCAGCCCATAAAGAAAAAGAAGCGACTACTAAAACAGGCCGGCGGGTTTATCGGTCCTCTTTTAGCTTTTGCAATCCCAATAATAACAAGCATGATCGCCGGAAGATAATGGAGCATGCAGCGAAAATGTATCTAGTCCCCAAACAGGAGCTAGACAAACTAAGACCCGGTACTACAGATAACATACGCGACAGTGTTATTCGGCGCCTTGATGGTGAGATTAGCGACATTTTACAGCGTCGTGACATTCCCGATGATGTGAAAATTAAAATGTATAGCTCTGTGCTACAACGCTACTTGGTACATACGAGGCACAGCTCAAAAGAAGTAACGGCTTTAAATCTCGTTAGCCCTCCTGATCCTGATCAGCAGCAATTGCCAAATACCGACTCTGATAAAAATCATGAGATCGCTGAAATTGTCGGACATATAAACCAAAGATATAAAAAGAATGCTGAATTTTTACTAAACAGGCTGCTGCAGAATAAAAATGTCACAGCATGGAATAATAATGCTGAATTTATTTTCAAAGGATCCGTAATACCCGGGTCTAACTTACTGGATTTGGTACGTAGTACAACGCAGAGTCATGCTCTGAACAGTAGAAATTTACCGCCGGGTTGGGATTCATTTATGCAGGCTATGGCCGAGCTAAATATGCCGTCTACAGTTGTGGGTAACCCCGCTACTAGGAAGCTTTTAGATGAATTAAAAATTATCAACAGTGAGACACGCTCTGTATCTACACCGCTGAAGTTAGCGGCGGCTCCCCGTACAATTCAATCTTTACATTCCCCGTCATTAGGTACCACACGTGGGACTTTGCTACCTAAAAAAAGGTCTCTACCGATGCTACAAACCATGTGGCTCACGATGTAAAGAATGTACTGGATAAATGCTGTACACGCCTTGTAACGCTATATTAATTATTTTGTAAGAAGTGTAATTGTTCATTGTACTATTTAATGTTTTTTACTTTTTATATTCTGTAAGAATTTTTTATAGTATTGAAATGTCTTTGAGATGTTGCTTTATTGTGAGAAATAATTTTTTTTACATTTTTACAATATCGTGTCTTTGGTTTTTATTCGTATAAAACACGCCGCTTCTTACTTGTGTTGTAACATTGGTGCATATTATATATATACAGAAATAAGTTGTCCAGTAACTCTTCTGTTTGTGTATATAAGGCAGCCACAAGGAGAAAATCTGCTACACTGTGAATAAACACAGCTTACAATGCCCCACAGATAACAGCTAAATAACTTCTCAGATGCCATCTTCAGGACACAAAAAAGAGAAAGCAAATATCAAACATTCGGCGTTATAAAAACCAATGCCTGGGCACATGACCCGCAATAACCTTCAGGTACAATACATGTACAAACAGAAAAGCTGCCTCTTCTGCTTGTGAAAATAAACATTTATTGGGTACGCAAATACAACAACAATTGACCTAGGTGTTATAAACCTCTGAACCGCAGTTAACCTAAACATTTAGGTAATGTTCACCATTTAGTTAGTGTTCACCATTTACAAAAACAAATAGACAGCTTTAAGTTCTCCACTATATGAATACACTGAGTGTATTCAAAACGAAGAGTGGTGGTGGTGGGAGACTCACTACTGAGAGGCACAGAAGCAGCCATCTGCAGACCGGACATAACTGCAAGAGAAGTATGCTGCCTTCCAGGTGCGATGATCAAGGATGTGACCGATAGGATACCAAAGCTCTTCAACTCCAAGGACGTCCACCCATTTCTTCTGATACATGTTGGCACCAATGACACGGCAAGGAAGGACCTACCGACAATCTGCAAAGACTTTGAAGAGTTGGGGAAGAAAGTAAAGGAACTGGATGCACAGGTAGTTTTTTCTTCTATCCTTCCAGTAGACGGGCATGGCACCAGGAGATGGAACAGGATCCTTGATGCAAACAACTGGCTAAGACGATGGTGCAGACAACAAGGATTCGGATTCCTGGACCACGGTGTGAATTACTTGTACGATGGACTCCTCGCCAGAGACGGACTACACCTCAACAAACCTGGGAAACACACATTCGCCAGAAGACTCGCTACACTCATCAGGAGGGCGTTAAACTAGAAGAAGAGGGGACGGGAAGAAAAACATTAGACTTGAACAAAGAAGATCCAGGAAAACATACTCAGAAGGGAGGTAAGAACATTTCTAAAACAATCCACAGCGAGGAGATTGGAACAAAACAAAATCCTCTAAACTGCATGCTCGCAAACGCCAGAAGCCTGACAAACAAGATGGAAGAACTAGAAGCAGAAATATCTACAGGTAACTTTGACATAGTGGGAATAACCGAGACATGGTTAGATGAAAGCTATGACTGGGCAGTTAACTTACAGGGTTACAGTCTGTTTAGAAAGGATCGTAAAAATCGGAGAGGAGGAGGGGTTTGTCTCTATGTAAAGTCTTGTCTAAAGTCCACTTTAAGGGAGGATATTAGCGAAGGAAATGAGGATGTCGAGTCCATATGGGTCGAAATTCATGGAGGGAAAAATGGTAACAAAATTCTCATTGGGGTCTGTTACAAACCCCCAAATATAACAGAAACCATGGAAAGTCTACTTCTAAAGCAGATAGATGAAGCTGCAACCCATAATGAGGTCCTGGTTATGGGGGACTTTAACTACCCGGATATTAACTGGGAAACAGAAACCTGTGAAACCCATAAAGGCAACAGGTTTCTGCTAATAACCAAGAAAAATTATCTTTCACAATTGGTGCAGAATCCAACCAGAGGAGCAGCACTTTTAGACCTAATACTATCTAATAGACCTGACAGAATAACAAATCTGCAGGTGGTCGGGCATCTAGGAAATAGCGACCACAATATTGTACAGTTTCACCTGTCTTTCACTAGGGGGACTTGTGAGGGAGTCACAAAAACACTGAACTTTAGGAAGGCAAAGTTTGACCAGCTTAGAGATGCCCTTAATCTGGTAGACTGGGACAATATCCTCAGAAATAAGAATACAGATAATAAATGGGAAATGTTTAAGAACATCCTAAATAGGCAGTGTAAGCGGTTTATACCTTGTGGGAATAAAAGGACTAGAAATAGGAAAAACCCAATGTGGCTAAACAAAGAAGTAAGACAGGCAATTAACAGTAAAAAGAAAGCATTTGCACTACTAAAGCAGGATGGCACCATTGAAGCTCTAAAAAACTATAGGGAGAAAAATACTTTATCTAAAAAACTAATTAAAGCTGCCAAAAAGGAAACAGAGAAGCACATTGCTAAGGAGAGTAAAACTAATCCCAAACTGTTCTTCAACTATATCAATAGTAAAAGAATAAAAACTGAAAATGTAGGCCCCTTAAAAAATAGTGAGGAAAGAATGGTTGTAGATGACGAGGAAAAGGCTAACATATTAAACACCTACTTCTCCACGGTATTCACGGTGGAAAATGAAATGCTAGGTGAAATCCCAAGAAACAATGAAAACCCTATATTAAGGGTCACCAATCTAACCCAAGAAGAGGTGCGAAACCGGCTAAATAAGATTAAAATAGATAAATCTCCGGGTCCGGATGGCATACACCCACGAGTACTAAGAGAACTAAGTAATGTAATAGATAAACCATTATTTCTTATTTTTAGGGACTCTATAGCGACAGGGTCTGTTCCGCAGGATTGGCGCATAGCAAATGTGGTGCCAATATTCAAAAAGGGCTCTAAAAGTGAACCTGGAAATTATAGGCCAGTAAGTCTAACCTCTATTGTTGGTAAAATATTTGAAGGGTTTCTGAGGGATGTTATTCTGGATTATCTCAATGAGAATAACTGTTTAACTCCATATCAGCATGGGTTTATGAGAAATCGCTCCTGTCAAACCAATCTAATCAGTTTTTATGAAGAGGTAAGCTATAGGCTGGACCACGGTGAGTCATTGGACGTGGTATATCTCGATTTTTCCAAAGCGTTTGATACCGTGCCGCACAAGAGGTTGGTACACAAAATGAGAATGCTTGGTCTGGGGGAAATTGTGTGTAAATGGGTTAGTAACTGGCTTAGTGATAGAAAGCAGAGGGTGGTTATAAATGGTATAGTCTCTAACTGGGTCGCTGTGACCAGTGGGGTACCGCAGGGGTCAGTATTGGGCCCTGTTCTCTTCAACATATTCATTAATGATCTGGTAGAAGGTTTACACAGTAAAATATCGATATTTGCAGATGATACAAAACTATGTAAAGCAGTTAATACAAGAGAAGATAGTATTCTGCTACAGATGGATCTGGATAAGTTGGAAACTTGGGCTGAAAGGTGGCAGATGAGGTTTAACAATGATAAATGTAAGGTTATACACATGGGAAGAGGGAATCAATATCACCATTACACACTGAACGGGAAACCACTGGGTAAATCTGACAGGGAGAAGGACTTGGGGATCCTAGTTAATGATAAACTTACCTGGAGCAGCCAGTGCCAGGCAGCAGCTGCCAAGGCAAACAGGATCATGGGGTGCATTAAAAGAGGTCTGGATACACATGATGAGAGCATTATACTGCCTCTGTACAAATCCCTAGTTAGACCGCACATGGAGTACTGTGTCCAGTTTTGGGCACCGGTGCTCAGGAAGGATATAATGGAACTAGAGAGAGTACAAAGGAGGGCAACAAAATTAATAAAGGGGATGGGAGAACTACAATACCCAGATAGATTAGCGAAATTAGGATTATTTAGTCTAGAAAAAAGACGACTGAGGGGCGATCTAATAACCATGTATAAGTATATAAGGGGACAATACAAATATCTCGCTGAGGATCTGTTTATACCAAGGAAGGTGACGGGCACAAGGGGGCATTCTTTGCGTCTGGAGGAGAGAAGGTTTTTCCACGAACATAGAAGAGGATTCTTTACTGTTAGGGCAGTGAGAATCTGGAATTGCTTGCCTGAGGAGGTGGTGATGGCGAACTCAGTCGAGGGGTTCAAGAGAGGCCTGGATGTCTTCCTGGAGCAGAACAATATTGTATCATACAATTATTAGGTTCTGTAGAAGGACGTAGATCTGGGGATTTATTATGATGGAATATAGGCTGAACTGGATGGACAAATGTCTTTTTTCGGCCTTACTAACTATGTTACTATGTTACTATGTTACTGAATAAAACACAGCTTGCAGAATCAAACTCGGGCTACGTATAAAATCTAATATAAAACAATTGAGAAAGGTGTTATAAACCACGTGTAAAATAAATACACGACTAGGCTATAATTATAAACATGTGTTATATAAGTTCTCAAAACACAGCTTACAGAATCAAACTCGGACTACGTATAAAAACAAAATACGAGGAATAATATCAAAACTACAACAAATTAAAAGTATATCAAACGATATCAAAAGGGGAAATCAGCCAGCCTCAGGGACAGCTGGCTGACAGGAGGAGGGGAGGGGTTACACACTTTGATACACTTTGATAGGGGCGGGGCACCTGTCAGATTGAGTTTGACGAAACCTATGAATTATACACTACTATTGATCATTTTAAAAAACGAAAAATAAAAAAAAATATACCTAAACTGTATTGGGTATTTTAACAAATGTTTAATAGTTTAAAGTAGAGAAGGGCCCGGCCAAAAGTGTCTACCTTGTCGTGGTGATGGCTTAAAAAATCTTGTGGCCAAAACAAAAGCTGCCGGCTATATGTGTGATCTGGTGATGGGAACTGTTAATGTGTGATTGGTGAGAAGTGGAGTTTTTCCAAGAGAGCGCGGTGGAACTGTGGACACTTCCAGGGGGGGAGGCGGGGCTACGGTTGAACCTGGCAGAGTCTCTAGGGGGCCCTAAAGATTTTGCCAGTATGGGGCCCTAAAATTCCTAGTGGCAGCCCTGTGTGGTACTACGGGAGTGAGCGGTGCCGGTCAGCTCTTCTACCTTGGGATTGTAATGATTTCTGCAGTATCTTTGTAAAATGAAGATTTTTGTTTACAGCCTGAGCTTCCTTTTCGGTAAAAATAAATAAATTGGGAGCTCAGGCGCCTTTGAATTTGGGATGTAGCCTGTTCCGGAGTCTGAATACACTTGTGGGTCTGTCGTAGGCTCTCAAGTAGTTTGGGGATCTGATCTATGTATTAAAGGGTTATTTCCATCAAACTCCGTGCTGCCGCACCTGGGGGATGCCCCCTATAAGCTAGCATGGTCAGGTCTGGAGAATGAGGGGTCCACAGTGTTCAACACTGCGCCCACATCAATTTTCCCCGGCAGAATGGTGCTACAATCCCCCGGCTGTGCAAGGGTCTCATTCACTGAGAGGGTACGAGGCTTAGCTCCGCAGTCCCTATATCCTTAAGAACAGTGGGGGTCCTGGACATAGGTCCCCCCATTCATCAGATATGGGGTCCACGCTCTGCTACGGCAATAACCCTATGATGGATCCTGAATGGAGGGGTCTGGCACCTGAAGGCAGTCCCAGATTTGCAGAACTGTCCCAATTTTAGGGAAATGGTTCCGGATAATTTGGGGGTGTCTTGGGGGATGGAATTAAAGCCAACAACACTTTTTGTGGGTGGTCCCAGGGTGGGTCCCATCCAGGTATGGACTGGGGCTAAAATTCAGTCCTGGCATTTGAAATCACACAGGTCCACGCTGTCCCCATCGTTAAACCAGATGGGATATATTACTAATATTACCCTGGATGGAGGAAAGCAAAATTTACTACAAGACCAATATGTCTAATGATACCGGTGGCCTGCCGGGGTAAGTGACGGAGTCAGCGACTTTGTGCTCTGTCACAACTCTTATCAGTATGGGTGTCTTGAGATCACCGATTCTATTAACACCATAGCAGACAAGGCAGCTCACGACCAGACAGGCCCTACTGGCATTTGCCAGAATTACCAGATGGCCAGTCCAGCCCTGGTCCCATGTAGAATATGGTTTGTGGTCTGCGTCCCCGTAAAGTATGTCCTTACTGGATGAGGACACTTGTACGGTCATGTTCACACTTGGACAGATATAACGCAGAGACAAAAGTAAGAAATGTGGTCAGGGAATAGGAAAAAGCTGCGACTAGTCCCCGTGCACCGGGCACACAGCGCTGCGCGATGTCAGTCCCAGTGATGGATGTTTCCTCACCCTCGCGGGGACTACAAGTCACCAATCACCCGTCCGACTCATCAGGAATTGTAATGTTAGCAGTTTCCTGAGTTCTACAGAAGCCGCTGCAGCAGCCCCGGAGAGGCGCCATAACGTGTGTGACCGGGGGACGCGCGGCCGTGCTGAGGTGGGCACAGCCAGCACGCGGCACACCAGTCCCGGGCACTGGCACCAGTGCAGCAGAGGCTGCGGAGACTGGCGGAGAGGAGCGGGAGGGGGCGGAGCGGGGGCGGGGCCGGGACACACAAACACTCGTACACCGCACCGCTCCTGCATTGCCCGGACTGTGGGCACCAGGCAGCGGGCAGCTCTCCTCACCTTCTCCGCCCATGACGAGGCCCCGGCTGGATGATGGCGCCGTCCGGCCCTAGCAGCGTGAAGAGAAGGTGCAGGAGGTGTCTGTACTGGATCCCGGTGCTCTTCATCTCCATCATCGTGTGCTGGTCCTACTACGCCTATGTCATCCAGCTGTGTATAGGTGAGACCCCCGAGCCTGACCCTGTGTGCTGCTATACTGTACACTGCTATATACTGCTATATACTGTACACCTGACCCTGTGTGCTGCTATACTGTACACTGCTATATACTGCTATATACTGTACACCTGACCCTGTGTGCTGCTATACTGTATACTGCTATATACTGTACACCTGACCCTGTGTGCTGCTATATACTGCTATATACTGTACACCTGACCCTGTGTGCTGCTATACTGTACACTGCTATATACTGCTATATACTGTACACCTGACCCTGTATACTGCTATATACTGTACAACTGACCCTGTATACTGCTATATACTGTACACCTGACCCTGTGTGCTGCTATATACTGACTGCTATATACTGCTATATACTGTACACCTGACCCTGTGTGCTGCTATACTGTACACTGCTATATACTGCTATATACTGTACACCTGACCCTGTATACTGCTATATACTGTACACCTGACCCTGTATACTGCTATATACTGTACAACTGACCCTGTATACTGCTATATACTGTACAACTGACCCTGTATACTGCTATACTGTACACTGCTATATACTGCTATATACTGTACACCTGACCCTGTGTGCTGCTATATACTGACTGCTATATACTGCTATATACTGTACACCTGACCCTGTATACTGCTATACTGTACACTGCTATATACTGCTATATACTGTACACCTGACCCTGTGTGCTGCTATATACTGACTGCTATATACTGCTATATACTGTACACCTGACCCTGTGTGCTGCTATACTGTACACTGCTATATACTGCTATATACTGTACACCTGACCCTGTGTGCTGCTATACTGTACACTGCTATATACTGCACACCTGACCCTGTGTGCTGCTATATACTGACTGCTATATACTGCTATATACTGTACACCTGACCCTGTGTGCTGCTATACTGTACACTGCTATATACTGCTATATACTGTACACCTGACCCTGTGTGCTGCTATACTGTACACTGCTATATACTGCTATATACTGTACACCTGACCCTGTATACTGCTATATACTGTACACCTGACCCTGTATACTGCTATATACTGTACACCTGACCCTGTGTGCTGCTATACTGTACACTGCTATATACTGCTATATACTGTACACCTGACCCTGTATACTGCTATATACTGTACACCTGACCCTGTATACTGCTATATACTGTACAACTGACCCTGTATACTGCTATACTGTACACTGCTATATACTGCTATATACTGTACACCTGACCCTGTGTGCTGCTATACTGTACACTGCTATATACTGCTATATACTGTACACCTGACCCTGTGTGCTGCTATATACTGACTGCTATATACTGCTATATACTGTACACCTGACCCTGTGTGCTGCTATACTGTACACTGCTATATACTGCTATATACTGTACACCTGACCCTGTATACTGCTATATACTGTACACTGCTATATACTGCTATATACTGTACAACTGACCCTGTATACTGCTATATACTGTACACCTGACCCTGTGTGCTGCTATATACTGACTGCTATATACTGCTATATACTGTACACCTGACCCTGTGTGCTGCTATACTGTACACTGCTATATACTGCTATATACTGTACACCTGACCCTGTGTGCTGCTATACTGTACACTGCTATATACTGCTATATACTGTACAACTGACCCTGTATACTGCTATATACTGTACACCTGACCCTGTGTGCTGCTATATACTGACTGCTATATACTGCTATATACTGTACACCTGACCCTGTGTGCTGCTATACTGTACACTGCTATATACTGCTATATACTGTACACCTGACCCTGTATACTGCTATATACTGTACACCTGACCCTGTATACTGCTATATACTGTACAACTGACCCTGTATACTGCTATACTGTACACTGCTATATACTGCTATATACTGTACACCTGACCCTGTATACTGCTATATACTGTACACCTGACCCTGTGTGCTGCTATACTGTACACTGCTATATACTGCTATATACTGTACACCTGACCCTGTGTGCTGCTATACTGTACACTGCTATATACTGCTATATACTGTACACCTGACCCTGTGTGCTGCTATACTGTACACTGCTATATACTGCTATATACTGTACACCTGACCCTGTATACTGCTATATACTGTACACCTGACCCTGTATACTGCTATATACTGTACAACTGACCCTGTATACTGCTATACTGTACACTGCTATATACTGCTATATACTGTACACCTGACCCTGTGTGCTGCTATACTGTACACTGCTATATACTGCTATATACTGTACACCTGACCCTGTATACTGCTATATACTGTACACCTGACCCTGTATACTGCTATATACTGTACAACTGACCCTGTATACTGCTATACTGTACACTGCTATATACTGCTATATACTGTACACCTGACCCTGTATACTGCTATATACTGTACACCTGACCCTGTGTGCTGCTATACTGTACACTGCTATATACTGCTATATACTGTACACCTGACCCTGTGTGCTGCTATATACTGACTGCTATATACTGCTATATACTGTACACCTGACCCTGTATACTGCTATATACTGTACACCTGACCCTGTGTGCTGCTATATACTGACTGCTATATACTGCTATATACTGTACACCTGACCCTGTGTGCTGTTATACTGTACACTGCTATATACTGTACACCTGACCCTGTATACTGCTATATACTGTACACCTGACCCTGTGTGCTGCTATATACTGACTGCTATATACTGCTATATACTGTACACCTGACCCTGTGTGCTGCTATACTGTACACTGCTATATACTGCTATATACTGTACACCTGACCCTGTATACTGCTATATACTGTACACCTGACCCTGTATACTGCTATATACTGTACAACTGACCCTGTATACTGCTATACTGTACACTGCTATATACTGTACACCTGACCCTGTATACTGCTATATACTGTACACCTGACCCTGTGTGCTGCTATACTGTACACTGCTATATACTGCTATATACTGTACACCTGACCCTGTGTGCTGCTATACTGTACACTGCTATATACTGCTATATACTGTACACCTGACCCTGTGTGCTGCTATACTGTACACTGCTATATACTGCTATATACTGTACACCTGACCCTGTATACTGCTATATACTGTACACCTGACCCTGTATACTGCTATATACTGTACAACTGACCCTGTATACTGCTATACTGTACACTGCTATATACTGCTATATACTGTACACCTGACCCTGTGTGCTGCTATACTGTACACTGCTATATACTGCTATATACTGTACACCTGACCCTGTATACTGCTATATACTGTACACCTGACCCTGTATACTGCTATATACTGTACAACTGACCCTGTATACTGCTATACTGTACACTGCTATATACTGCTATATACTGTACACCTGACCCTGTATACTGCTATATACTGTACACCTGACCCTGTGTGCTGCTATACTGTACACTGCTATATACTGCTATATACTGTACACCTGACCCTGTGTGCTGCTATATACTGACTGCTATATACTGCTATATACTGTACACCTGACCCTGTATACTGCTATATACTGTACACCTGACCCTGTGTGCTGCTATATACTGACTGCTATATACTGCTATATACTGTACACCTGACCCTGTGTGCTTTTATACTGTACACTGCTATATACTGTACACCTGACCCTGTATACTGCTATATACTGTACACCTGACCCTGTGTGCTGCTATATACTGACTGCTATATACTGCTATATACTGTACACCTGACCCTGTGTGCTGCTATACTGTACACTGCTATATACTGCTATATACTGTACACCTGACCCTGTGTGCTGCTATATACTGACTGCTATATACTGCTATATACTGTACACCTGACCCTGTGTGCTGCTATATACTGACTGCTATATACTGCTATATACTGTACACCTGACCCTGTGTGCTGCTATACTGTACACTGCTATATACTGCTATATACTGTACACCTGACCCTGTATACTGCTATATACTGTACACCTGACCCTGTATACTGCTATATACTGTACAACTGACCCTGTATACTGCTATACTGTACACTGCTATATACTGCTATATACTGTACACCTGACCCTGTGTGCTGCTATACTGTACACTGCTATATACTGCTATATACTGTACACCTGACCCTGTATACTGCTATATACTGTACACCTGACCCTGTATACTGCTATATACTGTACAACTGACCCTGTATACTGCTATACTGTACACTGCTATATACTGCTATATACTGTACACCTGACCCTGTATACTGCTATATACTGTACACCTGACCCTGTGTGCTGCTATACTGTACACTGCTATATACTGCTATATACTGTACACCTGACCCTGTGTGCTGCTATATACTGACTGCTATATACTGCTATATACTGTACACCTGACCCTGTATACTGCTATATACTGTACACCTGACCCTGTATACTGCTATATACTGTACAACTGACCCTGTATACTGCTATACTGTACACTGCTATATACTGCTATATACTGTACACCTGACCCTGTATACTGCTATATACTGTACACCTGACCCTGTGTGCTGCTATACTGTACACTGCTATATACTGCTATATACTGTACACCTGACCCTGTATACTGCTATATACTGTACACCTGACCCTGTATACTGCTATATACTGTACAACTGACCCTGTATACTGCTATACTGTACACTGCTATATACTGCTATATACTGTACACCTGACCCTGTATACTGCTATATACTGTACACCTGACCCTGTGTGCTGCTATACTGTACACTGCTATATACTGCTATATACTGTACACCTGACCCTGTATACTGCTATATACTGTACACCTGACCCTGTATACTGCTATATACTGTACAACTGACCCTGTATACTGCTATACTGTACACTGCTATATACTGCTATATACTGTACACCTGACCCTGTATACTGCTATATACTGTACACCTGACCCTGTGTGCTGCTATACTGTACACTGCTATATACTGCTATATACTGTACACCTGACCCTGTATACTGCTATATACTGTACAACTGACCCTGTATACTGCTATACTGTACACTGCTATATACTGTACACCTGACCCTGTGTGCTGCTATATACTGTACACCTGACCCTGTGTGCTGCTATATACTGTACGCCTGCCCTGTATACTGCTATATACTGCTATATACTGTACACCTGACCCTGTGTGCTGCTATATACTGTACACTGCTATATACTGTACACCTGACCCTGTGTGCTGCTATATACTGTACACTGCTATATACTGTACACCTGCCCTGTATACTGCTATATACTGTACACTGCGATATACTGCTATTTACTGTACACCTGCCCTATATACTGCTATATACTGACTGCTATATACTGCTATATACTGTACACCTGACCCTGTGTGCTGCTATATACTGTACACCTGCCCTGTATACTGCTATATACTGTACATCTGATCCTGTATACTGCTATATACTGCACACCTGATCCTGTATACTGCTACATACAGCACACCTGCCCTGCATACTGCTATATACTGCACACACCTGATCCTGTTTACTGCACACCTGCCCTGTATACTGCTTTATACTGCACACCTGCTCTGCATACTGCTCTATATTGTGCACATCATACACTGTGCACCTGTTCCTATTTTCTGCTGTACACAGTGCACACCTCATCCTAGAATACACAGCACACAGCATCCTCTGAATGTGGCCACTGGTGTTGACTAGAGTTGAGCGACCTTGACCTTTTTAGAGTCGAGCCGGGTTTCGCGAAACCCGACTATCTCAAAAGTCGGGTCGAGTGAAATCGGCCGATTATGACGTAAAGTCGGGATCGACCGAAACACGAAACCCAATGCAAGTCAATGGGGCAGCATAGTCGGCAGTGAGTGGGGGCCAGGAAAACACCTCGAGTGCCCATTTTAATGTCAAAACCATCCATTCTTCTTAATGAAGCTTGTCAAGCGTAATTTACCTTATAATAATTGGAAGGCATTTGAAATTGGGGTTCATTTGGCTAAAGTTGTGGTGGGTAGGGCTGGTTCAAGTAATTAGTGGGCCCAGGAAATCTGGACCACGTCACGGCAGTGGAGCAGGGAGAGGTAAGTATTTCAACTTTGCAAGTGCTGTGAACCTGAGCAAGCAGGGGGGGCCCACTCGTTGGCATTGGCACTGGCACAGGGCCCCTCAAAGTACAGCGGTGTGTTTGCACGGCGGGGGCGCCTCCCACCGGCAGCAACACTTTTGCGTACTATGAGAGGCCCTGTGCCAGTGACGTCGCCAACTAGTATTCCTCCCCCCACCTGATGAAGGAACCTGCACTTTCATCTGCACCTTCCTGTTTGTCCCCGTGTAAGGTGGTATGGTATGCGGGAAGGGGGACCTGACTTTCAGCAGGGTCACAATCTTGCAGTGTAGCGTGCACGGGAAATGTTGCGTTATGGGTCAATGTACCAGCAGACTCATCTATCACTGGCTGGGCAATGGGCAGGATGAGGAGGAAACACAGATATAGGCCCAAAGAATAAAGTGGGCTAAATGCAGTTCAAAATTGGTAACACAGGACTAATCAGGGGGCATTGCAGTGGAGGACAACTGGAATGAGAGGCTGACACAGAGAGTAGGCCCAAATCAGTAAGTAGTCGAAATGCAGTTCAAAATTGGCAACAGTAGTAAACAGGCGGCACAGCTTTGTTCAGTGGAGGAGAACAGCAAGGAGTGGCAGACACCGATAGTAGGCCCCAACCCAACTAGTAGGCCAAATGCAGTCTAACATTAACAACTACTTAACGAGCGCCTGAAAACGGAATTTCAGGACAGGAAACCAGCAGAACAGCAAGGAGTGGCAGACACCGATAGTAGGCCCCAAACCAACTAGTACGCCAAATGCAGTTGTTCCGTTTAACCACAATTTAATGAGAGCCTGAAGATAGAAGTTCAGGAAAGGCAACCTGGAGAACACCTTGGAGTGGAACACACCATCTCTCTACACCCCATACCCAATTTGTAGGCCTAATGCAGCGTAGTTTCCAACAACTACTAAACGAGAGCATGATGATCGAAGCATTGGCGAGGAAACCTGGGGAACACCTTGGAGTGGAACACACCATCTCTCTACAGTGGAACACACCATCTCTCTACACCCCATACCCAATTTGTAGGCCTAATGCAGCGTAGTTTCCAACAACTACTAAACGAGAGCCGGAAGATCGAAGCTCAGGAAAGGCAACCTGGGGAACACCTTGGAGTGGAACACACCATCTCTCTACACCCCATACCCAATTTGTAGGCCCAATGCAGCGTAGTTTCCAGCAACTACTAAACGAGAGCATGATGATCGAAGCATTGGCGAGGAAACCTGGGGAACACCTTGGAGTGGAACACACCATCTCTCTACACCCCATACCCAATTTGTAGGCCTAATGCAGCGTAGTTTCCAACAACTACTAAACGAGAGCCGGAAGATCGAAGCTCAGGAAAGGCAACCTGGGGAACACCTTGGAGTGTAACAAACCCTCTCTCTACACCACGGAAGGGCTGATTCTTAGGAAGGAAGGCTGTCGGAAAGAAGCAGGGCGCGTCCGAGGGTGATTATATTCTTATTAGGTATATACTCACCCTCGGACGCGCCCTGCTTCTTTATTTGTAATGAATGTTTATTTGCAATGTGGTTTTGACTTACTCTATTTTTTTGGTAAATAATGATTTTATTATTTTCATTGTTTTGCATCTTCTTGGCAATAATATAAAGAAGACGCGACAGGACAACACTCGGTGGATGCCATATCTGTGTTTAAAATTGAAAAAACCTTTCAGTTAACTACTTGCAGGAGAAAGTTATTGTAGCTGGTGGCCATTTTTAGTACTGTACCAGATTTTTGTTGTATGTGTTTGTTTTTAATGTTAAAATGTCTGCATTTGATATCTCTCCAGTATTTTCTTTTTTATAAGCAAAATACTTATTTTTATATTTTCTGATGTTGGTTCCAGGGGTACACGGGCAGCAGTGGTGTGGTCAGTGGAGGCCTAGTGGAAGGAGTGACCGCAGACAGGCATCGAAGGCCTAAAATAATAACACATGGCTGTAGGCAATTTTAAATTGGTTCCAGGGGTACACGGGCAGCAGTGGTGTGGTCAGTGGAGGCCTAGTGGAAGGAGTGACCGCAGATAGGCATCGAAGGCCTAAAATAATAACACATGGCTGTAGGCAATTTTAAATTGGTTACAGGGGTACACGGGCAGCAGTGGTGTGGTCAGTGGAGGCCTAGTGGAAGGAGTGACCACAGACAGGCATCGAAGGCCTAACATAACAAAAATGTCAATACAATGGTATTGTCAGTGGCAGGCATTGAAGGATGTCAGCGCATAGACTAAACATTGGTGGAGCTGTGAGATAATTTTGCAAGTGGTAGAGCACTGTTTGAGCTGGGGGGGGGAACTGTCTTGTGGCCGGCGGTACAGGCCCAGGGCCCCTCATATTACAACGGTGTGTCTGACGTTGGGTGCGCACCACCACCGCCAGAGACACTTTATTGTACTAGGAGGGACCCAGTGGCAGTGCCGTCGACCAAAAGCGGGCACACCCACCTCTTCAGACAAACTGCACTCTCACGGGTGCTGTCGCCAAGTGTCGATACCACGGCCCCGTGTGGGGAGTTTGGCCATTTAGTGAGGTGTAAACATGTCGTATGCTGGACAATCAGGTGCAGAAAATTACGAGATTGGAAAAGGCATTCAGAATAGTCCACAGGCAAGACTTTTTCATAGGAAAGCTAGGTGTCAGCCGGGCAAGGTGGGGCAAAAGATTTCGAAATCCAGTTGTGGTTCATTTTAATGAAGGTTAGATCATCTACATTTTGGGTAGCCAGACGAGTCCTTTTTTCTGTTAGTATTGAACCTGCAGCACTGAATACTCTTTCTGATAGGACACTAGCTGCCGGGCAAGCAAGCTCCTGCAATGCATATTCTGCCAATTCTGGCCAGGTGTCTAATTTTGATGACCAGTAATCAAATGGGAATGACGGTTGAGGGAGAACATCGATAAGGGATGAAAAATAGTTTGTAACCATACTGGACAAATGTTGTCTCCTGTCACTTTGAATTGATGCTGCAGTACCTGTCCTGTCTGCGGTCATAGCAAAATCACTCCACAACCTGGTCAGAAAACCCCTCTGGCCAACGCCACTTCTGATTTCTGCCCCTCTAACTCCTCTGGTCTGCTGGCCCCTGCAGCTCGTGTGAGAACGATCACGGGCGCTGTGTGCAGGGAATGCCAGAAGCAAACGGTCAACAAGAGTTGATTGTTTGGTTGCTAATATTAGTTCCAAGTTCTCATGTGGCATTATATTTTGCAATTT
Source organism: Ranitomeya imitator (assembly GCF_032444005.1). Classification (NCBI taxonomy): domain Eukaryota; kingdom Metazoa; phylum Chordata; class Amphibia; order Anura; family Dendrobatidae; genus Ranitomeya; species Ranitomeya imitator. The sequence goes on along the minus strand of NC_091282.1, from coordinate 1,116,416,027 downwards.
GCCTTTATAGCGAGGATCAAGGAGGCAGGCCAACCAGTAATCGTCATCATTCATCATTTTAGTTATGCGTGTGTCCCTATTGAGGATACGTAAGGCATAATCCGCCATGTGGGCCAAAGTTCCAGTTCTCAAATCTGCGGTTGTGCTTGGTTGAGGGGCAGTTTCAGGCAAATCCACGTCACTTGTGTCCCTCCAAAAACCAGAACCCGGCCTTGCCGCGCCACCAATTTCCAGTGGCCCCGGAAAAGCTTCCTCATTAAAAATATAATCATCCCCATCATCCTCCTCGTCCTCCTCCTCCTCTTCGCCCGCTAACTCGTCCTGTACACTGCCCTGGCCAGACAATGGCTGACTGTCATCAAGGCTTTCCTCTTCCTCAGCTGCAGACGCCTGATCCTTTATGTGCGTCAAACTTTGCATCAGCAGACGCATTAGGGGGATGCTCATGCTTATTATGGCGTTGTCTGCACTAACCAGCCGTGTGCATTCCTCAAAACACTGAAGGACTTGACACATGTCTTGAATCTTCGACCACTGCACACCTGACAACTCCATGTCTGCCATCCTACTGCCTGCCCGTGTATGTGTATCCTCCCACAAAAACATAACAGCCCGCCTCTGTTCGCACAGTCTCTGAAGCATGTGCAGTGTTGAGTTCCACCTTGTTGCAACGTTTATGATTAGGCGATGCTGGGGAAGGTTCAAAGAACGCTGATAGGTCTGCATACGGCTGGAGTGTACGGGCGAACGGCGGATATGTGAGCAAAGTCCACGCACTTTGAGGAGCAGGTCGGATAACCCCGGATAACTTTTCAGGAAGCACTGCACCACCAGGTTTAAGGTGTGAGCCAGGCAAGGAATGTGTTTCAGTTGGGAAAGGGAGATGGCAGCCATGAAATTCCTTCCGTTATCACTCACTACCTTGCCTGCCTCAAGATCTACAGTGCCCAGCCACGACTGCGTTTCTTTCTGCAAGAACTCGGACAGAACTTCCGCGGTGTGTCTGTTGTCGCCCAAAATCTTCATAGCCAATACAGCCTGCTGACGTTTGCCAGTAGCTGCCCCATAATGGGAGACCTGGTGTGCAACAGTGGCAGGTGCGGATGGAGTGGTTGTGCGACTGCGGTCTGTGGACGAGCTCTCGCTTCTGCAGGAGGACGAAGAGGAGGAGGAGGGGGTTTGAACGGCTACAGCCAATTGTTTCCTAGACCGTGGGCTAGGCAGAACTGTCCCAAACTTGCTGTCCCCTGTGGACCCTGCATCCACCACATTTACCCAGTGTGCCGTGATGGACACGTAACGTCCCTGGCCATGCCTACTGGTCCATGCATCTGTTGTCAGGTGCACCTTTGTGCTCACAGATTGCCTGAGTGCATGGACGATGCGCTCTTTAACATGCTGGTGGAGAGCTGGGATGGCTTTTCTGGAAAAAAAGTGTCGACTGGGTAGCTCGTAGCATGGTACAGCGTAGTCCATCAGGGCTTTGAAAGCTTCGCTTTCAACTAACCGGTAGGGCATCATCTCTAACGAGATTAGTCTAGCTATGTGTGCGTTCAAACCCTGTGTACGCGGATGCGAGGCTAAGTACTTCCTTTTTCTAACCATAGTCTCATGTAGGGTGAGCTGGACTGGAGAGCTGGAGATCGTGGAACTAGCGGGGGTGCCGGTGGACATGGCAGACTGAGAGACGGTGGGAGATGGTATTGTTGCCGCCGGTGCCCTAGATGCAGTGTTTCCTACTACGAAACTGGTGATTCCCTGACCCTGACTGCTTTGGCCTGGCAAAGAAACCTGCACAGATACTGCAGGTGGTGCGGAAAATGGTGGCCCTACACTGCCGGAAGGGATGTTGCGTTGCTGACTAGCTTCATTGGCCGAGGGTGCTACAACCTTAAGGGACGTTTGGTAGTTAGTCCAGGCTTGCAAATGCATGGTGGTTAAATGTCTATGCATGCAACTTGTATTGAGACTTTTCAGATTCTGTCCTCTGCTTAAGGTAGTTGAACATTTTTGACAGATGACTTTGCGCTGATCAATTGGATGTTGTTTAAAAAAATGCCAGACTGCACTCTTTCTAGCATCGGATACCTTTTCAGGCATTGCAGACTGAGCTTTAACCGGATGGCCACGCTGTCCTCCAACAGGTTTTGACTTTGCCACGCGTTTTGGGCAAGATACGGGCCCGGCAGATGGAACCTGTTGCGATGTTGATGCCTGCTGCGGCCCCTCCTCCTCCGCTTCAGAACTGCTGCCGCCTGCACCCTGTTCCCCCAATGGCTGCCAATCGGGGTCAAGAACTGGGTCATCTATTACCTCTTCTTGTAGCTCGTGTGCAACTTCGTCTGTGTCACCGTGGCGGTCGGTGGTATAGCGTTCGTGATGGGGCAACATAGTCTCATCAGGGTCTGATTCTTGATCATTACCCTGCGAGGGCAATGTTGTGGTCTGAGTCAAAGGACCAGCATAGTAGTCTGGCTGTGGCTGTGCATCAGTGCACTCCATGTCAGATTCAACTTGTAATGGGCATGGACTGTTAACTGCTTCACTTTCTAAGCCAGAGACGGTATGTGTAAAGAGCTCCATGGAGTAACCCGTTGTGTCGCCTGCTGCATTCTTCTCTGTTGTTGTTTTTGCTGAAGAGGACAAGGAAGCGACTTGTCTCTGACCGTGAACATCCACTAACGACGCGCTGCTTTGACATTTACCAGTTTCACGAGAGGAGGCAAAAGAGCTAGAGGCTGAGTCAGCAAGATAAGCCAAAACTTGCTCTTGCTGCTCCGGCTTTAAAAGCGGTTTTCCTACTCCCAGAAAAGGGAGCGTTCGAGGCCTTGTGTAGCCTGACGACGAACCTGGCTCCACAGCTCCAGACTTAGGTGCAATATTTTTTTTCCCACGACCAGCTGATGCTCCACCACTACCACTACCCTCATTACCAGCTGACAATGAACGCCCCCGGCCACGACCTCTTCCACCATACTTCCTCATTGTTTTAAAAACGTAAACAAACTAACGGTATTTGTTGCTGTCACACAAATTACACGGTGAGCTATAACTTCAGTATGATTTAGCTACCCCTTTACAGGTGAGTGAGACCACAACGAAAATCAGGCACAAAGTTACACACTCTGTTGTTGGTGGCAACAAATGAGAGAGATGCCACACACGCAGGACTGTCACTGAAGCACAAATATAAATATTAATCTCCCACTGATTTGATTTTTTTTTTTTTTTCAGGGAGACTTTAGGAAAAAAAAATAATAGAATAAAATGATTTTTTCAGGAAGAATTTAGAAACCAAATAAAATAAAATGATTTTTTCAGGGAGAATTTAGAAAACAAATAAAACAAAAAAAGGCTTTCTATGGCCCACTGAGTGAGAGATGACGCACACAGGAGTCAGGAGTGGCACACAAGCCCAGAGGCCAATATTTATCTCCCACTGATTGATGTAGTGATTTTTTCAGGTAGATTTTGGAACCCAAATCAAGCTAAAAAAATAATAGGCTTTCTATGGCCCACATTTGGAGAGAGAGAGAGAGATGGCACACCCAGGAGTCAAGACTGGCACACAAGCAGAAAGGGCAATATTAATCTCCCACTGATTTGTTTTTTTGTTTTTTTTTTCAGGGAGACTTTAGGAAAAAAAATAATAGAATAAAATGATTTTTTCAGGAAGAATTTAGAAACCAAATAAAATAAAATGATTTTTTCAGGGAGAATTTAGAAAACAAATAAAACAAAAAAAGGCTTTCTATGGCCCACTGAGTGAGAGATGACGCACACAGGAGTCAGGAGTGGCACACAAGCCCAGAGGCCAATATTTATCTCCCACTGATTGATGTAGTGATTTTTTCAGGTAGATTTTGGAACCCAAATCAAGCTAAAAAAATAATAGGCTTTCTATGGCCCACAATTGGAGAGAGAGAGAGAGATGGCACACCCAGGAGTCAAGACTGGCACACAAGCAGAAAGGGCAATATTAATCTCCCACTGATTTTTTTTTTTTTAATTTTTATTTTTCAGGGAGACTTTAGGAAAAAAAAATAATAGAATAAAATTATTTTTTTAGGAAGAATTTAGAAACCAAATAAAATAAAATGATTTTTTCAGGGAGAATTTAGAAAACAAATAAAACAAAAAAAGGCTTTCTATGGCCCACTGAGTGAGAGATGACGCACACAGGAGTCAGGAGTGGCACACAAGCCCAGAGGCCAATATTTATCTCCCACTGATTGATGTAGTGATTTTTTCAGGTAGATTTTGGAACCCAAATCAAGCTAAAAAAATAATAGGCTTTCTATGGCCCACAATTGGAGAGAGGGAGAGAGATGGCACACCCAGGAGTCAAGACTGGCACACAAGCAGAAAGGGCAATATTAATCTCCCACTGATTTGTTTTTTTTTTTTTTTTTTCAGGGAGACTTTAGGAAAAAAAATAATAGAATAAAATGATTTTTTCAGGAAGAATTTAGAAACCAAATAAAATAAAATGATTTTTTCAGGGAGAATTTAGAAAACAAAACAAAAAAAGGCTTTCTATGGCCCACTGAGTGAGAGATGACGCACACAGGAGTCAGGAGTGGCACACAAGCCCAGAGGCCAATATTTATCTCCCACTGATTGATGTAGTGATTTTTTCAGGTAGATTTTGGAACCCAAATCAAGCTAAAAAAATAATAGGCTTTCTATGACCCACAATTGGAGAGAGAGAGAGAGATGGCACACCCAGGAGTCAAGACTGGCACACAAGCAGAAAGGGCAATATTAATCTCCCACTGATTTTTTTTTTTTATTTTTATTTTTCAGGGAGACTTTAGGAAAAAAAAATAATAGAATAAAATGATTTTTTCAGGAAGAATTTAGAAACCAAATAAAATAAAATTATTTTTTCAGGGAGAATTTAGAAAACAAATAAAACAAAAAAAGGCTTTCTATGGCCCACTGAGTGAGAGATGACGCACACAGGAGTCAGGAGTGGCACACAAGCCCAGAGGCCAATATTTATCTCCCACTTTTTGTTTTTTGTTCCAGGGAAAATTTATAAACCCAATAAAAAAAATAATAAATAGGCTTTCTATGGCCCACTATCTGAGAGACAGAGAGAGATGGCACGCTTAGGACTGGCACACAAGCCCAAAGGCCAATATTAATCTCCCTTTTTTTTTTAAGGGAGAATTTATAAAACCAAAAAAAAATCAATAAATAGGCTTTCTATGGCCCACTGAGTGAGTGATGATGCACACAGGAGTCAGGAGTGGCACACAAGCCCTGAGGCCAATATTTTTCTCCCACTGATTGATGTAGTGATTTTTTCAGGTACATTTTAGAACCCAAATCAAGCAAAAAAATAAATAGGCTTTCTATGGCCCACTATTTGTGAGAGAGATGGCACGCTCAGGACTGGCACACAAGCCCAGAGGCCAATATTAATCTCCCACTTTTTTTTTTTGGGTTCCAGGGAAAATTTATAAACCCAATAAAAAAATAAATAAATAGGCTTTCTATGGCCCACTATCTGAGAGAGAGAGATGGCACGCTTAGGACTGGCACACAAGCCCAAAGGCCAATATTAATCTCCCACTGATTGATTTATTGATTTTTTCAGGTAGAATTTAGAACCCAAATAAAGCAAAAAAAAAAGGGCTTTCTATGGCCCACTGAGTGAGTGATGATGCACACAGGAGTCAGGAGTGGCACACAAGCCCTGAGGCCAATATTTTTCTCCCACTGATTGATGTAGTGATTTTTTCAGGTAGATTTTAGAACCAAAATCAAGCAAAAAAATAAATAGGCTTTCTATGGCCCACTGACTGAGAGATGGCACACACAGGAGTCAGGAGTGGCACACAGGCCCTGAGGCCAATATTTTTCTCCCACTGATTGATGTAGTGATTTTTTCAGGTAGATTTTATAACCCAAATCAAGCAAAAAAATAAATAGGCTTTCTATGGCCCACTGAGTGAGAGATGACACAGACAGGGATGGCACTCTAGCAGAAATGTCAATCTTAATCTCCCACAAAAAAAAAAAAAACAGGGAGTGTCCTTCAATTACTATCTCCCTGCAGTAATCTCAGCCAGGTATGGCAGGCAGCAATAATGAGTGGACTGATGCACAAATTAAATAAAAAGTGTGTACAAACAAAAAAGATAGCTGTGCAGAAAGGAAGGAACAAGAGGATTTGTGCTTTGAAAAAAGCAGTTGGTTTGCACAGCGGCGTACACACAGCAATGCAGCTATCAGGGAGCCTTCTAGGGCAGCCCAATGAGCTACAGCGCTGAGGGGGAAAAAAAAAAAAATGTAGCTTCCACTGTCCCTGCACACCGAAGGTGGTGTTGGGCAGTGGAAATCGCTACAGCACAAGCGGTTTGGTGGTTAATGGACCCTGCCTAACGCTATCCCTGCTTCTGACGAAGCGGCAGCAACCTCTCCCTAAGCTCAGATCAGCAGCAGTAACATGGCGGTCGGCGGGAACGCCCCTTTATAGCCCCTGTGACGCCGCAGACAGCAAGCCAATCACTGCAATGCCCTTCTCTAAGATGGTGGGGACCAGGACCTATGTCATCACGCTGCCCACACTCTGCGTTTACCTTCATTGGCTGAGAAATGGCGCTTTTCGCGTCATTGAAACGCGACTTTGGCGCGAAAGTCGCGTACCGCATGACCGACCCCGCACAGGGGTCGGATCGGGTTTCATGAAACCCGACTTTGCCAAAAGTCGGCGACTTTTGAAAATGAACGACCCGTTTCGCTCAACCCTAGTGTTGACTTTTGCCCGCTGTAATTATCTTGCAGTATTATTGTAGCCCAGAGAAGTCGGTGGAGCTTGATGGCGTGTTGCTTGAGGTTCTGTTACTTCATATTACGTGACGTATTATGAGATTTCGCCTTAGTACGGCTATTTAGAGCTACGATTTGGGCTTCCAAAATTGCCCCACAACAATCACACACGGGTCTCCATATGACTCACATTGTGGTTTATGATGGCAAATTGCGAGTTATTTGTGAGCAGCAAACAACAATCCGACAGGTTTCACGCTTTGATAATAGTCACATGAAGTCCCACGGAGCAATGCCGCCTCACCGACGCCGTCACTGTGTGCAATGGAGCCGCATTGTAAGTCACCACTGAAGTCGCTTTCCTCATTGCACTTTCACCGGTTTTTGCAGTGAGTATTCCTCCATTAGTGACTTTGGGATTTGCAACAAATTCATCAAACGATTTCTGCCTTCTTTCAAGTTGTCTCCTGTGGTTTAGTTAGTTTTCTGATTTATGCGTCATTGTGGCTTTTCTCGATGTTTTAAACAAACTCATGAAAAATGCCACTTTTTTTAAAAAAGAGTCACTAAATTTGGCGCAAATCTACTCCAGCCTCAACACCCCCCCTCCGCAAAGTTTTTTGATTTATGCCCTTTATTTTGGCGCTATTGTTCTGCCATTTTGAGAAATGAGCAACTTTTTGCTCTAAAGAGTTGCAAAACCAGTTAAAAACAGAAAAAAAGACAATTTGGTGCATTGCGCAAATTTCATGAATTGCGTGCACTTTTGTTATGAATTTGACCAAAAAACATCAGCAAAAACAACAAACAAAAAAAAAGTGACTTAAAAGAATTGAAATGATGAATCGGGCCTTTTATTTTTTAGGATTATGGGGTAAGTTTTCACAGGGTTTTGTATTTTGGTGCTGTGTTTTGACTTAGAAATTGTCAGTGTTGGCAGAAGGAACAAATAGGAGGCAAATAGTTCTGATAACGTTGAACCCTAACGTTACCCGTCATTGCTCATTGCTGGTTTCCACAAGTGACTTGGATTGACATAGGTGGCAGGAGAAGCGTTCAGGGTGTCCGGGGAGAGTGTTGGCATTGGATGAAGGCTAAACTCAAAACATACGACCTCGGAAAACAAGATTAAAAAAAATGATTGCAAACTTGGTGTAAACAGGTCACTTTTTATATTATTGTTTGTGTGTTTACTCCAAAAACCTGAATTGTGAGCCCCAGCTGTACCTGTGAGATGGGAACGCTGCAGCTTTGGGAATAAACAGCATTTGTCTTGTAACTATTCATTACTATTCTGAATAATAATCACCTTATTTCTGTGCTGCATCACCCGGTATTTGAGTCAGTTCTGCAGGAATGATGTTCCCCCGCACATAGGAATATTTGGGGCTCTGAGTACATACGGTAGTTTGTGCTGGTACAACTTATACAGGTCCTTCTCAAAAAATTAGCATATAGTGTTAAATTTCATTATTTACCATAATGTAATGATTACAATTAAACTTTCATATATTATAGATTCATTATCCACCAACTGAAATTTGTCATGTCTTTTATTGTTTTAATAATGATGATTTTGGCATACAACTCCTGATAACCCAAAAAACCTGTCTCAATAAATTAGCATATTTCGCCCATCCAATCAAATAAAAGTGTTTTTTAATAACAAACAAATAAACCAACAAATAATAATGTTCAGTTATGCACTCAATACTTGGTCGGGAATCCTTTGGCAGAAATGACTGCTTCAATGCGGCGTGGCATGGAGGCAATCAGCCTGTGACACTGCTGAGATGTTATGGAGGCCCAGGATGCTTCAATAGCGGCCTTAAGCTCATCCAGAGTGTTGGGTCTTGCGTCTCTCAACTTTCTCTTCACAATATCCCACAGATTCTCTATGGGGTTCAGGTGAGGAGAGTTGGCAGGCCAATTAAGCACAGTAATACCATGGTCAGTAAACCATTTACCAGTGGTTTTGGCACTGTGAGCAGGTGCCAGGTCGTGCTGAAAAATGAAATCTTCATCTCCATAAAGCATTTCAGCCGATGGAAGCATGAAGTGCTCCAAAATCTCCTGATAGCTAGCTGCATTGACCCTGCCCTTGATGAAACACAGTGGACCAACACCAGCAGCTGACATGGCACCCCACACCATCACTGACTGTGGGTACTTGACACTGGACTTCAGGCATTTTGGCATTTCCTTCTCCCCAGTCTTCCTCCAGACTCTGGCACCTTGATTTCCGAATGACATGCAAAATTTGCTTTCATCAGAAAAAAGTACTTGGGACCACTTAGCAACAGTCCAGTGCTGCTTCTCTGTAGCCCAGGTCAGGCGCCTCTGCCGCTGTTTATGGTTCAAAAGTGGCTTTACCTGGGGAATGCGGCACCTGTAGCCCATTTCCTGCACACGCCTGTGCACGGTGGCTCTGGATGTTTCCACACCAGACTCAGTCCACTGCTTCCTCAGGTTCCCCAAGGTCTGGAATCGGTCCTTCTCCACAATCTTCCTCAGGGTCCGGTCTCCTCTTCTCGTTGTACAGCGTTTTCTGCCACATTGTTTCCTTCCAACAGACTTACCATTGAGGTGCCTTGATACAGCACTCTGGGAACAGCCTATTTGTTGAGAAATTTCTTTCTGGGTCTTACCCTCTTGCTTGAGGGTGTCAATGATGGCCTTCTTGACATCTGTCAGGTCGCTAGTCTTACCCATGATGGGGGTTTTGAGTAATGAACCAGGCAGGGAGTTTATAAAAGCCTCAGGTATCTTTTGCATGTGTTTAGAGTTAATTAGTTGATTCAGAAGATTAGGGTAATAGGTCGTTTAGAGAACCTTTTCTTGATATGCTAATTTATTGAGACAGGTTTTTTGGGTTATCAGGAGTTGTATGCCAAAATCATCAGTATTAAAACAATAAAAGACCTGACAAATTTCAGTTGGTGGATAATGAATCTATAATATATGAAAGTTTAATTGTAATCATTACATTATGGTAAATAATGAAATTTAACACTATATGCTAATTTTTTGAGAAGGACCTGTATTAGTGCTGTTTGTAATGCTGATATGGTTTATGAAGTTTATGTTTACAGAATGATAAAAATATCAATATTTTGGCTTTGAGTTATAAATGTGTTTCCAAAAATTGCCGATATATTATAGCATTATGTTTCATGAACACCACCACTCAGTATATGAATGCGATACAATGGAAACATGAGTTCTTTTTGGAATCCTGGGGAAATCTTACTTAGGACAACCATTAATTATAATTCTTCACATTAGAGGAGAGGTAACTGTTTACAGGCACAGCTATGCACAGTTCTGAGCTGAAGTTGGTCATAGGGGTTTTATTCAAGCTTTATTTCATCACACAGAATAACTTCTCTTCATGCAATGCTTCATCAACATATATGAAAGTCTCTTTACAGATAGCTTCTCTTCACAGGAGGATGAGTCCGGTGCTGTAGCTCTCTCACTTCTATCCTGAGGTAGTAAAGATGCTCCTGACTGTCCTAACTACTTTTATGATTACAGCAATTGCTTCCCAGGAAGAACTGATCTACACAGCTTGTATGATTTCAGTCTGTCAGGAGAATCTCTAGCACACACATTAACCCCTATAGTTGCTGGATGATTCTAAATGAACAGTGCAGCTCCTATATGTCACAATTTCTTTATATATCATCCATACGACTACTGTGGGCACGATGTGTAGTATCCATAGATATGTAATATCCGTAGATGTGTAGTATCCATAGAGAAAAATTCCAATTTGAGAGTCCTCAGTGGTTGATACCTTTTAATAGCTAACTGAAAAGATGGTCACAAACTGCAAGCTTTCCACACAACTCAGGTCTCTTCATCAGGCATAGACTAATAAAACATCTGAAGAGTCACATATTTATGCACAACAGGATACAGAAATAATACAATAGATAAGACTAGTGCTGTGAAGCAGAACTATAACTGAGATGGGAGAAAACAGTTGTAGCTGTAAATATTGGAACAGTTCATAGATAAGGAGCGTGAAAGTTTCATTGTCCTGTGATTGAGGTCTGGTCCATGATTGTGATGCCCCCACGAGGACTGAGGAGCACATTTCCTACTTGAAGGTGGGCCTTGTAGAGTGCTTCGCAGTGGGCCTGTATACCTGCTAGTCCCTGAATTCAGTCTTTGCAACTCTAGATCTTTCAAATGAAGTATGCACTCTTAGATTTCTACTTTCTCTTATGGCGTCCTGTTTATTGGTTATATTGTTATTCCCAGGTTTATGCTTCCGATTCCTAATTTCCCATTCCCCATCCTATACCAACTCCCCCTCCCCCTCTCTGCCCTCTTTATCCCCCCCTTATACAGTGGGGCAAAAAAGTATTTAGTCAGTCAGCAATAGTGCAAGTTCCACCACTTAAAAAGATGAGAGGCGTCTGTAATTTACATCATGGGTAGACCTCAACTATGGGAGACAAACTGAGAAAAAAAAATCCAGAAAATCACATTGTCTGTTTTTTTAACATTTTATTTGCATATTATGGTGGAAAATAAGTATTTGGTCAGAAACAAACAATCAAGATTTCTGGCTCTCACAGACCTGTAACTTCTTCTTTAAGAGTCTCCTCTTTCCTCCACTCATTACCTGTAGTAATGGCACCTGTTTAAACTTGTTATCAGTATAAAAAGACACCTGTGCACACCCTCAAACAGTCTGACTCCAAACTCCACTATGGTGAAGACCAAAGAGCTGTCAAAGGACACCAGAAACAAAATTGTAGCCCTGCACCAGGTTGGGAAGACTGAATCTGCAATAGCCAACCAGCTTGGAGTGAAGAAATCAACAGTGGGAGCAATAATTAGAAAATGGAAGACATACAAGACCACTGATAATCTCCCTCGATCTGGGGCTCCACGCAAAATCCCACCCCGTGGGGTCAGAATGATCACAAGAACGGTGAGCAAAAATCCCAGAACCACGTTGGGGGACCTAGTGAATGAACTGCAGAGAGCTGGGACCAATATAACAAGGCCTACCATAAGTAACACACTACGCCACCATGGACTCAGATCCTGCAGTGCCAGACGTGTCCCACTGCTTAAGCCAGTACATGTCCGGGCCCGTCTGAAGTTTGCTAGAGAGCATTTGGATGATCCAGAGGAGTTTTGGGAGAATGTCCTATGGTCTGATGAAACCAAACTGGAACTGTTTGGTAGAAACACAACTTGTCGTGTTTGGAGGAAAAAGAATGCATGCATCAAACACCATACCTACTGTAAAGCATGGTGGTGGAAACATCATGCTTTGGGGCTGTTTCTCTGCAAAGGGGCCAGGACGACTGATCCGGGTACATGAAAGAATGAATGGGGCCATGTATCGTGAGATTTTGAGTGCAAACCTCCTTCCATCAGCAAGGGCATTGAAGATGAAACGTGGCTGGGTCTTTCAACATGACAATGATCCAAAGCACACCGCCAGGGCAACGAAGGAGTGGCTTCGTAAGAAGCATTTCAAGGTCCTGGAGTGGCCTAGCCAGTCTCCAGATCTCAACCCTATAGAAAACCTTTGGAGGGAGTTGAAAGTCCGTGTTGCCAAGCGAAAAGCCAAAAACACCACTGCTCTAGAGGAGATCTGCATGGAGGAATGGGCCAACATACCAACAACAGTGTGTGGCAACCTTGTGAAGACTTACAGAAAACGTTTCACCTCTGTCATTGCCAACAAAGGATATATTACAAAGTATTGAGATGAAATTTTGTTTCTGACCAAATACTTATTTTCCACCATAATATGCAAATAAAATGTTAAAAAAACAGACAATGTGATTTTCTGGATTTTTTTTTCTCAGTTTGTCTCCCATAGTTGAGGTCTACCTATGATGTAAATTACAGACGCCTCTCATCTTTTTAAGTGGTGGAACTTGCACTATTGTTGACTGACTAAATACTTTTTTGCCCCACTGTATATAATTTTAAGGTAATTGTGTCATATGCAAATGTATCAATCCTAAGTGCCTTTTTTCTGTTTTTGGAAAAGTTCAATGAAAAGTTATTGGTTTAAAAAAAAGACATAAATCCATGCGACACATTCATTCCTGTGCTTAATGTATCAAAGGTCATCATAAGTTTGTACTTCCAGGCTCTTCTGTCTCTTTGGGATGTGAAGTTGCAAGATGAGCAATTTAATGTCCATGATGCTGTGAGCAGGGCTACAAAAATGTTTGACTATAGGTAGATCTATTCTTCTTTCTCTTATTGTGTGGTGATGAGAATTCATCCTTGTCCTAAGCTTTTGCCCTGTCTTCCCCACATATGGACCCGCAGTTGGACATTTAGTGCGTATAATTAAGTACACCACATTACATGTGATGCGTCTGAGCGTTCCTGGGATCTTGTGGTCCTGATGAGAGTTGGGGATCTTTATCTTCTCATTATAAATGGACAGCATTTACATTTTTCTGGTTGCAAGGAAGCGTTCTTGCTATTATTGGAGAGGACAGGGAGCTTCTGACAATTATATTTCTTAGATTTGGGGGCTACCTAACACACAGAAGGGAAGAAATATAGATTTTAATTGGACATGTTTTTGTAATAAAGGTTATTATTATTATTATTATTATTATTATTAAATGTTGCCGTTTTCGTGCAGCTCTCCTTAAGGGTATGTGCACACGTAGGTGGGATGTCTGCGGATTTTTCCGCACCTGTTTTTGTAAATCCGCAGGTAAACCGCACTGTAGATTACCTGCGGATTCACTGCGGAATTACCGCGGATTTACCACAGTTTTGTGCAGATTCCACCTGCGGTTTTACACCTGCGGATTCCTATTATGGAGCAGGTGTAAACCGCAGCGGAATCCACACAAAGAATTGAAATGCTGCGGAATGTAAACCGCAGCGTTTCCGCGCGGTATTTTCCGCAGCATGTGCACTGCGGTTTTTGTTTTCCATAGGTTTACATGGTACTGTAAACGCATGGAAAACAGCTGCAGATCCGCAGCGTCAAAACCGCTGCGGATGCGCAGCAAAATCCGCACCGTGTGCACATAGCCTTACACCTCCAGATTTGGATTGTAGGTGATGACTAGAGGTACCCGATCGCTTTCTTCTTTAATTTTGTAATGTAGGAGAAGAGTCGTTGACATTCTAGTGGCTCTTGCAATCTGGTTTTCAACTGTTTGAGTCGGTATAGGAGATGGCATTTGGTGCTCATAAAGTTCTATGGAGATTTGTAAGGACATTTTCACATGTTGCGGAAAATTCCCGCTAAAGATTTGGCTACAATCTGCTTTTGTTACATTGCAGATTTCACCCTACTCCATTTACTAAGCATTGATTAGGGTTAAAACCGCAATGAAAATCTGCATGATAATGAGCGGGCTGCAGATTTGATATCCGCACTATGCTGTAAATTGCTACAGACTTGGTGTGAGGAATCTGCACCACAAATCTGCGATGTGTGAACTTATTTTTCCAGTAGAACTTGCAGCAGAATGTCAGTGTCAGCCTCTAGCTTTTCCCTCTTTCTCGCTGTTTTATACAGCTGACATGTGCCCGCAGAACCTGCCGCTATTAACTAGTTAAACGCTGACAGTGGCATTTAACTAGCGCTTCGCCCATCGGGTCGGAAATGCGCTCATCGCTGACCCCCGTCACGTGATCAGGGGTCAGTGATGTGGCGGCATGACAACCAGAAGTCTACTGAAGATCTCTATGGTTGTTGATGCCAGATTGCTGTGAGCGCCACAATGTGGTCGGCGCTCATAGCAATGCTGTAATTCTACTACATAGAGGTGATTTGAGCATCGCATGGAAAAAGTAAAAAAAATGTTTTAAAAAATGTGAAAAAAATATAAAAGTTTAAATCACCCCCCTTTCGCCCCATTCAAAAAAAAAAAAAAAAATCAAATATACACATATTTGGTATCGCCGCGTTCAGAATCGCCCTATCTATCAATAAAAAAAAAGATTAACCTGATAGCTAAATGCTGTAGTGAGAAAAAAATTCAAAACTCTAGAATTACGTTTTTTCGGTTCCAACGTCATTGCATTAACCCCTTAATCCCAATCCCATATGACGTACTATCCCGTCGAGGTGACCTGGGACTTACCGTATATACTCGAGTATAAGCCGACCCGAGTATAAGCCGACCCCCCTAATTTTGCCACAAAAAACTGGGAAAACTTATTGACTCGAGTATAAGCCTAGGGTGGGAAATGCAGCAGCTACCGGTGAATTTCAAAAATAAAAATAGATGCTCCATACCGTTCATTATTGCCCCATAGATGCTCCACATAAAGCTGTGCCATATATAATGCTCTGCACCATTCATTATGGCCCCATTGATGCTCCATATAAAACTGTGCCACATATAATGCTCTGCACCATTCATTATGGCCCCATAGATGCTCCATATAAAACTGTGCCATATAGAATGCTCTGCACCGTTTATATGGAGCATCTATGGGGCCATAATGAAGCTGTGCCATATGGAATGCTCTGCACCGCTCATTATGGCCCCATAGATGCTCCACATAAAGCTGTGCCATATGGAATGCTCTGCACCGTTCATTATGGCCCCATAGATGCTCCTTATAATGCTGTGCCATATATATTGCTCTGCATCATTGATTATGGCCCCATAGATGCTCCTTATAAAGCTGTGCCATATAGAATGCTGCTACTGCAATAAAAAAAAAAAAAAATCACATACTCACCTCTCTTACTCAGGATGCCGGCGCTTTCAATACTTACCTGCTCCTCCTGCGGCTCCATCTCCAGCACTGACGCTCAGCAGAGGGCGCGCCCTGACTACGTCACCGCGCCCTCTGACCTGAGCGTCACTGTCAGAGGATGCTGTAGACGGGAGCCGCACCGGAGCGAGGAGCAGGTAAATATCGCGCAGCGCTCCCCGTATACTTACCTGCTCCCGGCGCGGTCCCTGCTTCTCCCGGCGCTGCATCTTCTTCCTGTATTGAGCGGTCACAGTTACCACTAATTTTCAGTCATGAATATGCGGCTCCACCTCTAGGGGAGGTGGAGCCGCATATTCATGACTGTAATGAGCGGTACCATGTGACCGCTCAATACAGGAAGAAGATGCAGCGCTGGAAGAAGCAGGGACTGCAGGGACCGCGCCGGAGTAGGTAAGTATAACTAGACAGCCCCCGCTCCCCCTCCCCTGCCGAGCCCCGGGTATGACTCGAGTATAAGCCGAGAGGGGGACTTTCAGCCCCCCAAAAATGGGCTGCAAATCTCGGCTTATACTCGCGTATATATGGTAATTCCCAGTGACGGGATAGTACGTCATATGCAATCGGCCACGCTCACGGGGGGTTCGCGGACGGGTGTCAGGTGACTATCGCAGCTGACATCCGGCACTATGTGCCAGGAGCGGTCACGGACCGTTCCTGGCACATTAACCCCCGAAACACTGCGATCAAACATGATCGCAGTGTTCCAACGGCATAGGGAAGCATCGCGCAGGGAGGGGACTCCCTGCGTGCTTCCCTGAGACCCTCAGTAAAAGGTGATGTGCTCACCTTGTACCGAGCGTCTCCTACCTGCAGGCCCCGGATCCAAAATGGCCGTAGGGCTACATCCGGGTCCTGCAGCAAGGTGGCTTGCAAGCGCCTGCTCAGAGCGGGCGCTTGCAAGCGTCCCTGCCGTGCCTGTGTGATCGCTGATCTGACACAGTGCACTGCAAAGTGTCAGATCAGCGATCTGACCCTATAGTGTGATGTGCCCCCCTGGGACAATGTTATAAAGTAAAAAAAAAAAAATTCTAAATAAAGAAAAAAATATATATATTGTTCCCATAAATACATTTCTTTGTCTAAATAATAAATAACAATAAAAGTGCACATATTTAGTATCGCCGCGTCCGTGACGACCCCACCTATAAAACTGACCCACTAGTTAACCCCTTCAGTGAACGCCATTAAAAAAAAAAACCGAGGCAAAAAACAAAGCTTTATTATACCGCCGAACAAAAAGTGGAATAACACGCGATCAAAAAGATGGATATAAATAACCATGGTACCGCTGAAAACGTCATCTTGTCCCGCAAAAAACGAGCCACCATACAGCATCATCAGCAAAAAAATAAAAAAGTTATACTCCTCAGACTAAAGCGATGCAAAAATAATTATTTTTTCTATAAAATAGTTTTTATCGTATAAAAGCGCCAAAACATAAAAAATTATATAAATAAGGTATCGCTGTAATCGTACTGACCCAAACAATAAAACTGCTTTATCAATTTTACCAAACGTTGAACGGTATAAACGCCCCCCCAAAAAGAACTTCATGAATAGCTGGTTTTTGGTCATTCTGCCTTACAAAAATCTGAATAAAAAGCAATAAAAAAATGTCACGTGCCCGAAAATGATACCAATAAAAATGTCAACTTGTTCCGCAAAAAAAAAAAGACCTCACATAAACTCTGTGGACCAAAATATGGAAAAATTATATGTCTCAAAATGTGGAGACACAAAAACTTTTTTGCTATAAAAAGCGTCTTTTAGTGTGTGACAGCTGCCAATCATAAAAATCCGGTATAAAAAACGCTATAAAAGTAAATCAAACCCCCCTTCATCACCCCCTTAGTAAGGGAAAAATAATAAAATTAAAAAAAATGTATTTATTTCCATTTTCCCATTAGGGCTAGGGTTAGGGCTAGGGTTAGGGCTAGAGTTAGGGTTAGGGCTAGGGTTGGAGCTAAAGTCAGGGTTAACGTTGGGGCTAAAGTTAGGGTTGGGGCTAAAGTTAGGGTTAGGGTTGGGGCTAAAGTTAGGGTTAGGGTTGGGGCTAAAGTTAGGGTTAGGTTTTGGATTACATTTACGGTTGGGATTAGGGTTTGGATTAGAGTTAGGGGTGTGTCAGGGTTAGGGGTGTGGTTAGGGTTACTGTTGGGATTAGTGTTAGGGGTGTGTTTGTCTTGCTACCCTTGGGAAAATAAAAAATTGGGGGTGAAAAAATCATTTTTGTGAAAAAAAAATGATTTTTAATTTTTTCGGCTCTACGTTATAAACTTGTGTGAAGCACTTGGGGGTTCAAAGTGTTGACCACACACCTAGATAAGTTCCTTAGGGGGTCTAGTTTCCAAAATGGTGTCACTTGTGGGGGGTTTCCACTGTTTAGGCACATCAGGGGCTCTCCAAACGCGACATGGTGTCCGATCTCAATTCCAGAGAATTCTATGTTGAAAAAGTCAAATGGCGCTCCTTCCCTTCTGAGCTCTACTGTGCACCCAAACAGAGGTTTACCCCCACATACGGGGTATCGACATACTCAGGACAAATTGCACAACAACTTTTGGGGTCTATTTTGTCTTGCTACCCTTGGGAAAATAAAAAATTGGGGGTGAAAAGATCATTTTTGTGAAAAAAAAATGATTTTTAATTTTTTCGGGTCTAGTTTCCAAAATGGTGTCACTTGTGGGGGGTTTCCACTGTTTAGGCACATCAGGGGCTCTCCAAACGCGGCATGGCGTCTTATCTCAATTCCAGCCAATTCTGCGTTCAAAGTTCTCACAACACATCTAGATAAGTTCCTTGGGAGGTCTAGTTTCCAATATGGGGTCACTTGTGGGGGGTTTCTACTTTTTGGGTACATCAGGGGCTCTGCAAATGCAACGTGACGCCTGCAGACCAATCCATCTAAGTCTGCATTCCAAATGGCGCTCCTTCCCTTCCGAGCTCTGCCATGCGCCCAAACAGTGGTCCCCCCCACATATGGGGTATCAGCGTACTCAGGACAAATTGTACAACAACTTTTGGGGTCCAATTTCTTCTCTTACCCTTGGGAAAATAAAAAATTGGGGCGAAAAGATCATTTTTGTGAAAAAATATGATTTTTTATTTTTACGGCTCTGCATTATAAACTTCTGTGAAGCACTTGTTGGGTCAAAGTGCTCACCACACATCTAGATAAGTTCCTTAAGGGGGCTACTTTCCAAAATGCTGTCACTTGTGGGGGGTTTCAATCTTTAGGCACATCAGGGGCTCTCCAAACGCAACATGGCGTCCCATCTTAATTCCAGTCAATTTTTGCATTGAAAGTTAAATGGCGCTCCTTCCCTTCCGAGCTCTTCTATGCGCCCAAACAGTGGTTTACCCCCACATATGGGGTATCGGCGTACTCAGGACAAATTGCACAACAACTTTTGTGGTCTAATTTCTTCTCTTACCCTTGGGAAAATAAAAAATTGGGGGCGAAAAGATCATTTTTGTGAAAAAATATGATTTTTTATTTTTACGGCTCTGCATTATAAACTTCTGTGAAGCACTTGTTGGGTCAAAGTGCTCACCACACATCTAGATAAGTTCCTTAGGGGGTCTACGTTCCAAAATGGTGTCAATTGTGGGGGGTTTCAATATTTAGGCACATCAGGGGCTCTCCAAACGCAACATGGCGTCCCATCTTAATCCCAGTCAATTTTGCATTGAAAAGTCAAATGGCGCTCCTTACCTTCCGAGCTCTGCTATGCGACCAAACAGTGGTTTACCCCCACATATGGGGTATCGGCGTACTCAGGACAAATTGCACAACAACTTTTGTGGTCAAATTTCTTCTCTTACCCTTGGGAAAATAAAAAATTGGGGGCGAAAAGATCATTTTTGTGAAAAAATATTATTTTTTTATTTTTACGGCTCTGCATTATAAACTTTTGTGAAGCACTTGGTGGGTCAAAGTGCTCACCACACATATAGATAAGTTCCTTAGGGGGTCTACTTTCCAAAATGGTGTCACTTGTGGGGGGTTTCAATATTTAGGCACATCAGGGGCTCTCCAAACGCAACATGGCGTCCCACCTTAATTCCAGTCAATTTTGCATTGAAAAGTCAAATGGCCCTCCTTCCCTTCCGAGCTCTTCTATGCGCCCAAACAGTGGTTTACCCCCACATTTGGGGCATCGGCGTACTCAGGACAAATTGCACAACAACTTTTGTGGTCTAATTTCTTCTGTTACCCTTGGAAAAATAAAAAATTGGGGGCGAAAAGATCATTTTTGTGAAAAAATATGATTTTTTATTTTTACGGCTCTGCATTATAAACTTCTGTGAAGCACTTGGTGGGTCAAAGTGCTCACCACACATCCAGATAAGTTCCTTAGGGGGTCTACTTTCCAAAATGGTGTCACTTGTGGGGGGCTTCAATATTTAGGCACATCAGGGGCTCTCCAAACGCAACATGGCGTCCCATCTCAATTCCAGTCAATTTTGCATTGAAATGTCAAACGGCGCTCCTTCCCTTCCGAGCTCTGCCATGCGCCCAAACAGTGGTTTACCCTCACATATGGGGTATCAGCGTACTCAGGACAAATTGTACAACAACTTTTGGGGTCCATTTTCTCCTGTTACCCTTGGTAAAATAAAATTGGAGCTGAAGTAAATTGTTTATGAAAAAAAGTTAAATGTTCATTTTTATTTAAACATTCCAAAAATTCCTGTAAAACACCTGAAGGGTTAATAAACTTCTTGAATGTAGTTTTGAGCACCTTGAGGGGTGCAGTTTTTAGAATGGTGTCACACTTGGTTATTTTATATCATATAGACCCCTCAAAATGACTTCAAATGTCATGTAGTCCCTAAAAAATATTGGTGTTGTAAAAATGAGAAATTGCTGGTCAAATTTTAACCCTTATATCTCCCTAACAAAAAAAAAATGTTTGTTCCAAAATTGTGCTGATGTAAAGTAGACATGTGGGAAATGTTACTTATTAATTATTTTGTGTGACATATCTCTGTGATTTAAGGGCATAAAAATTCAAAGTTAGAAAATTGCAAAATTTTCAGAATTTTCGCCAAATTTACGTTTTTTTTTCACAAATAAACGCACTTTATATCGAAGAAATTTTACAACTATCATGAAGTACAATATATCACGAGAAAACAATGTCAGAATCGCCAAGATCCGTTGAAGCGTTCCAGAGTTATAACCTCATAAAGGGACAGTGGTCGGTCAATAACGTGCAAACCACCCTCGGGGCTCAAGTGGTTAAAGAGGGGGATGACTCATTCAGGGAAAAGAGACTTCCTGTTTCTACATGGAGCTTAGAAGGATTCAGCTAGTCTGTTTTTAATTATGTCATAAATAGAAAAGAAAAAAATTAGATGGGTAGAAAGAAAAAAATGAGCAATTGTAAGTACACAGTGCTGTATAATAGGACAGCTGCAATATATTAAGAGGATAACATTTTTATGGGAGTTCTTTAAAGGTAATAGCACGATAGTCTGCAAATCTGCAGTATTATTTGTATTAAAATACTAGAACTTGGACAGACCTCGTCAGTGGCTGGGTATGTGGGACAATGGATCTACCACATCATTATGGCTTCCATTATGACCTCAAACCATGACGCTAAAGATAAAAAGCAATTTCTGAGCACTGCTCATGAGACTGAACTAAATACAAAATGAATTAATGAAACCGTTAAGAGCCTCCTCCTCATCCTGCTGTAGACAATGTAGCCTTCACTTGTTTAGTTCATCCATTATTTCAAGGCTTCAGGTCTTTCTGTCAATAGCTTCCATTAAAATGAAGAATTCTGCATTTAGGGAAGTATAATTCTAAAACACTTATTCCTGTGACCAGAAGCTCTAGGAAGATATTTTTCTAATATCCCAGAAAGAAAATCACAATCCTTTCTTTAATGGAGTATGATGTATTATGATGCTGACACATTCAGTACACAACATGTTAAATTATATAAAATGCATCAGGAAACTTGAATGTAAATCAGAGCTCCCGCGTTATTTCTGTGTGACCAGGCACTTTGTGCTTCTTTACATTTCTCCGATTTTAGCACAATACTGTTGAACCTGTGGTCTTAGGGTGCTTTTACATTGCATTCCGGCACCCGTTTGGTGGTCCCATCGGGACTTACGTCTGAAGATCCCCCCTCCCCGCAAAACGGGATTCAGACGTATGCGCTAACAGGACCGTAGAATATAATGGTGCTGGCAGAGCGAATGTGCGCTCTGCCGTGCATCGTTTCCGAGCGTGTATACCTACTGGAGCCACACACTCAGATATAGTAGACCGATTGTCAGGGTGTTCACCTCCTGTAGGTGTATAAACCTGAAAATGATGCATGGCCGAGAGCACATTTGCTCTGCCAGCCCCATTATAGTTAAAGTCTATGGCCCCATCAGCGCATACGTCCGAATCCCATTTTGTGGGGAGTTCAGAACTTCAGACATAAACCTGGACACATTGTGAAACTACCCGTAAAGACGCACACCCATCAAAGATTTTATCCTCTTAGTATATTGCAGTCATCATATTATATAGCACTATGTACTTACAATTGCTCATTTTGTCTTTCTACCCAGCTAATTCTTCTCTTTTCCATTAGGTTTATGACACAATGTGATTAAAAACCGAATAGCTGAATACTTATAAGCTCTATGTAGAAACAGGAGGTCAAATTTCCATGCATGAGTCATCACTGCAAAACCTCTGGCAGGGGGAAGAGCAGCTGGGTAAGGAATTGAAGAGGGGAATGATAAATGCAGGGACACGAGACTTCCTGTTTCTGCTGTACATAGAGAAAAGAGAATTAACTGGGTAGAAAGGCAAAATGAGCAATTGTAAGTACACAGTGTGATATAATATTATGATTTCAATATATTAAGTATTGTATTCCAGCAGTACTTATCACAGATATGTAGTTTTTGTTTGTTTTCTTTAATGTTTTTGTACTGTTTTATGCTGGGTCTGATAGGTCACTTTTGCTAATTTACTCTATTATGGAGGCCCTCTGACATCTAAAAACACTCACTGCTGTGCTCAGCTTACCTTATCATGATTTCTAGTTTTTACTATTGCCAAAAGTTATACAGATACAGTACAGACCAAAAGTTTGGACAAATCTCATTTAAAGATTTTTCTTTATTTTCATGACTATGAAAATTGTACATTCACACTGAAGGCATCAGAATAAATTAATTCAACTGAAATTATGTCTTATATTCTAGGTTCTTCGAAGTAGCCACCTTTTGCTTTGATGACTGCTTTCCACACTCTTGGCATTCTCTTGATGAGCTTCAAGAGATAGTCACCGGAAATGGTTTTCACTTCACAGGTGTGCCCTGTCCGGTTTAATAAGTAGGATTTATTGCCTTATAAATGGGGTTGGGACCATCAGTTGTGTTGTGCAGAAGTCTGGTGGATACACAGCTGATAGTCCTACTGAATAGACTGTTAGAATTTGTATTATGGCAAGAAAAAAGCAGCTAAGTAAAGAAAAACAAGTGGCCATCATTACTTTAGGAAATGAAGGTCAGTCAGTCCGAAAAATTGGGAAAACTTTGAAAGTGTCCCCAAGTGCAGTGGCAAAAACCATCAAGCGCTACAAAGAAACTGGCTGACATGAGGACCGCCCCAGGAAAGGAAGACCAAGAGTCACCTCTGCTTCTGAGGATAAGTTTATCCGAGTCATCAGCCTCAGAAATCGCAGATTAACAGCAGCTCAGATTAGAGACCAGGTCAATGCCACACAGAGTTCTAGCAGGAGACACATCTCTACAACATCTGTTAAGAGGAGACTTTGTGCAGCAGGCCTTCACGGTAAAATAGCTGCTAGGAAACAAGCAGAAGAGACTTTTTTTGTTAAAGAACACAAGGAATGGACATTAGACCTATGGAAATCTGTGCTTTGGTCTGAGGAGTCCAAATTTGAGATCTTTGGTTCCAACCACCATGTCTTTGTGCGACGCAGAAAAGGTGAATGGATGGACTCTACATGCCTGGTTCCCACCGTGAAGCATAGAGGAGGAGGTGTGATGGTGTGGGGGTGCTTTGCTGGTGACACTGTTGGGGATTTATTCAAAATTTAAGGCATACTGAACCAGCATGGCAAGGCAAAAGGGCCAACAAGTGCTAAGCATCTCTGGGAACTCCTTCAAGATTGTTGGAAGACCATTCCCGGTGACTACTTCATGAAGCTCATCAAGAGAATGCCAAGAGTGTGCAAAGCAGTCATCAAAGCAAAAGGTGGCTACTTTGAAGAACCTAGAATATAAGACATAATTTCAGTTGTTTCACACTTTTTTGTTAAGTATATAATTCCACATGTGTTAATTCATAGTTTTGATGCCTTCAATGTGAATGTACAATTTTCATAGTCATGAAAATACAGAAAAATCTTTAACCCCTTTCTGACCTTTGACGTACTATCCCGTCGAGGTGACCTGGGCCTATCTGACCCTCGACAGGATAGTACGTCATAGCGATCGGCCGCGCTCACGGGGGGAACTCGGCCGATTGCGGCCGGGTGTCAGCTGCCTATCGAAGTTGACATCCGGCACTATGTGCCAGGAGCGGTCACGGACCGCCCCTGGCACATTAAGCCCCAGCACACCGCAATCAAACATGATCGCGGTGTGCCGGCGGTATAGGGAAGCATCGTGCTCCCTACGGGCTTCCCTGAGACCCCCACAGCAACGCGATGTGATCGCGTTGTTGCGAGGGTCTCTTACCTCCTTCTCCTCCTTGCAGGCCCGGATCCAAGATGGCCGCGGCATCCGGGTCCTGCAGGGAGGTGGCTTCACTGCGCCTGCTCAGAGTAGGCGCCGGGAAGCATAGGAAAAGTGCACGTCAGATAACTCCCTAACAAAAAAAAATTTTGGTTCCAAAATTGTGCTGATGTAAAGTACACATGCGGGAAATGTTACTTATTAAGTATTTTGTGTGACATAGCTCTGTGATTTAATTACATAACAATTCAAAGTTGGAAAATAGCGAAATTTTCAAAATTTTCGCCAAATTTCCGTTTTTTTCACAAACGCAGGAAATATCAAAGAAATTTTACCACTATCATGAAGTACGATATGTCACGAGAAAACAATGTCAGAATCACTGGGATCCGTTGAAGCGTTCCAGAGTTGACGTGCAAACCACCCTTGGGGGTAAAGGGGTTAAATGAGGTGTGTCCAAACTTTTGGTCTGTACTGTACATGTAGCCTCTTCACCTTTAAAAAAAAAAAAATGTAACATTCAGATGTACTGCTGATTTTAATAACATCATTAAAGATACCGTAATTATTCTTTTAATCATATTAGTGACCAGGCCAATTTTTTTCAATCTGACGAGTGTCCGCTTATGTGGTAACTAGATGGTTGCCCGATTCTAACGCATCGGGTATTCTAGAATATGCATGTCCATGTAGTATATTGCCCAGCGACGTAGTATATTGCCCAGCGACGTAGTATATTGCCCAGCCACATAGTATATTGCCCAGCCACATAGTATATTGCCCAGCCACATAGTATATTGCCCAGCGACGTAGTATATTGCCCAGCGACGTAGTATATTGCCCAGTCACGTAGTATATTTCCCAGCCACATAGTATATTGCTCAGTCACGTAGTCTATTGCTCAGTCACGTAGTATTTTGCCCAGTCACGTAGTATATTGCCCAGCCACGTAGTATATTGCCCAGCGACGTAGTATATTGCCCAGTCACGTAGTATATTTCCCAGCCACGTAGTATATTGCTCATTCACGTAGTCTATTGCTCAGTCACGTAGTATTTTGCCCAGTCACGTAGTATATTGCCCAGCCACGTAGTATATTGCCCAGTCACGTAGTATATTGCCCAGTCACGTAGTATATTGCCCAGTTACGTAGTGTGTTGCCCAGTCACGTAGTATATTGCCCAGCCACGTAGTATATTGCCCAGTGATGTAGTATATTGCCCAGCCACGTAGTATTTAGCAGAGCCACGTAGTATATTGCCCAGCACAGGGCCACGTAGTATAGAGACTTTAAAAAAAAAAACTATACTCACTTTCCGAAGGCCCGTTGGAAGTCCTGCTATACTCACCATCCGCCGCCTTTCCCGCTCCTCGCCACGCTCCCGGGACCGCTCCATTGCAAGCGGCAGCTTCCGGTCCCAGGGCTGGTGTGAGCAGGACCTATGATGACGTCACGGTCACATGATCGTGACGTCACGGCAGGTCCTTGTCGCACACCAGCCCTGGGACCAGAAGCTGCCGCTTGCAATGGAGCGGTCCCGGGAGCGTGGCGAGGAGCGGGAAAGGCGGCGGAGGGTGAGTATAGCAGGTTTTTTGTTTTTTTAAATTATTTTTAACATGACCTACTTTTACTATTAATGCTGCATAGGCATCCCCAAATAGTTGGGGACACACAGGGTTAATAGCAGTGGTAACGGAGCGAGTTACACCGCGGGCCGTTACCGCTGCCATTAACCCTGTGTGAGCGGTGAGTGGAGGGGATTATGGAGCGGGCGCCGGGCAGTGAGAGCAGGGGAGGGACTAATCGGACTGTGCCCGTTGCTGATTGGTCGTGGCAGCCATGACAGGCAGCTGCCGAGACCAATCAGCGAACGAATAACCGTGACAGAAGGACAGACGGAAGTGACCCTTAGACAATTATATATATTACTAGATGGCAGCCCGATTCTAAAGAATCGGGAGTCTAGAATCCATATATACTTTATTTATTCAAATGTAAGAATAATACAATTAATAAATAATAGTAAGAAAGAACAAAAATAATAGGCAGTATATGGAGAAAACACCAAACAAAAGTTCAAAATTGGTGTGAAAATGTCACTGAACCACTTCACAACTAAATATATATAGTTTTGGTAAATGGTATTATCATTTTTTTGACGAAATTCGGCAGGAGCTTGAAGAGCAACGTCACTGGGCCCGCCTCCACGCAGTAGAAACTTGCTGTGAGGTAAAAATTCAAAAATCACACCAAAATGGCGGGCGGAGTGTGTCACAGTACGGCACGTTTCTGATTGGTCGCTCGCAGCAGGCGGCAACCAATCAGACACTGGACACTGTTGACGTCACTTATCTCTGGACATTAGCTCCGGACATTAGCTCCGGACATTAGCTCCGGACATTAGCTCCGGACATTATCTCCGGACATTATCTCCGGACATTAGCTCCGGACATTATCTCCGCACATTAGCTCCGGACATTAGCTCCGGACATTAGCTCCGGACATTAGCTCCGGACATTATCTCCGGACATTAGCTCCGGACATTAGCTCCGGACATTAGCTCCGGACATTATCTCCGCACATTAGCTCCGGACATTAGCTCCGGACATTAGCTCCGGACATTATCTCCGCACATTAGCTCCGGACAAAGCCACGGAAGTTGGCACAAATTGCAGGAAGTAGTATTCTAGGCAATTATATATTAGATTACATACATAACACACATGTGGCTTCAATATATCACAATGATTTGGAGATTTTTTTTTTGTGGCACATTGTAATTTATGATAAAGGTAAATTTAGGTTGATATGTTTTGTGTTTATTAAAAAAAAATCAGAAATTTGACAAAAATGTAAAAAAAATTGCAGTTTTCAAACAGCTGCTGGATTGTCACCTGTATGGAGATGCTATTCACTTATATCTTAGGTCAGTAAAAAGACGTATTGGTGGTCATTAAGGGGTTATTTTCTGAAATATCTGTCTAGTACATAAGCCTGCGATAAAGTGAGAGGTGGGGGATGCGGCTGCAGTTTCTCATTCAGTTAAACAGTATGGGGGGAAAAAGGAGTGAGCAGTAGGAGGGAAACGCATTTGTCTAGTTCAGACATCAATAATGGTCCTGGTCACTCAGCAGACACGAGGAGATGAACATGTGCTTTTACAGAAGTCAGGACCTGAAAGAATTAAGGTTTAACATATACTTAAAAGGAATTTCATTACCATACAGAAACCCCCCAATATGGCTGTCCCAGTAATAAAACTCCAAACCACCTGCTACCTTTATGGGGTTTTTTAGCTCCCTTTCAGCCCCCTACAGACATTACTGTAGTTATTGTTTCTAGGCTGAGCTTCTTGCCAGCCCTTCCTCTGTGCCTTTAGACCAGGGATCCCCAACCACCGGTCTGCGACCCGACTGGAGCAGCGGGGAAGGAAGAGAGGTGAGTATTTTTTTTGTTATATATATATATATATATATATATATATATATATATATATATATATATATATATATGTATCAATCAGTACTCTGTGGGTCCATCATTATATATGGGGGATTATATGTGTGGGGCCATCATTATATATGGGGGATTATATGTGTGGGGCCATCATTATATATGGGGGATTATATGTGCGGGGCCATCATTATATAGGGGGGATTATATGTGTGGGGCCATCATTATATATGGGGGATTATATGTGTGGGGCCATCATTATATATGGGGGATTATATGTGTGGGGCCATCATTATATATGGGGGATTATATGTGTGGGGCCATCATTATATATGGGGGATTATATGTGTGGGGCCATCATTATATATGGGGGATTATATGTGCGGGGCCATCATTATATAGGGGGGATTATATGTGTGGGGCCATCATTATATATGGGGGATTATATGTGTGGGGCCATCATTATATATGGGGGATTATATGTGTGGGGCCATCATTATATATGGGGGATTATATGTGTGGGGCCATCATTATATATGGGGGATTATATGTGCGGGGCCATCATTATATAGGGGGGATTATATGTGTGGGGCCATCATTATATATGGGGGATTATATGTGCGGGGCCATCATTATATATGGGGGATTATATGTGCGGGGCCATCATTATATAGGGGGGATTATATGTGTGGGGCCATCATTATATATGGGGGATTATATGTGTGGGGCCATCATTATATATGGGGGATTATATGTGTGGGGCCATCATTATATATAGGGGATTATATGTGTGGGGCCATCATTATATATAGGGGATTATATGTGTGGGGCCATCATTATATATGGGGGATTATATGTGTGGGGCCATCATTATATATGGGGGATTATATGTGCGGGGCCATCATTATATAGGGGGGATTATATGTGTGGGGCCATCATTATATATAGGGGATTATATGTGTGGGGCCATCATTATATGTGGGGGATTATATGTGTGGGGCCATCATTATATATGGGGGATTATATGTGCGGGGCCATCATTATATAGGGGGGATTATATGTGTGGGGCCATCATTATATAGGGGGGATTATATGTGTGGGGCCATCATTATATATGGGGGATTATATGTGTGGGACCATCATTATATATAGGGGATTATATGTGTGGGGCCATCATTATATATGGGGGATTATAAGTGTGGGGCCATCATTATATATGGGGGATTATATGTGTGGGGCCATCATTATATATAGGGGATTATATGTGTGGGGCCATCATTATATATGGGGGATTATATGTGTGGGGCCATCATTATATATGGGGGATTATATGTGTGGGGCCATCATTATATATGGGGGATTATATGTGTGGGGCCATCATTATATATGGGGGATTATATGTGTGGGGCCATCATTATATATGGGGGATCATAAGTGTGGGGCCATCATTATATATGGGGGATTATATGTGTGGGGCCATCATTATATATGGGGGATCATAAGTGTGGGGCCATCATTATATATGGGGGATTATATGTGTGGGGCCATCATTATATATGGGGGATCATAAGTGTGGGGCCATCATTATATATGGGGGATTATATGTGTGGGGCCATCATTATATATGGGGGATCATAAGTGTGGGGCCATCATTATATATGGGGGATTATATGTGTGGGGCCATCATTATATATGGGGGATCATAAGTGTGGGGCCATCATTATATATGGGGGATTATATGTGTGGGGCCATCATTATATATGGGGGATCATAAGTGTGGGGCCATCATTATATATGGGGGATTATATGTGTGGGGCCATCATTATATATGGGGGATCATAAGTGTGGGGCCATCATTATATATGGGGGATTATATGTTTGGGGCCATCCTGCTATATATAGGGGATTATACAGTGGGGCAAAAAAGTATTTAGTCAGTCAGCAATAGTGCAAGTTCCACCACTTAAAAAGATGAGAGGCGTCTGTAATTTACATCATAGGTAAACCTCAACTATGGGAGACAAACTGAGAAAAAAAAATCCAGAAAATCACATTGTCTGTTTTTTTAACAATTTATTTGCATATTATGGTGGAAAATAAGTATTTGGTCAGAAACAAACAATCAAGATTTCTGGCTCTCACAGACCTGTAACTTCTTCTTTAAGAGTCTCCTCTTTCCTCCACTCATTACCTGTAGTAATGGCACCTGTTTAACCCCTTAGTGACAGAGCCAATTTGGTACTTAATGACCAGGCCAATTTTTACAATTCTGACCACTGTCACTTTATGAGGTTATAACTCTGGAACGCTTCAACGGATCCCGCTGATTCTGAGATTGTTTTTTCGTGACATATTGCACTTCATGTTAGTGGTAACATTTCTTCGATATTACTTGCGTTTATTTATTAAAAAAACGGAAATATGGCGAAAATTTTGAAAATTTTGCAATTTTCAAACTTTGAATTTTTATGCCCTTACATCAGAGAGATATGTCACACAAAATGGTCAATAAATAACATTTCCCATATGTCTACTTTACATCAGCACAATTTTGGAAAAAAAAAAAAAAATTATTAGGGAGTTATAAGGGTTAAAATTTGACCAGCAATTTCTTATTTTTACAGCAAAATTTACAAAACCATTTTTTTTAGGGACCACCTCACATTTGAAGTCAGTTTGAGGGGTCTATGTAGCAGAAAATGCCCAAAATTGACACCATTCTAAAAACTGCACCCCTCAAGGTGCGCAAAACCACATTCAAGAAGTTTATTAACCCTTCAGTTGCTGCACAGGAACTGAAGCAATGTGGAAGGAAAAAAATGAACATTTTACTTTTTTTCACAAATATTTTACTTCAGAATCAATTTTTTTTATTTTCACATGTGTAAAAAAAGAAAATGAACCACATCATTTGTTGTGCAATTTGTCCGGAGAATGCCGATACCCCATATGTGGGTAGGGACCACTATTTGGGTGCACAGTAGAGCTCAGGAGGGAAGGAGCGCCATTTGGCTTTTTCAACATAGAATTCCCTGGAATTGAGATCGGACACCATGTCGCGTTTGGAGAGCCCCTGATGTGCCTAAACAGTGGAAACCCCCCACAAGTGACACCATTTTGGAAACTAGACCCCCTAAGGAACTTATCTAGGTGTGTGGTCAACACTTTGAACCCCCAAGTGCTTCACACAAGTTTATAACGTAGAGCCGAAAAAATTAAAAATCATTTTTTTTTTCACAAAAATGATCTTTTCACCCCCAATTTTTTATTTTCCCAAGGGTAGCAAGACAAAATAGACCCCAAAAGTTGTTGTGCAATTTGTCCTGAGTATGTCGATACCCCGTATGTGGGGGTAAACCTCTGTTTGGGTGCACAGTAGAGCTCAGAAGGGAAGGAGCGCCATTTGACTTTTTCAACATAGAATTCTCTGGAATTGAGATCGGACACCATGTCGCGTTTGGAGAGCCCCTGATGTGCCTAAACAGTGGAAACCCCCCACAAGTGACACCATTTTGGAAACTAGACCCCCTAAGGAACTTATCTAGGTGTGTGGTCAACACTTTGAACCCCCAAGTGCTTCACACAAGTTTATAACGTAGAGCCGAAAAAATTAAAAATCATTTTTTTTTCACAAATATGATCTTTTCACCCCCAATTTTTTATTTTCCCAAGGGTAGCAAGACAAAATAGACCCCAAAAGTTGTTGTGCAATTTGTCCTGAGTATGTCGATACCCTGTATGTGGGGGTAAACCTCTGTTTGGGCGCACTGCGGAGCTTGGAAGGGAAGGCGCGCCGTTTGACTTTTTAATCTCTTAATTGTGAGAGCGGACGTCATTTTGGGTTTGTAGATGTGCCTAACAGCAGAAACCCCCCACAACTGACCCCGTTTTGGAAACTACACCCCTCAAAGATTTTAATCAGGGGTATATTGAGCAATTTGAACCCACATGTATGACACAGAGTTTGATAACATTAGGTTGTCATATTGAAAAAATTCATTTTTTTCCACGAGAATCTTGTTTTAGACCTGAATGTCTCGATTTTTCAGAAATAACATCAAAAAGTGGACCCCACAATTCGTTACCCACTTTATTATGAGTGCAGCAATATCCCATATGTAGTAAAAAAGTTCTGTTTGGACAAATGGCAGGGCTTGGACAGAAAGGGGCACAATGTGACAAATTTGGCTTTATTTGAAATTGAAGATCCAGGACCCATTCAAAGCTTCTAGAGACATTGAGCAAAAAAGAAAATCCTTCCAGGAATTATTACTCACAGAGGGAGGCATGCTCCTAAAACACAATGGCTGACTATAAAATTGGTCTTGCTAACAAAACAGTTGTCCCGCATTTGCGTATATTGTAGCAGGAAGAATAAACTGTACTGGAATGAAGGGCAAAATGTGTAGGAAAATGCAGCCAACTATGTGGCAAAGCGGAGTTTGTTCCAAAGATGAAAGAACACCATCAGGGCTAGAATGGCAGACACTTTCAGAGACTGGTCGTACAACGTCCTTTTAGCTCCATCAATCCCTATATGAGAGACGAATGTGCCAATATACGTGGTACACCATAGCAAGCTCCCACCCGCCAAGGTCAGAACCGCTATATGCACAAAACAACCAGTTCTCTATAGAAAGTATTGTCTGGTACCAGAGGTTCGGCAAGAACCATAAAGTAGAGCCCATAGTGTATAAGTACGGAACTTCCTCATTTTTTAGAAATCCTACAATAAAATGATCATGCCCGTATCATCAACATAAATATAAGTAATATAAATGGAAGCCAAAGTTTTGTGTAGCAAGACAGTTATAAAAACAGTCAAAGTTAGATAAATGGTCAAAAATGTTTGAGTAATAAAGTCCTAGAATTCATTTTCAGATAATCTCACTTTTCAAGATCATTTCTGGGGTCCACATTCTAACGCTTATTGACATAGGTACGTGGACGAGAATTTGTTGGAATAGTAGTTTGGTATGGGATTGATCGAGTCGTAGAATTTTCAGATGACCTGACTTTGCAAGAACATTTGTGGGGTCCACACTCTAGAGCGTACAGACGTGGGTACGTGGATGAGAATTTGTTGGGATAGTAGTTTGATATGGGATTGATCAAATTCTGGAATTAATTGTGAAATGGGGTAAAATGGGATCTACTAATTAAAATATTTATCAATTGTTCCAAATTGTACTACTGGGGCCACTAAGCAGAAAATAAAAATGATTGAAAAAAAAACAAAACTAATAATTGTAGGTGGTGTGGTAGGTCTCAAAACAGGGGGAGATACAAAGGCCTGGTTGGGATGGGCATGTGGGGCAATAAAATCGGGAATCACTCCGCCTGCCATGCTTTCTGCAAACTCGGCACCTTTTTTGAGGATACCTTTGGGTGGGAGTGACAGGGACAGGGTGAGGAAAATGGCGTTCTGACAGTCTCCGGGAATCCTCAGAGTCGAAGGCTTCCCCCGGTGCCATGGACTCAAATATGAGGCTCTCTACTACTTTTTCCTGAAAGTGCAGGAAAGTTAGTGGTCCTTGAGATTTTTTGTATAGGACAAAACTGTTGTAGGTGGCAGTCTGAATTAGATAGATTCCCACCTTTTTATACCACGCCCTGGTCTTCCTCTTGACCAGGTATGGTTGCAGAACCTGGTCTGACAGGTCTACGCCACCCATATGTCTATTATATTCTGTGACGCAGACAGGTTTTTCTTTGTCCCTGGTGGCACCCCTCTCTCTGACCGTCACAGTGGTGTCCGTATGCAGTGTGGAAAGCATATAGACGTCCTTCCTGTCTTTCCACTTCACTGCAAGTAGTTGGTCGCTTGCAAGTGAAAATGACGCCCCCCTCTCCAAACGTCTGGACACCAACTGTGACGGAAACCCCACTCTGTTTTTCCTCACTGTCCCACAGGCCCCTGTACTTGCAGCATGGAGGGATTTGTATAGGGGGATACTCGTGTAATAATTATCTGTGTACACGTGGTACCCTTGATTGAGAAAGGGCGTCATTAGCTCCCAGACAATTTTGCCTGGGATACCAATTGTCTGGGGGCAGTTTGGGGGGTTTATTTGGCGGTCCCTACCTTCGTAAATTAGGAAGGTGGACGTGTACCCTGATGAGCTCTCGCAAGCTTTATATAATTTTACGCCGTATTTGGCTCTCTTGGAGGGAATAAATTGGCGGAATGAAAGACGGCCCTTGTAGCTCATCAAGGACTCGTCGACTGCCATATTTTGCTCTGGGGTATAGGAATTTAGAAAGGAAGTTTTTAGGAGGGAAATTAGGGGTCTTAATTTATTTAGCCGATCGTAGTTGGGGTCAGTTCTTGGGAGAGCTTGGGCATTGTCACTGAAGTGGAGGAATCTCATCAGGGCTTCGTAACGGGCTCGGGACATGATGGCTGCAAATACAGGGGTGCAGTGGACAGCTTTTGTTGCCCAGTAAGAGCGGAGAGTGGGTTTTTTTACTATACCCATATTCAGGGTGAGGCCTAAGAATTTTTTAATTTCGGGGACATTTGTGGGGATCCAGGAACGGGAATGAAAGGCAGTGGGTTTTTGGGAAATATATTGCCGGGCATATAGGTTAGTTTGGTGGACGATTAATTGCAGGACTTCGGGGCTAATGAAAATTTCAAAAAAATCAATGGGGGTAAAATTGGCGACATCTACTTTTATTCCAGGGACTGCAGAAAAAGGGGGAATTTGAGGGGAAAATGAGGTGTCATTATACCACAGCGGTGGGGGGACTGCGGTACTTGGTCCTGCCTCTGAAGCTTCAGCAGTGACGACCGACTCCGCTACCACCGGGCTGGGGGATCCCGTGGAGGAAGAGTCGTCATCACTGTCTGAAAACTGCTCAACTTCAGGGGCAGAATCTGTTTCGCTGCCGGAGCTGCCGGAGCAAAGCAGGCTGTAAGCTTGCTCCGCGCTAAAAGTTCTGCGAGCCATTTTATCTAATTCCTCCCCTAACCCTAACCCTAACCCTACCCCTAACCCTAACCCTAAAAAATTTAAAAAAAAAAAATTATAATTTTTTTTTTTTTTTTTTTATAATCCTCTGCTGGTGATGCAGGGATTACGGAGAACGGGGGTGGGTAAATGGGATGCTGGCGGAGGCAGATATTATGTTTTTTGTCACTGACAGGGCAGCACTTGAACTGTAGTCTCTCTCTCTTCTCTCCTAGAACAACTACAAGGAGAGAAGAGAAAGGTACAGCCCAAGTGCTGCCATGTTTATCAAATATTAGGGGTTTTGATCACTGTAATTGGACATATTACAGTAATCAAAACCCAGCAGCCAATGAGAAAATTCTCATAGGTTGCTGGGTCTCTGCTGGCAGATCATGGCAGGCGCACTGCGCATGCGCCCGCCATTTTCTTCCAGCAGAGAAGAAGAAGGGGGGCCAGGAGCAGTGGGCTGGGGACCGGGGACCACTACTGAGGACCGGGGACAGGAGCAGGCGGTATGGTGGGGGGCTCGGGGGCTCTATTTCTCTCCCCTCTGATGTGCGATCACATCAGAGGGGAGAGAAATGCAAAGCATTTTTTTTTTTTTACAAACTATTTGCAGCGATCGCAATCCCGGGGGTCTGTAAAGACCCCTGGGATTGCGATCGCTCCAGGGGGTCTGCGATCGCTCCAGGGGGTCTGTAAAAACAGACCCCAATACACCGGGGGAAGCTAGGCTTTGGCGGGCGCATCTGCACATGCGCCCGCCATTTTGGAGCCCGGGCAGGAAGGAGGAGGGTCGGGGACCGGGGGGGGCACCTTCTCCGGTACATAAGGTACCGTGGGGGGCTCGGGGGACCCTATTTCTCTCCCCTCTAATGTCCGATCACATTAGAGGGGAGAGAAACACAATACTAATCGCGTTTTTTTTTTTTTTTTTGCGATCGCCGGTAAACGGTTAATTACCGGCGATCGCAAAAGCGGGGTCGGTGAAAACCGACCCGAATCATGTTCTCTGGGGTCTCGGCTACCCCCGGCAGCCGAGACCCCGGAGAAAATCGGCCTCTGGGGGGCGCTATGTACTTTTTCCACAGCGCCGTTAATTAACGGCGCTGTGGCTTAAGTACCCTTAGCGGCCGCCGTTAAAAGGCGTATCGGCGGTCGCTAAGGGGTTAAACTTGTTATCAGTATAAAAAGACACCTGTGCACACCCTCAAACAGTCTGACTCCAAACTCCACTATGGTGAAGACCAAAGAGCTGTCAAAGGACACCAGAAACAAAATTGTAGCCCTGCACCAGGCTGGGAAGACTGAATCTGCAATAGCCAACCAGCTTGGAGTGAAGAAATCAACAGTGGGAGCAATAATTAGAAAATGGAAGACATACAAGACCACTGATAATCTCCCTCGATCTGGGGCTCCACGCAAAATCCCACCCCGTGGGGTCAGAATGATCACAAGAACGGTGAGCAAAAATCCCAGAACCACGCGGGGGGACCTAGTGAATGAACTGCAGAGAGCTGGGACCAATGTAACAAGGCCTACCATAAGTAACACATTACGCCACCATGGACTCAGATCCTGCAGTGCCAGACGTGTCCCACTGCTTAAGCCAGTACATGTCCGGGCCCGTCTGAAGTTTGCTAGAGAGCATTTGGATGATCCAGAGGAGTTTTGGGAGAATGTCCTATGGTCTGATGAAACCAAACTGGAACTGTTTGGTAGAAACACAACTTGTCGTGTTTGGAGGAAAAAGAATACTGAGTTGCATCCATCAAACACCATACCTACTGTAAAGCATGGTGGTGTAAACATCATGCTTTGGGGCTGTTTCTCTGCAATGGGGTCAGGACGACTGATCCGGGTACATGAAAGAATGAATGGGGCCATGTATCGTGAGATTTTGAGTGCAAACCTCCTTCCATCAGCAAGGGCATTGAAGATGAAACGTGGCTGGGTCTTTCAACATGACAGTGATCCAAAGCACACCGCCAGGGCAACGAAGGAGTGGCTTCGTAAGAAGCATTTCAAGGTCCTGGAGTGGCCTAGCCAGTCTCCAGATCTCAACCCTATAGAAAACCTTTGGAGGGAGTTGAAAGTCCGTGTTGCCAAGCGAAAAGCCAAAAACATCACTGCTCTAGAGGAGATCTGCATGGAGGAGTGGGCCAACATACCAACAACAGTGTGTGGCAACCTTGTGAAGACTTACAGAAAACGTTTGACCTCTGTCATTGCCAACAAAGGATATATTACAAAGTATTGAGATGAAATTTTGTTTCTGACCAAATACTTATTTTCCACCATAATATGCAAATAAAATGTTAAAAAAAACAGACAATGTGATTTTCTGGATTTTTTTTTCTCAGTTTGTCTCCCATAGTTGAGGTCTACCTATGATGTAAATTACAGACGCCTCTCATCTTTTTAAGTGGTGGAACTTGCACTATTGCTGACTGACTAAATACTTTTTTGCCCCACTGTATGTGTGGGGCCATCATATTATATATAGGGGTTTACAGGAGGAGCCATCATACTATATAAATGTCATAATTAAATGATAACTATGTACTAACTAAACTACAACTCCATCCATAACCCCACCCCCATATGACCAAAGCCCCGCCCCTGCCCCACCTCCACTCCGCCCTGTTGGGCCCTGGAAGAATATTCTTGCTTGAAGCCGATCCCTGGTGCAAAAAAGGTTGGGGGCCACTGCTTTAGACTATATAATCCAGGACGCCCCCAGGAGAAGCGCAGGTGAAACGGCGTCGGGTTCGAGAAGGACACGGCTCCTGCTCTT
Source organism: Ranitomeya imitator (assembly GCF_032444005.1). Classification (NCBI taxonomy): domain Eukaryota; kingdom Metazoa; phylum Chordata; class Amphibia; order Anura; family Dendrobatidae; genus Ranitomeya; species Ranitomeya imitator. Next base: position 1,116,378,565 of record NC_091282.1, on the reverse strand, counting down.
CCCATCTGGTGGTTTCCTATTCAGGTATGAAACTACCGTACTTATTTACTGCTATCTCTTACCATTTGGAATCAGCTGAGTACTATCATTCTAGCATATATAGGCTGGCTTTTTCTAGTTATTGTCTTTATGGCACTTTGCACTTTATATAGAGGCGGCAGAGACTCACTGTGATCCCACCAAAGACAACATCTGCAAAGAGTTTGTTCTCCCTGTGTTTGCGTGGGTTTCCTCCCACACTCCAAAAACATGCTGATAGGAATTTTTGATTGTGAGCCCCAATAAGGACAGTAATACAAGGAGCATAATAAATAAATAAGCATAATAATAACCCTGTCTAGCAATATCCCCATTATTTTTCAGTATTGACCTGCTCAAGTGCCTGAACTTACATTTATTCATATTTGCAGGGATTGTCCAGAACCTGCGATACCTGGGCCCCCTCTGATCAGATGTTTCCTGTCCTGGTGGCATGCAGATGTGCTCAGTTGTGGTGCTGCACAGCTCCTTCAGCTGTATAGTGGCTGCGGTCAGGTACTGCACATGTGCCCCCTATGGATTTTGGCTGCGGTCAGGTACTGCACATGTGCCCCCTATGGATTTTGGCTGCGGTCAGGTACTGCACATGTGCCCCCTATGGATTTTGGCTGCGGTCAGGTACTGCACATGTGCCCCCTATGGATTTTGGCTGCGGTCAGGTACTGCACATGTGCCCCCTATGGATTTTGGCTGCGGTCAGGTACTGCACATGTGCCCCCTATGGATTTTGGCTGCGGTCAGGTACTGCACATGTGCCCCCTATGGATTTTGGCTGCGGTCAGGTACTGCACATGTGCCCCCTATGGATTTTGGCTGCGGTCAGGTACTGCACATGTGGCCCCTATGGATTTTGGCTGCCGTCAGGTACTGCACATGTGCCCCCTATGGATTTTGGCTGCGGTCAGGTACTGCACATGTGTCCCCTATGGATTTTGGCTGCGGTCAGGTACTGCACATGTGCCCCTATGGATTTTGGCTGCCGTCAGGTACTGCACATGGGCCCCTATGGATTTTGGCTGCGGTCAGGTACTGCACATGTGTCCCCTATGGATTTTGGCAACGGTCAGGTACTGCACATGTGCCCCCTATGGATTTTGGCTGCGGTCAGGTACTGCACATGTGCCCCCTATGGATTTTGGCTGCAGTCAGGTACTGCACATGTGCCCCCTATGGATTTTGGCTGCGGTCAGGTACTGCACATGTGCCCCCTATGGATTTTTGCTGCGGTCAGGTACTGCACATGTGCCCCCTATGGATTTGAATAGGAGACTGATATGCAATCCCCAACCGCGGCCACTACACAGTTAAATGAACTGTGCAGCTTCGCAACTGAGCACATCTGGCTGCCGCCAGCACCCGAAACTGCTGATCGGCAGAGTTGTAGGGTGTCTCGCCCCCACTGATCAGATATTGTTCTTATCACCCCATTAATGTGTAATTTTTCCCGAACAAGTCTTCGATTTCTCCATATCTCTTTGTAACACATTACATTCCTGTGTTTGTCACCTTACTAAGCTTAGTATCATCTGTAAATATTGGAATTGTACCCTGAGAGCGCACAACTTCAGCAGTTTTTTCTTGCCTGCATAGTGCAGCATAGGCTAATATTAACGCCTTCCATTTCTCATCTTTTCTTCCCCTTCTTCCAAGAGTCATACATTTTTTATTTTTCCATTGACATAGCCGTATGTGGGCTTTTTTTTGGGGGAGTAAGTTATTACTTTGCATGTCACAATTTCATTTATCATATAATGAACCTAAAAATTTTCCAAAACTTCAGTACCCATTTTTGCTTAGATTTCATATTTGTGCCGTTCACTGTGTGATGGAAATGCCATTATCCTACTGATGGCAAGACCAGATTTAGATTATTTTTAGCTTTAACCCCTCTGTGACCTTAGACGTACTATCCCGTCGAGGTGCCCTGGGCTTATCTGACCCTGGACGGGATAGTACGTCATAGCCGATCGGCCGCGCTCACGGGGGGAGCGCGGCCGATCGCGGCCGGGTGTCAGCTGCTTATCGCAGCTGACATCCGGCACTATGTGCCAGGAGCGGTCACGGACCGCCCCCGGCACATTAACCCCTGGCACACCGCGATCAAAGATGATCGCGATGTGCCGGCGGTGCAGGGAAGCACCGCGCAGGGAGGGGGCTCCCTGCGGGCTTCCCTGAGACCCCCGGAGCAACGCGATGTGATCGCGTTGCTGCGAGGGTCTCACCTCCCTCCCTGCTCCCTCCAGCCCCGGATCCAAGATGGCCGCGGATCCGGGTCCTGCAGGGAGGGAGGTGGCTTCACAGAGCCTGCTCAGAGCAGGCACTGTGAAGGCTGCAGCGCTGCATGTCAGATCAGTGATCTAACAGAGTGCTGTGCAAACTGTCAGATCACTGATCTGTGATGTCCCCCCCTGGGACAAAGTAAAAAAGTAAAAAAAAAATTTTCCAAATGTGTAAAAAAAATAAAAAAAAATATTCCAAAATAATGAAAAAAAAAAAAAATATTATTCCCATAAATACATTTCTTCATCTAAATAAAAAAAAAAACAATAAAAGTACACATATTTAGTATCGCCGCGTCCGTAACGACACGACCTATAAAACTGTCCCACTAGTTAACCCCTTCAGTAAACACCGTAAGAAAAAAAAAAAAAAACGAGGCAAAAAACAACGCTTTATTATCATACCGCCGAACAAAAAGTGGAATAACACGTGATCAAAAGGACAGATATAAATAACCATGGTACCGCTGAAAGCGTCATATTGTCCCGCAAAAAAAGAGCCGCCATACAGCATCATCAGCAAAAAAATAAAAAAGTTATAGTCCTGAGAATAAAGCGATGCAAAAATAATTATTTTTTCTGTAAAATAGTTTTTATCGTATAAAAGCGCCAAACCATAAAAAAATGATATAAATGAGGTATCGCTGTAATCGTACTGACCCGAAGAATAAAACTGATTTATCAATTTTACCAAACGCGGAACGGTATAAACGCCTCCCCCAATAGAAATTCATGAATAGCTGGCTTTTGGTCATTCTTCCTCACAAAAATCGGAATAAAAAGCGATCAAAAAATGTCACGTGCCCAAAAATGTTTTCAATAAAAACGTCAACTCGTCCCGCAAAAAACAAGACCTCACATGACTCTGTGGACCAAAATATGGAAAAATTATAGCTCTCAAAATGTGGTATTGCAAAAAATATTTTTTGCAATAAAAAGGGTCTTTCAGTGTGTGACGGCTGCCAATCATAAAAATCCGCTAAAAAACTCGCTATAAAAGTAAATCAAACCCCCCTTCATCACCCCCTTAGTTAAGGAAAAATAAAAAAAAATGTATTTATTTCCATTTTCCCGTTAGGGCTAGGGCTAGGGTTAGGGCTAGGGTTAGGGCTAGGGTTAGGGCTAGGGCTAGGGTTAGGGTTAGGGCTAGGGTTAGGGCTAGGGTTAGGGCTAGGGCTAGGGTTAGGGCTAGGGTTAGGGCTAGGGTTAGGGTTAGGGTTAGGGCTAGGGTTAGGGCTAGGGTTAGGGCTAGGGCTAGGGTTAGGGCTAGGGTTAGGGTTAGGGTTGGGGCTACAGTTAGGGTTGGGGCTAAAGTTAGGGTTAGGGTTTAGATTACATTTACAGTTGGGAATAGGGTTGGGATTAGGGTTAGGGGTGTGTCAGGGTTAGAGGTGTGGTTAGGGTTACCGTTGGAATTAGGGTTAGGGGTGTGTTTAGATTAGGGTTTCAGTTATAATTGGGGGGTTTCCACTGTTTTGGCACATCAGGGGCTCTCCAAACACGACATGGCGTCCGATCTCAATTCCAGCCAATTCTGCGTTGAAAAAGTAAAACAGTGCTCCTTCCCTTCCGAGCTCTCCTGTGTGCCCAAACAGGGGTTTACCCCAACATATGGGGTATCAGCGTACTCAGGACAAATTGGACAACAACTTTTGTGGACCAATTTCTCCTGTTACCCTTGGGAAAATTCAAAACTGGGGGCTAAAAAATAATTTTTGTGGGAAAACAAAAAGATTTTTTATTTTCACGGCTCTGCGTTATAAACTGTAGTGAAACACTTGGGGGTTCAAAGTTCTCACAACACATCTAGATAAGTTCATTGAGGGGTCTAGTTTCCAATATGGGGTCACTTGTGGGGGGTTTCTACTGTTTAGGTACATTAGGGGCTCTGCAAACGCAATGTGACGCCTGCAGACCAATCCATCTAAGTCTGCATTCCAAATGATGCTCCTTCCTTTCCGAGCCCTCCCATGCGCCCAAACGGTGGTTCCCCCCCACATATCGGGTATCAGCGTACTCAGGACAAATTGGACAACAACATTTAGGGTCCAATTTCTCCTGCTAACCTTGGAAAAATACAAAACTGGGGGCTAAAATATAATTTTTGTGGAAAAAAAAATATTTTTTATTTGCATGGCTCTGCGTTATAAACTGTAGTGAAATACTTGGGGGTTCAAAGCTCTCACAACACATCAAGATGAGTTCCTTAGGGGGTCTACTTTCCAAAATGGTGTCACTTGTGGGGGGTTTCTACTGTTTAGGTACATTAGGGGCTCTGCAAACGCAATGTGACGCCTGCAGACCATTCCATCTAAGTCTGCATTCCAAATGGCGCTCCTTCCCTTCCGAGCCCTCCCATGCGCCCAAACGGTGGTTCCCCCCCACATATGGGGTATCAGCGTACTCAGGACAAATTGGACAACAACTTTTGGGGTCCAATTTCTCCTGTTACCCTAGGGAAAATACAAAACTGGGGGCTAAAAAATAATTTTTGTGGGAAAAAAATTTTGTTTTATTTTTATGGCTCTGCATTATAAACTTCTGTGAAGCCCTTGGTGGGTCAAAGTGCTCACCACACATCCAGATAAGTTCCTTAGGGGGTCTACTTTCCAAAATGGTGTCACTTGTGGGGGGTTTCAATGTTTAGGCACATCAGTGGCTCTCCAAACGCAACATGGCGTCCCATCTCAATTCCTGTCAATTTTGCATTGAAAAGTCAAACGGCGCTCCTTCCCTTCTGAGCTCTCCCATGCGCCCAAACAGTGGTTTACTGCCACATATGGGGTATCAGCGTACTCGGGACAAATTGGACAACAACTTTTGAGGTCCAATTTCTTCTCTTACCCTTGGAAAAATAAAAAATTGGGGGCAAAAATATAATTTTTGTGAAAAAATATGATTTTTTATTTTTACGGTTCTGCATTATAAACTTCTGTGAAGCACTTGGTGGGTCAAAGTGCTCACCACACCTCTAGATAAGTTCCTTAGGGGGTCTACTTTCCAAAATGGTGTCACTTGTGGGGGGTTTCAATGTTTAGGCACATCAGTGGCTCTCCAAACGCAACATGGCGTCCCATCTCAATTTCTGTCAATTTTGCATTGAAAAGTCAAACTGCGCTCCTTCCCTTCCGAGCTCTCCCATGCGCCCAAACAGTGGTTTACTGCCACATATGGGGTATCAGCGTACTCAGGACAAATTGGACAACAACTTTTGAGGTCCAATTTCTTCTCTTACCCTTGGAAAAATAAAAAATTGGGGGCAAAAATATAATTTTTGTGAAAAAATATGATTTTTTATTTTTACGGTTCTGCATTATAAACTTCTGTGAAGCACTTGGTGGGTCAAAGTGCTCACCACACATCCAGATAAGTTCCTTAGGGGGTCTACTTTCCAAAATGGTGTCACTTGTGGGGGGTTTCAATGTTTAGGCACATCAGTGGCTCTCCAAACGCAACATGGCGTCCCATCTCAATTCCTGTCAATTTTGCATTGAAAAGTCAAATAGCGCTCCTTCCCTTCCGAGCTCTCCCATGCGCCCAAACAGTGGTTTACTGCCACATATGGGGTATCAGCGTACTCAGGACAAATTGGACAACTTTTTGGGTCCAATTTCTCCTGTTACCCTTGGTAAAATAAAACAAATTGGAGCTGAAGTAAATTTTTTGTGTAAAAAAGTTAAATGTTCATTTTTATTTAAACATTCCAAAAATTCCTATTAAACACCTGAAGGGTTAATAAACTTCTTGAATGTGGTTTTGAGCACCTTGAGGGGTGCAGTTTTTAGAATGGTGTCACACTTGGGCATTTTCTATCATATAGACCCCTCAAAATGACTTCAAATGAGACGTGGTCCCTAAAAAAAAATGGTGTTGTAAAAATGAGAAATTGCTGGTCAACTTTTAACCCTTATAACTCCCTAACAAAAAAAAAAATTGGTTCCAAAATTATGCTGATGTAAAGGAGACATGTGGGAAATGTTACTTATTAAGTATTTTGTGTGACATATCTCTGTGATTTAATTGCATAAAAATTCAAAGTTTGAAAATTGCGAAATTTTCAAAATTTTCGCCAAATTTCCGTTTTTTTCACAAATAAACGCAGGTACTATCAAAGAAATTTTACCACTATCATGAAGTACAATATGTCACGAGAAAACAATGTCAGAATCACCAGGATCCGTTGAAGCGTTTCGGAGTTATAACCTCATAAAGGGACAGTGGTCAGAATTGTAAAAATTGGCCTGGTCATTGACGTGCAAACCACCCTTGGGGGTAAAGGGGTTAAAACGTAAAAAAAGTACTTTTTTCCATTTTTTCCATATTTTTAGGAGATGAGGAGATTGAAAAACAACAGTTTTGGTTTCTTAATTATTTTTAATATAAAAAGTCTCAAGTGCAGTAATATATAGCCTAATGCAGAGCTTGTCCTTGGAGCTTACAATCTAAACTTAGGTGGCCACGTGGCTGTGTATCGTACATTTGAGAGTTACTCTGCCCCTGGCGGATAGCCCTCCCCCCGCACCCTGCATGGGGTCCTGGTCGGGGCCCAAAGCTTTCCAAGCCCCATGACACCTCTCCTCCACGCATTATAGCAATGGATGGGGCTTCGCCGAGTCTCCACAAACTCTAGGACTGATCTACTGCTGGACCATAAACTCATGGAGCTTGCTGATGTCTGTAGGATTCAACTAGTCATGAATCAGGAGCGTCTGACTCCTGCACACCCCCTCATCAAGACTGGCGAGAAAATCATCGCTCTTGATAAATCGGGGCCATAGACTCTGGAGAAATAACTTTAAGTAATCAGTTCAGAAACTTTGATTAGGCTTTTGCAGAGATGACACGGAAATCAGTAGGACTTCTTCAATAACCCCTCTTCGTTTTCTGTCACTGATACATTTATTAACCCATTCTTATATAGTTTGCTCTTGTCCCAGCTTTCCCATTTTGGAAACCAAACTTTTATATCGTGAAATGCTGGTGTGAAACGATACTTGAAGCGTACCTGTCATTCAGATAACGTTTCAGACTAGGTTGTTGTGTATGTGTACATGAGGAATAACACTATTTCTGGCAATTATATGACTAGTATCCTGCTGTTTTCCCTCCTGCTTTATCTCTAATTTTCAGTTTTATCTGAATAAGAGGGTATAGATTATCTGCTATGATGTTTCTTATGCATAGCTCACACAGAGGGATGGATTCCTGCTCTTATTTCTCTGTAGCATACAAAGAGAAGCAGCACAGAATACATAATACAGCACTATTGAGCTGTGTAAGACATAATACAGCACTATTGAGCTGTGTAAGACATAATACAGCACTATTGAGCTGTGTAAGACATAATACAGCACTACTGAGCTGTGTAAGACATAATACAGCACTACTGAGCTGTGTAAGACATAATACAGCACTATTGAGCTGTGTAAGACATAATACAGCACTATTGAGCTGTGTAAGACATAATACAGCACTATTGAGCTGTGTAAGACATAATACAGCACTATTGAGCTGTGTAAGACATAATACAGCACTACTGAGCTGTGTGGCTGTGGATCCAGCTCGATTTGCCAGTGTCTGTATAGGAGGCAGGGAAGGAGCAGAAGTGGTTCATGAGTGCAGGAAAAAGCAGATTTATTTGATAAGATATATTAGAAAGTTTCTTATATCCATCCATGAGGCTGGAGCAGCCCGTGTTATTATAAAAACAGCTATCACATGTGGACCCTAGAAACACTGTCCTATGTCACGCACAGGACTGGAAGCCAAGCTGCTGGTGCTCGGGAAGCATGGGGCACCTGGCATAAAGGAGCTGCATTATGAAGTTGTTAGACTTACTATTTACAACTGATATTTTTTTCTCGGGAGAACCTGTCAGTTCTTTTATTGGGCACTACATTTGGGCTTTATGATACTACCCCTTTTTCTCAGCTTATCTCATCTTGTGTTGTCTTTGGCACTGACTGTAACAGTCAGTTTATGGAAGGCTTGCTGTTTCTGTCTCCTTTGCCCATGAGCATGCAGAATTTCCAAAGTCCTTCATGGGTTACAATCATTTGTGTCGCTCAGCATGAAATGCTTTGGAAAATTCTGAAGATATAGATAGAAGATGGATGCATTTCACTTTCTCAGAGGAAATTCAGTGCCTTGCGAAAGTATTCAGCCCCCTGGAACTTTTCAACCTTTTCCCACATATCATGCTTCAAACATAAAGATACCAAATGTAAATTTTTGGTGAAGAATCAACAACAAGTGAAACACAATTGTTAAGTTGAACAAAATTTATTGGTTATTTTACATTTTTGTGGAAATTCAAAAACTGCAAAGTGGGGCGTGCAATATTATTCGCCCCTTTACTTTCAGAGCAGCAAAGTCACTCCAGAAGTTCATTGTGGATCTCTGAATGATCCAATGTTGTCCTAAATGCCTAATGATGATAAATATAATCCACCTGTGTGTAATCAAGTCTCCGTATAAATGCACCTGCTCTGTGATAGTCTCAGGGTTCTGTTTGAAGCACAGAAAGCATCATGGAGACCAAGGAACACAACAGGCAGGTCCGTGATACTGTTGTGGAGAAGTTTAAAGCTGGATTTGGATACAAAATGATTTCCAAAACTTCAATCTTCAAACAAAGGAGCACTGTGAAAGCGATCATATTGAAATGGAAGGAATATCATACCACTGCAAATCTATCAAGACCCAGCCGTCCATCTAAACTTTCATCTCAAACAAGGAGAAGACTGATCAGAGATGCAGCCAAGAGGCCCATGATCACTCTGGAAGAACTGCAGAGATCTACAGCTGAGGTGGGACAGTCTGAGGTGGGAACAGCCATTTCTCAAAGATATCCATAAAAAGTGTTGTTTAAAGTTTGCAACAAGCCACCTGGGAGACACCACCAAACATGTGGAAGAAGGTGCTCTGGTCAGATGAAACCAAAATCAAACTTTTTGGGAACAATGCCAAACGATATGCTTGGCATAAAGGCAACACAGCTCATCACCCTGAACACACCATCCCCACTGTCAAACGTGGTGGCAGCATCATGGTTTAGGCCTGCATTTCTTCAACAGGGACAGGAAAGATGGTTAACATTGATGGGAAGATGGATGAAGCCAAATACAGGACCATTCTTGAAGAAAACCTGTTGAAGTCTGCAAAAGGCCTGAGACTGGGACGGAGATTTGTTTTCCAACAAGACAATGATCCCAAACATAAAGCAAGTTACCTGTGGAAAGGTGATAACTTCTTTGCATTGGACAACTTTCAGACACCCAAACGCATAAGGTAGCACTTGGCCAAATGAAGGTTTAGTGGACAGCTATCTCCTACAGCTCCCCCATACGCGGGAATGCTCGGCTGAATGCTTCTGTAATCTCTATGAGACTACTCTGGCAGCGGCTTATGTCGCTACTGAACAAAAGGATCAGCTGTTGGAATTCCCTGAACATCATATTGCCCAAATACATTAAACTGACGGACAACCACACTTTAGCCTAATATGTATGGGGGTCTTTAGCCACAGCAAAGATTACTGTGCACATGCTCACAGTTCTAGAGGTGGAAGAATGAAGGATGCAATATGAATTGCCCTGAGGGAATAAGGGAAAGAAATATATCTTGGTACCGTGTTAGCCAGTAGATAGAAAAATATTTAGAATTGAGAGTCCTCAGTGGTTGATACCTTTTAATGGCTAACTGAAAAGATGGTAACAAATTGCAAGCTTTCGAGACTACATACGTCTCTTCATCAGGCAAAGACTAAAACAAATTCTGAAGAATCACATATTTATGCACAACATCGTATAGAAAAAAAAAAAAAAAAACACCATGGATAAGCCAGGTGACATGAAGCAGAATTACCAAAAGGTGATAAACAGTTATGTCCATAAATATTGGGCCAGTTCTTAGATAAGTATTGTTTTATGGTCCTGTGATTAGGGTCTCTGTTGTGGTGACCCTTCATGGTCTGATGGGCAAGTTCCTTAGTTGATGTAAAAAGACATAAATCCATGTGACACATTCATTCCTGCATTTAGAGTGTCAAAGGTCGTCATCAGTTTATATTCCCAGATTCTCCTTTCTCTCTGGGATTTGAATTTCCCCTTTAACACAAGTAATTTCATGTCCATAATGTTATGATTTGGGAGACAGAAATGTATTGCCACAGGTAGATCCATTATTTTTTCTCTTATTGTATGGCGATGAGAGTTCATCCTTGTTCTCAATTTCTGCCCTGTCTCCCCCACATAGAGACCCCCAGTTGGACATTTAGTACAAATAATTAGGTACACCACATTAGAAGTGACGCAGCTGAAAGTACCTGGTATCTTGTAGTCCTGATGTGAATTGGGGATCTTCATCTTGTCCATGGTCATTATAAATGGACAGGTTTTACATTTTTTCTGGTTGCAAAGAAAGGTTCCTGCAGCTGTTGGAGAGGACAGGGAGCTTCTGACAATGATGCTTCTTAGATTTGGGGGCTGCCTAAAACACAGTAGTGGGGGGTCTGGAAAAATGGATTGTAAGTGGGCATCTTTTTGCGGTAAAGGTTGTAATTTCCGTGCAGCTCCTCTTAGCACCTCCAGATTTGGATTGTAGGTAATTACTAGAGGTACCCGGTTATTTTCTTCTTTAGTTTTGTAATGTAGCAGGTGATTCCTTGATATTCTGGTGGCTCTTGTAATCTGATTTTCAATTGTTCTTGGATGGTAGCCCTGATTCAAAAAGGTCTTTCTGAGGCGACCAAGGTGTTTATCCCTATCCATTGGGTAGGAACATATACGATTGTATCTGATGGCTTGGCTGTAGACAATGGAGTTTTTTATGTGTTTTGGATGGAAACTGTCCCATTTAAGGTATGTTGGACGGTCGATTGGCTTCTGATACAGGGATGTCTCTATTTTATTGTTCTGCAGCTTAATGATGGTGTCCAAAAAGTTAATTTCAGTGCAGGAGTAGTCAAGTGTCAAGTTGATGGTAGGATGAAATTGATTAAACTGTTCATGGAACGTCTTTAGCTGCGGCTCAGACTCCATCCAGAGGATTAAAATATCATCAATGTAGCGGTAGTACGCAAGAGGCCTGATGGGACATGAGGATAAAAAGTCACTTCCAAGGTTAGCCATGAAAAGATTTGCATACTGTGGGGCCATTTTACTTCCCATCGCTGTGCCAGTCTCCTGTAGATAGATCTTCTTGTCAAACTCAAAGTAATTGTGGCTGAGGATGAATTTTATAAGTTTCACCACAGAATTTGCATCAGTCCCTGTGTTTTCCAGGAAGAATTTGCAGGCATTTAATCCATCCTGGTGTGGGATATTGAAGTACAAAGATTCCACATCCATGGTGGCCAGGATGGTTCCTTCTGGTAGAAGACCTATTGCTGATAGTTTATTCAATAGGTCAGTTGTGTCCTGAATTAAGCTGGGTGTATCATTTACCAGTGGTTTAAGAATACCCTCTACCCATCCAGATATCTGCTCAGTAAGGGTGCCCACACATGAAATAATTGGTCTTCCTGGATTTCCAGATTTGTGGATTTTGGGAAGCATGTAGAATGTCCCTGTTCTTGGACTTTCTGGTATCAGGTCATTGGTTCTTATGGATTCGTCGGGCAGACAAGATACCAACTTGTTTAGTTCCTTGTAATAGTCCTGTGTAGGATCAGACTCCAATTTTTTGTAGTAGTGTGTGTCCATAAGTTGTCTGTTTGCTTCCCTCATATAGTCTGATGTGTTCATCATGACTATTGCACCGCCCTTGTCAGCAGGTTTGATGATGATTTCTTTGCTGGTTTTCAGAGACTGTATGGCCTTTCTCTCCTGGGCACTGATGTTGGATGCTTGTCTCTTGTCAGTATCTATGATGGTGGATTTTATCAAATGTCTGAAGGAGTGGGGGCGTGGCTATGTAGCCGGAGAAGAAGGACGCACTGAGTAAGAGCTCCATACATCCTGATTCAATCCTGCCACATATATCTCATCCCCGCAAACAGAACCGACAGGGGCTGAGACCCCACACTTAGAGGAACCTTGTGAGCCCTCCGGACGGCTGCCGTAGTGATCTGAGGCGGCGGGAGCTGCAGGGACAGAGAGGCCGGGAGGATCCACGTGCAGTGGCGGCCATCTTCGGTGCGCGCGCTCCAGGACACAGGACGCGGCGCCGTCTCCTGCTGAAGCCGGGCTCTCTTCTCGTCGGGGCGAACGGAAGCAGGATCGCAGCGGTGAGAGCTGTGCTTGTGCACGGAGGTTGGGAGACCTGAGGGGGACAGCGGTGCCCACGGGAGTGGCGGACATTAGCATAGCACGCTCCCTAACAGCAAAGGGAGCAGTGCCTCATATACCTGCGGTGCTGCTTGGAAGGAGAACACGCAAATAAGGAACTGGGGGGGTGGTGCGGTGTGTGCCCTGAAATATTGGGCCCTGTGCCTCCCCTGTCATACAGCCGCTTCGTTTAGCAGCACCATAAAACTGGGAATTAACCCCCTTCCTGCTGACCTCCCTGTGTGTGGACTGAGAGCCCGTTCAGTTATATAGAGCCTGAGTAAACATCTGAACAACCACCCTGTGACCCTCATTATTACTGTCTGCCAGCCCTGTGACCCCCTTTGACGTACAGTATAATATTATACAGGACCTGAAGCTAGAGCTTGGTTTATCTGCAATCACAATCAGGATTACTTTGTGGAGTTCCTCTGCTTGCCCACCATGCAACACCCTAGGGGAGCAGGGGCGGCTGATAAGCTGAGGAAATTTGCCAGAGATGATTCCTCGGACAATGTGCGCACTCTCAGAAATAATCCTGCACTTACCCAGCGTAAGAGCCGTCCTTCTGATAGTAACGAGGAGGGAGAACAAGACGAACTGACTCTTAAACAAGCATCCGAGCAGTTAATGCAGGCTATCTCCCTCACTAGATCATCTCTTACGGAAAAAATAGAGGATGTGCATACTGAGGTGGGTCGTTTGCGACATGACATGCAAGCTATGAGAGGGCGTATTTCGGAGGTGGAAACAAGAGTGTCACATATAGAAGATACTATTACTCCCATGGAAGCTAAACTGACAAAAGCTGCTGGCTCCGTAAACGCATGGAAACAAAAGGCGGATGATTTGGAAAACAGACTGCGTCGCAATAATATTCGAATTATTGGTCTCCCGGAGCGATCGGAGGGTCAGCAGCCTGAGCAATTCCTGGAAGACTGGCTTAAGTCCACCCTGGGAGATGGATTCTCCTCAACATTCTCAGTGGAAAGAGCCCATAGGGTCCCAACGAGACCTCTGCCCCCTGGAACTCCACCTCGACCGTTTCTGGCACGCCTCCTTAATTGCAGAGATAGAGATGCTATTCTTCGCTTGGCAAGGCAGAAGGGCCCCATTAAACTCAACAATACCATCATATCGATTTTTCCGGATTTCTCCATGGAGCTCCAGAAACAGCGGGCACGATTTATGGAAGTCAAAAAGCTACTTCGAGACAAGAATATAATTTATTCCATGCTCTATCCAGCCCGGCTCCGCATTGTCCATGATGGATCCTCTTTATTTTTTACAGACCCAGCAGAAGTGGCCGAATGGTTGCGGTCTCACGGAGGGTCCAAAGCCCAAAAAAACTCCTAATTTGGGTTCTTTATCAAATGGCAATATAAATAGAGCTCTTTACATAGGTGCGAAAGAAGTCAACAATACCGGACACTGAATTCAGTGAGGGTATCCCCGTTTCTATTTGACTGTGGGAGTATGGAAACATGCTCCTCTATTGTTCAAGTTATGTTGGGTTTGAGTTTATGCACTAGTTCTGACTGTTTGATGTATATGGTTGCCGCCAATATTGATTTTTTTTTGCTCTGTGGGGTGTCTCTGGATCACGCCCGTATAATATTGTTGACATATATTATTTTTCTCTTTTTATATAAATATGGGATCTGAAATCATATATATGACCTGGAACATACGGGGTATTAAGACTCCTCGGAAGAAAGTTAAAGTATTTTCACAGATCAAAAAACACAATCCTCATGTCGTGGCATTGATGGAGACACACCTGACTAGGGATACGGTTCGATGTATACAAAAGCCATGGGTACAGTGGTCGCTCCATGCATTCCATACTAGCTACTCAAGAGGGGTCTCCTTATTGATACACAGGGGGGTTAGGTGGGAGGCGAGGGAGGCACGGCGGGATCCGGAGGGCCGCTTTGTTTTTGTACATGCAATTCTCAATTCATGTGAATATGTGATACTTTGTGTTTATAACCCTCCCCCTGCTAATATGTCGGTTCTCCGTATGGCATTGGGTTTCTCCTTAAAATATCCAGATGCCAATGTTATCTGCATGGGTGACTTCAACCTAGTAATGGACCATTCTAAGGACAGAGTGAGGTTGGATAACACAGTATCCGGGGAGTCTTTGCCTCAGTCGCCCTCCCAGCTGGCGCTGTTTATGGATGGCAGCGGTTGGTTGGACTTGTGGAGAATGAGTCATCCAGAGGATAGAGGGTATACCTGCCACTCATCCACTAAACAATCTTTATCTCGTATAGATTATATATTTGGATCTAGTGGCGTGGCACTGCAGGTGGATAATATTGAACATGGTAACAGGGGGATCTCGGACCACAGTCCAGTAATTCTTAAACTTAAATATGGTCAATCCAATAACAATAGATCCTGGAAATTAAACCCTTTCTGGCTGAAATTGATAGATTCAAGTGACAGGACAGTCGAACAATTAAATAGTTTTATTTTAGCACATCCAGAACCCCAGAATCTTGGTTTATTTTGGGACACTCTGAAGGCATATTTAAGGGGATGCTTGTCCTCTACAATCTCTTACATTAAAAGGGTGACGGCGGGGGAGGATGACGAGATGGAGCAACGATTAAAGGATTCAGAGGCTACATATATAGCAAATCAGACCAGCAGTAACAGGGCTGAGTGGCTCACCTCCCAGAGATTATATGCCCAACATATAGACGTTAAATCGAAACGTAAATTATTCTTTACCCGCCAGTCCTATTTTGAGCTGGGGAACCAGGCCAGTACGCTCTTGGCTTTCTTAGTGCGCCAACACAATACATCCAACACAATATTACAAATCCGTATGCCTGATGGTACATTAGTATCCTCTACTGATGAGGTACTTCAAGGTTTTCACGATTATTATAATTTGCTATATAAATCTGGTAGCGGTTTTGATACTAATGAATGTTTGGATTATTTATCGGATATAACGTTTCCCTCGTTGAGCCCATCCCAACAGGCCTTTATGGATGCGGAGTTTACTTTGGAGGAAGTGGAGCAGGCTATAGCGGACATGGCTACAGGGAAGGCCCCGGGTCCTGATGGGTTCCCCATTGAGCTATATAGGAAATACAGGGACAGGTTGGCACCACTTCTATTGAAGGTACTCGGGGGAATATGGAGGGGAGAGTCTGTCCCTGAAACGTTTTATGATGCCAATATTATAGTACACAGGAAAGAGGGGAAGGATCCTCTCGATTGTGGATCGTACCGACCTATATCCCTGGTGAACGTAGATTACAAGATTTTTACTAAAATTCTGGCTACCAGACTGAATACGATTATATTAGATCTCATACACCCAGATCAAACAGGCTTTATGCCTGGGAAAAGTACTTCCATCAATATTAGACGGGTCCAATCGGTTATTCAATATAGCTCTTTGGAGCCAGATAATAAGTGGGCATTGGCATCGCTGGATGCAGCCAAAGCTTTTGACTCCCTCGAGTGGTCCTTTCTGTTTGCATGTTTGCGGAAGTATGGTTTTGGGGACAGATTTCTGAAAGGGATAGGAACATTATATACGAAACCTAGGGCGCGTATGATAGTGAATGGCTCAATATCCGAGCCTTTTTCTTTACATAGAGGGACTCGCCAGGGGTGCCCTCTCTCCCCTGCTCTATTTGCATTGGCAATAGAGGCTCTGGCAATACAGATGAGATCCTCCAGCGACATCAAGGGGATACGCATTGCAGATCGGGTAGATATTATTGGCCTCTATGCTGATGATATGGTGGTATTTATGGATCAAACAGAGGATACGCTACCAAAAGTAATAACAATTATAGACAAATTTAGCAAATTCTCTGGTCTTTATATAAATTGGGATAAGTCTGCCCTGATGCCTCTTTCTCATGTCCCAATGTTGCGTCTCGGGACTCTCTCGGCGTTACCCATTGTCTCTAATTTCAAATATCTAGGAATACATATGTCTCAACATAGTAGATTTGATTTACAATTTAACATTTACCCATTAATTGATCTGGTAAAATCTAAATTTAATACTTGGGATAAACTCCCTCTCTCTGTGGCTGGCCGCATTAATTTGATCAAAATGATACTGCTTCCCAAGTTAAACTACTGCCTTCAACATAGTGCTGTCCCAATACCTAAATCCCTCTTTGCGACTCTAAATTCCCTAACCACGTCCTTTATATGGGGGAAAAGTAGGCCTAAACTTAGGTTATCTACTCTACAGAGACCGAGACGGGGGGGAGGAGCGGCTTTGCCAGACTTCTACTTATATTATCTAGCCGGGCAGGTTAAAATGATAAATAAGTGGATGCCCAATAATTCTAATCCTCTTCCTAATTCAGAGAGTCATCTGCTTTACTCTGCTAGGATCGATTGTCCACTGGGGTTTTTGGAGATGGAGAGGGTCGGTGTTCCCCGTTTGCTTCCTTTGCTTCGGTTGGCAAGATCAATATGGAGTCAAATAAAAAAAATAACCAAATTTGTTGATATAGTGGCTGAAATGCCACTGTGGAATAACAGTTATCTCCCGGGATTGTTAGGCCACCCATCCACGGAATTTTGGATATCACACGGTGTTCTCTCAGTAGGAAATGTACACAACCAGGGTTTTTTTACCTCCTTTGAACAATTACAAAATACTTATAACATCCCAAGATCCCAGTTTTTCCGCTATCTGCAGTTGAGATCAGCCTTTCAATCACACATGCGAAATGTGGGTACGGGTCGAGCCATTTCATCTCTTCCACTGATAGGTATTCTCAATTCACAAGGCCCTCAAGGACTTATCTCCTCTTTATACACTTATCTATTATCCATAGGAGAGGGGTCTACTATAGATTCTATTAAGAAAAGGTGGGAGGGGCTTCTTCCGGATACGCTGGGGGAAGAATGGGAAGACATTTTGGAATCTCCAACTAAGGTTTCCCCATCAATTAATAATAGGATGACTCAGCTGTACATAATATATCAATCCTATCTGACCCCGACTCGTCTTTTCAAGATGGGACGTCTCCATTCGTCAGATTGTCTGAGATGTCACTTAAGTGATGCGGATTTTATTCATATGATATGGAGATGTCCCATTATCTCTCATTATTGGAAAGAGGTGACAACATTGTTGACATCCTTGCTGTTGATCCCTGTCCCACTTGAGCCATTGACCTGCTTATTTGGGGTGTGGGATGCAGGAGTTTGGGACCACCACACTGGGATTTTTTTGCGAGAGACACTGTTCCTGGCGCGAAAAGTACTGGCGCTGAGATGGATGGGTGGTTCTTGCCCATCTCTTAGAGCTTGGGTGGATTTAGTGAACTCAATTATCCCGTATGAACGGACACTATATCAGAATAGAGGATGTCCAGATAAATTTGAGAAAATATGGGGTAAATGGAACTCCTCTCATCTTACTCTATAACCTATAATACTCTAATATATACATAGGAAGTGAGGCCTGTGGTTTTGGAGACATTACTTACAGGGTGAAATCTATACGGAACTTTCTTTTGGCGGCGTTTTTTTTAGTTCTTTTCGTTCTTTTAGTAGTTGAGGTAGTTAAGGTTTTACAATAAGATACTTGTGATTGACATGCACTGTTTATTACTTTTGTAATACTATGCATTGTAACGATTCACATTGTATGTCATAATGGATAATGATAGAATCAAATGCAAATGTGTGTATTGTATGATTTATTCTGCAATTAATAAACGAATTTAAAAAAAAAATGTCTGAAGGAGTCTATATAGTTATCCAAATGAGGGTTGCGTCCAGGTGGAGGTGTCCAGACTGACCTCTTCTTTGTTGTTAGGATCCCTTTTCCTTCAGTCCAGGTGGGTTCTGAATCTTCTGTATCACTGAAATATTCCCTCAGACGCAGTCTCCTGAAAAAATGTTCCATATCACTGCAGAGTTCAGTTTTATCCAGGGCCTTAGTAGGACAAAATGAGAGTCCTCTGGAAAGCACGGCCAGCTCCACTTTGTTGGGTTTATAATCTGAGAGATTAATGACACAGTTATTTGTGCCTGGAATGGAGTGGTTGTCCAAGTTGTCTGGGTTAGGCTTTGTTTTGTATCTGTTTGTATAGAGTCCTGAATTGAGGCGCAATCTGTGCAGTTTCTTTTCCTTGTTATGAATCAGATGGGTCCGTAGTTTGTTGTAATATTGTTGTAATTTTTGCTCTGTGTCTTCTGTAAGTGTCTTCCTCAGGGTTTCAAATTGCCCTTGGACTTTACTCTTTATGCTGTAGCAGACATGCAAAAGATGATTCCTTAATCTCTCAGAAGTCCTGTGACACAGGTTCTGTGCATAATGGGTATTGTAGGTATGAAGAATTGGGTTTGTAATCTAGAGTCCTTTGGGAATTAGATTCTCCTTTTTGCATTTAGATAGGAAAAAAATGTCGCTGTCCATTTGTGCACGTTTCTTCAGAAGTGGTTTTAGTTCCATAAAGATGCGGTACATTCTGGTGTCCTCTATTTTGATACAGGAAAGAAATATATCTTGGTACCGTGTTAGCCAGTAGATAGAAAAATATTTAGAATTGAGAGTCCTCAGTGGTTGATACCTTTTAAAACTCAATTACTTTGAGTTTGACAAGAAGATCTATCTACAGGAGACTGGCACAGCAATGGGAAGTAAAATGGCCCCACAGTATGCAAATCTTTTCATGGCCAAGCTTGAAAGCGACTTTTTGTCCTCATGTCCCATCAGGCCTCTGGCCTACTACCGCTACATTGATGATATTTTAATCATCTGGACGGAGTCTGAGCCGCAGCTAAAGACGTTCCATGAACAGTTTAATCAATTTCATCCTACCATCAACTTGACACTCAACTACTCCTGTACTGAAATTAACTTTTTGGACACCATCATTAAGCTGCAAAACAATAAAATAGAGATATCCCTGTATCAGAAGCCAATTGACCGTCCAACATACCTTAAATGGGACAGTTTCCATCCAAAACACATAAAAAACTCCATTGTCTACAGCCAAGCCATCAGATACAATCGCATATGTTCCAACCCAATGGATAGGGATGAACACCTGGGTCGCCTCAGAAAGACCTTTTTGAACCAGGGCTACCATCCAAGAACAATTGAAAATCAGATTACAAGAGCCACCAGAATATCAAGGGATCACCTGCTACATTACAAAGCTAAAGCAGAAAATAACCGGGTACCTCTAGTAGTCACCTACAATCCAAATCTGGAGGTGCTAAGGGGAGCTGCACGGAAATTACAACCTTTACTGTAAAAAGATGCCCGCTTACAATCCATTTTTCCAGACCCCCCACTACTGTGTTTTAGGCAGCCCCCAAATCTAAGAAGCATCATTGTCAGAAGCTCCCTGTCCTCTCCAACAGCTACAGGAACCTTTCTTTGCAACCAGAAAAAATGTAAAACCTGTCCATTTATAATGACCACGGACAAGATAAAGATTCCCAACTCACATCAGGACTACAAGATACCAGGTACTTTCAGCTGCGTCACTTCTAATGTGGTGTACTTAATTATTTGTACTAAATGTCCAACTGGGGGTCTCTATGTGGGGGAGACAGGGCAGAAATTGAGAACAAGGATGAACTCTCATCGCCATACAATAAGAGAAAAAATAATGGATCTACCTGTGGCAATACATTTCTGTCTCCCAAATCATAACATTATGGACATGAAATTACTTGTGTTAAAGGGGAAATTCAAATACCAGAGAGAAAGGAGAATCTGGGAATATAAACTGATGACGACCTTTGACACTCTAAATGCAGGAATGAATGTGTCACATGGATTTATGTCTTTTTACATCAACTAAGGAACTTGCCCCTCAGACCATGAAGGGTCACCACAACAGAGACCCTAATCACAGGACCATAAAACAATCCTTATCTAAGAATTGACCCAATATTTATGGACGTAACTGTTTATCACCCATGGTAATTCTGCTTCATGTCACCTGTCTTATCCATGGTGTTTTTTTTTTTTTTTTTTCATTTTTCTATACGATGTTGTGCATAAATATGTGATTCTTCAGAATTTGTTTTAGTCTTTGCCTGATGAAGAGACATATGTAGTCTCGAAAGCTTGCAATTTGTTACCATCTTTTCAGTTAGCCATTAAAAGGTATCAAGCACTGAGGACTCTCAATTCTAAATATTTTTCTATCTACTGGCTAACACGGTACCAAGATATATTTCTTTCCCTTATTCCCTCAGGGCATTCATATTGCATCCTTCATTCTTCCACCTCTAGAACTGTGAGCATGTGCACAGTAATCTTTGCTGTGGCTAAAGACCCCCATACATATTAGGCTAAAGTGTGGTTGTCCGTCAGTTTAATGTATTTGGGCAATATGATGTTCAGGGAATTCCAACAGCTGATCCTTTTGTTCAGTAGCGACATAAGCCGCTGCCAGAGTAGTCTCATAGAGATTACAGAAGCATTCAGCCGAGCATTCCCGCGTATGGGGGAGCTGTAGGAGATAGCTGTCCACTAAACCTTCATTTGGCCAAGTGCTACCTTATGCGTTTGGGTGTCTGAAAGTTGTCCAATGCAAAGAAGTTATCACCTTTCCACAGGATAGGTGGTAACTTATTGATCGGTTGACCAAAAAACAAAAAAGAAAAAAGAATGGGATCCGCACCACCGAAGCTGAAACACAATGAACAGTCCAAATCCTGGACCTAACGCTGGTCTGCTGCAGATGTCGGGTGCTGAAGCCGCTAGAGCATAAGCATGTGCATATTAAATATAAAGAAAGTACGGCAGCACTCACCAATCTTCTGTGCAGGTAACTTTATTAGTGCAACAATATCATGGCACGGGGGTGTATTCCAAAGGAATGTGAGGGCTGAACGACGGCCGTTTCGCACCTGGCCGGTGCTTCCACGGGTTCAATCAGTGGACGGACGTGACGCCTTAAGAAGAGCACGGAGCCCCGCACCTCCCTCCGGCCTCCCTCCGCCCACTGATCATACAAACATAAAAACACAGTAAAATTAGCTGTAAAAACAGCAACGTTAAAAAACATTCATATGTAGCAAAAGGCTTATACGGATACAAGATAATGAACAGAGAAAAAACTAAAGAAAAGAACAAATGTCACCTCCATATGAATACGCTGACTTACAATAGAAACTGACACATTAAACCAGCGGGCAGTCTATACCTGAAAGTCATAATATCCCTACCTACCTGCTGTTTCTGAAAAAGTGATAATACCGCCGCGAAACCAGCGTAACGTTCACCATATGCACTTACTCTGCGGTATATTAGCCGATCCCATCGACCAACAGGTGAGATATAAGTTTATCCAACAATACCAAAAGAGGATTTATCCCCAGTAATATGTCCACAATAATATATACCACGGTCTCTATCTTCTATACCCTCCATGGTCCGAATGGGACCTGGCAAGCTCAATCTCTAATCAAATGTCGGGAAGGATACAATACGTAGGGACCCACACCTACGGTATAACAAACCCATACCTAGAGGGGACCGGCATGCTCGCGGGCTCTATGTGCCTCATAAGAAGATCGCCATATCTATTTTTTCATTGAGTCCTGCAGGACCCGTAGCACCTCTCCGCAAAATCCATTCGGATTCGCGTCTCAATAGGAGATTATGGTGGTCACCCCCTCTTGCAGGCATTTTAACCTGTTCCATACCGGCAAAAGTCATAACTGCTGCATTACCACCGTGCATGTCGTGTATATGGCTAATAAGCCTAGGTACTCCTTTACCTGTAATGATAGACCTACAGTGTTCTCTAAAACGTATGTACAGACACCTAATAGTTTTTCCTATATAAAATCTGCCACATGGACACCAAATCACGTATACAACGTTTTTAGTTTGGCATGTGATGAGCTGCATAACTTTATGCTCCACTTGTCCAACCCTGATAATGCTACCGGTGACATGTTGTCTACAATGTGAACAATGTCCACATCGATAGTTACCCCGGGGTGTGGCCTGCTCTAACCAATTCCTAGCCCTATTGTCTGTGATACGATTCCGAACTAAGACATCCCTAATTCGGGTACTCCTTCTGTTGGAGATTAGGGGCCCCCTAGCTACCACTTCAGCCAAAGTATTCTCCCCTTCCAACAGGTGCCAATTGTTCCTGATGGCTGCCCTAATCTGTTGGTCCATAGGGCCATATTTGAAACAAAACGTGAACTTTTTACCTGTTGGTTTACTTACATTTCTAAGCTGACTGGTCTGATTCCTCATTCTCCTCTGTGCATCTTGCCATATATGGTCAGGGTAACCTCTCTGAGTTAATCTCTTCCCCAATTCTAAGGACTGTGTGTGATAAACCCC
The DNA here is from genome assembly GCF_032444005.1 of Ranitomeya imitator. Taxonomy (NCBI): domain Eukaryota; kingdom Metazoa; phylum Chordata; class Amphibia; order Anura; family Dendrobatidae; genus Ranitomeya; species Ranitomeya imitator. Next base: position 1,116,355,643 of record NC_091282.1, on the reverse strand, counting down.
TTCAATGTTATTAGCACGTTTAGTTCTAAGTAGTTGGCCATAAGGTAGTGCACGCTTCGTGTGATGAGGATGATAGCTATCAAAGTGCATAAGGGCATTAGTGGCCACTGCCTTACGATATAAGGAAGTCTTGATCCTACCATCCTCTATATCAACAGCCACATCTAAGACCTTAGTGTCGGGGGTAGGCTCTCTCACTGAACCACTCTCGAAATATATAGACTGGTTGTTGCGTCCGCTACTTAAGCATATTCCTGCATATATCAAGGACACTGGAGCTTTTCTAACAGAGATCCAGCATTTTTCATGGCAACCGTCTTACAAACTGGCATCTATTGATGTTATCAATTTGTACACGCGGATCCCACAGGATCAAGGTGTAGAGTCAATACGTCAGATTTTGCAGACTACACAAAAAGAGAGTAACGTGATTGAGTTCATTTGTCATAGCCTTAAATTTATTCTCACGCATAACGCCTTCACTTTTCTGGACCTCTGGTACCTTCAGGTGGTTGGCACTGCCATGGGGACTCCGGCAGCATGTACATTTGCAAATCTCTATTTGGGACTTTTCGAGGAGCGGTATTTGTACTCCACTGGGAATATTTTCCTCAAACACATTTGGATGTTTTTACGATATGTCGATGACATGTTTTTGATTTGGGACGGGTCGGCTGAGGAGTTTGACAACTTTGTCATCTGGCTAAATAATAACGATATGGGAATGGGTTTTACTTCGGTCTTTGGAGGAACCCATTTAGACTTCTTAGATGTGGCTGTTGATATAGAGGATGGTAGGATCAAGACTTCCTTATATCGTAAGGCAGTGGCCACTAATGCCCTTATGCACTTTGATAGCTATCATCCTCATCACACGAAGCGTGCACTACCTTATGGCCAACTACTTAGAACTAAACGTGCTAATAACATTGAAGGGGTTTATCACACACAGTCCTTAGAATTGGGGAAGAGATTAACTCAGAGAGGTTACCCTGACCATATATGGCAAGATGCACAGAGGAGAATGAGGAATCAGACCAGTCAGCTTAGAAATGTAAGTAAACCAACAGGTAAAAAGTTCACGTTTTGTTTCAAATATGGCCCTATGGACCAACAGATTAGGGCAGCCATCAGGAACAATTGGCACCTGTTGGAAGGGGAGAATACTTTGGCTGAAGTGGTAGCTAGGGGGCCCCTAATCTCCAACAGAAGGAGTACCCGAATTAGGGATGTCTTAGTTCGGAATCGTATCACAGACAATAGGGCTAGGAATTGGTTAGAGCAGGCCACACCCCGGGGTAACTATCGATGTGGACATTGTTCACATTGTAGACAACATGTCACCGGTAGCATTATCAGGGTTGGACCAGTGGAGCATAAAGTTATGCAGCTCATCACATGCCAAACTAAAAACGTTGTATACGTGATTTGGTGTCCATGTGGCAGATTTTATGTAGGAAAAACTATTAGGTGTCTGTACATACGTTTTAGAGAACACTGTAGGTCTATCATTACAGGTAAAGGAGTACCTAGGCTTATTAGCCATATACACGACATGCACGGTGGTAATGCAGCAGTTATGACTTTTGCCGGTATGGAACAGGTTAAAATGCCTACAAGAGGGGGTGACCACCATAATCTCCTATTGAGACGCGAATCCGAATGGATTTTGCGGACAGGTGCTACGGGTCCTGCAGGACTCAATGAAAAAATAGATATGGCGATCTTCTTATGAGGCACATAGAGCCCGCGAGCATGCCGGTCCCCTCTAGGTATGGGTTTGTTATACCGTAGGTGTGGGTCCCTACGTATTGTATCCTTCCCGACATTTGATTAGAGATTGAGCTTGCCAGGTCCCATTCGGACCATGGAGGGTATAGAAGATAGAGACCGTGGTATATATTATTGTGGACATATTACTGGGGATAAATCCTCTTTTGGTATTGTTGGATAAACTTATATCTCACCTGTTGGTCGATGGGATCGGCTAATATACCGCAGAGTAAGTGCATATGGTGAACGTTACGCTGGTTTCGCGGCGGTATTATCACTTTTTCAGAAACAGCAGGTAGGTAGGGATATTATGACTTTCAGGTATAGACTGCCCGCTGGTTTAATGTGTCAGTTTCTATTGTAAGTCAGCGTATTCATATGGAGGTGACATTTGTTCTTTTCTTTAGTTTTTTCTCTGTTCATTATCTTGTATCCGTATAAGCCTTTTGCTACATATGAATGTTTTTTAACGTTGCTGTTTTTACAGCTAATTTTACTGTGTTTTTATGTTTGTATGATCAGTGGGCGGAGGGAGGCCAGAGGGAGGTGCGGGGCTCCGTGCTCTTCTTAAGGCGTCACGTCCGTCCACTGATTGAACCCGTGGAAGCACCGGCCAGGTGCGAAACGGCCGTCGTTCAGCCCTCACATTCCTTTGGAATACACCCCCGTGCCATGATATTGTTGCACTAATAAAGTTACCTGCACAGAAGATTGGTGAGTGCTGCCGTACTTTCTTTATATTTATTATTGATCGGTTGGTTTCCGACCATTGGGACCTGCATCATTTGGCAGAACGGGGCACTTTTATCATTTTTTTTTTTTTTTTTTTTTTTTAGAAAGGAATGTCAGTGCATTTTCTTGAGCGCAGCTCCCTTTATTCCCAGTGGGTCAGTTGAGTACTGCACTAAGCTTTTTCCGACATGCCCCACAAAAATATGGTAAATAGTGCGGTGATCGAACGTTGACGTGCTGCTCCATTTTGTAATGAAGATTTTAAAATTCCCTGTTGTGACGATCGGTGTGGGTCCCAGTGGTCGGACCCCCACTGATAAGTAAATTATCACCTGTACGGTTCTGTCTGCTTCAGTTTAATATTTTCATAAGTGAAGTTGGAGGGGATCATTGTTGCATATGATTCAGCGTGACTACAACAGATGTGGCGGCATACAAGAATTGGGTATATTCGAATTCACCAAGCTCAAGCCTTTGTTCTGATAGGAGATACCGTATATCGTCATGAAAGGTCTCTGGCCTTTCCCTCTCCCCCTTGGATCAGTGGTGTCTGGCAGTGAGTGATTGCCCTCCTCCTCAGATCGGAGATGTCTGGCAGTGTGTGTTTGCCCTCTCCCGCTTGGATAGAAGGTGTCTGGCAGTGCGAGATTGCCCTCTCCCCCTTGGATAGAAGGTGTCTGGCAGTGCGTGATTGCTCTGTCCCCCTTGGATCGGAGGTGTCTGGCAGTGCGTGATCGCCCTCTCCTATTTAGATCGGCGATGTCTGGCAGTGCGTGATTGCCCTCTCCCTCTTAGATCGGAAGTGTCCGGCAGTACGTGATTGCCCTCTCCACTTTAGATCGGATATGTCTGGCAGTGCGTGATTGCCCTCTCCTCTTTAGATCGGAGGTGTCTGGCAGTGGGTGATTGCCCTCTCCCTCATAGATCGGAAGTGTCCGGCAGGACGGGATTGCCCTCTCCTCTTTAGATCGGAGGTGTCTGGCAGTGGGTGATTGCCCTCTCCCTCTTAGATCGGAAGTGTCCGGCAGGACGGGATTGCCCTCTCCTCTTTAGATCGGAGGTGTCTGGCAGTGGGTGATTGCCCTCTCCCTCTTAGATCGGAAGTGTCCGGCAGGACGGGATTGCCCTCTCCACTTTAGATCGGAGATGTCTGTCAGTGCGTGATTGCCCTCTCCTCTTTAGATCGGATATGTCTGGCAGTGCGTGATTGCCCTCTCCTCTTTAGATCAGAGATGTCTGGCAGTGGGTGATTGCCCTCTCCCCCTTAGATCGGAGATGTCTGGCAGTGGGTGATTGCCCTCTCCCCCTTAGATCGGAGGTGTCTGGCAGTGCGTGATTGCCCTCTCCCCCTTAGATCGGATATGTCTGGCAGTGCGTGATCGCCCTCTCCTATTTAGATCGGAGATGTCTGGCAGTGGGTGATTGCCCTCTCCCCCTTAGATCGGAGGTGACTGGCAGTACGTGATCGCCCTCTCCTAGTTAGATCGGAGATGTCTGGCAGTGGGTGATTGCCCTCTCCTCTTTAAATCTGAGGTGCCTGGCAGTGCGTGATTGCCCTCTCCCCCTTAGATCGGAGGTGCCTGGCAGTGCGTGATTGCCCTCTCCCCCTTAGATTGGAAGTGTCTGGCAGTGCATGATTGCCCTCTCCCCCTTGGATCGGAAGTGTCTGGCAGTGCGTGATTGCCCTCTCCCCCTTAGATCGGAGGTGTCTGGCAGTGCGTGATTGCCCTCTCCCCCCTAAAACATATGGCCACAGTAATGCCCCCTAAGCTAAATTTAGGAGAAATAAAGGAAGACGAGGGAGCATGCTGTCGGCTAGACTTCACTGCCCCTATAGAGGACTGGAAAAAGATGCAGAATAAAAATCTAAACATAATATAGCACTAGATTTTATTCACATTCTCAATAAAACCTAACGTAAAGGAAAAACCCATGGGTAGATCAGGCATGAGAAATGCACGTGTGTGGTAGGGGCTTCAAGTCTGGTGTCAAAGTGGAAGAAGAAGCAATTGTGCATGCATACAATATATAGGAGATACGTAAAATATAAAAGAGGCAAAGGGCTAATAGCCAAATAATTATCAAGGTATTGATAGTAGGTTATAGTAGACAAGGGGCTCACCAACAACTAATATATTTAAAATATACCTTTATTTCCATCATTTTAAACAAACACAGCAAACAAAAACTAGTAATGCCCTACCAGGCCAAAAAATGTATGGTGGTATGCTAATGGGGAAACCACGATAAATCCCTAGGTTACCCTATCACTCCCTACTTCACCCCTACCTTGCCATGGAGGTTGGCACTCCAACTTGAACGCAAATTGGCGCCCCCGCTCAACAATGGCTATCCTTAGATTCTCCCTATGATTCCCTGACTATCAGCAGATGTGCCACGAAACATCAAAGGTTGCCAGAGCCCACAACTGACTAGTTCAACAGATGTATCACTAACAAGGGATAAACAGTGCGTAATGCAAAAATCAATTAATGGGGGAGAAAATTGAGGGGTTGGGAGTAAAATTTTATTAAATCTATAGTACAGTTCCCCAGGTTAGGGTTAAACGTCAATCTAGAATCAAGGGCTAGCCATCTTTGAGCAGGGGGCGCCAATTTGCATTCAAACTAGGGTGCCAACCTCTGCGGCAAGGTAGGGGTGAACTAGGGAGTAATAGGGTAGCCTAGGGATTTATTGTGGTTTCCTCATTAGCATACCACCATCATTTTTTGGCCTGGTAGGGCATTACTAGTTTTTATTTGTTTAAAATAAACAAAGGTATATTTTAAAGGGCGAATAGCCCCAATACATTAGCCACTACATATACAGATAATGATGAAAGAACCTCAAAGAGATCAATGCTAAATGTAAAATGTAGTAAGAGACGGATACCTGAATATATACCAGGATTCAGAGGACTAGGTAGCCATGATCAAGAAGATACATGCTGTATGTTCACCCATCCAAGAGCAAACCGAATGTGTGTTTTGCAAATAATAATAATAATAATAATAAATATATAGCGCCAACATTTTCCGCAGTGTTTTACAGTCTAGGGAGGTATCCTGACATATTCATGTTTGGTATCTTTGTGTTTTCGGTCCTGTGATGTTGGTGCTTTGGGACATGCCAACTAACCAGCAATCACCTTCTAGGATTGGTTCACTGCCCCTATAGTGGCAATATTGGATCGAGGAACCTCCATCATAACAGATATTCTTCCTCTGATTACAGGTAATCTCCTGACATCTCAGTTCTGAACGATCTCAGATGGCCCTCTAAAGAGAAGCAAATTGAGAATGCCAAACTGGGAGGACTGGGAACATTATTTTTACATCACTGCCTCATATATTACTGTTCCTAGAACACGGGAGAAGCAAAAATAGAAGTCTTAATATAGCTGTAAAATCTAGTTGATTGTTCTTTATTATAGGCTTTTGGTGATGGTAATTTTTGAAGATGATTCCTACCACGTAATTATACATCTACCCTTCCTGAGATGACTAATGGGCTTCTGCGCACAGCTGTGCTGTGATTCAGGCTCTTGTAGGACAGCGCACACTGATAGAAGCGTGGATCACTCGATACATCTATTTTTGTTTTTTTCGTGTGTCTTATTTACATGTCTGGGTCCAATCAGTTTTGGCACGCTCACGTTTGAAAGGTGTGGTGGTCTTATGGTTTATATCGTTTAGCATGATAGGTGGCGGCAAATGCTTTCTGAATATTCTTTATGGGGAATCTTTAGTTTTCATACAGCAATGCTTGAAAGCCATGAGCGATTTCCTTCCTAATGGAGTCAGTGCAGCCTTTGTCTGGCATAAATACAAGCGACTTCTCACCTCATTTTTCTCATTAGCAAACATTAGCAGAACATCGCATTTCACGTAGGGAAAGACTTACTTTAAGCATTCTGACTATGGAAAATCAAGTTGCTGTATAAGAGGATCCTTATTCTGAAGTGCATTTCCATTAGCTACGGCTTGTAAAAAAAGGAAAACTGAAGCCAGCACCCAAAATTGATAAAACCTTTATATTTATTTCTTCCAATTAAAACATATACAGTGTATAATAGCTTTCCAAAAAGAGGAGATATCAATTATTCAAGCATAGCCCTGCCATAAGTTTTCATCAGTCCATTATATGCCTATGGAATGAAGCCCGCCATCATCACAGTTCATAAATCTACATTACTATCTCAGTGGCTGGCATGTGGATTTGTTTTCTGTAGCGGAATAGACTAACTATTCCTTGTTGTTGTCCCTTGCACTGTTCTGCCCATGTCCTCATCTGAACTGTGAGTCATTTTTCCATGTTTAGTGGATGTTACCCATTATATTTCCTAATTTAGATGGTAAATCAACTTGTAAGTTCCAGCATGTCATAGATTCATAAAGCATTATAATACATTTCCTGGTAAAGTGTATTGTACTGCGGTGTGAGGCCGCACATGTCTAGTCGGAATGTGGCCAGAAGAATATAAATGACATACTTGTGGTCATGTGACCGCCTGTTCTAACTGCCAATACCAGAGAATCCTGACAGCGTGCGGTGTTCTCGCTGCGAGGATTTACAAGTCTGCAGACTTTTAGCAAAAGATCGGACAACACCTTTAAAGTAATTTTGTCACCAAGTTTTTGCTACCCCACCCGGGAGCAGCATGATACTGTAGTTTTGATGAAATTCCTGATTTATCTGTTGCAAATCTACCAGTTATCTGAAAGCTGAGCTCTGTACAAATTCACCCACACCAGTGATTGACGGCTTTCTGTGTACACTATGCATAGGCAGAAAACTGCCAATCACTGGTGGGTGTAGGGTTATACAGAGCAGGAGATTTACTTGTCTTGTAATAATAATCTCCTGATGGTAAAACAGGGATTTTATCAAAACTACAGCACTCAGCCCAGTAAATAACACATCTTTGGAATAAGAGTCTCTGTCTCTACAACATGCTGTTGTCAGGTTAGGTGGCAATCAACTGGTGACAGATCCCCTTTAAGCTTTGAGCTCAGATTTGACCATTATAACGTAAGTAGTCTATATACAGTGGGAACGGAAAATATTCACACCCCTTTAAATTTTTCACTCTTTGTTTCATTGCAGCCATTTGGTAAATTAAAAAAAGTTCTTTTTTTCTCATTAATGTACACTCTGCACCCCATCTTGAATGAAAAGAAACAGGAATGTAGTAATTTTTGCTAATTTATTAAAAAAGAAAAACTGAAATATCACATGGTCATAAGTATTCAGACCCTTTGCTCAGTATTGAGTGGAAGCACCTTTTGTGCTAATACAGCCATGAGTCTTCTTGGGAATGACGAAGTTTTTCACACCTGGATTTGGGGATCCTCTGCCATTCTTCCTTGCAGATCCTCTCCAGTTCCGTCAGGTTGGATGGTGAATGTTGGTGAACACACAGTAGAAGAAATGCTAGCACAGGCTTCCTGTATCCGTTGTTTCAGATGCTGCACATCTTGTATCTTCACAGCATAGACAATTGCCTTCAGAAGAAACAACGGATACTGGAAGCCTGTGCTGGCATTTCTTCTGCTGTGTTGCTATCAGTGTGTCATGTGTGGTAGAAGATGGTTGCATTGACAATCCATCACAATGGGCAGCACTTTGAACACATTTTATAAGTGGTCATAAACTTGTAAATAACTCATGAAAGAATAAAGTTACTTTAAAACCAAGTACACCATTGTTTGTCTTGTGAAATTCTCAATAAGTTTGATGTGTCACTTGACCCTCTTTCCCATTGGAAAAAATAAAGTTGGATCCAAAATGGCTGACTTCAAAATGGCCGCCATGGTCACCACCCATCTTGAAAAGTTTTCAAGTTTTCCCCCTCCCATATACTAATGTGCCACAAACAGGAAGTTGATTAAGGAAAAACAGGAGGGCACCACCCATAAATTTGTTGGACAAGAGAGTTCACCATGGGCCTGGGAACAAACATGACTGAATCAAGAAAAGATCATGCCCATATAAACGGGAACACCTCAATATATATGAAAAACTCAATGCTTTATTAGTAGAAAACAACACACAGCACAAAAAAAATGTTAAAAACACTTAAAATTGCAAAACATGCAAAAGATACCTTTACAAAAATCATGCACTATTATAGGGGCAATGATAGCTCACACCAATAGTCCACCCCCCAAAAATGGCATATACACAAGCGATATAATGTGCACAATTACACAAATTCTACAAAGAGGGTTCCCAGATAACATTCAATCCTGGTATAAATAAACCAACATTAAGCAGCTGAAAAACAAGTGTGATTACACAAGTATCACAGTACCATATGGGTTGAAGAGAGTGTAGTTGGTATGCTAGCAAAGAAGGTTATAATGCAGAGTAAAGGGAGGTGGAAGCGAAGGGGTTGAGATGGGAAAAATGCCCCATTCTAAAATTAGTATACCCTGCCATCCATGGACCATGGGTTCAGCAAGAAGAAACCAGCATTGATGAGGTGGAGCAAGCGGTGTGGGATAGGATCCAAACAGGAAGTTGATATCACCAACCATTCCCATTTTATTTAGGTGTATCCATATAAATGGCCCACCCTGTACTTTGAAATATATAATATCTTCAGTACTGTTAAAGGCTTGTTAAAAGGTTGAATATCGACATGTAGGGTAGCTAGCTCCAATAGTTGGCATTTCTAGGAATCTTTTTGGGGGATAAATCAAATTTGTACACTTTTTTTTTTAGCATAGAGCATTTCTAAAAGGCCCAAGGTTTAGCAGATAAAAGTGTGCAGTGAACTCACTGAGCTGAACTGCGGTGAACTAACTTTTTCTCACGGTGCCGAGGCCACCAAAGTTCAGCCTGGCTGGGAACGCAGCCTCAGTGACTGGAGGTAACCTCAATGACATCACCGCTGCTCACTGATACTGCGCTCGCAGCAGCTCATTCATCAGTGGTTCTCAGCCTGGATGGTCGCATCTTGGCACCGTCCAGGTTGAAAACTGTTAATCCCCAGACATGGATTACTGCATGGGACAGAACGACGGACAGGTGAGGGATATTGTTGTTTTTTTAAGACAAAAATTTTAGCAACGTATTAGGCTGTGTGCTATTTCAATACAATGAGTGCTTTAGCAGGAGATTGTCACTCTCCGAACTATACAGCTCGCCCTTTCTTCCTGGTGCACCTCTGTCCCCAGCTCTGATTAGCTTACTGTAACTATACAATATGCACAGAAAGCTGTGATTTGGGCAGGGTGAGGCTACTTTCAAACTAGCGTCGGATTCAGCCCGTCGCATTGCGTCGGGCCGAGATTCCGACGCTAGCGTTTGATGCGCCGCACAACGGGTGCAGCGGATGCATTTCTCCGGCGCATCCGCTGCCCCATTGTGAGGTGCAGGGAGGTGGGGGCGGAGTTCCGGCCACGCATGCGCGGTCGGAAAAAGCGGTCCGTCGGCAGCAAAAAACGTTACATTTAACGTTTTTTGCTCCCGGCGGTCCGCCACAACACGGCGCAACCGTCGCACGATGGTTGCGACGTGTATCAATACGTCGCAATGCGTCGGTAATGTTACTCTATGGGGCAAAAACGCATCCTGCAAACAACTTTGCAGGATGCGTTTTTTCCGCTAAACGACGCATTGCGACGTATGGCAAAAAACGCCAGTGTGAAAGTAGCCTTAGCTTTCTGAGCTCTGCTGCACCCAGTAAACTAAGTGATACATCATTGGAATCAAGATCTCTTTTCCCACATCATTATGCTGCTCTCAGAGCAAAACCCTGGTGACAGCTTCCCTTTAAGGACAGCCAGTCACAAAGACTATTTAATTGTTAAATAGCTGAAATGTTTTAGATTGAAACATGCTGTAATGAAGCTGAGTGCTGCCAATATTCTAGGCGCAGCACTTTATTTTAGGAAGTGATGAGACGTCTCGGTAGGGTAGCAGCAGCAGGTGCTCTCACTATCCATACATTTTTTACCCAAGCATCTGAATGTGCTGACTACTGTGGTATTGCAGAATGAACTATTATAGTTTAGTATATGTTCTTTTAAATAAGATACGTTATTTGGCAACCAGAACCGTATTTGAGGCTGCCAGGTTTCATTTCACTCTGACACCAGTTTTTCCTCTGAACAAGAGTCAAGAATCCTTGTCAGGTTCCAAATTCTAATAAATTAGATGTGAGATGAATCATAATATTCATTTATTTAAAAGTCTGGAAATGAAACATTCTGGTGCGACACGGCTAGCAGATGGGCCAGTTATATATACCGTAATTCAGATGTAACTGTGCGTGATGAAAGAGTGTAATGATAAAAGTATCTGAATCAGTGTGCCTGGATCCATAAGAAGTATCTCCCTGCTGTTGGAGAGAATAGACAAAGGGTTTAATCTGGGAACAAGGAGCTAAGGTGCCTGACCATCTATTAAAAAACATTATGATATAAAAAAAATCACATGTACAGGGGGTGCGGAAAGTATTCAGACCCCTTTACATTTTTCACTCATTGTTTCATTTTAGCCATTTGGTAAATTCAAAAAAGTTCATTTTTTTATCATTAATGTTCACTCTGCACCCCATCTTGACTAAAAACAACAAATGTAGTAATTTTTGCAAATTTATTCAAAAAGAAAACCTGAAATATCACATGGTCATAAGTATTCAGACCCTTTGCTCATTATTGAGTAGAAGCACCTTTTGAGCTAGTACAGCCATGAGTCTTCTTGGGAATGATGAAGTGTTTCACATCTGGATTTGGGGATCCTCTGCCATTGTTCCTTGCAGATTCTCTCCAGTTCCGTCAGGTTGGATGGTGATCGTTGGTGGACAGCCATTTTCAGGTCTCTCCAGAGATGCTCAGTTGCGTTTAGGTCAGGGCTCTGGCTGGGCCAGTCAAAAATGGTCACAGCGTTGTTCTGAAGCCACTCCATTGTAAAGGTACTGTCACACATAACGATATCGTTAACGATGTTGTTGCTTTTTGTGACGTAGCAGCGATATCGTTAAGGAAATCGTTATGTGTGACAGCGACCAACGATCAGGCCCCTGCTGGGAGATCGTTGGTCGCTGAGGAAAGTCCAGAACTTTATTTCGTCGCTGGCTCTCCCGCTGACATCGCTGGATCGGCGTGTGTGACGCCGATTCAGCGATGTCTTCACTGGTAACCAGGGTAAACATCGGGTTACTAAGCGCAGGGCCGCGCTTAGTAACCCGATGTTTACCCTGGTTACCAGCGTAAACGTTAAAAAAACAAACACTACATACTTACCTTCAGCTGTCTGTCCCCGGCGCTGTGCTTCTCTGCGCTCCTCCTGCATCCTGTGTCAGCGCCGGCCAGCCGGAAAGCACAGCGGTGACGTCACCGCTCTACTTTCCTGCTGACCGGCGCTGACAGTGCAGAGGAAAGCACAGCGCCGGGGACAGACAGCGGTAGGTAAGTATGTAGTGTTTGTTTTTTTAACGTTTACGCTGGTAACCAGGGTAAACATCGGGTTACTAAGCGCAGCCCTGCGCTTAGTAACCCGATGTTTACCCTGGTTACCAGGGGACCTCGGCATCGTTGGTCGCTGGAGAGCTGCCGGTGTAACAGCTCTCCAGCGACCACACAGTGACGAAACAGCGATCGACATCGTTGTCGGTATCGCTGCAGCGTCGCTGAGTGTGAAGGTACCTTTATTGTAGCTGTGTGCTTAGGGTCATTGTCTTGTTGGAAGGTGAACCTTAGGCCATGTCTGAGATCCGGAGTACTCTGGAAGAGTGGAACTGCGTCGAGCGCAACATGTTGCATTTTGTTGCTGTCGATGCAGCGTCAATACGACACATGCGGGGGCATCCGCATACATTCTCATGGCCTGCGTACCCAATGTTAAAGATAGGTAGAGCAGGACGCATGCCGACGTAGGCGGAGCTGAATGGAAGAGGTGCGGCAGTGGGTGGGGCTTAACGGAGGAAGTACGCAGCCCTCCGCAGCTCTGCCCAACGCAAGTGTGAAACCAGCCTTACACATTGCTACAATGAAAATGCAGGATTTGTCAGGACTGCAATATTCCTTCAGTTTCCATCAATAATCTGCTTTACCATGGTGAAAATACCTATGGCGTTATAATTGTTGTGGTTAAGCCTATAATGAATGTGGATTTACATTTTGCCACTTTTGGATAATGTGTCTGACATCTTGGTGACATGTCCTCTTTTGTCTTTACAGTGTCCATGGACAATATCGGAGAGAAAGGTGAGTCTGGCGTTTAATCAGCTTTTCCTATAAATAGTAATATTCATTGTGGATCATCATTATTCACGTCATGGCCAAATCTTTGTTGGTGATTTTGTGGTCGGTCTATATTGAAAGTAAATCTGCTGTCTCTTCTCCTCCTCTGTCCTTGTCCACCACTGATCGGAAGTAACAGGTTATGCATTCTTCATCACTTCCCACAAAGTACACCGGCTCCATTCTCAGAGTAGGGCACAGTAATGAGGAAAGATCTTTGATGGCTGCAGACACTAGACTATGGCCAAGATTCATCATTGCGGTTTCTCCACTTTTCTGGAGAAATTTATCCTTTTTATTTACTTTTGTATTTTTGTGCATTATTCTCTATACGTTTTGTACCACTTTTTAAGCCATCTTTCGTTTTCAAATAGTCTTTTATGTTTCTTCCACAACTTTGCTTATCCAGATTAATGAAATGCGATTTTTACCTAATGTCATATTTTTTTTTTTTTTTGTTTCAATAATTTTTATTTGAATTTAAAGATTAATACATAGATCTCCCAACATAGGAGTTTTGATAGTACAACAAAAAGTCACTCTTACATCACTAGTGTCATGTAATAACTATTATAATAGACCTTTGTGTACCTACATATAAGACAGGACAGGACAAAGACAAGACAGAAACAAAAGGGGAAGTGGGATAGGGTATGAATCATATGTAATCCATTTTACAATATTCTTTACCGCACCGCAGTATACTCTAGGTTAACACCAACAGAGTTCAGGTTTTAGTTTACAACTCATAAAGAGAGAAAATCAGCAGAACCCACACATCCATATTTATCACAAAATAATAATTTACGGTCTCTAGGTCTCATCTCACGAAGAAAGTGCAAGGGCATGCGTCAATTGATCTCCTGAGTTCAGTTCCAGCCACGGGTTCCACACCCGGAGAAAGTGGTTCCAATTGTCAGTTCTCGTTGCTTGGATGCGCTCATACAACATAATTGTACTCATTCTAGCCGTGACTTGGAGTATTGAAAGTGACGGTGTCTTCCATTTTGACGCTATGTATATTTTAGCCGTCATGCTCAATAGGATCACCATTCTAAAGAGTATTTTGGACAGTCCTTGTGGCTTTAATCCAAATAAATAAGTCCGTGGATCCAATGGTATCTCTCTTCCTACCATCTTATCGATCATAAGCTTCACCCCCTCCCAGAGACTCACCACCACTGGACACGTCCACCAAATATGTCTCATATCTCCAGGTGCATCGCAACCCCTAAAACACCTGTCCGAGACATGAGGATAGATGGCATGAAGTCTCGTGGGCACCTGGTAGGTTCTGTGAAGAACTCTGAGAGACGATTCAACCAAAGTTACCTGATGAGAGCCCCTAGATAAATTGTCACAGGAGCGCCACCATTCTTCCAACGACATCTTAAATCCCAGATCCTCCTCCCACTGGCCCATGAATCTTAGTTTTCCCTCCCCCTGTGTTGTAGCAAAGGATGAGTACAATAAGGATATGGCCCCCCTTCCCAGGGGGTCACTCGAGCATTTTTGTTCAAATCCTGTTAATCTAAAGGGGTTTCTGCCCGGGACACTTCTTTTCACAAAGTCAAGGATTTGGTTCATGCGGAACATTTCTCTGACTGGGGGCTCATATTTTTGAATAAATTCCTGCCTGGTCAGGGCGATATTGAACGGGGAGCAAAGGTGTTTAATTGTGGTTAGGCCTTTCAGGATCCACCAGGAGAAAGGCCGAGGGTCAAGCCCCGGTGGAAACGTTGGATTGTTAAATAGTGAATTTAACGGTGAGTCCCTGGACTGCAAGCTATTCTTAAATCTCTCTTTCCTCCAGAGGAGCAAAGATTGTGCTGCAAAGGGTGCAATGGTAGAGATTTGTTTTGGTAATTTCGCTTCGGTCCATAGTAAACCCAATAGGGAATAAGGTTTTATTAAAAATGACTCCAGGTGGACCCATCTAGGCTTGTCTGTTGACGAACAAATTCTGGTCAGTTGGGCAATCTGGGCAGATTTAAAATAGTTCACAAAGTTGGGTAGAGAGAGCCCGCCCCTCTTCTTGTGCAGGAACATAATTTGTTGTTTAATCCTCGTTTTTTTCCCTTGCCAAATAAATCTAGAGATTTTGGAATGTATGTCTTGCAGTACCCTTGGGGGAAGTGGCATAGGCAGAGATCGGAACAAATATAGAAACCTCGGGAGGGAGACCATCTTAATGGCATTTATTCTGCCTAGCCAGGACAGAGTCAATGAAGACCACCTAGACAAGTCTTTTTGAAAGGTTTCTATCAGAGGGGTATAATTCCATTTATACAGGGTAGATTTATTAGTCGTGAGATTAATCCCCAGGTAGGTTAAGTAGCGTTCCCTTTTTTTGAGGCCAAAATGAGACACTAAGTGTGACTGAGTTTTTTCTGGTATGTTCAGGAATAGAGCCTCTGATTTTTCAATATTTATTTTAAGCCCTGATAATACTTCAAAGTCATGAAGTAGTGAAAACAAACTTGGGAGAGTGGTGTGGAGGCTAGTGAGAGATAAAAGCAGATCGTCAGCGAATAAGCTGACTTTATACTGTTCTCCCAAATTAGTTGGCCCTAGTATATCCGGACTACGCCTTATAGCCTCCGCCAAGGGCTCCATTGCTAGCGCGAATAACGCTGGTGAGAGGGGGCATCCCTGTCTAGTTCCTCTCTCTATATTTACTGGTGTAGGGTGTAATGATGGTAATTTGAGATATGCTGTTGGCCTGTCATATAGTAAGGTCAAACAATTTATTAATTTTTGAGGTAGGCCGAATATTGATAATATCTTAAAGAGATATGACCACGATACTGAGTCGAATGCCTTCTCTATATCCAAAGCCAGCAACATGGTGGGCTGTAGGGAATTAGCTGCTGTGTGTATTATATTTAAGTTGCGCCTTATATTATCTGGCCCCTGTCTCCTAGGAATGAAGCCTACTTGGTCTCTATGCACAATAGAAGGGAGTACTCTGTTGATTCTGTCTGTAAGGATAGATGTGAATATTTTGAGGTCCACGTTGAGTAACGAGATGGGTCTATAATTTTTGGTTTGCTGATGATCCTTTTTGGGTTTGGGTATTACTGCTATATGCGCTATATAAAACTCAGGGGGCATTTGTGATCCACTTAATAATGCGTTGCAGTATTTTGCTATGTGTGGTGAAAGAATTTCCTTGTACTTTTTATAATAGGGTGCTGTAAGGCCGTCAGGCCCGGGGGCTTTATCAGTTTTTAGTTTCTGAATTATCTGATCTATTTCTTCTTCCGTTATATCGGATTGAAGAATTTGTGAGGAATGTTCACTAATTTTGGGGAGCGGGAGGTGCTGTAGGAACGACTCCATTAGAGGAGGTGGTGGGGAGGCAGGAGCTGCATACAATTTTTGATAGAAGGTGTGAAATTCTCTATACATTGCTTCTGGATGTGCTGAGACTTGACCACTACTACTCCTAATTGAATAGACAGTGTTCAAGAGTTCTTTTTGACGTAGTTGTCTTGCCAGTAGTTTGCTTGGTTTATTTGCCTGTCTATAGAAGGAAGCTTTTGTCCAAGCAAGAGCCCTTTCCGTTCTATGAGTAAGGACGGCATCTAATTGGAGTTTGACATCCCGTATCTGCTTAATTAAGTATCGTGAAGGAAGTTGTTGGTTTGCCTGTTCTAGGTTTTGTAATTTGGTCTCTAATTTAGTTTGAAGCTCAGTTCTGTTCTTTTTTTCATTAGTAGCCAACTTAATTAGGGTGCCCGTGATGAATTTTTTATGTGCTTGCCATATGTTTCCCGGGGTTGTTTCTTCATTCACATTAGTTTGAAAATAAAGCATAAGGTCGTTTCTAATTTTATTTGAGATCTCCGGGTCTGACAGCAGTGAGTCGTTTAAGCGCCATCTAAATAGTTTTGATGAATTTGTATTTAGTTTAAACACCGTAAAGACCGCATCATGGTCGGACCAGGAGGATGGAATGTGGCGTGAAAACAGAACTCCTGATAATGTGTTAGCGGAGGTCAGTTGCATATCTATTCTCGAATACGTTTTATGTACATTAGAGAAGAAGGTGTACCCTTTCTCGGTCTCATTCATCTCCCTCCAGACATCAACTATCCTATACTCTTTCATTAATCTAAGTATCCTTCTTCTATCCCCCTTCGTAATGTCCGTTCGTTTTTTTGCTGTGCAGTCAAGGGTGGGGTTCAGGGTGAAGTTGAAGTCACCACTCCAGATAAGGTGCTGATAGGGCATAGTCGCGATCTTGGTTAGTATTATTTTGAATACAAGTGTCTGAGTTGTTGCTGGCATGTAACTATTTATTATACAAATATTTTGCCCCTGAAGAGTACCGTACAAAATTATATATCTGCCTTCCGGGTCTATAATGGTATTATCAATCTGGAATGCTAGGTTATTTTTAAGGAGTATGGCTACCCCTCTGGTTTTATGCTCCCATGTGGCCAGGTAGTAGCGAGAGTAGCTTGGGTCAAAATATTTAAGGCTAGAGGTCCTTGAAAAGTGAGTTTCCTGCAAGCAAATAATGTCGGGTCTATGTTTATGGTAATCTATGAATGCTTTCTTACGCTTATTAGGTGAGTTAAAACCGTGTACGTTATGAGATATGATTCTACACATGGTTGTGAGATTCATTACCGCTCATCGACGTTGTTAAACTGATGGTAGATCTCATTTCTCTGTTTGGTGTTTGGTTCCGGCATGAGTTGAATTGTGGGGTACAATCATACCTGTAGAGACACACAAGGGCACAGACAACACAAGGGGAAATTAACACATAGAACAAGAAACATTTAAACAATAGGGTACAATACCCTTTGTTGGTGATATTCTGGGATCCCATAATTACAGGAGTCCCAGTTATCTTCCTAGTCTGGCAACACGTTTTGAGTCCCAGCAACCAAACCCTTGCTAATTGTTACTCTTATAAGGCAACCAACCAGCATCAAAACTCTACAGCCGGCCTCGGCAAGTCCCAGCCACCGGTTTGTTAACGTAAGATGAAGGTTCAAATTTAAGGCTCTTAGGCCAATCCTTCAAAATCTAACAATAGAGAAGGAAAAAAAACAAAAAAAAACAAAACAGAGGGGAACAACCGCTCCATGCAATTTCAAGTTATGTTCAGGTGGTCTGCAAACTCTGGCTCCTGGTTCTAGGAATCTGTGACCATTCTTTCTGTGGTCGTGGTCTTCTCTGTGCTTGTGAGGGAATGACCTCCGTAGCAGGGATTCCAGCTCTCTCTAGGGCTCTTCTTCCTTCTTCCAGGGATCGGCATATAAATGATTCATTGCCATAAGTGAATAGCAAGGCAAATGGGAACCCCCATCGATATTTAGTATTTTTTGCCTGGAGAGCGGTAGTAATCGGTTTTAGAGATCTCCTTCTGGAGAGTGTGGCAGGGGACAGGTCTGCATACAGCTTCACAGCGTTTGGTAGTCCTGGTAGGGCTGATAGATCCCTTGTTGCTGCTAAAATTTGGTCTCTTGCTTCTTCATAGTGCATTTTAAGCACTACGTCCCTAGGGAGGTCTGCTATGCGTGGCTTGCCCAGGGCTCTATGGATCCTAGTAATATGAAGTTGCGCTGGATCAGCTTCAGGGAGCAGAGTCTTAAAGAGTGTCATTGCTGTGTCTTTTAAGGTCACTATAGACTCAGGGAGGCCTCTGATACGAATGTTACCCCTGCGGGATCTGTTCTCATAATCCTCGCATTTTAATTCAAGGTCAGTTATACGTTCAGCATGTGCTTTGATGGTCTCTTGATCCTCCTCTAGGGCCCCGCTCACCCCCTCCATTTTGTCTTCTAGAGTGGAAGTGCGCTGCAATATATCTTGCAGTTGTGTGGTGACATTTTGCATGGCTGATTTTAATTCAGTGCGAAAGGTTTCCTGTAGTGTTTTTATTAGCGCTGCATTGGGAGTGATTGTGTCACTTGCAGCGCCAAGCTCCTCGATCTCTGCTTCATTAGCTGCTAGCGTGGGCGCAGCTGGAGAGGAAGCCGTTGCTGCAGCGGCCATCTTACCCACGTTGCTGCTTTTCAGTAGCTCCTCGATCGTGCGACCTGCTGCCTGTCCCGTGCCTCCCTTCTTCGGCATGCTCACCGCCGCTGCTCCCGATGGTGAGTTCTCGCCCTGCCGGTACTTTTCGCCGCCTTTGTTGCTCGTTGTAGGGTTAAAATAGCTGACTGGGATGCGGAGCTCAGATAGTCATGTCTGACCGCTCCGAGGTCCGCGCATGCGCCAATGTCATATTTTTTTACGCATCTCACTCAGCTCTGCCTGGAGTAAGGTTTCTGCCAGAGTTTTTAATTTAATGCATTATTAGACAAGCATGCAATTTTTTTTGAGGGTTTGTGTCGTTTTGCGCTAAAACTGACAAAACCCCTCTCTTAAGAACAAAATTGAAGACCATTTTTGATTTGGCACCAAATTCGTACACTGTGTGCACCATTTTGAAGATTTTGGCAATTACTACTCAGCTAAAAAAAGAAAAGTGACTCCAAGAAATTGCAATAGGTGAATTAGGCCCTACGTGTAAAGTGTCATTTTTCAGCACTGCTAGTGGCCATTTTGGTTATTAGAGTAAACTGTAGCTCACATATGTCAAACTCTAACCCGCTGGCCAAATCTGACCTGCAGGGTGAGTAAATTTGGCCTATAACAACGGGCAGATCCTCTGAGTATATTTGGCCCAATGTGCGGGCGCAGGTCTCCCGGGTATATTTGACCTACGACACTGGGCAAATTTATCTCCCGATATCACGCTTTCACCCGGCATTGCACATTCAACTATAATGGCATCCTGGATGCAGATACAGTTGAAAGCACTGATGGAGGAGGGAGTGTCTGATGCTCCCATTGTCCCCCCTCTGTGCCTGATGTCTTGGCACCAGAACAGTGGGGGAACAAGGAGAGGGGAGCATTTAGTTTTTTCTAAAGTGGGTCCCATTATACTGTATGTAAAACTGTGATGCACTCCATACTGTATAAAGCACTCTGTGGGGCCTATTATACTGTATGGAGAACTATATGGGTCCCTTTATACTGTATGGAAGACTAAGTGGGGCCTTTATACTGTATGGAGCACTATTGGGCTCACTATACTTTATAGAGCACAATGTGTGGTCCATTAGTACTGTATGTAGCACTATGTGGGGCCATTATACTGTATGGAGCACTATGTGTGGCCATTATATTGTATGGAACACTATGTAAGGCAATTATACTGTACTAGATTGTGGCCCGATTCTAACGCATCGGGTATTCTAGAATATGCATGTCCCTGTAATATATGGACAATGATGATTCCAGAATTCGCGGCAGACTGTGCCCGTCGCTGATTGGTCGAGGCAACCTTTATGACATCATCGTCGCCATGGCAACCATTATGACATCATCGTCGCTGTGCCCGTTGCTGATTGGTCGAGGCCTGGCGGCCTCGACCAATCAGAGACGCGGGATGTCTACGTCCTTTATGACATCATCGTCGCTGTGCCCGTTGCTGATTGGTCGAGGCCTGGCGGCCTCGACCAATCAGAGGCGCGGGATTTCTACGTCGATGCTGTGCCGGTCTCTGATTGGTCGAGGCCTAGCGGCCTCGACCAATCAGAGAGCCGGGATTTCCAGGACAGACAGACGGAAAAACCCTTAGACAATTATATATATAGATGGTGCACTATGTGAGGCCATTATACTGCATGGATCACTGTGGGTCCATTATACTATATGGAGCACTTTTTGTGGCCCTTATACTGTATATCGCACTATGTGGGGCCTTCATACTGTATGGAAGACAATACAGAGCTCTGTTATACTGTATGGAGCACTTTTTATGGGGCCATTATCCTGTATGGAGCACTAAGTGAGGCCGTTATACTGTATAGGGCACTATATTGGGCCATTATACTGTATGGAGCACTATGTGGGGCCATTATACTGTATGGAGAACTGTGTGGTGCCTATTATATTGCATGGAGCACTATGTGCGTCCATTATACTGTATGCAGCAGTTTTTGTGGCCATCATACTGTATTGTGCACTATGTGGGACCATTATACTGTATGGAAGGCAATGCAGGACCCCGTTATATTGTATGCAGGACTATGTGGGCCCCATTATACTGTATGGAGCACTATGCCCGGCCTATTATACTGAATGGAGCTGTATGTATGCCCATTATATTGTATGGAGCACTTTTTGTGGCCATTATACTTTGTGGAGGACTGTGTGGTGATTACAGTTCAAGGATCATACTGTGATGGAGTCACCATTCCTTGTCGGGGAGATGAGGGAGGGGGTACAGTAGGATCATCATGTTGTCCGTGTGGAGGGGGGGTACTGTGGGGGTATCATACTGTTTTGGGGGGCACTTTTGTTTGCATCATACTTTATTATCTGTATTATTCAAGCTTTTTTATCCTTTATTGTTAAATATTTAAGTTAGGCCTTTGGGCCAATTTTTACTGCTCTTACATAATATATTATATTATTCCAATATTTTATTCTAAGATCTATTAATTAAAATGTACCGTATTCATGGAACAACCCCTTTAAGTTTGTTTCCATATGAACTAGTTCATCTCTGTAATTGATGATAAGGAAAAACTTCCACAATTGTTTACATTTTTTAATAAATATCAGTTAGCCCCCGACTTTGTCCAAGCTTTTCATTTTGTCCATTAATTGATTGTTACGCTCTTGATGTAACAGAACTTGCTGCTTTTCTATAAAACTGAATATAAACCTGACAGATTCACATTCGCTTTTTTACTAAATGGGAATAAGGAGTGAATTTCCTTTGCAGACTACATGCTGCTTCCTTCACCGATAACGCCTGGTCCTGTGCCAGAGAGCCGGACCGCCCCACGGCACTCAGTGATTACATGGCAGCTGCCCACAGCTTCCACTATGGAGAGTGCCGCATACTGTGGTATTATTGATCACTAGTGGTGCTGGCCGCCAGCAGATCCGATTAGAGAGAATGTCACGTGTTTAATTATTAATTTATTAGGATTATGCAGCGTATATGGACTATAAATTGTAGCTATGTACTTCTAAACCCTCCCCTGGGGCAGCCATATTGCGGGCACACTGACTGTATCACAGGGTCGAGTGCTTAGTGGCAGCTGCAGTGGATGGGGGTTAATTGATTGAAGAAGGCACCGCAGCCTTTGTGCGCTGTTGTTGAGGAAGAGTATTAATTAAATCGTAAAAAAACCCTCAGCTAATGTAATAACATTTTTAATGCTATCCTCCTAAGTTCCCAAGATATATCAAAAAGCGCAGCATCAAAAATGTGATAAAAAGACACTCAAATAAGCAAGTGGATCGCCCTCAAGGGCTGTGGGGTACTTGGGCCAGGTCAGACAGTTCTTAAAGGGGATGTGTCACGGCAGCAGTGACCTGGTCCGTGGCCCCGGGCGTCCAATAAAAGAGTCAATGAATTGAAAGGGCGAATAAAGTCTATAATGGATTGTAGTGTTGTAGGAATAGTGTTGCAGTTTCCACTTTACTCACAGTTCTCCAGTCCACAAACGCCAGCCGGATGGTGTGTTCCCTGGGTCAGTGGTCCAGCAAACTCCCAGGTAGATTGGGATGCACCTTTCCAGGACTCCTTTCATATGCCTTTCTCTGGCCGTCTGACTACACTTGCTTGAACTTCTCCTGCCCAGCGCCTTACCCACAGTGTCCCAAGCCAGCAGCCACGAACCTGGTCGGGCGACGTCTTCTCAGTCCCCTGGATTCTTTATGGCTGCCTTTTTGGCGAAGTATGGGTGGATGTGGCTGTGACTCTTGCAAAAGCCATAGCCTCCGGTTTCTTAGCTGAGCTTGAAGTATTCCACTTGGGGCCGGTCCCCTGACTGCGACCTGGTCCCTCCACATTTGGATACGGGCCCCATGGGTGGCTTCTGCACTTCCCATGCCCCTAGGACCCCTTCTTCCTCTCTCCTTCTCTGCAATCTCTCTATCTACGCCCAGGTGCCCTGACTGAACTGGTGTGTGTTGGATGTGAGTGTTAGAGTCCTAGGTGGTGTCCCCTCCTTACCTGAGAGTGGGATACCACACCTCTGGATGAGGTGCAGTACCTCTGTGGCGACTGGACCCCAGAGGAGCCACACAAGTAACCTACGGTAATTTAAATAATTGGTGCAAAAATGCTGCAGAAAAACTGCAACATCAAAAACTCATCAAACACTCATTGTTGGAATATAACCTAATGGTATGTGTATGGCTATGTTCACATGTTGCATTTTTTCCTAAGGCAAAACCTGCTCTTTTGGCAGTAAGAAACTTACCTCAAAAAAGCAGGTTTGGATTAGTTTTTGTTGTATTTTTTTTTTGCTTCCTTTTCTCAGAGTTGATTTGTCTATTGTGCATGATGATAAAGTTTACTGCATCAAAAAAATCTGATTCTACTTCATCAGGTCTTGGCACCAAAAATGCAGCAAATCTTGATACCTGTGTTTTTTGCAGCACTTTTACAGCATTTTTTGCCCTACCCATTGCTTTCAATAGGTGAAACATGCTGACAAAACGCTGAAAGAAGTGACATGCTACATTTGGCAAAAACCAAGGTATTGCATAATAAAACAAGCGGTGTGCATGAGATTTCTGAAATCTCATAGACCTTGCTGGTACTGTAAAATTTCCATAAAAAACACAACATGTGAATATAGCCTATCTGTTAAGAAGTTGCAGCAGAAAAATCTGCTGCAAAAACTGGAGTATTGGCAGGAAAACACTGAATAAAATACACTCGTTTCTGCTTACACTTTGTGATGCTTTTCCTTCCCATTCCTGAAAAACGCTGAAAGAAGTGTCCACCTGCAAATATTTACCTGCCTCAAATCTGTAAGGAAAAAATAAGCATCGTGTGCATGAGATTTCACAAATTTCATTCACTTTGCTGGGAGATTAAAAGGCCAGCAAAAATACACAGTGGAAAAGCACAATGTATGAATAATATTCCCTGAGCATTCCCAGACAACCTAGGGGTGATATTACATCATGGATGCATGACAAAGGGGTTGTCCTCTTTTAAGGATATTTGTTTTACTTAAATGCTGATATTTGGGCTAAAAAAATAATTTTTGCTATTGGATTTCATGTAACATTGCACAGTTTGCATTCTATAGCTTCTGAGTTGCACTGTCTTTGGCTGGCTTCAGAATGAGTTAACTAAGATGCCATCAGTGAGATTGTTCTGATAACCTCACAGGAGAGTATGAGAGTTTGTAACTTGTGTCTTTGGGGTTGCTCACATCTGTATAAAATCTGTATAAAATCAGCAAGTGCAATGTGAGAAAAGATCGCACTGCACTCGCACCAATGTTATTAAATGAGGTAGTGTTCATCTACGAGTTTTCCCTCACCTGGAATTGGGATGAGATAAAAATCGCAGCATGCTGTGTATGGTCGCGTAAAACGGCCGAGACTCATCAATGCAAGTCAACGGGTGTGATAAAAATCGCATGGTACACGAATCATGCATGTGCCGCCTGATTTTTACGCACACATTTCATAGGAAACCTGACATCAGCCGAGTACAGTAAATTTACAGCGTGAACCTTCAGAATAGATAGATAAAAATATCTCAGTGAGATATATAACTAGTGCAGTGCAGGTGTAGTTTTCTGTACATGTATTTAGCTAATAAATCTAATATTAAATGAAAAAAATATAGCATGGGGTCCCTCCCTTATTTTTTATGCCCAGCTGAGGGAAAGCGGACAGCTGGGGGCTGGTGTTATTATTTTGGCCAATATCCATGAAGCTTCTCAGCCTATTAATAACAGCTCATTGCTGTCTGCTTAGCCTCTCCTGATTATTAAAAAAGGGGAACCCACCAAAATGTGATTCCACCTGTTTTTAATAATCAGCAAAGGCTAAGCAGACAGCTGCGGGCTGATTTTAATAGGCTGGAAAGGGGCGATGGATATTGACTAATAACACCAGCCCTCAGTCGCCCCAGAAATGGCACATCCATTAGATGCGCCAGTTCTGGTGCTTAGGTTCAGCCCTTCCCGATTGCCCTGATGCGTTGGCAATCGTAGTAATGGTTTTGGGGTTGATTTCAGCTGTGTAATTATCTGTTGACATCAAGCTCAGCGGTTAGTAATGGAAAGGCATCTATAAGACACATCCATTATTAACCCCATAGTTAAAAGCAATAAACACACAAACAGAGAAAAGTCCTTCGTCCATATTCCGCTGCACTAATTTCCAAACTTCCCATCACTGGTGTTTCAAGAAACTTTCGCTAATCTTTACCTAGTTCGCAACCTCCACCAAGGCCGGTGTTGGAGGGACCATAGGAGATGCAACCAGAGTCGGCTCTGTAACCAAACATTACCGGTCTTTCCAAGCCTTTAATAGACTCAAATGGTAAATCTGCTTGGGTTTCCTCTTCCTGGACTGATATACCTTGTAGTTCACCTCACAATTTTTTCCGGACTTCATATGGGCTTTGCCACCTGGCCAAGAAGTTAGTGTCTGCGGTGGGTACCAAAACCAACACGCTATCCTCTTTTTTAAAGGAATTAACTGTGGCCTTTCTATTGTAATCTCGGCTCTGAGTTACCTGGGCATTCACGAGATGTTCCTTCATGATAGGCATTATAGACGTAATCCAGTCTTGCATACCCACAACGTGGAAGAGTATGGTACCTCCCGGATGGGGCGAACGTTAGATACAGCAACAACATATCCCAGTCCCTTCCATCTTTAGCTGCTACTTTTTTTTTAACATAGGTTTTAGGGTCTTATTAAATCTTTCTACTAGACCATCGTTCTGTGGGTAGTAGACTGACGTGCACAATTGTTTCATCTGGAGCTGCTTTCACAATTTTTTGGTGACCTGATCCGTAAGGATCTCCTTTGGTAGCCCAAGGTGGCAGAACATGGCAAACAGCTTTGGGGCAATAAGTTTCGCCACGGTATGATGAAGAGGAATCGCTTCTGGATAACGAACTGCATAATCCGCTACGACCAACATATGTTGGTGGCCCCGGTCTCATTTCACTATTGGCCCTACCAGAATCATAACAATTTGTTCTAAAGTTACCTCTACAACAGGCAGAGGAACCAGTGGACAACAGAAGTTTGCTGTGGGTGCGGTCAGCTGACATTCTGGGCATGACGCACACAAACTCTGAACCTCGGCTTAAACCCCGGGCCAAATGAACCGCTGCAGAATACACTCTTGTGTTTTTTTTAGCTCCCTGATGACCTCCCAGCATGTGTTTGTGGTCCATGTCAAGCACCTCCCGTCAGTATGATTAGGGCACTACCAGCTGTTCTATTATTTCATCACAGGTTTTGTCAATCTGGTATAATAACTCTTGGTTGACTTACACATGAGGAAAAACTGCCTCTTCACCAGGTTACGGTGCCACCCCATTTACCATTAACACCTTTTCTCGTGCCTGGGCTAATGTGGAATCCTGGAGCTGAGCTGTCCCTAAAGTACCTCAGGATACTTCCATCTTCGGAACTAATGTGGTCTTCTCGATATTCCCTGCCAAGACCTCTATGGTAAACCTAACGGGATTTCACTCTGTTCCTATTACGGTGAACTGCCCAGATATATCTTTACCTTGGCAGGGTTAATTTTTCTCTCTCATAAGGTCCAGTACAGGGGCAAGTCTCTTCCCCAAGCAGTCCCGTATAGAAGGGTCTTTACCACTCCCACTGTATATTTAATCTCTCCACACAGGGTGGAAAAAGATCAACCGTTAGATACTCCCAGAGGTCCCCGTGTATACACGACCCTGATTTTCTGACCTTTGGGGTTTTCCCCAGCAACCAGTGACCCATGGACAAGTGTCACTAGGCTTTAATCCAACAAACAAGGAGAAAATAATACCCGAAAAAATTCATAAATTATCTTATAGAAAATAAGCTTCAAGTAGACACATGAACATTAAACCCACAAAAAACACTTGACAAAATATGTATAATAACTAAACCAAAAATCACTATTAAATGCAATTAAAGACAAAAAGAAAAAATAATATTAAAAACAAGGGGAACAGGTCAGCACACATAGCACTATAACAGATCAGAAAGTACAAGGCGCCTTGCCTGTGAAGTCACGGACGGCGCCATCGTTGTGGCGAGACATGTGGCGGGGATGCTATCACCGCTGCGGCGCTCAAGGCGCCGATTCAAATGCGCCTTAGCAACTTTTTTGATTGGCTAAAGCTCCGGTGTAGATTGTATATAAACCATTAATGGGCCCTCCCACCCCATCACTCCCTGACGAAGCAACGTGTGAAACGCACGTTGGAGTGTGGGGTGGAGGCGCCAGCACATCCAGCATGAGCACTGGTTAGTATTACTGATTTTTTCATGATTTAAAAAATAAATTAATTGTAAATACCTGAACGGCACTATGCACTTTTTGGGACTGCCCTTGTGGATGATTCTAGGAATGCGATCGTGCTATTTATGCATTTACTTGCAATATATTGATATTATTGTATATTTTTTGCCACTGGTAATTTATTGTGCGGACAAATTATTGACATCTTGTTATGATTTCCTTTTTCTGCTGCTCATGCCTTCAGTGCGGACTCCTGTGAGAATAGGGAATCATGATTATAGTGACTGTTCCCCTTGTTTTTCTTTCAAAATATTTTTATTGAAATTTTAATTAAATAAACAGGAAATTCAAAATCAAATGGAGGGGAAGGGAAGTAGGGGGGGGGGGGGGGAAGCAAGGGGAGGTAAAGTAAGGAATGGACGGGAGGAAGGGGTTGGGATAAGAAGGTGGGGAAAATAGACCCCTATAGCAATAGGGGAGACAGGTATCGTATAGTAGATTAGAATAAACATAATGATTTGAACTGAAATTACACAGTAGGCTATTAAAATAACATAACTACTTTTTGTGTAGGTTCGCTGAGTGGACATCTAAGGCTATTGTCAGTAGGTGATAGAATACGAGGCCCTGTTGTGAGCTTTAAACTTGATGTATCTTATATGGTAGCTTATTATGTCCGGGAGTACCCTTGGGAGACCCCGCGACTGTGTGGGCGGCAAAAATATCTGGCTCATGATCAAAGCTAATTATTGGGAAGAAATACAACAATAACGTAGTAAAGATAGATGACAAAATGTGTAGGGCAGAACTGCAATTCAGGTGGGACCCTTGAAGGTTCTGGAAGGTTTCAGACCATGTTGCTGCAGGAAGGATAAACCCTCTATAGGGGTTGTGATATGAACAGTTCCGGACAGGAGTTTTACCAAAAGAGTAGAGGAAGGCGACCATGAATAGGCAAAGTGGGACCTCCGGAGCTCCCGTGTAATTGATGAAAAGTCTCGTCGCTTTTTCAAAGTGTCTTTAGACAG
This sequence comes from Ranitomeya imitator, assembly GCF_032444005.1. Classification (NCBI taxonomy): domain Eukaryota; kingdom Metazoa; phylum Chordata; class Amphibia; order Anura; family Dendrobatidae; genus Ranitomeya; species Ranitomeya imitator. Next base: position 1,116,327,537 of record NC_091282.1, on the reverse strand, counting down.
GTCTCTGAAAAATGTTAGGTGGCCGTAAGAGGAGAGCAGGAAGTCCTTTTCGGAGGAAAGATCAAATAGTTTACTCCTGACCCAGGCGGGGAAATAGGAGACAATAATGTCTCTTGGCACATCCAGTGGGAGGGACGAGGGTCTTTTAATTCGGTAGACTTTATCTATCATATTAGGTTCGTTGATGCCAGGAATAAATTTGGAGATCATTTTGTGGATGAAGTTTTTCAAGTGAGGGGGTTTGACAGACTCAGGAACCCCCCTGATTTTCACGTTGTTTCTGCGTCTGTGATCTTCAAGAGTTGCCAAGTTGCATTTGAGTGAGTCTATATCCCTTTGCAGACTTTCTAGCACATCCGAGGGCATAGGGGGGGTTGGTAAAAGATCTGAATGGGGAAGATCATAGTTCCCAGGGGAGAAGTCCTCCATACTGCTGTCAGAGGAATTTACAGAGGATGCGTATGAGTCTAGTGTTGGTGAAGAGTTGTCGCAGAGGGAAGACCGTGAGGAAGATATGGACGAGGAGGAATTAAGGCTTTCTGCAATGGATGTCAGCGCGTCTTTTATGTATGCCTCAGATGCTATATCCGTACAGGATGATCCAGTGCTTGACGGATTAAAAAAGAGCGCAAATTTATCTATTATTAGGGGTTGTTCGTCCATTTTTTTGTTGAAATGATCGCAGAAATCTTTCAATAAATTATCTATATCTTATTCTGTGGGGGGTCTTTCTGTAGCTCTCACCCCCTCTGTACTGGGGTAAGAGCATATAGCTTCTTTAGTGTTGTTCCCCTCCTGATTAAAACATTCACTGGGTCTCTGTAATGGCGCAGCCTGAGGGTAGTGATTTAATAGTGGTTCATCATTCGGTCTAGCCGGCGTTATTTCTGGGCCTCTGACCCTATGCCCCTGTGTCATCTGGGGTCTGGGTTGGGGCACAAACGCTGGGGCATCATAGTTTAGTGAGCGGCTGGCAGCCTGCCTTTTTACATTCCAGGCTGCAGTATCGCCGCGAGCTGTGTGTGTGTCAGTGGGCGGGGTTTCTGCCTCTCGTCTGCTCCCCTGCCCCGCCTGTATATGGAGTGCTGTGGTTCCGACTCTCATCCTGGAGTCCGTGCCAGCCCTAGGAGGAAATGCTGGGCTCCTCAGGGGTTTCAGTGTGTGGGCTGCCGGTCTCAATGGCTCACCTGTGTTGTCCTCTGTAGCCGGGTCTGTGCTTGTTCTTCTGTGAGCAGGGCCGCCGCTCACTGTGGGCAGAGTTGTGGGCGGGGTTTCATCCTCGCTTCTTCTCCCTGGCCCCTTCATCGCATGCAGTGTCGCTGCTCCGGGTCTGTTCCCGGAAGACGTGCCGGCCTGGGAGCATTGATCGGAGGGTCCCGGGGGTCCCGCAGCAAGGTTTGTCCGCAGCGCCGACTCACCCGATGTCTTTTACTGAGTCTGGCTGCGGCACCGTCCTACGGGGGAGGTGTCACCGTGCGCCGCCGGTGGAGCTGTGGGCGGATCCGTGGGCGGGGCCTCCTCCCTTCTCCTGCTCCCCGGCCTTGCTGGTTCAGGCGAGGCCGCTGCTTTGGGCCTATTCCCGGCCGCGGCGCTGTGTTGTCTAGGGGTTACAGAGGACCCCGGGGACTTCAGGGCGGGAGCCGCTTGTGGCGATAGCTCACCTGGAGCTTTTCCTGCCGCAGTGTCTGGGGTCATTTTCCTAAAAGCGGAGCCGCCGCGGTTTGTGGGCGGAGATATGGGCGGAGTCACAGTTCCTTTCCTGCTTCTCGGCTCCCCTGGCCTAAGCGAGTCCGCGGTTTTAGGCCTATTCATGGGGGTAGCTCCTGCTCGTACCGAGACACTGGAGGGTCCCTTGATTTTCCGTGCGGGAGCCGCTGTGGATGTGCGCCCATCTTGCGGACTTCTCTTGTCCGGGTCTGTAGTTGTAACCGGGAGTTTTGCTGAGTGAAGTCTTATGTCTTCTTGTGTGTGTGGGCCAGCAGAGGGGCCATTGCTGGAATCTACATGCCTTGGTAATGATTTTGCCGTTAATAAAGCTGCTTTTTTCATCTTGCGTCTTGTTCTTGGTCGCTTTATATAAAGTTTGAAGGGGTTTCTTCCCAAAAAGTAAACAGTTTGCTGCTAATAATGAGGGATTTTCTAGGAGCTCCTGTGTCACAGGTCTGCTCCTGATCCCCAGCAAGCCACGCCCCCCTGTTCCCCTTGTTTTTAATATTTTTTCTTTTTGTCTGTCCTTGTTTGGTGTGAAGAAATAATAAAATAAATTGTATTTAATAGTGATTTTTTGTTTAATTATTATACAGTACAGACCAAAAGTTTGGACACACCTTCTCATTTAAAGATTTTTCTGTATTTTCATGACTATGAAAATTGTAAATTCACGCTGAAGGCATCAAAACTATGAATTAACACATGTGGAATTATACACTTAACAAAAAAGTGTGAAACAACTGAAATTATGTCTTATATTCTAGGTTCTTCAAAGTAGCCACCTTTTGCTTTGATAACTGCTTTGCACACTCTTGGCATTCTCTTGATGAGCAAGAGGTAGTCACCGGGAATGGTCTTCCAACAATCTTGAAGGAGTTCCCAGAGATGCTTAGCACTTGTCCCTTTTGCCTTAACTCTGCGGTCCAGCTCACCCCAAACCATCTCGATTGCGTTCCGGTCTGGTGACTGTGGAGGCCAGGTCATCTGGCGTCATAGTAACATAGTAACATAGTTAGTAAGGCCGAAAAAAGACATTTGTCCATCCAGTTCAGCCTATATTCCATCATAATAAATACCCAGATCTACGTCCTTCTACAGAACCTAATAATTGTATGATACAATATTGTTCTGCTCCAGGAAGACATCCAGGCCTCTCTTGAACCCCTCGACTGAGTTCGCCATCACCACCTCCTCAGGCAAGCAATTCCAGATTCTCACTGCCCTAACAGTAAAGAATCCTCTTCTATGTTGGTGGAAAAACCTTCTCTCCTCCAGACGCAAAGAATGCCCCCTTGTGCCCGTCACCTTCCTTGGTATAAACAGATCCTCAGCGAGATATTTGTATTGTCCCCTTATATACTTATACATGGTTATTAGATCGCCCCTCAGTCGTCTTTTTTCTAGACTAAATAATCCTAATTTCGCTAATCTATCTGGGTATTGTAGTTCTCCCATCCCCTTTATTAATTTTGTTGCCCTCCTTTGTACTCTCTCTAGTTCCATTATATCCTTCCTGAGCACCGGTGCCCAAAACTGGACACAGTACTCCATGTGCGGTCTAACTAGGGATTTGTACAGAGGCAGTATAATGCTCTCATCATGTGTATCCAGACCTCTTTTAATGCACCCCATGATCCTGTTTGCCTTGGCAGCTGCTGCCTGGCACTGGCTGCTCCAGGTAAGTTTATCATTAACTAGGATCCCCAAGTCCTTCTCCCTGTCAGATTTACCCAGTGGTTTCCCGTTCAGTGTGTAATGGTGATATTGATTCCCTCTTCCCATGTGTATAACCTTACATTTATCATTGTTAAACCTCATCTGCCACCTTTCAGCCCAAGTTTCCAACTTATCCAGATCCATCTGTAGCAGAATACTATCTTCTCTTGTATTAACTGCTTTACATAGTTTTGTATCATCTGCAAATATCGATATTTTACTGTGTAAACCTTCTACCAGATCATTAATGAATATGTTGAAGAGAAGAGGTCCCAATACTGACCCCTGCGGTACCCCACTGGTCACAGCGACCCAGTTAGAGACTATACCATTTATAACCACCCTCTGCTTTCTATCACTAAGCCAGTTACTAACCCATTTACACACATTTTCCCCCAGACCAAGCATTCTCATTTTGTGTACCAACCTCTTGTGCGGCACGGTATCAAACGCTTTGGAAAAATCGAGATATACCACGTCCAATGACTCACCGTGGTCCAGCCTATAGCTTACCTCTTCATAAAAACTGATTAGATTGGTTTGACAGGAGCGATTTCTCATAAACCCATGCTGATATGGAGTTAAACAGTTATTCTCATTGAGATAATCCAGAATAACATCCCTCAGAAACCCTTCAAATATTTTACCAACAATAGAGGTTAGACTTACTGGCCTATAATTTCCAGGTTCACTTTTAGAGCCCTTTTTGAATATTGGCACCACATTTGCTATGCGCCAGTCCTGCGGAACAGACCCTGTCGCTATAGAGTCACTAAAAATAAGAAATAATGGTTTATCTATTACATTACTTAGTTCTCTTAGTACTCGTGGGTGTATGCCATCCGGACCCGGAGATTTATCTATTTTAATCTTATTTAGCCGGTTTCGCACCTCTTCTTGGGTTAGATTGGTGACCCTTAATATAGGGTTTTCATTGTTTCTTGGGATTTCACCTAGCATTTCATTTTCCACCGTGAATACCGTGGAGAAGAAGGTGTTTAATATGTTAGCTTTTTCCTCGTCATCTACAACCATTCTTTCCTCACTATTTTTTTAAGGGGCCTACATTTTCAGTTTTTATTCTTTTACTATTGATATAGTTGAAGAACAGTTTGGGATTAGTTTTACTCTCCTTAGCAATGTGCTTCTCTGTTTCCTTTTTGGCAGCTTTAATTAGTTTTTTAGATAAAGTATTTTTCTCCCTATAGTTTTTTAGAGCTTCAATGGTGCCATCCTGCTTTAGTAGTGCAAATGCTTTCTTTTTACTGTTAATTGCCTGTCTTACTTCTTTGTTTAGCCACATTGGGTTTTTCCTATTTCTAGTCCTTTTATTCCCACAAGGTATAAACCGCTTACACTGCCTATTAAGGATGTTCTTAAACATTTCCCATTTATTATCTGTATTCTCATTTCTGAGGATATTGTCCCAGTCTACCAGATTAAGGGCATCTCTAAGCTGTTCAAACTTTGCCTTCCTAAAGTTCAATGTTTTTGTGACTCCCTGACAAGTCCCCCTAGTGAAAGACAGGTGAAACTGCACAATATTGTGGTCGCTATTTCCTAAATGCCCAACCACCTGCAGATTTGTTATTCTGTCAGGTCTATTAGATAGTATTAGGTCTAAAAGTGCTGCTCCTCTGGTTGGATTCTGCACCAATTGTGAAAGATAATTCACAATTGGCGTCGCACCCCATCACTCTCCTTCTTGGTCAAATAGCCCTTACACAGCCTAGAGGTGTGTTTGCGGTCATTGTCCTGTTGAAAAATAAATGATGGTCCAACTAAACGCAAACCGGATAGAATAGCATGCCGCTGCAAGATGCTGTGGTAGCCATGCTGGTTCAGAATGCCTTCAATTTTGAATAAATCCCCAACAGTGTCACCAGCAAAATACCCCCAAACCATCACACCTCCTCCTCCATGCTTCACGGTGGGAACCAGGCATGTAGAGTCCATCCGTTCATCTTTTCTGCATCGCACAAAGACACGGTGGTTGGAACCAAAGATCTCAAATTTGGACTCATCAGACCAAAGCACAGATTTCCACTGGTCTAATGTCCATTCCTTGTGTTCTTTAGCCCAAACAAGTCTCTTCTGCTTGTTGCCTGTCCTTAAGGCCGGTTTCACACGTCCAGATAATTCCGGTACCAGAGAAATCGGTACCGGAGTTATCCGTTTCCGTGTGCTCACGTAGCACATCAGTGTGGCACACGTTCGGCAGCCGTGTGCCGCCCGTGTGCCGACTGAGGACCACACGGACCATGCAGGAGACAGCGCTACAGTTAAGCGCTGTCCCCTGCTTTTGGTGCTGAAGCCGGCATTCATTCCTTCTCCCCAGCAGCGTTCGCTGGAGAGAAGGAATGAAAAATGAAGAAATACTCACCCAGCTCCTGCGATGTATGCTTTCACCACCGGCAGCCTGTCCTGTTTGAGCGGTCACGTGGTACCGCTCATTACAGTGATGAATATGCGCATATTCATCACTGTAATGAGCAGTACCACGTGACCGCTCACACAGGACCTGCTGCCGGCGCTGTGAGGAGACATCGCGGGAGCTGGGTGAGTATTTCTCTGCAAGCGGGCGGGCGCACAGGGAATGGGAGGCGGGAGGTGACCCCAAACTTTATTTTTAACACAAACAAAAAAAAAACTTGATTTTTCATATCTCCTCTCCTGCAGGGGACAAGAGATGAATGCCGCCTTCAGCACCACACACAGTGGGGACAGCGCTTACTGTAGCGCTGTCTCTCCTGCAGGCGGTACGTGCACACGGAGGAGAGTGCACACTGTTCTCTGTGTGCATGTGTGCGGGACGTATTGCGGTACGTGCTGCCGGAGAAAAGCGGACATGTCTCCGTGTTTTGCACACGGACACATGGTCTGTGAAAACACGGGGACATGTGCATAGACCCATTCATTTGAATGGGTCTACGTGTGTCAGTGTACGTGAGAAAACTGTCAGTACACGTACCGGAGACACTGACGTGTGAAAGAAGCCTAACAGTGGTTTCCTAGCAGCTATTTTACCATGAAGGCCTGCTGCACAAAGTCTCCTCTTAACAGTTGTTGTAGAGATGTGTCTGCTGCTAGAACTCTGTGTGGCATTGACCTGGTCTCTAATCTGAGCTGCTGTTAACCTGCGATTTCTGAGGCTGGTGACTCGTATAAACTTATCCTCAGAAGCAGAGGTGACTCTTGGTCCTCCTTTCCTGGGGCGGTCCTCTTGTGAGCCAGTTTCTTTGTCCCAATTTTTCGGACTGACTGACCTTCATTTCTTAAAGTAATGATGGCCACTCGTTTTTCTTTACTTAGCTGCTTTTTTCTTGCCATAATACAAATTCTAACAGTCTGTTCAGTAGAACTATCATCTGTGTATCCACCAGACTTCTGCACAACACAACTGATGGTCCCAACCCCATTTATAAGGCAAGAAATTCCACTTATTAAACCTGACAGGGCACACCTGTGAAGTGAAAACCATTCCAGGTGACTACCTCTTGAAGCTCATCAAGAGAATGCCAAGAGGTGGCACAGCAGTCATCAAAGCAAAAGGTGGCTACTTGGCTACTTTATATACCGTATATACTCGAGTATAAACCGAGATGTTCAGCCCATTTTTTGGGGCTGAAAGTTTCCCTCACGGCTTATACTCGAGTCATACCCAGGGGTCGGCAGGGGGGGGGAGCGGGGGCTGTCTAATTATACTCACCTGCTCCTGTCGCGGTCCCTGCACATCTTTTCCCCGGTGCCTGCAGCTTCTTCCTGTACTGAGCGGTCACATGATACCGCTCATTACAGTACTGAATATGCTGCTCCACCTCCCATAGGTGTGGAGCCGCGGTAATGGTGACCGCTCAGTACAGGAAGAAGCTGCGGCGCTGGGGAACCAGGGATTGCACAGCGCCAGGAGCAGGTGAGTATAATGGGAAAGGGGAGCGCTGCGCGATATTCACCTGCTCCCTGTCCCGGGCGCCGCTCCGTCTTCAGCATCTTCTGCAGTGATGCTCAGGTCAGAGGGCGCGATGACGTGGATAGTGCGCGCCCTCTGCCTGAACGTCAGTGCAGAAGACGCTGCAGATGGAGTGGCGCCAGAACGAAGTCAGGTGAATATTGAAAGTGCCGGGGGTTTGAGCGATGGAGAGGTGAGTATGTGATTTTTTTTTTTATCGCAGCAACAGTAAATGGGGCAAGTGTCTGTATGGAGCATCTTATGGGGCCATAACGTTTGTGCAGCACTATATGGGGCACGTGTCTGTATGGGGCCATAATCAACGTTTGTGCAGCACTATATGGGGTAAGTGTCTGTATGGAGCATCTTATGGGGCCATAATCAACCTTTGTGCAGCACTATATGGGGCAAGTGTCTGTATGGAGCATCTTATGGGGACGTCATAAACGTTATGGAGCATTATATGGGGCTCCTGATTCAATATGGATATTCAAAAACACTTAATCTACTGATGTCTCAATTAGTTTTACTTTTATTGGTATCTATTTTTACTTTTGACATTTACCAGTAGCTGCTGCATTTCCCACCCTAGGCTTATACTCGAGTGATTAAGTTTTCCCAGTTTTTTTGTGGCAAAGTTAGGGGGGGTCGGCTTATACTCGGGTCAGCTTATACTCGAGTATATACGGTAATTACACATGTGTTAATTCATAGTTTTGATGCCTTCAGTGTGAATGTACAATTTTCATAGTCATGAAAATACAGAAAAATCTTTAAATGAGAAGGTGAGTCCAAACTTTTGGTCTGTACTGTACATATTTTTTTCAAGTGTTCTTTGGGGGTTAAGTGTCACTAGGCTCCCTGAGTCCAAGAGAGCCTCCTCTGGTACCCGCTGCTGCGTACCTAGCACAAATGAGGTTCACTTCTTGTGGCATCTGTATCCGCATTGCAGACAGTGTGGGCATACGCGTATATGGATACCTGTCAAGTAAACCTGCTGATAGTGGCAGCACCTCTGTTTCGCGAGAGCAGTTTTGGGGATACTGGGCTCCCCCTCTCAGTTTTGGCACTATTCGGACTAACTTCAGGAGAGGGCCATATCCCTTTCCCAGGCTCCTAACCTTGTAGAACCCGCCGTGATACTTGTGGTGGGATAGAGTCCTGTACAAAGTGCTGGGTGTCCACATATCGCTCTATCAGATTAACAACATGATCTAAGTTGCCTGGGTCCCCTTGTCCTACCCAGCGCTGCATGTCTACTGGCAGAGTTTTCACCAACTGGTCAAGTACTACCCTCTCTACCTTCTGGGTTGGTCTCAAGGTCTCAGGCGAGACCCATTTTTTTTCTAACTGCAACAAGTCAAAACACCTGAGACATAGCGGATGGGACTCCACAAAGGAGCGCTGGTACACATGTTGTGCCTGCACATATGTATTAACCCCCAGTTGGGCAAGGATCTCACCTATGAGTTCAACATAGTTCTGGTCATCCTCTCAGCTGAGGTCAAAGTATATATTCTGGGCGTCTCCCATCAGGAACGGGGCTACCACTTCATCCCACTGGGAAATTGGAAAGCTCTCCCCTCCACTGTGCGTTAAAACACGGTTAGGAAAGCTTCCATGTCGTCCATGGGACTCATCTTTCTCAGCACTGAGATGACTTTGTCCCGGGCCTCAGGACGAATCAGTGTCGGCGGTCTGGCTGACTGGATGTGACCAGAATAGATAAGACTGCCACGTCTTCTGTCTGTTCCCTGGGACCTGTCTCCTGGTCTGACTGGGCAGCCACTTGGTACGAAGGGGGGAAACCTTCGGACCCACGTGCAGCCCTGGCGCTACCACTGTGTGTGACAGTGGCCATGCAACCGCAGGTAGTGCTTGCTTCCAACCAAGTCACCCGTCCTGAGTGACTAACCTGGCCCTCTGACATCAGAGTTGTGGTGGAACCCTGCAGTGAGGCAATACCTGAGAGCCCTATCTCTCCTGGGACAGAATCAACCTCAATTGCATGCTCCCCCTCCGTAGCTGTCTGCCCCTGTTTGTCCCCTCTGTGACAACTTCACAGGATAACTGGTTCCAGCATGCCTGCTGGTCACACTCTAAGGCATTATTACAGCTAGTGTAATTGATCTCCCCCCAGGGGAGAGGGACACAGTACACCACCCACCCCTACATCCCTATAAAGGTACCTTCACACTGAACAACTTTCCAACGAGAACGACAACGATCCGTGACGTTGCAGCGTCCTGGATAGCGATATCGTTGTGTTTGACACGCAGCAGCGATCTGGATCCGGCTGTGACATCGCTGGTCGTCGCTGAAAGTCCGGAACTTTATTTGGTCGTCAGGTCGGCGTGATTCGTCATGTTTGGCAGCAAAAGCAACGATGCCTGCAATGTTTTTTCATGGAGCACCAACCAGCGAGAATGATAAGTACGTCACTGGATCGCTCCTGCATTGTTCTGCTGTTGCCGGTGTTTGACGTCTCCTAGCGACCTAAACAGCGACGCTGCAATGATCGGCTCGTTGTCTGTATCGCTTCAGCGTCGCTTAATGTGACGGTACCTTTAGGAGGCATGTTAACCTCTATCTGACCTCGGACGGGATAGTACGTCCGAGGTCAGATCCCCTGCTTTGATGCAGGGCTCCGCGGTGAGCCCGCATCAAAGCCGGGACATGTCAGCTGTTTTGAACAGCTGACATGTGCCCGCAATAGGTGCGGGCAGAATCGCGATCTGCCCGCACCTATTAACTAGTTAAATGCCGCTGTCAATCGCAGACAGCGGCATTTAACTACCGCATCCGGCTGGGCGGCCGGAAATGACGTCATCGCCGACCCCCGTCACATGATCGGGGGTCGGCGATGCGTCTCCATTGTAACCATAGAGGTCCTTGAGACCTCTATGGTTACTGATGACCGGTGGCTGTGACCCTGTGGTCGGCGCTCACAGCACACCTCCATTTCTGCTACATAGCAGCGATCAGCAGATCGCTGCTATGTAGCAGAGCCGATCGCGTTGTGCCTGCTTCTAGCCTCCCATGAAGGCTATTAAAGCATGGCAAAAGTAAAAAAAAAAGTTAAAAAAAATGTGAAAAAAATTAAAAAAATATAAAAGTTTAAATCACCCCCCTTTCGCCCCAATCAAAATAAATCAATAAAAAAAAAAATCAAATCTACACATACAGTCATGGCCAAAAGTATTAACACCCCTGCAATTCTGTCAGATAATACTCATTTTCTTCCTGAAAATGATTGCAATCACAAATTCTTTGGTATTATTATCTTCATTTAATTTGTCTTAAATGAAAAAAACACAAAAAGAATTGTCCTAAAGCCAAATTGGATATAATTCCACACCAAATATAAAAAAGGGGTGGACAAAATTATTGTCACCGTTTGAAAAATCATGTGATGCTTCTCTAATTTGTGTAATTAACAGCACCTGTAACTTACCTGTGGCACCTAACAGGTGTTGGCAATAACTAAATTACACTTGCAGCCGGTTGACATGGATTAAAGTTGACTCAACCTCTGTCCTGTGTCCTTGCGTGTACCACATTGAGCATGGAGAAAAGAAAGAAGACCAAAGAACTGTCTGAGGACTTGAGAAACCAAATTGTGAGGAAGCATGAGCAATCTCAAGGCTACAAGTCCATCTCCAAAGACCTGAATGTTCCTGTGTCTACCGTGCGCAGTGTCATCAAGAAGTTTAAAGCCCATGGTACTGTGGCTAACCTCCCTAGATGTGGACGGAAAATAAAAATTGACAAGAGATTTCAACGCAAGATTGTGCGGATGTTGGATAAAGAACCTAGACTAACATCCAAACAAGTTCAAGCTTCCCTGCAGTCTGAGGGTACAACAGTGTCAACCCGTACTATCCGTCAGCGTCTGAAAGAAAAGGGACTATATGGTAGGAGACCCAGGGAGACCCCACTTATTACCCCGAGACATAAAAAAGCCAGGCTGGAGTTTGCCAAAACTTTCCTGAAAAAACCTAAAACGTTTTGGAAGAATGTTCTCTGGTCAGATGAGACAAAAGTAGAGCTTTTTGGGCAAAGGCATCAACATAGAGTTTACAGGAGAAAAAAAGAGGCATTCAAAGAAAAGAACACGGTCCCTACAGTCAAACATGGCAGAGGTTCCCTGATGTTTTGGGGTTGCTTTGCTGCCTCTGGCACTGGACTGCTTGACCGTGTGCATGGCATTATGAAGTCTGAAGACTACCAACAAATTTTGCAGCATAATGTAGGGTCCAGTGTAAGAAAGCTGGGTCTCCCTCAGAGGTCATGGGTCTTCCAGCAGGACAATGACCCAAAACACACTTCAAAAAGCACTAGAAAATGGTTTGAGAGAAAGCACTGGAGACTTCTAAGGTGGCCAGCAATGAGTCCAGACCTGAATCCCATAGAACACCTGTGGAGAGATCTAAAAATGGCAGTTTGGAGAAATATCAGGGACCTGGAGCAGTTTGCCAAATAAGAATGGTCAAAATTCCAGCAGAGCATTGTAAGAAACTCATTGATGATTAACGGAAGGGGTTGGTCGCAGTTATTTTGGCTAAAGGTTGTGCAACGTATTAGGCCGAGGGTGCCAATACTTTTGTCTGGCCCATTTTTGGAGTTTTGTGTAAAATGATCAATGTTTTGCTTTTTGCTTCATTCTCTTTTGTGTTTTTTCATTTAAGACAAATTAAATGAAGATAATAATACCAAAGAATTTGTGATTGCAATCATTTTCAGGAAGAAACTGAGTATTATCTGACAGAATTGCAGGGGTGTCAATACTTTTGGCCATGACTGTATTTGGTATCGCCGCGCTCAGAATCGCCCAATCTATCAATTAAAAAAAAGCATTAACCTGATCGCTAAACGGCGTAGCGAGAAAAAAATTCGAAACGCCAGAATTACGTTTTTTAGGTCGCTGCAACATTGCATTAAAATGCAATAACGGGCGATCAAAAGAACGTATCTGCACCAAAATGCTATCATTAAAAACGTCATCTCGGCACGCAAAAAATAAGCCCTCAACCGACCCCAGATCACGAAAAATGGAGACGCTATGAGTATCGGAAAATGGCGCAATTTTTTTTTTTTTTTTTTTAGCAAAGTTTGGAATTTTTTTTCACCACTTAGATAAAAAATAACCTAGTCATGTTAGGTGTCTATGAACTCGTACTGACCTGGAGAATCATAATGTCAAGTCAGTTTTAGCATTTAGTGAACCTAGCAAAAAAGCCAAACAAAAAACAAGTGTGGGATTGCACTTTTTTTTGCAATTTCACCGCACTTGGAATTTTTTTCCCGTTTTCTAGTACACGACATGCTAAAACCAATGATGTCGTTCAAAAGTACAACTCGTCCCGCAAAAAATAAGCCCTCACATGGCCAAATTCACGGAAAAATAAAAAAGTTATGGCTCTGGGAAGGAGGGGAGTGAAAAACGAACACAGAAAAATGAAAAATCCCAAGATCATGAAGGGGTTAATGACATTGACATCAACAGGGGTGGATATTATGTTGTTGTCTGGAGGAACAGGCCTTGGGGGGTACTGTAGCCACATATTGCATTCTTTGCCGCTCCAAGTCTGTCCCAAGCAAAACACTTGCTGGAATATTCAAGGTTACCCCCTTCTCAGTCACTCCCTTCCCAGTGCCTAAGTCCAAGTACACCTTGGCGATGGGCAGCGCTGGTTTGACTCCTTCAATCCCGGAAACAGCGAGGGTTTTCCCTGGTACCAAATCCTGTGGGGACACCAGCTGAGGAAGCACTAGAGTCATCTCAGCGCTGGTGTCCAGCAGTCTCATTGCTACGGCCTGGCCTATGGTGACAGACTGAAAGTTGTCAAGGGACCTCCCACCATCCCCACCAACAGACAAATCACCATTTCTGGGACAGGGACAGGTCTTCTGGCGCTAGGGACACTTAGATTTTAAGTGTCCCTGCTGTTTTCAGGGATGACATAGTTGGAGTTCAACAACCAATGTAAAGAGGGAAGCATGGACAGGTGCCCGCTTGGGAGCAGAAACAGCAGGCACCACGATCGTCTTACTCCCTCTCCAGCAGGCAGGTTTCTTTTACTTATGGAGTCCTGTTCTTGGAGTATTCGTCGGCAAGGGTCGCTGTTGCAGAGGCCCCCTTTGGCTTCCAGTCACTGAGATACAGCGGGAAGTCCTCTGGGTAGTTTCACAAAGCTGCTCAGTTGTGATGAGCTTCTACAGGTGCTGGACGGTGGTGAGCTCTAATCCCATGGTCCATTGGTCAACTTCTCTCAGTAGGGCTCGCATGTGATCGGCTCAGCTGTGTGCAGGACCCCACTGCATATGCCGAAGCTTCTTCCAGTACATCTCAGGGGTCAAGTTACACTGCCGGACCAGAGCCTGGTTGATATCCTCATAGCATAGGGTGGTCTTACTGAGCAAGTTCCCAAAAATTTCCATGGTCTTACCCCTGAGGCGAGGGGTTAAGAACTGGACCCACTTGTCCTCAGGCACATGGTATTGATGGTCAGTTTTTTCCAATGCCAGCAAGAAAGTTCTCTTACTTTGTCCAGCGCGGGGGGGAAGTACTCCGCCCTTAGCTTTGCGACACAAGTCTCAGGCGATCACACCTGGCTGAGGTCTGTAGCTGGATCTGGTGTTAGAGTTGAAGCATTTGTTGCTGGTGCACTGCTCACGCTGGCATCCTGCAGCTTCTGCTGCCTCACAAAGTTCTGCTGCTGCCTTGCAAAGTTCTGCCACGAGGGTCTCGTAGGTGGCCTTGTTCTCAGCCTGGAAACTGGACAGTGCTGCTTGCAGGAGGGCATCTGAGCCTGCCTGGCTGGGGAGACAGGCATGTGGTGATCGGCCAGCCGGTCGACTCGCTCCTTGGAGAGCCGTGGCTGGACTACCACTCTGCTTAAGCAACATCACATTCCACCTCCTTCCCACTATCTGTAGCATTGGCCATCTCCCTAACCAATGCTCGGGTGCCACTGGCCATCCTTGCAACCTTTGGTCACTGACACAGAGCTGTGTTGTGAATTCCGCTCTTGGGCTCCCTCCGGTGGTTGTAAGTGGCACTTTTGTGAGTTCTGCTCTTGGGCTCCCTCTTGTGGTTTCTAGTGGTATGGCTGCTCCTTGGAGTTAGCTGTCATCAGCTGCCTCCACTTATCGTCTCTTCTGCTCGGCTATTTAGGCCTGGCTCTTTCTTCAGCCAGTGCCACTTGTAAATGGTTCCTGGTTGGATTCACATCTCTTTGGAGTTCCCTGTTATCCTGACCAGTTCAGCAAAGCTAAGTTTTTGCTTGCTCTTTTCTGTCCATAGTTTGTGGACTTATCCATTCTCTGCTTTCTATGTTTGTCCAGCTTATCAGTGTGAATTAATTCTGTCTTGCTGGAAGCTCTGAGAGGCAGATTTGCCCTCCACACCTTTAGTCAGGTGTGGAGATTTTTTGTAAACTCTGCGTGGATTTTCGTAGTGTTTTATACTGACCGCACAGTATTCCATCCTGTCCTATCTATTTAGATAGACTGGCCTCCTGTGCTCATCCTGGTTTCATTATGTGTATGTCTTTTCCCTCTCCACTCACAGTCATTATTTGTGGGGGGCTAATCTATCCTTTGGGGATTTTCTCTGAGGCAAGATAGCTTTCTTGCTTCTTTCTTTAGGGGTAGTTAGCTCTTAGGCTGTGATGAGATGCCTAGGGAGAGTTAGGAGCATTCCACGGCTACTTCTAGTGTTGTGTTGAGCTTAGGGACTGCGGTCAGTACAGTTACCACTTCCTTCAGAGCTCGTTCCATGTTGCTCCTAGACCACCGTATCATAACAGAGCTGCAGAATCTAATGTGCCTACACACCTTAGTGTATGTGCACACTATCAGGAATTGGCAGCGCTTTGGACACAGCGCATGTCCGCTGCATCTAAAGCACTGCCAGCTATTGAACACAGGTGAGTCCGCATGTGTTCATTGAACCGTGCGGATTCCCTGCCTCCCATACATTGGACTGGTGAAATTTAACTTGCGGAGGCTCAGTCTGCAGAAACACACTGCATGTCCGTCTCCACGGGTGAGTCGTGGGCATGTTTGGACTCATAGTGGTCATGGGATTTCTTGAAATCCCATCCACTATCCTGTAACATCTGGACGCTGCATGTTGGATGCTGTTCAAGTGCGCTACATGCAACGCAGCGTTTACCCTTATAATAATTGCACTTGGACTGTCTAGTGCTGAGCTGATCTTAAGACCTCAGCGGCAAAAGCTACTGCTGGTAGTCTTCAGTGTCTTAGAGTATGGGTCCCACACTCACACACACTATGATCCCACCACGCTGCCACAACATGTGATGAATGGCACCAGAGATATGATGCAGATCCCATCACTGCCACCACGGTGAGTTTTGTTGTGCGGGTACATCATAGTACCAACATGACATTCTTCACCGCCCTGGGGCCGCCCTGGGGCCACATAACATCACCTTGACACAGTTTTACACAGACACCCCCTGTCCACACAGGCCCAGGGAAGCACGGGGAGTGAGAGAATATGGCCCACGAAGTCGCTGACGTGGCACTACACTCAATCACAACCCTGACAGGCTAAGAAGCCCCTTTCACAAGCACCAGTAAATCAGAACCTTATCAACCCAGCAGGACTGCCACCAGTTCCTCTTTAGTTATAACCCTAGTCCGTTAACGGGAGTACCGTATTCGCTTTGTAAGACGCTCCAGATTATAAGATGCACCCCAAATTTTGAGAAGAAAAATAGGAAAAAATTTTTTTTTTAATAAATTGGTGGGGCTTCTTATAATCCATGCGTCTTATTGCTTACCAGGGGTTGTGGCTGCGGTGGATCAGGGTTGTAGCTGGAAGCAGGAGTGGAACATTGCTGCAGGCTGGGATAAGGGGGTCCGCAGGGGGGCTCCTGTGCTGCAGGGGGACTCCTGTGCTGCAGAGGGGCTCCTGTGCTGCGGGGGTGTCTCTGGTGCTGCGGGGGTGTCTCTGGTGCTGCGGGGAGCTCTGCTGACATTTTGTGAAAGGCCAGAGCCCCCGGCAGTTCGTCCATGCTTTCCTGTGCGGTGGACTTTGGGAAAATGGCTGCAGGGGTGTCTGCGATGCTGCGGGGGTGTCTCCGGTGCTGCGGGGGTGTCTCTGGTGCTGCGGGGGGGCTCCTGTGCTGCAGGGGGGCTCCTGTGCTGCAGGGGTGTCTCCGGTGCTGCGGGGGTGTTTCCGGTGCTGCGGGGGGGGGGCTCTGCCGACATTTTGTGAAAGGCCAGAGCCCCAGGCAGTTCGTCCATGCTTTCCTGTGCGGTGGACTTTGGGAAAATGGCTGCCGGGAGGCGGCACATGCGCAGATGGAGATCTTGGGACCAAGATCTCGAGAGATGAGATCTCAGCGCTGAAATCTCATCTCCCAAGATTCCAGCGGCCATTTTCCCGGAATCCATCACACAGCAAAGCCAGAGCCCCCCGCAGCATCGGAGTCTCCAGCATCACCCTGGGCAGCAGCGGACAACCGCGGCAGCGGTGGCGGACTACCGCGGTGGCGGACACCCCTCATCCCAGCCTGTAACGGTAACTGTATATCCGCTTTGTAAGACGCACCCCCATTTCCCCCCCCAAATTTCGGGGAAATAAAGTGCGTCTTACAAAGCGAAAAATACGGTAAATTGGGCCAGAAACCAGCCCCGGTAGTATGGAAAGTTAAATCCAAGAATACAGATGTGTGGATTCATGGATCAAGATAAAAGAGTAGCCCAAGGTTAAATTATATATTTAATCACCTTATGGGCATGCTAGACAATAAACTATATACACAATGGTTATACATATACAATAGTTTGATATGCAAATACAGGTGAAGTACAAAAGATATAAGCAGATGAATCATGTCAATTACCGTTTTTATGTGAAACCATGTGTGCTGGGCTGCATGGGGGCATGGGCTGGCAGCTGATTCCCGTTCCTCCCAGCTTGTTACTCGACGTGGCCCTGCTTTAGAAGTGAACATCAAGCATGACAAAGAGAGCGAGCACATGGCCTTACACAAGCCATTATCCCCTTGGTTGGTCACTCCTTTACCCCCCGGGAGGGGCCTTATCCCCCTCTCTTGAGTATTTGAAGCTAAAACTCCCAAATCCTATGAAGGTTCATAACTTCCTAACGGAGGGTCATAGGGAGGCGGTTCTGATCAGATCTGGTCGGGCCCCCTTATGCTTAAAGACCAAACAAGGCTCTGCTACTGGGCTTCTGCTATCCGTTCTGCATTTATCCCCACCTTGGGGTGCTAGTATGGCTTGAGACCCTGGAAGGCTTTCGGCCTGTTCCAGAGATCTCGAAAATGTAACTGGTATATGGCTAAGATGTATGATGACTCCATATTCTCCTTAAATCTCTGTACCAAATCCTATCTGACAGGACAAAGCAGATATCCTCTGTTGAGGAAGCTAACACAAAACGCGCTTCCCAGGTTGCCCCTGGGAATTCCTGGTCTGTGCACGTGCACTACATAAATGGGTGAGTGTCACAAAAATGTGATCGTGTGCATATGCACTTTAATTGTTATTTCTATTTAGACTATGATATCCATGCTTACGATCAACACTCAGAGTAACAATGATTAAGTCATAATCTCAGCACAGGCACTTTACTAATTGGTTCTGGTTCCCTGAGTGATGCATACAGCTTCTTTATAAATACAGTAGTTCTTTTTCTTACATCATTTTAATTCCTGAAATCAGATACTTTTGTGGATCCACCCCATATCCAGTTTTTCATTCCCAGGGTGTCGATTGAGATTCCTCCTTTTGTCTACCTCTTTTTATTTATACTGTTTTGTATATGTATTAATTGTGTAATGTATTACCAATAAAATCACGTTCATTTTTTCATATTGATGAAGTCAGCACTCGATTTTTTTTCAATTTCCATTATGGGGCTATCAACAGGCTGAAAGCAGTATGATGTAGAGACAGAGTCCCAGATTCCAGCGATGTTAATTTACTGGCTGTTTGCTGCAGTCTTCATGAAATCACGATTTTTTTTTGTGCAGATATAGCAGTGCTTTGATTGCTAAGCTCTGTATAACCCTGACCACACATCTGAGGCGGGATGGATGGAGTAAGTTCAGACCATGTTTCCGTCATGATCAGACGCAGACATTACACCGTACATAGCAGGGGCACATTTATAAGATTATCTCTACACAAGAAGATTCTTTTTAACACATCCAATTGTGGAAATTATTATTATTCCAAGACCAACCTCTTAAGTGTTAGTCGGGCAGAAAACGCCTTACTGTTCAAAGTAATTTCTATACCCATTATGTACTAGAAAGTCGCCCACAGCTCTATAAAAAGCTTGTAGCTGTGAAGGTGATGAAAGATACCTGTTTACTGTAGAGGAACACTGGTTGTAATTGGCTTCTCCGCTGCCTATGACATCTAGTTGACTTTTCTCATAAAATAATAAAGATGTTTGCGAATAACATGGTGGAACCTGGTTCAGGCAGCCAAAAGTATAGGCTATCAGCAAAAAGTACTGCATGTAGCAAATTATATAATAAGTGTTTCCTACACATGCAATAATAATTGGTTCCGGGAGGACAATTGTATGTTGAAAACATTTTACACTAAAACCATAACTCCATGAAAAAAATAAAGGATATCTGTATTTTTTAACAATCAGGATCTTTTGGAAACTGTTTAATTACTCACATGGGCCATACGTCAACCCCGACAGCAGAATTGTAAGTTGAAGGTGTAGTCTTGGCACAATGACCCAAGAGGAGTCATCTTAGCATGAAAATATAGTAACATGGAGCCACTGCAAATGAGCAATGAGGACACTATTTATGGGATAGAGAAGTCTCCAAAACACAACTGAAAATATGGTGCACATAATATGATACAGAAAACGTAAGCAAATCAAGTTAAATCTTATAGCAGCAGAATAGACCTGAAGGAATAAGATTGATAACATTTTGTACAGTAGCGTAGAATATGTTATGCTCGACAAGGAAGGATAACGAGATGGAGGTTGACTCGAGTAGGAAGAAAGATGACTTGGAGAAAAAACTCCCAACGACTTGGGGGTACTGGTTCAAGGGAGTAACATCTTCAAAGTCTGATACATTTTAGGTAAGGATTCATTAAGGGCAAATGTAGACAACGTTGAAAACGTCCTTGCTGAATATTCTTATCAGACTAGGTGAAAACTTGGTGGTTTGATCCCTGAAAACCAACAATCTTTAGAACAGGGCACTCTCTCAGCGCTTGACTTTCTCCAACAGTCTGATAAAGAAGGATTAGAATGGCGGCCTTCCAACAATATGGAAACCTTATGGGGGCAGAATAATTGTTTAAGTGATATACCGTATATATATTGTAGGGATCTGCACTCAGTCGGCTGCAGTTGATGTAGGCACAGAAAGCGGTATCACTGGAATGTCCAAGGAAGTTTATTTAACGGCATAAACTGCTCTGGTTAGGAAATCAAATGAACAGCCTTTTCCGGCACAAAGTAACAAACAGAAAAAATAAAACCGTCCATATAGTATAGCGGGTCTGCCCGCACAGGGGAGTGTCTTTAGCACACACACAATGGAGGTCTCCACACCTCCAATCACAAACACTGAATGAGGCAATTGGCCTCCACTTTATTTACCAAACCATTGGCTTCCTCCTGGGGGGTTATATGTTTATATCTGGTTAGTACTGATTGTGCGGGTGATGGGTTTCAGAGATAACATTAGGAAAGGTTATGAATATCTCATAGTGGAAAAACCCTTTAATATTGATTGTTTAATGACCTTTGGATAGATCATCAGTATCAGATTGGTAGGAGTCTGACTGCTGGCCTCTTCCTCGAATGAAGTTGAAGGGCTTGAGGTGATACCATCTTTTCATTGGTAATCAGGCACGTCTCCTTACATTTTAGTGTCCCGTCCCACTCTTCTCCCATAAACTGAAAGGTCACTCCCTGTACACACATAAGGAGATACCTTCCAGTCAAGAGGAGTGGCGGCTTTACCCCATTCCAGAAACCATCTTTGGACAAGTCATCCAGTATACATATTCGCCGGCCAGCTTTTCAAAGTGTTTTCTCTAAAATGCCCCAGAGCGCCAGTGTCTGATTCAGGCTTCCTATGAGAAGCTCGTTCTGGCCTTGCTCAGGTGAATTCCTGCTCACCCAGCAAACACTGGATTGATGGAGCGTGTCATAAACTGTTGGAGACCGACCGGAGCGGCGCTGATAGAACGTGCAGAAGGCTGTGGTAAGTATTAACTACGGGTGGGCAACAAGACTACGGGCGTGGAATAGGTGATATCAATCCAGCGGTATAATAAAAAAAAAAAGCTGGATTCGTATGGGTTAGGGTTAAACCTTGCCTTTGCCGTTTACTGGCCAAAACTGTAAGCAATTAATAGGCTTACATTACTCATCTAGCTTAACATCTCTTCTTTCCCTCTGTCACCCACATTAATTATTCATTTTTTAGTAAGCCAATATCATCTTTTTTTTTTTATTTACCTTTTTAGAATTTAGTTTTATATCATCAGTAAGGGTATGTGTCCACGTTCAGGATTGCATCAGGATTTGGTCAGGATTTTTCATCAGTATTTGTAAGCCAAAACCAGGAGTGGGTGATAAATCCAGAAGTGGTGCATATGTTTCTATTATACTTTTCCTCTAATTGTTCAACTCCTGGTTTTGGCTACAAATCCTGATGAAAAATCCTGACCAAATCCTGATGCAATCCTGAACGTGGACACATACCCTAAGAGTCTGTATTCCAGCTGCTAAGTTTAGGCTTAGCATTGACTTCCTTTTATAAATCTTGTGCGCATTTAGGTCAGGAATTAGGACACTCTCCTGCCCCCCAGCCTGTATACAGAACGAAGGGTCCTGGTCGTCTTAGTGCCTCTGATCAAGAACACACACTTCTGTAAATAACACTTGTGTGGCCTTTATATGATGCTCCTCATTTCTTCCTTTTTTCTAATGTTCCTTCCTAATGATTCGTTGTGAAGTTCTGTGCTGCCTTCAGCCTGCTCGTATTAATGGTGGCCGTAATCTCCGTGTCCAGATGCTGTGGTGTTACAGTTACTACAGGAGGGGTCTGATGCTGCACGGAAAGCGTCCAGAACATCTGCTGGGTTCACATTTACTGTAAAAAGCTCTTCTTCACTTCATCACTTTCATTTATTCTGCTCTTCCATTCACTGATTCCATTAAATGCGGAGATAAGACAATTAAGGCTTTTTACTGGAAATCGACTTTATTATATATCTACACGCCAGCGATATTTTCTCATATGAAATGCTATGTCTGTAGGAAGGAATATTCAGATTATCGATTCATTCCCTATGTGTGTTCCAGGATTAAGGACGTGGCGATTACAACGCTTGCCCTCTTCATGATACTTGCTATAGCTCACACTTTTCTCTATCTCTTATGATCATGATTAATTATAATTAGGTTTTTGCAAAAATTTCAAAAGTGAATTTGTGATTACAGTAAGGCCATGCTTTGGGGTATTTCATAGTATATTAGTAATGATGTGACCTGTGTGTGCTCCTTTTATAGATGGAAGTGGTCTTATGCTGTATAACCAACTCATGCTGGTGGTCCTCCCTAGTATAATGATGTGTTTAGGTCTACGCTTTACATTTACATCTTGGAAGTCGAACAATAGTTGATTTTTAACATTTTTCTACATCTAAATGAAACTTTTCTTTTTCCATTTTTTTTTCCAGTTCTGTGCCTGATAGCGTACCACTTTTTTGTTCTTCTGTTTGTTTGGTCTTACTGGAAGACTATCTTTACATTACCAATGAATCCAACTAAAGAGGTAAGGTAAAGCGTGAAAATGGAATTTCCACTGATCTGCAGTATAAATTCTGGTCCTAATGTGCCTGGCTTTTCCCATGCTTGTGATCAATTGTGCTGAGACCTTTAGGGGGAAACCACATGATTCTGCCAACTGCGTGTCCAATGGCCACACATTTATGTATGAAAAAAATGGTGTGCCATTGTAGTGGGTAGAGTTTTCATCGCTTGTGGTCTCATCCTTGGAATGTATATGATCACCCAGTTTCCCACAGTTCATCACTGGGGGTCTCACTAGCCAGATCGGCAGTGATGAATATAGCAGCCTCGTCAGGTCTAAGAGGTCTATTTAATGCTGTATGCAGTTTACGTTGTGAAATTTGGTGACAGATCCTCGTTAACAGTAATGGTACCGTCACATTAAGCGACACTGCAGCGATCTAGACATCTATCCCGATCGCTGCAGCGTCGCTGTGTGGTCCCTGGAGAGCTGTCACACAGACAGCTCTCCAGCGACCAACGATGCCGGTCCCCTGGTAACCAGGGTAAACATCGGGTTACTAAGCGCAGGGCCGCGCTTAGTAACCCGATGTTTACCCTGGTTACCAGCTTAAAACGTTAAAAAAACCAAACACTACATACTTACATTCCGGTGTCTGTCCCCCGGCGCTGTGCTTTCCTGCACTGTCAGCGCCGGCCAGCCGTAAAGCAGAGCGGTGACGTCACCGCTGTGCTTTCCGGCTGGCCGGCGCTCACAGCCAGTGCAGGAAAGCACAGCGCCGGGGGACAGACACCGGAATGTAAGTATGTAGTGTTTGGTTTTTTACGTTTACGCTGGTAACCAGGGTAAACTTCGGGTTACTAAGCACGGCCCTGCCCTTAGTAACCCGATGTTAACCCTGGTTACCAGTGAAGACATCGCTGAATCGGCGTCACACACGCCGATTAAGCGATGTCTGCGGGAGGTCCAGCGACGAAATAAAGTGCTGGACTTTCTGCTCCGACCAACGATAGCACAGCAGGATCCAGATCGCTGCTGCCTGTCAAACTGAACGATATCGCTAGCCAGGACGCTGCAACGTCACGGATCGCTAGCGATATCGTTCAGTGTGAAGGTACCTTAAGGCACAGTAACACTCATTGTACTTGCGGTTTCAAAAGATATAAAGAAAAAGATGCCCACTCTCATAGCAGTGTCAAGTGTGTTAAGAAATGGGACTTTTTATGTAATAAGTAATAATAATAATCTTTATTTTTATATAGCGCTAACATATTCCGCAGCACTTTACAGTTTGTACACATTATCATCGCTGTCCCGGATGGGGCTCACAATCTAAATTCCCTATCAGTATGTCTTTGAAGTGTGGGAGGAAACCGGAGTACCCGGAGGAAACCCACACAAACACTGGGGAAAAGATGTTGTCCTTGGTGGGATTTGAACCCAGGACTCCAGCGCTGCAAGGCTGCTGTGCTAACCACTGAGCCACCGTGCCACCCTGTAATGTAATGAACTTCCGAATACCGGTTTACATGTTAATAAAACCTGTTATAGTGTGTGGCATATTATGGATGTGTTGAGTAACAGCACCCATGCTTATTCCTTCTGCAGATTCTAATTATAATGTACGTTTAGTCGTTTCTTTGTCAGATCTTGGCCTGATCATCCGTAGCAGCCATAGTATATGGTGACACAGTTTGGCTTTGGCTTCTTCGATGAAGAAATGATACTGAATCTGGGATTGTTGTGTAACTGTGTTCTCTGCACGCTCTATGGAAGCTCTTTCCAGAGGCAATTTATTCAATATTTGTTCCCTTTGATGTAGTAAGAAAGGATTGTTCAGATGTTTCCTCCATAAATAACTAACTGTACACGCTTTACTGATCATCTGTGTTTCTGTGTCACAACATAAGATTGATGGTATTTGCCGATTAGAAGTTAGCCTAATTACAAAATATTATTTCTATTGTTTATTTATGTCCTGAGCATAATAAAACATATTATATCCACCTTTCTGTAACGTAACGACCATCTGATTTGGAGATTACTTGTGCCTTAATCTCCAGGAAAGTTGTGCAGAATCTGCTCCAAAATTTTCATCAAGAAACTTTATGTGAACTTGAAAATCCCATAAAGGCGCATATTGCTAAATTTTGGATAGGGCTGTACAGCAACTTTGGTCACAACAGAGATGAAAGCCTCCACACTGCACCCATTAATACAGATATGCACCACCATGAACCAGATCAAAAATGGAGAAGTTGCATTGTGCATCCACACTAAGCCTGGAGAACAGAAAGAGAACTGTCTGAGTAGTTGAGAACCAAAATTGTTGAAAAATATCAACAATCTCAAGGTTACAGGTACATCTCCAGATATATTGATTTCCCTTTTTCATCAGAGAAAAATTGATGAAAGGTTCCAGCACAGGATACTCAGTATAGTGGATAAGCAGCCCCAATCAATTTCCAAAGAAATTCAAGCTGTCTTACAGGCTCAGGGTTCATCAGTGTCAGCGCGAACTATCCAATGACATTTAGAATTAAATAAAACGCTATGGAATGAGTCTCAGGAGGACCTCACTGCTGATGAAGAGACATAAAAAAGCCACACTGTAGTTTCCCAAAATGAACTTCTGGGAAAGTATCTTGTGGACAGATGAGACCAAGGTAGAGCTTTTTGGTAAAGCATATCATTCTACTGTTTATCAAACATTAAATGAGGCCTACAAAGAGAAGAACACAGTTCAAAGATGTTTTCGGGTTGTTTTGCTGCCTATGCCACTGAGTGCTTTGACTGTGTACAAGGCATTATGAAATCTGAAGATTACCAAAGGATTTTGGGTCACAATGTAGTGCCCAGTGTCAGAAAGCTGGGTTTGCATCCTAGGTCACGGGTCTTCCAGCAGGACAAATACCCAAAACATAATTCAAGAAGCACCCGGAAATGGATGGAAACAAAGCACTGGAAAGTTCGGAAGTGGCCAGCAATGAGTCCGAATCTAAATCCCATTGAACACCTGTGGAAAGTTCTTAAAATTGTGTTGGGAGAAGGTGACCTTCAACTATGAGAGACCTGGAAGAGTTTGCAAAAGAAGAATGCTCCAAAATTCCAGTAGAGATGTGTAAGAAGCTTGTTGATGATTATAAGAAGCTATTGATTGCAGTTATTTGTTCCAAAGGGTGTACAATCAAATACTAAGTTGAGGGTGCCAACAATAATTGTCCTGCCCATTTGGAGGGTTTTGTGTGAAGTTATGTTCACTTTTGCCTTGTTTCCTCAGTTTTTTTGGTTTGTTCCAATACACACAAAGGAAATAAACATGTGTATTGCAAAATATGTGTAATTGCAACAATATTCTGGCAGAAATACTTATTTTCTGGAATAATTTCAAGGGTGCCAACACTTTCGGCCATGACTGTATTTAGGCACCGTGTAACCACCATTCAAAATATAAATTGATAAGCCACCACTGTGCCCCCATAAATTATACTTAGCCATTTTTCTAATAATTCTTCTCTCCGTACAGTCTTCCTGCTAAATTACGCGGGTGGCATACTGATGTCATTGCATCTGCTGAGTCATAGAGAAGAAGGAAACAGAGAAAAGGACTATAATGAGGGCAGTCTGACTATGGGCCCCTAGGTGCCCCCGGATCCCGGACACCAGCCAAGATTGCCTTTATTATATGCTGCCATCCCTGGCTGTGAAACATAAGAAATTGCTTCCCAGGCTGCATGATTGAAACTTCTGCCCCAAGTCTAGGCCACATTTAGCTTATTTTCCTCAGTAGATTTGGCTTTAGTGATTTGGATCTACAATATAAATAAGATACTTACATACTTACAACACCTTACTTTAAAAAAAAGAAAGAAATCGAAACCTTTCGGACCAGTGCCGCTTATCTACTGCCCCTCCGATGGTCTCTTGGCATCAACATCTGGCTGAGACGCCAAGTGAACACTGAGAACGCAGGAGCGGCGCCGGGCCAGGTGCTGAGTATGGATTTTAGTTTTATTATTTTTACCTTCCTGAGCGCCTTAAAAATGGTTTGTCTGGTAGTGGACAACTCCTTTAAAAGCATAATTTTATATTACTACTATCTTTTTATGTATCAGTCTGTCAGTCCAGTAGTGCGGAAACCACAACCAGGTCACCAGCACATGCAATAAGAATAACCTTACAATTAACATTTAAATTCTGCTAAAGATCATGAATCATAGGTCTCTCCAGACCGTCCGCTCGAGACCTGTAGTACCTTGTCAAGTCACTATACACTGTTTGCTCTTTGTATTTGCAGGTGGCCATTATCAGGTCTAGAGAGACCTTTGACTCCTACACTATAGGATTACTTAAAGGGAACCTGTCACCCCCAAAACTGATGGTGAGGTAAGCTCGCCTTCATCAGGGGCTTATCTATAGCATGCTGTAATGCTGTAGATAAGCCCCCGATGTAACCTGAAAGAGGAGAAAAAGAGGTTAGATTATACTCACCCAGGCGCGGTCCCACTGCGGTCTGGTCAAATGGGTGTCTCAGGTCCGCTCCTGTTGAGGGCAGTGCAAAGTACTGCAGTGCGCAGGCGCCGGGCCTCTCTGACCTTTCCGGCGCCTGCGCACTGCAGTACTTTGCTCTGCCCTCAACAGGGTAGACAAAGTACGCCTGCGCCGGAGCCGCGGCGTGAAGACCAGAAGAGGACGTCATGGAATGAAGATGGAAGGCGCTGTTCCGGACCTGAGACACCCATCGGAGCAGGACCTCCCCTGGGTGAGTATAATCTAACCTCTTTTTCTCCTCTTTCAGGATACATCGGGGGCTTATCTACAGCATTACAGAATGCTGTAGATAAGCCCCTGATGACGGTGAGCTTACCTCACCATCGATTTTGGAGGTGACAGGTTCCCTTTAAGTACCTGTAAATGCATTTCTAAAGGTGCTATTGACATGAAATTCTCATCAAATATCAGTAACATCCAATCCACACAGGCAAAGAAATCAAACCATAAATGTCCATACGTCATGTGAAACAATTGATAGATTTTGATGCATTTTTTCTTTATAAGCTGCTTCTGAAAAAAAAAGCATGAAAAAAGAAGTACTTTTCATTATTTGTTAGAAATTTTATAGGAATAAAAGAAATCTCTTTTGAGGTATGTGCACACGTAAGAATTTCTTGCAGAAAATTCCTGAAGAAAACCGGACATTTTCTGCAAGAAAACTGCATGCGTTTTTTGGCGCGTTTTTCCCCGGAGCTTTCCCAATACATTATATAGCGGGAAAAATGCAAAAAAAACCCCTCAAACTTAATGAACATGCTGCGTTTTTTACCGCGATGCGTTTTTTTCGCATTTTTTGTGCACAAAAATTGCAGAATGCATTCTAAATGATAGGATGCATATGTATACGTTTTTTATCACGTTTTTATAGCAAAAAAACGCAACGTGTGCACACAGCCTTATTCTTCCTCTAGAATCCAGGGAGATCACAATACTCTCCTATGTACATATGTATTAGTACAAACTGTGGAGAAAATCTAATCTACCCGAAGATTTCATCCATTATAAGTTAATGCTTAAAACATACAACTCTGCCCTTCACCTCTCCAAACAAACCTATTTTAACACCGTCATCACCTCACTGTCCATTAACTCTAAACGTCTTTTTGACACTTTCCATTCCCTACTCAACCCAAGAGTGCAGGCCCCAACCACGGATCTCCGCGCTGATGATCTGGCCAATTACTTCAAAGAAAAAATTAACCACATCCGACAGGAAATTATCTTCCAATACCCTCAAACCATGCACTGTCCTCCCTCCCCCACTGCATCTAGTTCACTCTCTGACTTTGAACCAGTTACAGAAGAAGAAGTAATCAGGCTCCTTGCATCTTCTCGCCCGACTACTTGCATCAGTGACCCCATTCCGTCACATCGATAAAAAGATAAATAGATAAAGCTGCCACATGTGAATGCAGAGAAGCGAGATCATGTCCGTGGGAGACCTGACCACAGGAGAATAAATTACAAGTGAGTATAGAACCTGGGACAAAGCAATGACATTGTGGGACTAAGCCCTCAAAGCGGGACAGTCCTGCTGAATCTGGGACAGTTGCGAGCTATGTTGGTGTGTACCTCAATATGGTCACTATTTGGCAGTAATATCAGTGTAATCTATATAATGGCCATTGCATTAGACCCAAGCTGTATGTACCCCACACATCCCTCCATGCTGTATAATGGGCCCACACTTCTTCACACTGTATAATGGCCCGCACTATCCCTCCAAACAGTATAATTTCACCCACACAACTAGCTCACAATATAATGGACCTTCACACTGTATGAAAGCTTGTATACAGTATAATCACCCCTCACATAGATCCCTTAAAATATAAAGACTTCCATATAATATAATGGACCTCCATGTAGTATGATACACCCCATAGTCTTCCATACAGTATAATTTACTTCCGATAATCATCCATATAGTATTATGGCCTCCACAATTTAACTAAAACATACAATACTCTCCTCTCCTCCTCGCTCTCCCCGTCTCTGCACTGAGCCTTCTGAAGTGCTGCATGGAAGTGGTGATGGCACTGGAGCCACGTGGCCTGTCTCCTCTGCGTGGGGAATAACTGTATTGGCGATCTGTGCATCTTAAGGGTAGCGTAGCGGTGGGTGTCTCTGAGCTTGGGGCGACCGCACCCCCCTTTTCCCCAGTAACTATGCTACTGGAGGAGACATATGGGCACTACAGAGACTATAGCCATACCTCTATGGGTGTGATATGGGCTGATCAGCATGACAGTGCGGCAAACACCGTTTTGATCGACGGTAAAATCATTCCCACCTGTAAGAGAGCCGCGGTTCCCACGCTGTCAAAAGACATCATGAGCGCTCAGCTGTGATCGGAGGTATAAAGTTTACCTCCAGTCACTGGTATCAGCTGATGGGACCACCGATCCCATCAGCTAACGCCTGCTGCCACTAATAACAGCAAGAGCAGGAGTGGCTGATGGGAGTATTCATCAGCTGGCTCCTGAGCTGTAAATAAATTATTTAAAAAGACAACGGCATGGTTTCCCCTATATTTTTGATAACCAGCCAGGCAAAACTCACAGCTGGGGGGTGCAACCCTCAGCTGTCAACTTCAGCAAGGCTGGTTATCAAGAGTAGAGGGGTCCCCATGATGTATTTTTTAATTATTTAAATGAATAATTTAAAAAAAACGCCATGGGGTCCCCATCATTTTTGACAACTAGCTTTGCTTAAGCAGACATCTGGGGGCTGGTATTCTCAAGCTGGTAAGGGGCCATGGATATTTCCCCCACCCCTAGCCTAAAAAGTAGCAGTTCGCAGCTGCCCAGAAAAGGCGCATCTATTAGATGCGCCAATTCTTGCGCTTTGCTTGTCCCTCCCCGTTTGCCCTGTAGCGGTGGCAAGTGGGGTTAATATTTGTGGGGTTGATGTCACCTTTGTATTGTCCGGTGACATGAAGCCCAGAGATTAGTAATGGAGAACCATCTATAAGACACCTATCCATTACTAATCCTATAGTTATATGGTAAATAAAGACACAGCCAGAATAAAGTATTTTATTTGAAATACAACAAAACACACTTTTACCCTTATAGTTATACTCACCTAACGCCTAATTCCACTGAATCCCTCATCTCCTGTAATAAAACAAAAATAAAAAACAACAATATCCCTCACCTCTCCGTTGTCCTGTCCCATGCCGTAATCCATGTCTGGGGGATAAACAGGTTTGAACCTGGACGGTGCCAAGATGCGAGAACCACTGGTGACTGAACTGCTGCGAGCACAGCCTCAGTGACCGGTGGTGACGTCATCGAGATCACCTCGGCTCAGTGAACCTGCTTTCCCAGCTGCGCTCAGCTGCCGTGACCTCGGTGACATTCCTGCTAGCATGTGCATAACAGCTCGGCAAACACTGAATGTTTGGGCTCCTCATTCAAGTGAATGGGGTCCGGGTACTGTTCTGGTACCCAAACTTTTTGTAACTCTTCGGCCGAACCCGCCAGACCCGAACATCCAGGTGTCCACCCATCTCTAATTGTGAGAGGCCCTTAAGAAGAGTGAGGTTTTGGAAGTTTGATGGATTTTAAGAATGAGAGCATTAAATGTTACTTCATGTGACAGAAATGTATGTGTTATTGTGTCTCAGGGATTATTTTTTTGACCATTTAACGTTTTTGTACAGGGTCAATAACAATATCTTAGGTGAATCATTGAAGTAAACTTTTTTATTTCTTTAGGACTCATTGCTGAGTTGTTAGCAAGATTGTTGTATAGTATGGGCATTGAAGAAAATATCTATTTTGCATTAAATGTGTCAAAGTGCTTGCCAGTGGTGTCTTATATGGTGTCTTTTTGAATGGAGATATGCAGAGAAAATTCTAAACAGAGAGAAGACAGAAGCTCCTATCACAGATAATGATGATGATTGCACTGCTATTGTCACACAGTTATAATGCAGGGAATGACAGCACAGCTTTCCTGACTATATACTGACTGTAGCTCCTTTTTTAGGATAATATGGGATAATCAATGTCAGCAGACATAGTTGGTACTGGCTCTAGCAGGTTTTTACATGCTTTCCTGCTGCATCATGGTATTTTGTAGCAAAGCATACAGAATAAAATGCAGGATGAAAGATACAGTTAGGGCCAGAAATATTTGGACAGTGACACAATTTCCGCGAGTTGGGCTCTGCATGCCACCACATTGGATTTGAAATGAAACCTCTACAACAGAATTCAAGTGCAGATTGTAACGTTTAATTTGAAGGGTTGAACAAAAATATCTGATAGAAAATGTAGGAATTGTACACATTTCTTTACAAACACTCCACATTTTAGGAGGTCAAAAGTAATTGGACAAATAAACATAACCCAAACAAAATATTTTTATTTTCAATATTTTGTTGCAAATCCTTTGGAGGCAATCACTGCCTTAAGTCTGGAACCCATGGACATCACCAAACGCTGGGTTTCCTCCTTCTTAATGCTTTGCCAGGCCTTTACAGCCGCAGCCTTCAGGTCTTGCTTGTTTGTGGGTCTTTCCGTCTTAAGTCTGGATTTGAGCAAGTGAAATGCATGCTCAATTGGGTTTAGATCTGGGGATTGACTTGGCCATTGCATAATGTTCCACTTTTTGGCACTCATGAACTCCTGGGTAGCTTTGGCTGTATGCTTGGGGTCATTGTCCATCTGTACTATGAAGCGCCGTCCAATCAACTTTGCAGCATTTGGCTGAATCTGGGCTGAAAGTATATCCCGGTACACTTCAGAATTCATTCGGTTACTCTTGTCTGCTCTTATGTCATCAATAAACACAAGTGACCCAGTGCCATTGAAAGCCATGCATGCCCATGCCATCACGTTGCCTCCACCATGTTTTACAGAGGATGTGGTGTGCCTTGGATCATGTGCCGTTCCCTTTCTTCTCCAAACTTTTTTCTTCCCATCATTCTGGTACAGGTTGATCTTTGTCTCATCTGTCCATAGAATACTTTTCCAGAACTGAGCTGGCTTCTTGAGGTGTTTTTCTGCAAATTTAACTCTGGCCTGTCTATTTTTGGTATTGATGAATGGTTTGCATCTAGATGTGAACCCTTTGTATTTACTGTCATGGAGTCTTCTCTTTACTGTTGACTTAGAGACAGATACACCTACTTCACTGAGAGTGTTCTGGACTTCAGTTGATGTTGTGAACGGGTTCTTCTTCACCAAATTAAGTATGCGGCGATCATCCACCACTGTTGTCATCCGTGGACGCCCAGGCCTTTTTGAGTTCCCAAGCTCACCAGTCAATTCCTTTTTTCTCAGAATGTACCCAACTGTTGATTTTGCTACTCCAAGCATGTCTGCTATCTCTCTGATGGATTTTTTCTTTTTTTTCAGCCTCAGGATTTTCTGCTTCACCTCAATTGAGAGTTCCTTTGACCGCATGTTGTCTGCTCACAGCAACAGCTTCCAAATGCAAAACCACACACCTGGAATCCACCCCTGACCTTTTAACTACTTCATTGATTACAGGTTAACGAGGGAGACGCCTTCAGAGTTAATTGCAGCCCTTAGAGTCCATTGTCCAATTACTTTTGGTCCCTTGAAAAAGAGGACGCTATGCATTACAGAGCTATGATTCCTAAACCCTTTCTCCGATTTGGATGTGGAAACTATCATATTGCAGCTGGGAGTGTGCACTTTCAGCCCATATTACATATATAATTTTATTTCTGAACATGTTTTTGTAAACAGCTAAAATAACAAAACTTGTGTCACTGTCCAAATATTTCTGGCCCTAACTGTATATATATATATATATATATATATATCAAATAGAAAAAGGAAGGCAGCACTCCAAGTCCTTTTCAAGGTGAAAACATGTGTAGTTTATTCAAACCCACATTTCTGTGTGACGTTTCGGCTCACATTAAGCCTTTCTCAAGCCATTTGGGTGGATGAGTGGACCATTCTACCCAGGAGGCAAGGCACCCACTGGTGAGCATTGTGCTGTTCCAATTTTTTGTCTATATATATATATACAGTGCCTACAAGTAGTATTCAACCCCCTGCAGATTTAGCAGGTTTAATAAGATGCAAATAAGTTAGAGCCTTCAAACTTCAAACAAGAGCAGGATTTATTAACAGATGCATAAATCTTACAAACCAAAAAGTTTTGTTGCTCAGTTAAATTTTTATAAATTTTAAACATAAAAGTGTGGGTCAATTATTATTCAATCCCTAGGTTTAATATTTTGTGGAATAACCTTTGTTTGCAATTACAGCTAATAATCGTCTTTTATAAAACCTGATCAGGGCGGCACAGGTCTTTGGAGTTATCTTGGCCCACTCCTCCATGCAGATCTTCTCCAAGTTATCTAGGTTCTTTGGGTGTCTCATGCGGACTTTAATCTTGAGCTCCTTCCACAAGTTTTCAATTGGGTTAAGGTCAGGAGACTGACTAGGCCACTGCAACACCTTGATTTTTTGCCTCTTGAACCAGGCCTTGGTTTTCTTGGCTGTGTGCTTTGGGTCGTTGTCTTGTTGGAAGATGAAATGACAACCCATCTTAAGATCCTCGATGGAGGAGCGGAGGTTCTTGGCCAAAATCTCCAGGTAGGCCGTGCTATCCATCTTCCCATGGATGCGGACCAGATGGCCAGGCCCCTTGGCTGAGAAACAGCCCCACAGCATGATGCCACCACCATGCTTGACTGTAGGGATGGTATTCTTGGGGTCGTATGCAGTGCCATCCAGTCTCCAAACGTCACGTGTGTGGTTGGCACCAAAGATCTCGATCTTGGTCTCATCAGACCAGAGAACCTTGAACCAGTCAGTCTCAGAGTCCTCCAAGTGATCATGAGCAAACTGTAGACGAGCCTTGACATGACGCTTTGAAAGTAAAGGTATCTTACGGGCTCGTCTGGAACGGAGACCATTGCGGTGGAGTACGTTACTTATGGTATTGACTGAAACCAATGTCCCCACTGCCATGAGATCTTCCCGGAGCTCCTTCCTTGTTGTCTTTTGGTTAGCCTTGACTCTTCGGACAAGCCTGGCCTCGGCACGGGAGG